>NC_079506.1:30717453-31917453 GCF_030052815.1 Hevea brasiliensis
AATTCAAATATCCATATTCTCATACCATATTTATTGTATTTTATTTATAATATTTTAATCACTAAAATAATGTATATTAAAATTTTTATTTCATGTGTTTTATTTATAATATTTCAATTAACTTTTAACTTATTAATTTTATTTTTTATAACTTTTTTTAATCAACTTTAATTAGAAATAAAATACAGTCATACCAATAAATAACTAAATTTAATTAGCTATTAAAAATAATATATAATGATAATATTATATTATATAAAAAATTTAAAGAAAATTATATTAAAAAAGTTTTAAATCACGTGTTTATATAATGCATAAATCAATATGCAATGTATGTTAAGGTAAAAACTAGTATTATTAAATATTGAAAGTTCATTGTATATTATTAATTTTTTATTTTGTGATTTTTGATATTTAAAATTTAAAATATATTAAATAAAATATTTAATTAAATTAATTTAATAAATTTATAATATATTTAATTAATTAATTTATAAATATTAAAATCTAAAAAAATAATAATCACATATTTTTAACTATTTTACTTCCAAAATATATATCACATAATTATTAAACCGGATAATATACTTATTGAGAAAATGTAATTTAAGTATATTTATCAACATAATTATTTTTGTATATACAAAATAAATTAAATTAAATTATTAATAATATAAACACGATGAGCACGCTATTATATTGTTGTATAAATTTTATTAAGACGTAGAGAATTTAAAAGCCTAATGATTCTCGCTGTGCCTGTGTATTCACTCTCGATAGTGATGGATTACTATAATTATGGGTAAAAGAGTATATTATTAGGATGATATATAATTTATAATTTAATTAATCTTCATATAATTATCACATAAAATTAATTTTTGAAAATTAATGACAATGCAAAGATGATAAAGATATTTGTGATATAATTTACAAATGATATACAATAATAATTAAATATTAAAAAAATAAATATTTACCAAAAACATTAACATTTAAATTTATTTAATTTGAAGGATTTAAATATTAAAATCACGAATTAGTGCAAGCAAACTAAATAAAAAAAAAAGTATTAATTACCAATGATTTAACCAAATTAACTATTTTTGTATTAGAACTTGACTTATTTCTATTTAAAGAATTTAAATTAAATGATTTTATAAAAAAAATTATATACTTAAATTAAATTTTAAAATGATAAAATTTATTTAAATGTTATTATTTGACATAATTTACCAAAGACTCTGCTTATCATCATTATTTTTAGTTTCTATTTCCTTGGTTTATGTGATGAATTCTTTCAAATTTGATTAAGTATCACTTACCATGTTGATATAGTTTAGATGCAATTTTATTTTTCAATACAAAACATTTGCCTTTTTTTAATCCCAATCAAGTTCCATACCTTGTTGATGCAAATCCCTGATGATTCCTTTTCAAGACTTTATTCCCACTACCTTTCAAATTCCATTGCCTTAGCCTTAGCAACATCTTAGACCCATCACCACAAGGAACCACAGTGGGCTGAGAAAGTGGCTGCACATTTGAAGAACTCTATTTCAAGTGACTTGGTGTGGTGATAAAGCCTTTCAATTATGTCGAGCTCTTCGCCTATTAAAGAGACACTAAGTTTATCCAGCAAGTCTTTAGTTTGCATCCATTATCCATCATAGTGCCTTTATCAATCTAGAAAACCCTATTGATAACAAGGAAGACTAAAAAGAGAGCAAGAGCAATGTTTGGAAACCAGTAAATCAAACTAACTGGGATGCTGCTGAAACCAAGGGAAACAAAAGCAATGTTTGGAAACCAGTAAATCCCATACGTGCAAATGGACTTCAATCATGTTCTGTAGAATGGTTTATCATAACAGAAGAAGAATGATTAAAAGATTAAACTAAAACCCAGTTTGTCCTAAGTTTCTTTAAAAAAACCCAATTAAAAAAATGAACATATATTCTCAAAACCAATCCATTCTCAAAACAAACATAAGGGATGTTTAACTGTAGAAATATAATATAGCTAGATAAAAATGCTAATTATGCATTACATTGCTTAATCTAAAATAGAAATAACTGCCCAATATTACAGCACTCAAACTCTAATTAACCTTCATAAACTAGGAAAACAACTAAAATTGGAAAATTATAAATGTAGTTCCAAGTCCAACATTGTATTATGACTTACACTTGCACCATCCCCATTCTCCCCTTTACTGCTACTGTCCCCAACCTTAAACAGTGCCAACCAAAGTTCTCCATTGCGCCTAAAAGACCAAAGTTGCACTATGTCTTTTTGTTTGAATTTCCCTGATGATCCCTGATGATTCCTTTCTAAGACTTTATTCCAACTCGATGTCAACAGATATGTACTGCTACTTTTCAAATTCCACTGCCTTAGTAACATCTTAGACTCATCACCACAAGGTTCCATAAGTGTAACAAGTAAGTTCTCCTTCTGCTCCTTTAACTTGCTCTTCTCACCCTCTGTAAGAAAACTAGAATCTCTTTTCTGCTTAAAAGGGATTGAGAAACGATCACGGTGAGGATTTAAATTAGTAGCAAACATCTATTTCATTATCACCAACTTCACATCAGTGCCTCCTTTTATTTGAATTTTATCCCACCACTCATCAGGCATGTCACGTGGCGTCTCGGAACCAAATTTTGCAAAATAGGTCCTGTTTGGTCTCTTCAGCAATTTCATTTTCTTCTGTTCATCTTCAATACTGTTACCACTTTCAGAGCATCGTTTGCCATAGACTCTTCTCTTGATTTCGTTCATGCTCCAAGAAGACTTCTCATGAAGAAATAAAGACGAATGAGAAAGAAGTTTCTTGTCTTGGCGTTGTCCATGGCCCTGGTTTTTCTTGGGCATAGATGCAGCAAGTCGGTCATCATGCTTGCTCATGGCTTCAAGTCTTACTTATTGCACAAAAGCAGTCAGAATACTTTCTTCCACTAACTTGATCGCATCCACCATTCTGTCGAAACACCCACCATCATCATTGGCATCAAGAACTCTGCCCATCTTTATTTCTCTCTTCTCAAGTGAAAAAATATTTCTACACATTTCAACAAGCACATACCTATATGTTGTCCCTTGTAACAACCCAAGAGGGGGGGGGGTGAATTGGGTTCTAATTGCAAAATTAAAGATTAAAAGAAATTTAAACACAAAGAAGAGAAAGGGAAGAATGATAACACAAGAGATTTATAGAGGTTCGACTATCCCAAGCCTACGTCCTCTCCTCAAGGCCCTCCTTGAGAGTTAACTCCACGAAAATTCTTCTTTGGGTGAAGAATAAACCCCTTACAATCACCACAAGAGTAAACCTTTGCTCTTTTACAAATCCCTTTACATTCAAGAGCTATTTAAAGCTCTATCACACTCAAAATTACAATAAGTGCTTAAAACAATCTTGAATTAACTCTCAAAACAAAGAATTTACAACTCAAATATCAAGTTCTCAACATTAACTATGGTAGCTCAAGTTCTAGAGAGAGAGAATGAAGAAAATTTTAGAACACAATAAATTTCCAAGAAGATTGTTGTTCTCAAAATGGGTTTCCAGTCATAAATGGTGCCTATTTATAGTTTTTGCAAGAAAATAGTCAGGTGCATTAAATGTAAAAGTAGTTGTTCAACCACTCAAAGCTCTGTTTTATCGAATTGCAGAAACCCAGGTTCGGCTGCCAGAGTTATTTACTTCAGTTGCCGAAGGTTGAAGCGCTAAAAAACAGCTTTTGAAAAGTCACTTTCGGCTGCCGAAGTTCTCACTTTCTGCTGCCAGAGTACTCTGGACAAAATGGATTTTAATGCTCAAAAACCATGATTTAAAAAGTGAACTTCGGCTGCCGAACTCCCCACTTTCGGCTGCCGAAGTGCTCTCTGGACAGAAAGTGTCAAAAGGGCACTTAAGCTTCGGAAATGCATAACTTTTTGATCGGAACTCGGATTTTCGATTTGTTTGAACCGTTGGAAAGCTAATTTGATAAACTTTTCAATTAAAATACTTTCAAAAACAAATTTTCATTTCTCAAATGTGAAAATTTTATTTTAGTCCCCCCTTGGTCAAGAAAAAGTTACAAGTAAAGACACTAAGAAATTAAGAGTTTAAAAAACTCATAACTTTTTTATCCGAACTCAGATTTTTGATCCGTTTGAACCATTGGAAAGCTAATTCAATGTAATTTGCAACTAAAATACTTTTCAAAATTAATTTTGCATTTTTGAAAATTTTATTTAATTTTCCCTTGATAAAAAATTAGGTGAAAACTAAGTTGAACAATATATTCTTAGTACCACCTAGACTTGAGCCAACATAATTAATAAAATGAGATTTACCAGATATAAAATAAATAAAAGTTACATTGTAGGTTCCCATAAATGTTTGCTTCTTCCTTAACTTTGATTTGAAGCAATTTGGTAATTTTGAGTCTATGGCCTACAAACTCAACACAAACACTTCCAAAGTATATTAGTAGCACACTAATTGTTTATTATCATCAAAACATGGGTTAAGACACCTAGATCTAACAATTTCCCCCTTTTTGATGATGACAAACAATTAGTGGATGAGAAAAATTAAGCACAAGTGAAGTGCGTGTTTTTCAGAAATTCTCCCCCTTAATGTACTCGCCCTTTCAAAAACAATTTGTGCCTTACTAAATAGAATTTGGAGAGCATATAAGAGAGGCTTTGACTCAATGAATGCAATGCCTTGAGTCCTAGGTGAATGATGATGCAAAGTTATTATTATATCAAAAACAATTCAAAATATTTATCAAAGGATTACCAAGAAGCATCACATAAGTATACCCAAAACATGTATCCCACTAAATCATCATTTATATATCATGTTTAAAGCTTAAAATTTGGAATTATTCTTCCACTTAGCTAATTCATCCACTAGCTATATATCTCCCCCTTTTGGCATCATCAAAATACACTCTAGAAGGAAAGATATACAAAAGTTATGGCATCATTCAAAGGTGTACCACCATGCCAAAAGGTATAAGAACATATGGTAATATAACAATTATTCTAATGAATAGCCTATAAAGAGTCAAGAAGACTTCAATGCAAATTTACTAATTTCATTTGCATAGGACTTGTAAAACCATCAAGGAGGCTATTCAAAGCATCAACAGAATCTTGGCAAATAACCTTCATAGAATAATCAAGAAGAATAATCTAAATTAATGAGGAATAGTATTGTGATCATATGGCAGCCAAAAATAGGAAACCCATATCTTGTTCATGTGAACAGTAACGTGAATAGTTATGTGAACAGTAAATCACAATTTTAAGCATCAAGGTTGTCAAACATGCTTAATTCTCTCTTAATGAAATTAAACCTATCTTCACACAAAGGTTTTGTAAAGATATCAGCTAATTGGTAATGTGTATCAACAAACTCAAGAACAACATCACCGTTCAATACATGATCACATATAAAATGATGTCTAATGTCTATATGCTTGGTTCTAGAATGTTGTATAGGGTTCTTGGTCAAATTGATTGCACTTGCGTTGTCACATTGAATAGGAATATGATCAAGAGATACTTTGAAGTCTCTCAATTGTTGCTTGATCCAAATTATTTGGCTACAACAAAGACCCGCAACCACATATTCGGCTTCGGTCATAGAAAGTACAACCGTATTTTGTTTCTTGCTACACCAAGAAACTAAAAAGTGTTCTAGGAGTTGACAATTACCTGAGGTACTCTTCCTATCAAGGATGCTTCCAGCAAAGTCGGCATCCGAGTAGGAACATAAATCAAAGAATGCATTTCTAGGATACCATAGACCAAAATGCAATGTACCATTCAAGTATTTGAGAATACATTTAACAGCATGCAAATGAGACTCTTTAGGACATGATTGAAAATGTGCACATAAACATACGAAAAACATAATATCCGATCTACTAGCTGTGAGATACAAAAGACTACCAATCATACCTCTATAGAGTTTTTCATCAACCGGTTTTCCTTTTTCATCCTTGTCAAGTTTGGTATTTGTGCTCATTGGAGTTCTACTTGGCTTACTATTTAGCATTCCAAACCTCTTGATCAATTCTTTGGTGTACTTGGCTTGGTTGATGAAGATGCCATCCTTAGCTTGTTTGATTTGAAGCCTAAGGAAGAACTTGAGTTCTCCCATCATGCTCATATCAAACTCACTCTTCATTGTATTAGCAAACTCTTCACACAAACACTCATTAGTAGCACCACATATAATATCATCAACATATATTTGTACTACAAGGATGTCATTTACATAATTTTTAACAAAAAGAGTTGTATCGACTTTTCCTTTTGAAAAACCATTTTGCAAAAGAAAGTTACTAAGCCTTTCATACCAAGCTCTAGGAGCTTGTTTCAAACCATACAAGGCTTTAGTCAATTTAAAAACATAGTTTGGAAACTCATGATTTTCAAAACCAGGAGGTTGCTCAACATATATCTCCTCATCAATAAAACCATTTAGAAAAGCATTTTTAACATCCATTTGGAAAAGCTTAAAATTCATGTATGATGCATATGCAAGCAAGATTCTAATGGCTTTTAATCTAGCTACGGGGGCAAAGGTTTCATCATAGTCAATGCCCTCTTCTTGGTTATAGCCTTTGGCTACTAACCTAGCTTTATTCCTAGTTATGTTTCCATCCTCATCTAATTTGTTTCTAAACACCCATTTGGTGCCTATAGATGGATGGTTCTTTGACCTAGGAACTAAGGTCCAAACCTTATTCCTTTCAAATTGATTGAGCTCCTCTTGCATTCCAAGTACCCAAGTCTCATCATTAATGGCCTCATCTATGCCCCTAGGTTCTATTTGAGAAATAAATGCAAGGTTATTACATATATTTCTAAGAGAGGATCTAGTTGTTACCCCTTTTGATGTATCACTAATGATTAGATCTTTAGGATGATCCTTCTTGAATGTCCAATTTTTGGGTCGATCTTGTTGAACTTCTTGATATGAAACTGGTTGACCTTGATGCTCTTGAAGCTCAACTTGATCAACTCCCAAGTCATTCAAGGGATCTTCCATGTGTTGATCTTGAATTCCACTAGATTGAGGATCTTCAAGAGTCAACTCATTAAGATTACCTACAACATCATCATCACAAGAAATATTCTTTCTAGGACCAAAGGGTTTAGCTTCATCAAATACAACATGCATTAACTCCTTAACAACTAAGGTTCTCTTATTGAAGACTCTATATGCTTTACTAGATGTATAATACCCCAAGAAGATACCTTCATCAGTTTTGGAGCTAAATTTATCTAAGTTATCTTTGGTATTCAAAATGAAGCATTTATAACTAAATACTCTAAAATAACCTATTTTAGGTTTCTTGCCATTCCATAGCTCATAAGGGGTTTTCTTTAAAATAGGTCTAATTAAAACTCTATTTGAAATATAACAAACCGTATTAATGGCTTCTGCCTAAAAATAAGTAGGTAAATTATATTCGTTTAACATAGTCCTCCCCATGTCTAAAAGAGTTCTATTTTTTCTTTCAACAATACCATTTTGTTGGGGAGTCCTAGGAGAACAAAAATTGTGAGTGATCCCTAGTGAGTTACAAAACTTATCAAATTTCTCATTTTCAAATTCTCTACCATGATCACTCCTAATAGAACATATTTGAAAACCTTTTTCATTTTGAACCCTTTTTGAAAATCTTTCAAAAATATCAAAACATTCATCCTTATGAGCAAGGAATGCAACCCAAGTACACCCAGAGAGTCATCAACAATCACTAAGGTATAATATGCACCACCTAAGCTAGCTACTCTAGTAGGACCAAACAAATCCATATGCAATAATTGAAGAGGTCTAGAAGTAGATACCTTATGAATAGATTTAAAAGAGCTCTTGACTTGCTTACCCATTTGGCATGCATTACACACCTTATCCTTTTGAAACTTGATCTTTGGTAGCCCATCAACTAGCTCATCCTTGTTCAAGTTTGCAAGAAGGTGCATGCTAGCATGTGCAAGCCTTCTATGCCAAGTCTAAGAGTCATCACTAATAGAAACAAAGCACTTGACATCTTTGTTAGACAAAGCATGCAAATCGATAACATAAATATTTTCATTTCTTTCACCAATAAACAACATTTTTTTATCATTCATCCTAGATACAAAGCAAGATTTGGACTCAAAAACAACTCTACAAGCCTTATCACATAATTGACTAACAATAAGTAAATTATGTTTTAAACCATCAACCAAAAGCACTTTGTCAAGAATAGGGGAGTTTTCCTTACTAACCTTACCTATTCCCACAATTTTACCTTTACCATTATCACCAAAAGTCACTTGCCCACCTCCATCTTTCTTTTCAAGTGAAAGGAAGAGATTGGCATTTTCGGTCATGTGTCTTGAACATCCACTATCCAACTACCACTTACTTTCAAGCTTTAAGGATTTCAAGCACACCTACACATGATAATTCAATTTACTTTAGGTACCCAAATGTACTTGGGTCCTTGGGGGTTAGTAGTTCCATCATTTAAATCAAATATTCTACCATATCCAAGATGGATTTTCCTAATGGCACACCTATAGTTGGTGTGACCAATCTTACCACAATAGTGACAATGTCCATTGAACCTTCTATGGGTATGAGGGTGAGCAAATGGTCTCATATGATCAATCTTTTTATGTTCATTATGTGAATGTAAGCATGAGGCATAGTGAGTGTGATAATAGTTATGAGGCCTAGTAGCATGTCCCCTATAAAGGTTTGGCCTAGATGTAACTCTCTTAGATGTATATGTCCTATACATTTTGTCTAGGAGCATGTTGATGAAATAAAGTCTTTCTAGTTTCATTATCACAAGATTTCTTTGGCTCTTGTCCTTTAGGATTAGACATCTTTGGACTAGGCACTTGGGGACTAGGCTCATTAGAACTAGATGCTTTAACAAAGATAGTCTTGGAAGGAGGTGTTTGGGCAAATTTACTATAGCTAGGTCCATACTTGATGCTAGGAGACCTTTTAAAGTCCAAAATTTCATCAAGTTTGTCCTTTCCTTTAGCAAATTTGGAAAGAAAAGTTTTTAGTTAAATAATTTCATTTTTTAACTTCTCATTTTCTAATGAAAGCTCATCTAAGGATTTTTGCACATTACTATCTAAAGGTCTATCAACTTTAGATGAGGTCTCATTCTCCTTCCTTAAACTAGCAAGCTCACTTTTCAAAAGTTTATTTCTCTTATGACTTAATTCTAGTTCATCATTCATAACTTTAAGAGAATTAACTAGTTCATCATAAGAAAATTTAACAACATCATCATTTAAAGTTACCTCATTAGAGCTTTCCTCCATTGCCATGAAGCACATTTGGGCAACTTGATCACCAATCTCCTCATCTTCTGAGTCACTTGATTCATCCCATGTTGCTTTAAGTGCCTTCTTCTTGAACTTCTTAAAAGGCTTTTTCAATTTGGGACAATTAGTTTTAATGTGACCCGGTTTGTTGCATTCAAAGCATATGGGAGGATCCCTCTTGCTACTTTCTCCCTTGTCCTTCTTGAAGTTCCTCTTTGGGATGAACTTCTTATTTTGGAAGAGCATCTTCCTTATTCTCCTTGTCATTAGAGCCAATTCTTCCTCATCAAACTCATCATCTTCATCACTTGAGTTTTCGGAAGATACTTTGAAGGCATTGATCTTTTTGGCTTTGTTAGGTTCCTCCACTTACTCTCTTTTGAGGGTCATCTCATAGTCAATGAGATTTCCTAAGAGCTCATCAAGTTGTACCTTGCTCAAGTCCTTGGAATCCTTAAGTGAAGTTACTTTAGGTAGCCACTCCTTAGGAAGACTTCTTAAAATCTTCTTTACTAGCTCCTCATTTGTGAATGTCTTCCTAAGAGATTTAATTCCTCCTATAATCTCCACAAATCTATCATACATTTCACTTATGGTTTCATCTGACTTCATCTTGAACAATTCATATTGGTAGATAAGGGAATCCATCTTATTCTCCTTTACTTGACTAGTACCTTCATGAGTAACCACTAAAGCATCCCAAATTTCTTTTGCAGTAGACTTCATACACACTTTATTATATTCACTTCTACTTAATGCACAAAATAGATCATGAATAGCCTTATCATTTAAAGCCACTCTTCTTTTCTCTTACTCACTCCATTCACCCTTAGGCTTAGCTACATGCACACCATCAACAATTTTAGTTGGGGTGAATGGCCCATTTTCTACAACATCCCATAAGTCAACTGTCGCAAGGGGTTTTGCGGTCGCCTGAACGAACCCTCACCGAAGTGGGAAAGAGTGAGGAGTCGCCACCTTAGTTTTGAGGGAAACTAAAGAAAACCATTTGTGAAAACAGATTGAAATGAAACCACTTCTAGGCAGAGATTCTAGGTTCGGGGTCCGTAAACGGGTGGGGAAGGTGTTAGGCACCCCACCTCGTCCCTTAATAAGGGTAAGTAGATTTAATTTTGCATTAGTTAGGAGGGCTTGAATGGACATGTTAATCCTTTTGACTGAAGGAACATTTGATATTTCACTAAATTTGGATCACCCAGATACATAAGTAAATGAGACAACCTTAGTGAATTACTGTTGTATGTTAATTTTATTTGAAAGGAATATTTTATTAAGATTTAATTTAAGAATTGGATAAGGACTCTTCTCCGAACTCTTTAATATTTATTAAAATTCTGAGTTGAGACCGGATAAGAACTCTCCTCCGATCTCTATTTAATATTTATTAAAATTTTGAGTTGAGACCGGATAAGAACTCTCCTCCGATCTCTATTCAATATTTATTAAAATTTTGAGTTGAGACCGGATAAGAACTCTCCTCCGATCTCTATTTAATATTTATTAAAATTTTGAGTTGAGACCGGATAAGAACTCTCCTCCGATCTCTTTTAAAGTATTTGTTAAAAATTTTGTTTGAGAAGCGGATGAAGACTCTCTTCCGACCTCTTCGAAATTTGGACACAGCCATATATCATAAGAGTCTAAGTTTAAGAGTTCTAGTATTTAAAGGTGCCAAAGGTCGAAATAAGACTTCTTTTAACTCGTTGGTACTTTGTAACTAAATAAGGGACGCCGGACTGAATTTTGCTGACCTCCCCTAAGGTCACTTTACCAGTATCCTATCTGTACCCCTTTACTTATCTGAGTTTTAATTTTTATTCCGCCTTATGGCATCATGCTGGATCGCCTCCCATGTCAGCCTAGTGATTCAATTTTGCTATTTTCCTGACGTGTTATTTAGACCCTCTTTTTTCAAAGAGACACTTTAAACACGGTTACCTACATTTTGTTTAGCTGCTTCTACGTAACTCGGGGCTAGATGACTTGCGTTCAGAAATAATAACGATTAACAAAAGTGTGTGTTAGCCAGCACGAGGGTATACTAGAGCATATCTTTCTTTGTATTTTTTTTTAGCGTGACATGAACTTAAAGAAAATAACAGGCATAAGAAAAAGAACAAAGGAAACACGTGAAACGAGAACTAGACTTAATAAAATGGCGATATTAACACTGACCTGTAGGGAGTCGAGTCTATTGAACTAAACACAGAATCGCAAAAGGTAGCAAGATCGCAGGTTGGCAGCGGAGGACTATGGTTTGCCTCGAAATGAAGTGTTCTTTGTTAAAATGTAAACAGGTCAAAATAACCAAGCTTGAGTGGAGTTGAGCTTAGACAATATGAATGGAAGTAGAGGATAACAAAGACAGAAAGTGAGAGTGCCACAGGATAATGAACGAACTGAAAATGAAAAATTTCAGTATTCAAGAATCCCTTTTGCAAGAAAACACTTCAGAAAACTAGTTTCAAAAGTTTTTTCTACGAAAACACCAAAAAAAAAATAGCAGAGTAACAAACTGAATTAAGTTTCAGAGTTATTCTGCTATAGTTACTGCCTCTTACTTTTCTGTTTTTTTCTTCGTCCCTTTGAACAGTTTTCAGGCAGGTATTTATAGGAATCGGGTGCTCCCCATGAAGGGTCAGGATTTATTTTGAGGGAGATGGAGGGTCTGGATTTTGAAGGACATGATCGGATGCTTGAGAATTAAAGAGAACCAAAATGAACGGCTGAGATTATTCTTCAGAATATTCGTCCTTTTCTTCTTTCAATCTGACGGTCTCAAATCCTCTTGTCCGGAGCGATCTGAGGGCTAAGAGCGAAAGACGCTGGTCTTGTCGTCTTCTCTCTTTTTTCTTTCAACAATACCATTTTGTTGGGGAGTCCTAGGAGAACAAAAATTGTGAGTGATCCCTAGTGAGTTACAAAACTTATCAAATTTCTCATTTTCAAATTCTCTACCATGATCACTCCTAATAGAACATATTTGAAAACCTTTTTCATTTTGAACCCTTTTTGAAAATCTTTCAAAAATATCAAAACATTCATCCTTATGAGCAAGGAATGCAACCCAAGTACACCCAGAGAGTCATCAACAATCACTAAGGTATAATATGCACCACCTAAGCTAGCTACTCTAGTAGGACCAAACAAATCCATATGCAATAATTGAAGAGGTCTAGAAGTAGATACCTTATGAATAGATTTAAAAGAGCTCTTGACTTGCTTACCCATTTGGCATGCATTACACACCTTATCCTTTTGAAACTTGATCTTTGGTAGCCCATCAACTAGCTCATCCTTGTTCAAGTTTGCAAGAAGGTGCATGCTAGCATGTGCAAGCCTTCTATGCCAAGTCTAAGAGTCATCACTAATAGAAACAAAGCACTTGACATCTTTGTTAGACAAAGCATGCAAATCGATAACATAAATATTTTCATTTCTTTCACCAATAAACAACATTTTTTTATCATTCATCCTAGATACAAAGCAAGATTTGGACTCAAAAACAACTCTACAAGCCTTATCACATAATTGACTAACAATAAGTAAATTATGTTTTAAACCATCAACCAAAAGCACTTTGTCAAGAATAGGGGAGTTTTCCTTACTAACCTTACCTATTCCCACAATTTTACCTTTACCATTATCACCAAAAGTCACTTGCCCACCTCCATCTTTCTTTTCAAGTGAAAGGAAGAGATTGGCATTTTCGGTTATGTGTCTTGAACATCCACTATCCAAGTACCACTTACTTTCAAGCTTTAAGGATTTCAAGCACACCTACACATGATAATTCAATTTACTTTAGGTACCCAAATGTACTTGGGTCCTTGGGGGTTAGTAGTTCCATGATTTAAATCAAATATTCTACCATATCCAAGATGGATTTTCCTAATGGCACCCCTATAGTTGGTGTGACCAATCTTACCACAATAGTGACAATGTCCATTGAACCTTCTATGGGTATGAGGGTGAGCAAATGGTCTCATATGATCAATCTTTTTATGTTCATTATGTGAATGTAAGCATGAGGCATAGTGAGTGTGATAATAGTTATGAGGCCTAGTAGCATGTCCCCTATAAAGGTTTGGCCTAGATGTAACTCTCTTAGATGTATATGTCCTATACATTTTGTCTAGGAGCATGTTGATGAAATAAAGTCTTTCTAGTTTCATTATCACAAGATTTCTTTGGCTCTTGTCCTTTAGGATTAGACATCTTTGGACTAGGCACTTGGGGACTAGGCTCATTAGAACTAGATGCTTTAACAAAGATAGTCTTGGAAGGAGGTGTTTGGGCAAATTTACTATAGCTAGGTCCATACTTGATGCTAGGAGACCTTTTAAAGTCCAAAATTTCATCAAGTTTGTCCTTTCCTTTAGCAAATTTGGAAAGAAAAGTTTTTAGTTAAATAATTTCATTTTTTAACTTCTCATTTTCTAATGAAAGCTCATCTAAGGATTTTTGCACATTACCATCTAAAGGTCTATCAACTTTAGATGAGGTCTCATTCTCCTTCCTTAAACTAGCAAGCTCACTTTTCAAAAGTTTATTTCTCTTATGACTTAATTCTAGTTCATCATTCATAACTTTAAAAGAATTAACTAGTTCATCATAAGAAAATTTAACAACATCATCATTTAAAGTTACCTCATTGGAGCTTTCCTCCATTGCCATGAAGCACATTTGGGCAACTTGATCACCAATCTCCTCATCTTCTGAGTCACTTGATTCATCCCATGTTGCTTTAAGTGCCTTCTTCTTGAACTTCTTAAAAGGCTTTTTCAATTTGGGACAATTAGTTTTAATGTGACCCGGTTTGTTGCATTCAAAGCATATGGGAGGATCCCTCTTGCTACTTTCTCCCTTGTCCTTCTTGAAGTTCCTCTTTGGGATGAACTTCTTATTTTGGAAGAGCATCTTCCTTATTCTCCTTGTCATTAGAGCCAATTCTTCCTCATCAAACTCATCATCTTCATCACTTGAGTTTTCGGAAGATACTTTGAAGGCATTGATCTTTTTGGCTTTGTTAGGTTCCTCCACTTACTCTCTTTTGAGGGTCATCTCATAGTCAATGAGATTTCCTAAGAGCTCATCAAGTTGTACCTTGCTCAAGTCCTTGGAATCCTTAAGTGAAGTTACTTTAGGTAGCCACTCCTTAGGAAGACTTCTTAAAATCTTCTTTACTAGCTCCTCATTTGTGAATGTCTTCCTAAGAGATTTAATTCCTCCTATAATCTCCACAAATCTATCATACATTTCACTTATGGTTTCATCTGACTTCATCTTGAACAATTCATATTGGTAGATAAGGGAATCCATCTTATTCTCCTTTACTTGACTAGTACCTTCATGAGTAACCACTAAAGCATCCCAAATTTCTTTTGCAGTAGACTTCATACACACTTTATTATATTCACTTCTACTTAATGCACAAAATAGATCATGAATAGCCTTATCATTTAAAGCCACTCTTCTTTTCTCTTACTCACTCCATTCACCCTTAGGCTTAGCTACATGCACACCATCAACAATTTTAGTTGGGGTGAATGGCCCATTTTCTACAACATCCCATAAGTCAACTGTCGCAAGGGGTTTTGCGGTCGCCTGAACGAACCCTCACCGAAGTGGGAAAGAGTGAGGAGTCGCCACCTTAGTTTTGAGGGAAACTAAAGAAAACCATTTGTGAAAACAGATTGAAATGAAACCACTTCTAGGCAGAGATTCTAGGTTCGGGGTCCGTAAACGGGTGGGGAAGGTGTTAGGCAACCCACCTCGTCCCTTAATAAGGGTAAGTAGATTTAATTTTGCATTAGTGAGGAGGGCTTGAATGGACATGTTAATCCTTTTGACTAAAGGAACATTTGATATTTCACTAAATTTGGATCACCCAAATACATAAGTAAATGAGACAACCTTAGTGAGTTACTGTTGTATGTTAATTTTATTTGAAAGGAATATTTTATTAATATTTAATTTAAGAATTGGATAAGGACTCTTCTCCGAACTCTTTAATATTTATTAAAATTCTGAGTTGAGACCGGATAAGAACTCTCCTCCGATCTCTATTTAATATTTATTAAAATTTTGAGTTGAGACCGGATAAGAACTCTCCTCCGATCTCTATTCAATATTTATTAAAATTTTGAGTTGAGACCGGATAAGAACTCTCCTTCGATCTCTATTTAATATTTATTAAAATTTTGAGTTGAGACCGGATAAGAACTCTCCTCCGATCTTTTTTAAAGTATTTGTTAAAAATTTTGTTTGAGAAGCGGATGAAGACTCTCTTCCGACCTCTTCGAAATTTGGACACAGCCATATATCATAAGAGTCTAAGTTTAAGAGTTCTAGTATTTAAAGGTGCCAAAGGTCGAAATAAGACTTCTTTTAACTCGTTGGTACTTTGTAACTAAATAAGGGACGCCGGACTGAATTTTGCTGACCTCCCCTAAGGTCACTTTACCAGTATCCTATCTGTACCCCTTTACTTATCTGAGTTTTAATTTTTATTCCGCCTTATGGCATCATGCTGGATCGCCTCCCATGTCAGCCTAGTGATTCAATTTTGCTATTTCCCTGACGTGTTATTTAGACCCTCTTTTTTCAAAGAGACACTTTAAACACAGTTACCTACATTTTGTTTAGCTGCTTCTACGTAACTCGGGGCTAGATGACTTGCGTTCAGAAATAATAACGATTAACAAAAGTGTGGGTTAGCCAGCACGGGGGTATACTAGAGCATATCTTTTCTTTGTATTTTTTTTTAGCGTGACATGAACTTAAAGAAAACAACAGGCATAAGAAAAAGAACAAAGGAAACACGTGAAACAAGAACTAGACTTAATAAAATGGCGATATTAACACTGACCTGTAGGGAGTCGAGTCTATTGAACTAAACACAGAATCGCAAAAGGTAGCAAGATCGCAGGTTGGCAGCGGAGGACTATGGTTTGCCTCGAAATGAAGTGTTCTTTGTTAAAATGTAAACAGGTCAAAATAACCAAGCTTGAGTGGAGTTGAGCTTAGACAATATGAATGGAAGTAGAGGATAACAGAGACAGAAAGTGAGAGTGCCACAGGATAATGAACGAACTGAAAATGAAAAATTTCAGTATTCAAGAATCCCTTTTGCAAGAAAACACTTCAGAAAACTAGTTTCAAAAGTTTTTTCTACGAAAACACCAAAAAAAAAATAGCAGAGTAACAAACTGAATTAAGTTTCAGAGTTATTCTGCTATAGTTACTGCCTCTTACTTTTCTGTTTTTTTCTTCGTCCCTTTGAACAGTTTTCAGGCAGGTATTTATAGGAATCGGGTGCTCCCCATGAAGGGTCAGGATTTATTTTGAGGGAGATGGAGGGTCTGGATTTTGAAGGACATGATCGGATGCTTGAGAATTAAAGAGAACCAAAATGAACGGCTGAGATTATTCTTCAGAATATTCGTCCTTTTCTTCTTTCAATCTGACGGTCTCAAATCCTCTTGTCCGGAGCGATCTGAGGGCTAAGAGCGAAAGACGCTGGTCTTGTCGTCTTCTCTCTTGATCCAAGGGCTCCGGGTTTGTCCTTACAAGTGAGATCAACGGTGGAGATTGGGATGTACAGGACTGTCATGACATACCCTGGCACCTGTCAGCATTGCGGGTGATTCTCAGGCGTGCGGTGGAGATCTAAATGCGCCACGCTTTAACTACCTCGGCTCGATTACGGCGGCGGTTATTTGGGATTTGTCTTATTCTTTTTGCCTTCTGATCCCTCCCACGCTCCTATTCCGATCTCTCATGCTGATCTCCCATCTTCCGATCTCTATTATTCCGATCCCTAGAGATCGCCCAAATGATGTAGTCCGATCTTTTGGAAATAAAAGTCAATTATCATCTTATTATTATTGCATTGATTATTTTCCGATCTCTGATGTGTTTATCCGATCTGGTTCCCAACTGAACAACCCTTAACTGATCCGCAATTCGAAACATTTATCTTAATATGCCGATCTCTAATTAGCCGTTCTCTTTATGGAATTTGAGAGACGTGTCAGAACAGTTGGCGAATCCCGTTAACCGATGCATTGCCTGGGACATCGTGAGCATTAAATTCTCGGACGAGTATAAATAGGGGTAGGGGTTAGCCAGTTTCTTACTTATGCCATTTTTTGTCTCTCGCAAGCAATTCCAAAACTCTCCCGATTTTCAAGCTCTTCCGACTCTGTTCAAGCTCCGGTAAGGGTTTTAATCCTTCTTTTAGCTTTAAGTTCTTTGTTTTCCTTAAAAATGAGCGCCGCCGAAGGTCAGAGAGCGGCAAGCCCACCTTTTGTCCATGTTTCATGGTCGTCTGATGAAGAAGAGGTGGTCGGGCTGAGCGCACAACCAGAACCTCTTAGGGTCTCCGTTCCAGCTCGGGGGCGGATCGCACCATCAAGGCATGCACCTCCTTCGGGGAGGGAGAATCTTCCTATGGACGAGCTGCCGTCGATCTTGCAAGAATCTAATCTGCAATCGTTTAGCCAGGAGTATAACATTGAGCCCGATTCATATGAACTTATCCGGTGTCACGGCGATCACCGAGCCGATCACTTCTTTGAAGAGAATGACATGGTGATGGTATACGAGGAACAGTTAAAGGCTGGTCTTCGGTTCCCTCTGGACGACTTCTTCAAGGAGGTCCTAAAATTTCACCGAGTGTGCATTGCCTAAATTCACCCTAACTCGTGGCGGATCTTGGTAGCCTTCCGAGGCCTGTGCCGAGCTAAGGGAATCAAACCTACGGCTAAGGTGCTCGCCGAACTGCACAGGCTAACTCGCCGAAAGGACGACGAGCACTGGTTCTTTCAGGCGAAGCCTCATTGTGGGCTCTTCACCGACTTGCCCTCCTCCCTTAAGAATTGGAAGAACCGCTTCTTCATTCTGAGGAGCAAAAATCTGACCTGCTTCGAGGACTTCCCCCATAGCTGGTGGCACCAGGGGCCCTTGATTCCGAAGCGTATTACCCTGAACAAGGAGGAAAGCCTAATAGTGATGGAACTGAAGAATCAAGCTGCCACTCAAAAGTTCTCCTGTTTAGATGCGGTGACTGCCGAGCTGCATCATTAGACGATAGAGTTGATCACGGGCGAAAGTCGCGGGCTTCCACTCTCTGATCTTGGCATCGGTATTTTTCTATTTCTCAGATCTTTGGACCTTAGCGATCTCACTGACCTCTTTTTTGTGCAGGTATGGCAGGTGGTGAAGGTTCTAGGAAGTGGAAGAAAGAAAGAGAGATTTCTCGGAAAATAAAGGAGATGAAGCGTTCGGCACTGCTTCAAACACCGGTCATGAACCTGGGGAGACGCAAGGAGGCCCGCCCCGACCTTCGGGGCCGCCGATCACAGAAGCTGTCCGATCTCCTCCTCAACGGGAAGAGCCGCCTCCACCCCCTCCAGTTGCTCCAAGCACAGAAGGGGGTCGTTCTCGACCTCCTACGAGGCCCCCTTCTCGTGGCGCTCAAGTGCTGATTGCTTCCCTGGAGAACAACCGGACTGTTTGGGAGAACCCCGATTTTGCCAAAGTTTTGGGGTCTTCCATCTGCCTTCGGGAGGATCGGGACAGACTGTCTCCGAACAATCTTGACGACATCCTAACCCAATCCATGAGTCTGAATGTAGAGTGCTTGGTGAACCAGCACATAGTCCGAGAAAAGGCGCACCGCCTGGGTAAGGAGGTCGAGAAGAAGAGTCAAGAGGTGGCATCCCTCCGATCCCAACTCTCATCCGCTCAGGATTACATATCTCAAATTGAGGGGCGGATGAAGTACTATGAGGATAAGCTGGCCGAACAGACTCATGTTCTGGCTGAAAGGGATCATGCTCTTAGAGAAGTCCAGGCGCTCCGGGCCAACGAAGCTGCTCAGGTCGCTCATCTTGCTGAGGAGCTTAAGGAAAAAGATGAAGAGATGGTGACAGGAATAGCCGGTGACAGGAATAGCCGGTGCCTATGTGAACGCTCACAAGGATCTCTTGGCCGAGCTCCAGAAGCGTTACCCAGGGGAGGACTTCTCTTGGATGGCCGACCTGGCTCCCGAAGGCGAGGAGGAAAGCGAAGAGGAGGCTGAGGGTGAGAGAGAAAATGAGCAAAATGTAGATCAGGCTGGGGGTGATCCCCCAGCCGAATGACTTGTACAAATTTTTGAAATGAAATGAAGTGGAATGCCCTTTTTTTTTTTATGAAGGGTTATGATCGAAAAATTTCTAAATTATTAAACACTTGATTGTCTGAGTATGTTGAAATAACTGAAGATGATTATTAACCTAAGTGTGAGAGATCGGAAAACACAATGAGCATGAGATCAGTAGGGAAGAAATGCTGAACGGGACTTGATTAAAATTGGAAATTTGACTTGAACACTTAAGATCGGAATCCTCATTAAACCGGACCAAAACCTTAGCTCTTAAACTTTTGAAAGGGAGATCGTCAATAAAACTGGTAAGAAAAGATCTAGTGTCAGTTCACTTCGTTTATACTACAACGGGTCGGAGAGATCGGTGAGCGATTTAAAAGACTGGTAAGGATTTGATTGATGTGAGGACTATTGATTCAATTCTTTGATGAGAGATCGGAAATGTGACTGTCTATCAAAGAGGGATCGGAAATGAGGTTAGCTGTCAAAAGGAGACTTAGTACTGGGGTCAGTTTCAAAGTTTTATTGATTTTGGGGATCGGCCAAAATATGGTGTCGACAGCTGCCCCTCTTTACATAATTTCTATTAAAGGGAAAATTTCCCGTGTAGGAATTATGTAAAGATTCAGACTCATATTTTGGAGGATTAGGTGTTCGAAGTTAAGGAGCTAAAGCACACTTAAGTTGGTGACCTAGAAATCGACAACATAAGTTAAATTAAAATCAACTTGGATCAAGGAACCAGAGGTTGATAACAGGAAATTTAAATTGCTAGAAATTAAAATTGGCAGGAAATTTAAATTGCCGGAAATTAAAATCGACTTAGATCAAGGAACCAGAGGTCGATAACAGGAAATTTAAATTGCAGGAAATTAAAATCAACTTAGATCAAGGAACCAGAGGTTGATAACAGGAAATTTAAATTGCAGGAAATTAAAAATCAACTTAGATCAAGGAACCAGAGGTTGATAACAGGAAATTTAAACTGCAGGAAATTAAAATCAACTTAGATCAAGGAACCAAAGATTGATAACAGGAAATTTAAACTGCAGAAAATTAAAATCAACTTAGATCAAGGAACCAGAGGTTGATAATAGGAAATGTAAATTGCAGGAAATTAAAATCAACTTAGATCAAGGAACCAGAGGTTGATAACAGGAAATTTAAATTGCAGGAAATTAAAATCAACTTAGATCAAGGAACCAGAGGTTGATAACAGGAAATTTAAATTGCTAGAAATTAAAATCAACTTAGATCAAGGAACCAGAGGTTGATAACAGGAAATTTAAATTGCTGGAAATTAAAATCAACTTAGATCAAGGAACCAGAGGTTGATAACAGGAAATTTAAATTGCTGGAAATTAAAATCAACTTAGATCAAGGAACGATGGTTGATAACGGAAATTTAAATTGCAGGAAATTAAAATCAACTTAGATCAAGGAACCAGAGGTTGATAACAGAAACTTAAATTGCAGGAAATTAAAATCAACTTAGATCAAGGAACCAGAGGTTGATAACAGAAATGTAAATTGCTGGAAATTAAAATCAACTTAGATCAAGGAACCAGAGGTTGATAACAGAAATTTAAATTGCGGAAATTAAAATCAACTTAGATCAAGGAACCAGAGGTTGATAACAGGAAATTTAAATTGCAGGAAATTAAAATCAACTTAGATCAAGGAACCAGAGGTTGATAACAGGAAATTTAAATTGCAGGAAATTAAAATCAACTTAGATCAAGGAACCAGAGGTTGATAACAGGAAACTTAAATTGCAGGAAATTAAAATCAACTTAGATCAAGGAACCAGAGGTTGATAACAGGAAATGTAAATTGCTGGAAATTAAAATCAACTTAGATCAAGGAACCAGAGGTTGATAACAGGAAATTTAAATTGCAGGAAATTAAGATCAACTTAGATCAAGAAACCAGAGGTTGATAACAGGAAATTTAAATTGCAGGAAATTAAAATCAACTTAGATCAAGGAACCAGAGTTTGATAATAGGAAACTTAAATTGCAGGAAATTAAAATCAACTTAGATCAAGGAACCAGAGGTTGATAACAGGAAATTTAAATTGCAGGAAATTAAAATCAACTTAGATCAAGGAACCAGAGGTTGATAACAGGAAATTTAAATTGCAGGAAATTAAAATCAACTTAGATCGAGGAACCAGAGGTTGATAACAGGGAATTTAAATTGCACTTACAAAGCAAGCCTAATCCGGACACGAGTAGTTCTTCCCTAATGAAGTGTACTTAACAGAATCCCGAAGGCCGATGATGAATGGAGGACGAGTCGCAAGACTTGACCTATGGCCTCATTTCTTCAAATGCCCCTTTTCTGTTTTTTCTTTCTCCCGTAAAGCGCCCTTGCGGGTTTTTACTTCCCCTTCGTCTATATGACTAGAAGCGCCCTTCCGGGTTTTCACCTCTAGTTTGTTTTTTTTTTTTTTTTTTTTTTATAATAGGAAATTTCCTGCAAATCTCATAGTAAAGTACGTGAGGTTATCAATTGTCAAATCTTAATCTTATGGCAAAAATTTTAACTGATTTAAATAGCGCATTAAATATTGCAGAGAGATAAATATAAGGGAAAGATAGAAACATGGGGAATGAAGTGTGATTTTATTACGGTTTAATAAAGACAAAGAAGAAGTTTCAAAGAAGAAGGGTACAAGGATAGCTCTCACATATTCCCTGTGGCTGATTTTTGAAATCCCATAACTGCCATTATTTCAAGTTCTCTGAAGCCTCATGCCGTGACAGTTTCCTCTTCATCCCGGTTTCATGCCCCCCCATTCCTTATTTCTCCCTTTTTGTTCTCGGGATGCCCTTTTGGGTTTTCACCCCTAGGTTTTTTTTTTTTTTTTTGCTCTTTCAGGACGCCCTTTTGGGTTTTCATCCTTCACTCATTTTACAGAAAGCGCCCCTTTCGGGATTTTCGCCTTCTTTCACACATTTTGCTAGGAGCGCCCTTTCGGGTTTTCGCTCCTACCCTTTTTTTTTTTTTTTTAGGCATAATATTTCTTGACGGTGTCAGCATTCACAGGTCTCGGAAACTCTTCACCGTCCATGTGGGTCAAGATCAAGGCTCCTCCAGAAAATGCCTTTTTTAACCACATAGGGTCCCTCGTAGGTTGGTGACCATTTTCCCCGGGGATCGTTTTGATTCGGCAGCACTTTCTTCAGAACTAGGTCCCCGAGTTGGAATTCGCGTGGGCGAACGCTTTTATCAAATGCTCTAGCCATCCTCATCTGGTAAAACTGCCCATGACATGCTGCTGCTAACCTTTTCTCATCTAGCAAGTTTAACTGATCCAACCTTGACTGGATCCATTCTGACTCATCAATCCCTGATTCCTTCAGAATCCTTAGGGAAGGGATTTCAACTTCAATAGGTGATACTGCTTCCATCCCGAAAACTAGTGAGTATGGAGTTGCCCCAGTTGAGGTTCTTACAGAAGTCCGGTATGCATGGAGAGCGTAAGGAAGCATATCATGCCAATCCCTATACGTGACCGTCATTTTCTGGATTATCCTCTTGAGGTTTTTGTTTGCAGCTTCCACCGCTCCATTCACCTGGGGACGGTATGGGGTGGAATTGAGGTGTCGGATTTTGTATTGATCACACAATTTCTGAATCCTTGGACCATTCAGATTCTTAGCGTTATCAGTGACGATTTCATTAAGGAGGCCATGCCGGCAGATGATATTGTTTCTAAGGAATTTGAGAAACGTGTTTTGCGTGATATGGGCGTATGACGTGGCTTCGACCCACTTAGAAAAATAGTCGATGGCCACAAGGATGAATCTGTGCCCATTGGATGCCTTGGGATTGATGGGACCAATCACATCGATGCCCCACATTGCGAAAGGCCATGGTGAGACGAGGTTGAACAATTTATGAGGCGGCACATTTATCGGATCTGCATAGATTTGACACTTATGGCATTTTTGGAAATACTTGATGCAATCCTTTTCCATTGTAGTCCAAAAATATCCCCGTCGCATGATCTGCTTAGCCATCATGTGCCCATTGGCATGGGTTGCACAATTTCCCTCATGAGTCTCAAAAAGGATTTTCTTCGCCTCTTTTGCATCCACACATCTCAACAGTTCACCGTTGGACCCTCTCTTGTATAGGGTTTCACCACTGGGGAAGTATCCCAATGCTAATCTCCGAAGCATCCTCTTTTCGTTTCGATTTGCCCTCGAGAAATTCTCTAGTTCTATGATGAACCAGGATGTCATGATACCAAGGTTTACCATCGGGTTCTTCCTCAATCATGAAGCAATAAGCTGGCTCATTCCTTGCCTTAATCTTCAATATCTGAGCCATCTGCCCTTCTTCGATTTGAGCCATAACGGCTAGAGTAGCTAAAGCATCAGCAAATTGATTCTTATCTCTACTAAGGTGAGTGAAAGAGATCTCTTCGAATTTCTTAATCAGCTCCAGTAAGTACTTCTGATATGGGATTAGCTTGGGATCCTTGGTTTGCCATTCTCCCTTGACTTGGTATATAATCGTGAGTCTCCATATACCTCAAACTTCACGATTTTCATTACGATTGCAGCTGTAGACCCCTCACACAAGCTTCATATTCTGCGACGTTGTTGGTGCAATCAAATCTCAACTTAATGGCTATCGGAAGTGCTTTCGATCCGGGATATCAATACGGCTCAATTCCATTCTGGACAAATTGACTCGTCGAAATACATTTCCCATACATCGGCTGGCCCCTCTTCTTCGCAGTCTGCTTCATTAATATGCTCATCAGGGAACTCAAAATCCAGAGCTTCATAATCCTGGATAGGATTTTCTGCTAGGAAGTCAGCGATCACGCTACCTTTTACTGCCTTCCGGGTCATATAGACTATGCCATATTGGGAGAGTATGACCTGCCACTTGGCTATCCTACCTGGCACGAATGGGCTTTCAAATACATATTTGATAGGATCCATCCTGGAGATGAGCCATGTCTTGTGATTCAGCATGTAGTGCTTGAGGCGATTCGCTGTCCAAGCTAATGCGCAGCATGTCTTTTCTAAGAAAGAGTATCTTGACTCACAATCATTGAACTTCTTGCTCAAGTAATAAATAGCCCTCTCCTTTCGGCCGGTATCATCATGTTGTCCCAAAACGCACCCCATCGAGTTCTGTTGGACCGCCATATACAGGATAAGAGGCCTTCCTGCCACGGCTGGAACCAATACTGGTGGGCTGGTCAAGTATTGCTTAATTTTCTCAAAAGCCTCCTGGCAAACTGAATCCCACTGGGTGGAATTATTCTTCCAGAGTAGTCTGAAAATAGGCTCAGCTTTGGCAGTGAGATTAGAAATAAATCTCGATATGTAGTTCAATTTTCCCAGGAAACTGCGCACCTCCCTTTCTGTTTTCGGGGATGGCATTTCTTGAATAGCTCAAACCTTGTTTGGGTCTACTTCTATTCCCTTCTCACTTACTATGAATCCCAACAACTTTCCCGATCTAGCTCCGAATATGCATTTGACAGGGTTCAGCTTCAACTGGTATTTCCTAAGCCTTTCGAATACCCTCCTCATCACCTGTACGTGGCTTTCTTTTCCTCTGGATTTAATGATCATATCATCCACATATACTTCCACCTCTTTATGCATCATATCGTGGAATAATGTGACCATTGCGCGCTGGTAGGTAGCACCAGCATTCTTCAACCCGAAAGGCATGACCCGATAGCAAAACACTCCCCATTGAGTGATGAAAGCAGTCTTATCCTTGTCTTCCTCGTCCATCGGGATCTGATTGTACCCTGATGCCCCATCAATACATGAACACCTGCCTAATCCTGCAGCATTGTCAACTAACACATCAATGTGGGGGAGAGGAAAATCGTCTTTCAAGCTTGCTTTATTAAGATCCCTGTAGTCAATGCACACCCTGACTCTCCCGTCCTTCTTCATTACTGAGACGACGTTAGCCACCCATTGGGGATATTTGACCACTTCCAAGAACCCAGCGTCATACTGTTTCTTGACTTCATCCCGAACTTTGAGCAGTGTGTTGGGATTCATTCTCCTTAACCACGCTTTCACGGATGTCCCGGAATTAGGGGAATTTTGTGTGTCACTATCTGAGGGTCCAAACCCACCATATCATCATAGCTCCAGGAAAATACGTCGAGGAATTCTTTAAGCAGACTGATCATATCTCCCAATTCTTCACTCTCCACTACCTTAAGTTCCCTTTTTACTTCTTCTGTGCCTAAATTTATGGTGTGCGTTTTGTCTCCACAAGGCACTAGGGAGGGTTCATTCTTTTCATTGCTTTCTTCTATAAGGTCTTCCTCAGAATCACTTGAAGTAATGGCAGTTATGGGGATTTCAAAATTAACCAGAGGAATTTCTGAGTCTATTGGATTATTAGGTGTTAATTGATGAATGGTCCTGAATGAATAAAAATGGAACATATTATAAGGATGAAATTCAAAAGGAAAGAATTGGATTTAAAATGCGCTATTAATTCATTAATATTTATGCCATAAGAAAAAGGTCCATTTACAGTATTACACTTGTCACCATGGGCAAAATGATCAAGTGTAGATAACCAAAGGTACTTTACTCGAAATTGAGTACAGGGATGTCCTCTGCCATCCAGTTGTCTAGTTCTTGCCCCTCAGCTATCGGTGAGACTAGAGCTTCATACAAGGGATCCAGGTAGATGACATCGATGGATGGTTCATCAGGTGATTCTTCCACCTCTGCCGGATTTTCAATGACCGGTTTAGTGAAGACTTCTGTGATTCTCGGGACTACTTTCATCTTTCCCATTTTCTGATCGAATCTCTGATCCCGAAGTGTTTTCCTCATCCAGAACCGTCCATCCGTAAGGGCATCTTCCTCATAACCCAAACCACAGCGACCTATCTTCTGAATAGTCGGTATAGGTTCAACGATCCCTTGCAATGCGGTGCCCAAGCCTCTGCCCTCCTGATATCCATTCTTTAACATTACTTTGGCCACCATAGCCATAGCCCCTCCACTTCCGGTTTCTTGTAACTCAAGGGCTTGGAAGGAGCTTTCCAACGACTCCTCAGCCGCTTCCACATAAGGGAGTGATTGTGGCTTGGTGACTAGCAAGGCCTCCTCTCCTTTCACTGTGATGATTTTGCCGTCCATAATATATTTGATCTTTTGGTGCAAAGTTGAAGGAACGGCGTTCGCAGAATGGATCCAAGGCCTCCCCAACAACATACCTGAAACGTGACGTTGAAAGTACATGCACCGACTTGGATTGGCAAGTCAATGTCTCCCAGCACTTCTCTCCTTGTACCGTCAAAGGCTCTCACCACCATAGCACTTTGACGTATATCAGATTGGTCAACCGGCAGCCTGGCCAAGGTGGTATTAGGCAGTACATTAAGAGCTGACCCGTTATCAATAAGTACCTTGGCTACTATACAACCCTTACACTTCACTGTTACATGCAGAGCTTTAGTGTGCCTTAAACCTGCAGGGTCTATCTCGTCCTCCGAGAAAGTAACAAAACTGGATGCCTAGATTTGTCCCACTATCTTCTCAAACTGCCCCGGAGTAATGTCGGGGTTTACAAAGGCCTGATCCAGGATTCTCTGCAAGGCTTGTCGGTGCACTTCCGAACTCAAGATCAGCTATAACAGCGAAATTCGGGCAGGTGTCTTTCTCAACTGCTCCACCACATCATACTCGCTCTGTTTCATTATTTGGAGCAACAGTTCTTCCTCTGCTTTATGTTCAGCAGGCTCTACTTCCTCTGTCTTCTCAACATCCTCTTCTGCATTCTTCAATGACTCTCCCATCTTTACTTTCCCTTTTCTCTTTTCTTTTTCTTCTTTCCCGTAACACCTCCCACTTTGAGTTATGAACTCGACCTCTTGCTCAAGGGAGGAGGGTTTTGTGGCAGCGACGGGTTGGGGATCAACTTGGGGAGTAGCACTGGTAGCAGGTCCGGCATAAGTCATTTTACAATGTTCATGTGGAGTAAAGCATGGTTTTGGTGGTGCTGGAGGTGAGGCCAGATTAGGAGCTGATGTACTGCTTGATGCTCCTTGGGTGAAGACTTGGAAATTGTAGTTCCAAGGTATGGCGTGGGTGTTGGTAATAGGAAGCTGAGATGGGGCTCGGATAACCGTTACTGGCAGTGAGGCTACTGGGGCATTGGGGACAGAGTAGGTTAATTTGGGGGTAGTGGTATTTTGGCCAAACCTGGCGGTATTTACTTCGCCCTCCACTTTTGATCTCCTTTGGCATCTTAAAATTTTGAGGGACAGTAAATTCTGTACCTCTTGATGGAATCCTGCACAGTCTTGTAACTTATGATCACCTGCCCCTCCATAGTATGGACACCCCGTGCCTTTTCCTGATTCGGATACCTGAGGGTAAAGATAACCTTCCCTTATTGCCATAGCAAAAATTTCCTCAAAGTGAGGAACCAGCTTGTCTACTTCCGGTGTTGGTCCTTCTCCATTAGACTCTATCATGTTTACACCACTGCCTGCATTATGGTTGGGCAGTGGGTTTGAAGTAACATTGGGGAGGGAACCACTTCCCTCAATTTTCAGCCACCCGTTCCGGATTAAGGCGTGCACTCTTCCCCTGAGTGCTCCGCAGTTATCAGTTGAATGCCCTTGTGCTCCTCCATGATATTCACAACGGGCAGTGGCATCATACCACCTGGGATATGGAGGTTGAATTGGGTCTAAGGGAACTGGCACAATTTGATTTATACCGACAAGGTATCGGTATATTTCACTGAGTGGGAGGGGAAGAGGTGGATCAGGGTTTCTTGGGGGTCTTGAGTTGTTTTGTGGTGGTCCTGGTTGAGTAGGAGGAGGAGGTGGTCTTCGTTGGTAATTTGTAGGTGAAGGGTATTGTGGGCGTGGGTGTGGATAATTTGGGAAAGGAGGTGGAATATTTGTGACTGTTTGGCCGTGAGGGGGAGGATATGGCCGATAATTGTTTTGAGGGAATGGGGAATAATTGTTTTGACGGGTGACAGAATGGACATCACCCTCCTTCTTCTTGCCAAAGCTAGCAGTCTTTTTCACAGGGTTCTCAGCCAACTCCTGCAACCGTCCCATTCTTAGATTGGCCTCTATTATTTCACCGGCCTATATGATGTCAGAGAAGCTGTTGAAAGTGATCCCAATCATCAAATTGAAATAGGGGGCTTTCAAAGTTTCATTGAACAAAGAGCACAGCTCATTGTCAGTCACCGGAGGGTGTACTTCTGCCACCTTTTCTCTCCATCTCTGGGCATACTCCTTGAAGCTTTCCCTGTCCCTCTGCACCAGGTTTTGAAGATCCCTCCTTGTGGGGGCCACATCGCAGTTAAATTTGTACTGCTTTAAGAAGGCATCAGCTAAATCCTTCCAGGAGCGCAGTTTGCTCCTGTCCAACTGAATACACCACCTTAAAGCTACCCCGGAGAGGCTCTCATGAAAGAAGTGGACCAGCAGTCTGTCATCCTCTGTCAGAGCAGACATCTTGGCAATATAGGTGGCCAAGTGAATGCGAGGATCTAAATTCCCTGTGTACTTGTCGAAATCAGGGACCTTGAACTTGGGTGGCACCACCACATCGGGAACCAATCTAAGTGATGCCACATCAACTGAGCCATACATATTCAGCCCCTTTATCGCTCTCAATCTCTCTTCTAGAGCAGATAGTTTCTCATTTTCTCTCGTCTTATTTTCTCCTCCCATTGCATGAAATGCTCCGCCAGCTGGGAGATGAGGGGTGGAGTGAACTGGAGGGATTAGAATGGAAGGGTATGGGTCGGTGTTAGAAACGGTTGGGTAATGAGAGTAAGGTAAGTCATTATTCATGGCTGCCGGATTGACAGTGATTGTCGGGTCCAGAATTGGTGAATGGAAGGTAAAAGAAGTTGAAGCTTGGTGTGGATCATTTGTTGGAGGTGGGGGAGGAGGTAGCGGTAGGCTAGGCTCTGCTGTGGGTTTATTCTGGGACATTTCCCTCATTAGTCTCATAAGTTCTGAGACCTGATCTTTCAATTCGGAAACCTGCCCTTGTAGGTTCTGTACTTGTTCCTGATCTTCCATTATCTTATTTGTTCGAGATCTTGTTAAGTACACTCGCTTGGGTTGAACCGTGTGTTTGGTCAGACTTGCCTTATTTGAAGCAATGTTGATTTCCTGTAGAAAGTCGAAAAAAGGATTTTTAATGAATTTTGAATTTTGTAAAGAAACTAAAAGTCCTGGTCTGGACGAAGGATACAGTGGCATTTGGGAGCCAGAATGAAATCTGCGAAAGGATAATTGCATCAACTTTATCATGGCATCGTTCGATAGTCTGACTGTGAATGACTGGATTGAATGCGCGTTTATGATACCTGTCCATATAGCGCATTCAATTTTTCATATAACCCTAGCGAGGGAGTTCCTACGGGAGTCATATTATTCATTCACAAATTTGCTAAACAATGGTCCAAAAATCATTTCATTAACTGAATAATTTGTACACCGTATTCTTTACATCGGCCTAGGCTCTGGGAGGTTTTTTATAATGAGATGACATTTTCTGAGATACTCATATAACCTTTCTTCTTGTTTGGCAGGGTTGAATGCTTTTAGAGCATACTCGGATTCAGGTAGGAGTTCTTGCTTTCCCTGTGCTATCGTTCTCTCCAGCTGGTCAACATTCTCTTTCAGCTCTTGATAGAGAGCAGCTTGTCTTTCTTTCTCCTTCCTTTCCTTAGCACATTCTTTCAAGATATCGTTGATGAGTAGTGCCTGTTCTTTTAATTCGAGCTTCTTCTTTTTGTTTTCCTGTTTATACTCTTCAACGAGTATCTCTTGGTATTTCATTTTTTCCTGAAGCTTATTATTCTGTGCTTCTACTTCTTTCATTACAGCGTGGAGAGAGTTTTTTTCCTTTTTCCACCGTATCTCTTGCTCTTCAAAACCCATCTTTTCGGCCCTTGCCTCTTCCCTGAGCCTTCTTACTTTCCTCTTGAGAATCTGCTGTTTGTCCTCCAACTGTCTTATTTGTTCTTGCAGTTGCGAGTTTTCGGTGTTTGCCTTTTGTAGTGAGTTTATCAAATGGCTATCAGCTTCTTCTAATAGGACGTTCCGGCGAGGGTCGCTGTCTTCGAATTCTACAGTTGAGTGTTCTCGGTCCCTGCCGGCCCTCCATTCAAGATAATCGCGTGTGGCACTTGGACCTTTAGGCGACCTTTCCATCAGAGAGATGTTTTCCTAGGATCTGCGAGCCATTTTCAACCCTTCCTCTTCCTTGAGCTCATGGTAGAAATGACCTTGGTGATATTCTTCAATGTCGATTCTGGACTGTGTTGAGCCAAACTGCCTCATTACCAATGCTGGAGTGTAACTTGTGTATCTGGTTACTCCGATTAGGGACATCGATTACCTCCGTGTTGATCAAAACGGATTGGCTGGCGCCTGACTTCCTCCAACAATAATCATGGCTATTGAAACTCAAAATCTATTCCCGCCACTGCTGTTCATTCTTCGGACTGATCATTAACTGGGTCATCTTCTCGATGGGAGGCTGGTCAAGGTACCAAGTCAATCCCTTTGTCTCCACAGGGCACATGTGACTGATGATCCAGAGATATAACAATTGAGAACAACACTTGATGGACCCTTTACCCTGTTGCCTGCAGTAGGTAAGGGTTAATAAGGTCTCTGCAAGAATTGCAGGTATCGGATTGACCTCCTGCCTTTCTACTGCCCAGAATACTTCCACCGTGCTGCAGGTTATGATTCCTAATGGTCCCGGGAACAAAATCAGGCCATAGATTCCCAATGCGAGTGCTACTGAAGCTTGATCCCACTGTTTCTCTTGGAGGTATTGATCTAACCACTTCTCGAGGTAAGTCCAATACCATCCATGCGTGTTCCCTTTAACCGTTTCTTTTGACTTCGCCTCCTCCGAAGGAATACCCAACAAATGTGTTAATCGTTTTCAGGTCTGCCTATGCTCAAGGTGTAGGTAGATCCGATTCTGTGTTGAGTAAGGAATCTCTAGTAATGCCTGATATTCGTCCATAGTGGGAACTGTATCAATGTCATTGAAAGAGAATACCCCGTACTTAGGATTCCAAACTGACAGCATGGCCTTTAATGCTGGGATTTGGACCTTGACTCACATTAGGGTTGCAATTTTCCCGTATTTCCTTTCAAATCGTGCCTTGACCTGATCGGGAAGCGACCTCCATCCATTAGACAGACCCTCGAGGCTGTTCATTCTGACCTCAATTTTATTCAGATCCCATGAGGGTAGTAAGCTAGCATGTGCCTTGGAAACATTATTTTGCGAGGGTACTGGAGTATGAGTTGATTTGGACCAAAGTTTAGCATTCTGAACTTCTTCTGCCGACTGACTCGAGGATGCCATGATAAAAATGATGCCTTATCCTTTTCACAGACTCTTGGTTTGATGATGCCTGCGGAAAAACTCGTTAGCAAGATAAATTTGGGTAATTTTGAATCATACTGTTGGCAGGGTGACACATACACATTTATCAAAGTAGGAAAATGTGTAGGTGTTTCAGTAGAATTCAAGATTACCCTCACAAAAACGAACAAAAGGAAATTAAAGCAGTACAGGGTAAGAGTAAGTATGCCCCCTTTTGTCCTAGCATAGGGAGACTCCTGATACCGGATGAGTGCTACCTAATTGGATAGTTCTATCTTATAAGGTAGCTTACTACGGCTTTCAGCTATTGTGATAGTTTAGCTCAAGGTCTAATTTTCTAAAAGCCACAGGTTCCCAAATTGCCCCTACTGTAACAGTAGAGCCCCGTTCTATAACCATGACATTATCGGGAAAATTCCACGAGTATCATGGTGGATAGAACGAGTTTCAATCTGAGCAGAAGCCTTCACGGATACTAACGGGGTAAAACCCACGGGTACCGCTACATGACCCCCTCCTACTTTCTTAAAAGGGTAAGAAAGCCCGGGTATAGGACCGAAGTGTGTGAGGACATCGTGTGAGTGTTCAGTGTGTGAAGGGACACCTTTACCTCTTCCCAATTCAGGGGGATTTTATTCTTTCCATTTTTTCCTTTTTCCTTTTTTTTTCGAAACGAAGAGCACTGTAGGAGGATAAAACAAGCAAAACAAGCGAAACAGTTAGTAGGAATAAACAAAAATTAACACGTAAACTATCGCTGGGTGAGCCCACCTAACTATAATTTGATTGAAAAATTAAATCTACTTTTTAGACCTCTAGACCGGGGTTAAATTCGGTTAAATGTCCCCAGCGGAGTCGCCAAGCTTTCGCAAGGGGTTTTGCGATCGCCTGAACGAACCCTCACCAAAGTTGGAAAGAGTGAGGAGTCGCCACCTTAGTTTTGAGGGAAACTAAAGAAAACCATTTGTGAAAACATATTGAAATGAAACCACTTCTAGGCAGAGATTCTAGGTTCGGGGTCCGTAAATGGGTGGGGAAGGTGTTAGGCACCCCACCTCGTCCTTTAATAAGGGTAAGTAGATTTAATTTTGCATTAGTTAGGAGGGCTTGAATGGACATGTTAATCCTTTTGACTAAAGGAACATTTGATATTTCACTAAATTTGGATCACCCAGATACATAAGTAAATGAGACAACCTTAGTGAGTTACTGTTGTATGTTAATTTTATTTGAAAGGAATATTTTATTAAGATTTAATTTAAGAATTGGATAAGGACTCTTCTCCGAACTCTTTAATATTTATTAAAATTTTGAGTTGAGACCGGATAAGAACTCTCCTCCGATCTCTATTTAATATTTATTAAAATTTTGAGTTGAGACCGGATAAGAACTCTCCTCCGATCTCTATTCAATATTTATTAAAATTTTGAGTTGAGACCGGATAAGAACTCTCCTCCGATCTCTATTTAATATTTATTAAAATTTTGAGTTGAGACCGGATAAGAACTCTCCTCCGATCTCTTTTAAACTATTTGTTAAAAATTTTGTTTGAGAAGAGGATGAAGACTCTCTTCCGACCTCTTCGAAATTTGGACACAGCCATATATCATAAGAGTCTAAGTTTAAGAGTTCTAGTATTTAAAGGTGCCAAAGGTCGAAATAAGACTTCTTTTAACTCGTTGGTACTTTGTAACTAAATAAGGGACGCCGGAACTGAATTTTGCTGACCTCCCCTAAGGTCACTTTACCAGTATCCTATCTGTACCCCTTTACTTATCTGAGTTTTAATTTTTATTCCGCCTTATGGCATCATGCTGGATCACCTCCCATGTCAGCCTAGTGATTCAATTTTGCTATTTCCCTGACGTGTTATTTAGACCCTCTTTTTTCAAAGCGACACTTTAAACACGGTTACCTACATTTTGTTTAGCTGCTTCTACGTAACTTGGGGCTAGATGACTTGCGTTCAGAAATAATAACGATTAACAAAAGTGTGGGTTAGCCAGCACGAGGGTATACTAGAGCATATCTTTTCTTTGTATTTTTTTTTAGCGTGACATGAACTTAAAGAAAATAACAGGCATAAGAAAAAGAACAAAGGAAACACGTGAAACGAGAACTAGACTTAATAAAATGGCGATATTAACACTGACCTGTAGGGAGTCGAGTCTATTGAACTAAACACAGAATCGCAAAAGGTAGCAAGATCGCAGGTTGGCAGCGGAGGACTATGGTTTGCCTCGAAATGAAGTGTTCTTTGTTAAAATGTAAACAGGTCAAAATAACCAAGCTTGAGTGGAGTTGAGCTTAGACAATATGAATGGAAGTAGAGGATAACATAGACAGAAAGTGAGAGTGCCACAGGATAATGAACGAACTGAAAATGAAAAATTTCAGTATTCAAGAATCCCTTTTGCAAGAAAACACTTCAGAAAACTAGTTTCAAAAGTTTTTTCTACGAAAACACCAAAAAAATAGCAGAGTAACAAACTGAATTAAGTTTCAGAGTTATTCTGCTATAGTTACTGCCTCTTACTTTTCTGTTTTTTTCTTCGTCCCTTTGAACAGTTTTCAGGCAGGTATTTATAGGAATCGGGTGCTCCCCATGAAGGGTCAGGATTTATTTTGAGGGAGATGGAGGGTCTGGATTTTGAAGGACATGATCGGATGCTTGAGAATTAAAGAGAACCAAAATGAGCAGTGAGATTATTCTTGAGAATATTCGTCCTTTTCTTCTTTTAATATGACGGTCTCAAATCCTCTTGTCCGGAGCGATCTGAGGGCTAAGAGCGAAAGACGCTGGTCTTGTCGTCTTCTCTCTTGATCCAAGGGCTCCGGGTTTGTCCTTACAAGTGAGATCAACGGTGGAGATTGGGATGTACAGGACTGTCATGACATACCCTGGCACCTGTCAGCATTGCGGGCGATTCTTAGGCGTGCGGTGGAGATCTCGTCTGCCACGCTTTAACTACCTCGGCTCTGATTCTGACGACGGTTATTTGGGATTTGTCTTATTCTTTTTGCCTTCCGATCCCTCCCACGCTCCTATTCCGATCTCTCATGCTGATCTCCCATCTTCCGATCTCTATTATTCTGATCCCTAGAGATCGCCCAAATGATGTAGTCCGATCTTTTGGAAATAAAAGTCAATTATCATCTTATTATTATTGCATTGATTATTTTCCGATCTCTGATGTGTTTATCCGATCTGGTTCCCAACTGAACAACCCTTAACTGATCCGCAATTCGAAACATTTATCTTAATATGCCGATCTCTAATTAGCCGTTCTCTTTATGGAATTTGAGAGACGTGTCAGAACAGCTGGCGAATCCCGTTAACCGATGCATTGCCTGGGACATCGTGAGCATTAAATGCTCGGACGAGTATAAATAGGGGTAGGGGTTAGCCAGTTTCTTACTTATGCCATTTTCTGTCTCTCGCAAGCAATTCCAAAACTCTCCCGATTTTCAAGCTCTTCCGACTCCGTTCAAGCTCCGGTAAGGGTTTTAATCCTTCTTTTAGCTTTAAGTTCTTTGTTTTCCTTAAAAATGAGTGCCGCCGAAGGTCAGAGAGCGGCAAGCCCACCTTCCGTCAATGTTTCATGGTCGTCTGATGAAGAAGAGGTGGTCGGGCCGAGCGCACAACCAGAACCTCTTAGGGTCTCCGTTCCAGCTCGGGGGCGGATCGCACCATCAAGGCATGCACCTCCTTCGGGGAGGGAGAATCTTCCTATGGACGAGCTGCCGTCGATCTTGCAAGAATCCGATCTGCAATCGTTTAGCCAGGAGTACAACATTGAGCCCGATTCATATGAACTTATCCGGTGTCACGGCGATCACCGAGCCGATCACTTCTTTGAAGAGAATGACATGGTGATGGTATACGAGGAACAGTTAAAGGCCAGTCTTCGGTTCCCTCTGGACGACTTCTTCAAGGAGGTCCTAAAATTTCACCGAGTGTGCATTGCCCAAATTCACCCTAACTCGTGGCGGATCTTGGTAGCCTTCCGAGGCCTGTGCCAAGCTAAGGGAATCAGACCTACGGCTAAGGTGTTCGCCGAACTGCACAGGCTAACTCACCGAAAGGACGACGAGCACTGGTTCTTTCAGGCGAAGCCTCATTGTGAGCTCTTCACCGACCTGCCCTCCTCCCTTAAGAATTGGAAGAACCGCTTCTTCATTCTGAGGAGCAAAAATCTGACCTGCTTCGAGGACTTCCCCCGTAGCTGGTGGCACTAGGGGCCCTTGATTCCGAAGCGTATTACCATGAACAAGGAGGAAAGCCTAATAGTGATGGAACTGAAGAATCAAGCTGCCACTCAAAAGTTCTCCTGTTTAGATGCGGTGACTGCCGAGCTGCATCATTGGACGATGGAGTTGATCACGGGCGAAAGTCACGGGCTTCCGCTCTCTGATCTTGGCATCGGTATTTTTCTATTTCTCAGATCTTTGGACCTTAGCGATCTCACTGACCTCTTTTTTGTGCAGGTATGGCGGGTGGTGAAGGTTCTAGGAAGCGGAAGAAAGAAAGAGAGATTTCCTGAAAAATAAAGGAGATGAAGCGTTCGGCACTGCTTCAAACACTCGGTCATGAACCTGGGGAGATTCAAGGAGGCCCACCCCGACCTTCAGGGCCGCCGATCACAGAAGCTGTCCGATCTCCTCCTCAACAAGAAGAGCCGCCTCCACCCCCTCCAGTTGCTCCAAGCACAAAAGGGGGTCGTTCTCGACCTCCTACGAGGCCCCCTTCTCGTGGCGCTCAAGTGCTAATTGCTTCCCTGGAGAACAACAGGACTGTTTGGGAGAACCCCGATTTTGCCAAAGTTTTGGGGTCTTCTGTGACACCCCTTACCCGACTACAGTGTAGCCGAGCAAGCAATGCCACTCCGTGTGTCAGAGCACTCTATTTTATCTTAATTCATTTTTATCATAGTTTTGAATATAACTTGTGAAATATAATTCATTTTAAGCCATTTATCGAAATTTTTATTTATTTGAGGTTCCGAAAATTTTAAAGAAAATCCGGCAGAATACCGGCTAAAAATGGAGAAAACCGTTCTTCGGAACCTGTGAAAAACACTTTCTATATTCATATTCAATCATCTCAATTCCATTTATCAAAATCTCAACATTTTTCAACCATTCATTTCTCAATCATTCATCACATGTGATAATCATATATAAATTACAGATACACATTCACTTTTCCTTTCACAAACACAATTTTCTTAACAATTTCTCTATTTGTCATTCATTCATTTCACATCATCATTAGACTCAAATCATAAATAAATTCTCACATGTGATTTATAATCACAATTTACAAGTACTTACATTAATACAAAATTATATTACATTTGTTCAAATACATATGATAAAATAAGAGTTCAATTACCAAATTTACAAAAAATCTCAAAATACAAAATGGGACCTAGTGTCCTACCAATGCACTGTAGTCTGTGAGGTGACACGAACCCTATGCGAATCGTGAACGCCTTACGAATCTGTGGTCTCTGGGCCCTCTGTCCAAATCTTGATTACCTACGCGTTGCAAAGCGGCCGCTAAGCATAAAGCTTAGTGGTGCCAATAATACAAGAAAATATAATATGCAAATAAAAATCATAATTTCTTAGCCATTGTGTTCATAAGAACTGAATAATTACCAACTTAATGTTTAGTCGAGGGCTAATTACGTTTTATGATATTAACTTCTTCATGCATTTTGTTAATTATTTTCTTCATGATCTTGAGTTTCTTTGTATTCTATCATAATCATTCCTGATATTTAATTTTCGTATTTTCTTTAACAATCAGTTCAATTACAGTTATACTTTTCCATTCATTTGGTTGCCCAAGTAACCTATCTTTGGACCGATTTGGATAACGGGTCGTTGGCACTGGACACCGCGGTGCCTCGAGCCGTCATACCATGGGACGCAGAACGTCAACCACGTATGCAGTCAGTATGACTAAAAAGCCATGATATCACATAATCGGCATAAAAGCTATGAATACGGGCATAAAAGCCATGAATACGAGCATAAAGCATGAATACAGGTATAAAGCCTTTCGCAGTACTGCTAAAACAATACCCTATTGGCATGCCAAACTATCCAAACCAATCTTGTTAGGTATACTAGGGCATTTGATACTTTAAAATTCTTCAATCTTTGAATTTCAACTTTTGGTGTCACTATTCATTTCATTGGTCAACAAGAAAGTTGACTTTTGCATAAAAAGTAGGTACATTGACTTTGGCACTTCAAACATACCACATTTTTCATTTAAAACTTGTTGGAAGTGATTACCATTACCATTTCTAGGCTTAAACCAAGGGAAACAAAATTTTCAGTTTTTGAAGCTTAATTTTACTATTCCATTAAGCCTTTATTCTGATGGGAATTTGAAGAAATGGTAAACATGAAAGTTGTTCCTTATTTTGTCTAGTTGAATTTCTTTTTTTGAATCACTCCATTTTGAGTTTTGTAGCTCAAGTTATGTCCAAAATAAGTTTACTGTTCACTGCAGTCTTATTCTGCTGAAATTTTGGGTTTTGGCAGATTTTGGTCCAACTTTGGTCAGTAATTTGACCAAGTTAAGTTCATAATTTGGTCTAACTTTCTTCATATGAAATGTTCTACCATGCCTTAGGTTTCCATCGGTTCAAGAATCGCCTAAATCTGAGTTTTCTAGAGAGAGTTATAGCCATCCAAACATTACTGTTCAAATGTAAATCTGCAGAGTTGCAGGTTTGATAACTCAAATTTGTTCAATAATTTGAATGGGTTAATGGCATAATTTGGGGTAGGTTTCTTCATGAAAGTTGTTTGTCTATATCCTATCTTGTTGCTGTAAAAATTTCAGGTCAATTTGACCACTCTACAGTGAGTTATGGCCAAATGAACAGGTACTGTTCATTTGGTCATTCTACAGGGGCTGTTTGCAGGGTATCCGGATTGGGGCCAACTTTTGGTCCACTTGCTTTGGTCTTTTGAGCATGGTTTCTTCAGCAAAAATGTGCCATTATAAGCCTAGTTTCATGTCCAATTGGCCAAACACCAATTTAACCTACATAGCCAAAGATATGGCAATCCAAGTGGACTGAAATCTCAGCCACCCTACTGCACTCATTGGGCAGCCTGCCCATTCCACTTTGCCATGCAATAATTCACTCCTAATTATGGTCAACTTACCTCAAATGGTCACTAATTGACCATTAGAATGTTCTTTAACAATTTCATAAGCAAAGTCAAATTTTCACTCCTAAACCCTAGCTCAAAGTCATGGTTTTCACAATTTCTTTAGTTAACTCTTTCATTCTTTGTATATATATATGTATACACTTTAAACATAATCTCCAATTCACTCTAAGTCCATTAATACAATCAAACTCATTCCTTCCTAGGGCTGCTGAAAATTCAAGGGATGCATACACTTAACTTTTATTCATTTAATTTACAATTTCTCACTTATTTCAAGCTTCTAACATGGAATCAAAGAAGTATATATATAAGTAGGCACTAACCTCACTTTAACCTCTTGTAAGGCAGATTTCTCCAAGCTAAAACTTCACTTTCCTTCACTTTCTAGGCTGCCAAACACTTCCCAAGAGGTAGAGACAAGCTTTTAGTGAAGGGACTTAGGGTTTTATAGTGCAAATTCATGGGAAAATGGAAGTAATTAAAGAAAACTTCCATGGAGGGTTATGGAGGAGAGGATCACGTTTTGAAGAAGAAGATGGCTGCTTGTTTTTGGTCTTCCTTGGTCTTTATTTATCTCTTTTATTAATTAGTCAAATGGTTACTTAATTGTGATTGGTTATGGCTTTTCAATGACATCATCAAGATGTCATAAATTGCTTTTTATTTCATTTTCCTTTTCTTTTATCCACTACTCATTTCCAATTTCATTTTTAGTAATGTTTATTCATATTTTATATCATATTAATTATTTACTTAACTGGACAAGTCGGCCAAAAATCACCTCTGAAGGCGAAATGACCAAAATGCCCTCCGTTTGGCTTAACGGGTCAAAATTGTCTGTACCTGTTGAAAAATTTTTCTAAATATTTTCTTGGCATTATAATGCCATAGGAACCTCAATGACCCTTCTCTGGAGTCCCAAAAATTATTTTATGAATTTTTTCCCTGGTCTAGGGCTCCTCGTTGCGAGAACCGCAACTTCCCTCTGGGTTACCCATCGCTTGGGCACCGGCTCGTTTGACTTAGTTGTATTTTATTTCTAAAATTTTTACTAAATTTTTCTTGTCAATATTTGAGTTATTTATGGTTTCTCGCTTTAGTTTAAATATTTTTCCGGACGTTCTAGCTGTCCGGACCGACACCGGTCAAGAGCGATGGTATGCGGAGTTGCTACGGGGAGGGTGTTACAACTCTTCCCCTCTTATTTTAATTTCGTCCTCGAAATTTACCCAATGTAAATAGCCAAGGAGCTACTACCTCTTTATTTCTTCACCTTTCCGTGTTATCCTACTTCACTTTCTCCTTAGTCTCAATCCTATCCTCAAACAGTTATGTACTTATCCTTTTTCATCTTAAATACAGTCTCTTTCTCATCTCCATTCGCTATCTCATTGTCTCTTCACTCTCTTATTCCATACCTTAACCTAAAATAAACAGGAAATACAGATCTGCAATAGTGTCACCTCGACTCTTATGAATGCAATGCATGATATGCAATCTATCTAGGTCCAGAAACGCCTAAACTGCGCTCTGATACCACTAAATGTAGCACCCCTTACCCGACTACAGTGTAGCCGAGCAAGCAATGCCACTCCGTGTGCCGGCACTCTATTTTATCTTAATTCATTTTTATCATAGTTTTGAATATAACTTGTGAAATATAATTCATTTTAAGCCATTTATCGAAATTTTTATTTATTTGAGGTTCCGAAAATTTTAAAGAAAATCCGTGAATCTGGCTAAAAATGGAGAAAACCGTTCTTCGGAACCTGTGAAAAACACTTTCTATATTCATATTCAATCATCTCAATTCCATTTATCAAAATCTCAACATTTTTCAACCATTCATTTCTCAATCATTCATCACATGTGATAATCATATATAAATTACAGATACACATTCACTTTTCCTTTCACAAACACAATTTTCTTAATAATTTCTCTATTTGTCATTCATTCATTTCACATCATCATTAGACTCAAATCATAAATAAATTCTCACATGTGATTTATAATCACAATTTACAAGTACTTACATTAATACAAAATTATATTACATTTGTTCAAATACATATGATAAAATAAGAGTTCAATTACCAAATTTACAAAAAATCTCAAAATACAAAATGGGACCTAGTGTCCTACCAATGCACTATAGTCTGTGAAGTGACACGGATGCTATGCAGAACTGTGAACTGCCTTACCGAATCTGTGGTCTACTGGGCCCTCTGTCCAAATCTTCAGTACCTACGCGTTGCAAAAGCGACGCGCTAAGCATAAAGCTTAGTGGTGCCAATAATACAAGAAAATATAATATGCAAATAAAAATCATAATTTCTTAGCCATTGTGTTCATAAGAACTGAATAATTACCAACTTAATGTTTAGTCGAGGGCTAATTACGTTTTATGATATTAACTTCTTCATGCATTTTGTTAATTATTTTCTTCATGATCTTGAGTTTCTTTGTATTCTATCATAATCATTCTTGATATTTAATTTTCGTATTTTCTTTAACAATCAGTTCAATTACAGTTATACTTTTCCATTCATTTGGTTGCCCAAGTAACCTATACTGGATGACTGGACTGGATAACGGGTTGTTGGCACTGGACACCGCGGTGCCTCGGGCCGTCATACCATGGGACGCAGAACGTCAACCACGTATGCAGTCAGTATGACTAAAAAGCCATGATATCACATAATCGGCATAAAAGCCATGAATACGGGCATAAAAGCCATGAATACGGGCATAAAGCCATGAATACAGGCATAAAGCCTTTCGCAGTACTGCTAAAACAATACCCTATTGGCATGCCAAACTATCCAAACCAATCTTGTTAGGTATACTAGGGCATTTGATACTTTAAAATTCTTCAATCTTTGAATTTCAACTTTTGGTGTCACTATTCATTTCATTGGTCAACAAGAAAGTTGACTTTTGCATAGAAAGTAGGTACATTGACTTTGGCACTTCAAACATACCACATTTTTCATTTAAAACTTGTTGGAAGTGATTACCATTACCATTTCTAGGCTTAAACCAAGGGAAACAAAATTTTCGGTTTTTGAAGCTTAACTTTACTATTCCATTAAGCACTGTTACAGTGGGAATTTGAAGAAATGGTAAACATGAAAGTTGTTCCTTATTTTGTCTAGTTGAATTTCTTTTTTTGAATCACTCCATTTGGAGTTTTGTAGCTCAAGTTATGGCCAAAATAAGTTTACTGTTCACAGTCTTCATTCCTCTTGAAATTTTGGGTTTTGGCAGATTTTGGTCCAACTTTGGTCAGTAATTTGACCAAGTTAAGTTCATAATTTGGTCTAACTTTCTTCATATGAAATGTTCTACCATGCCTTAGGTTTCCATCGGTTCAAGAATCGCCTAAATCTGAGTTTTCTAGAGAGAGTTATAGCCATCCAAACATTACTGTTCAAATGTAAATCTGCAGAGTTGCAGGTTTGATAACTCAACTTTGTTCAATAATTTGAATGGGTTAATGGCATAATTTGGGGTAGGTTTCTTCATGAAAGTTGTTTGTCTATATCCTATCTTGTTGCTGTAAAAATTTCAGTAAAATTTGACAATTCTACAGTGAGTTATGGCCAAATGAACAGTTACTGTTCATTTGGTCATTCTGCAGGGGCTGTTTGCAGGGTATCCGGATTGGGGCCAACTTTTGGTCCACTTGCTTTGGTCTTTTGGGCATGGTTTCTTCAGCAAAAATGTGCCATTATAAGCCTAGTTTCATGTCCAATTGGCCAAACACCAATTTAACCTACACAGCCAAAGATATGGCAGTCCAAGTGGACTGAAATCTCAGCCACCCTACTGCACTCATTGGGCAGCCTGCCCATTCCACTTTGCCATGCAATAATTCACTCCTAATTATGGTCAACTTACCTCAAATGGTCACTAATTGACCATTAGAATGTTCTTTAACAATTTCATAAGCAAAGTCAAATTTTCACTCCTAAACCCTAGCTCAAAGTCATGGTTTTCACAATTTCTTTAGTTAACTCTTTCATTCTTTGTATATATATATGTATACACTTTAAACATAATCTCCAATTCACTCTAAGTCCATTAATACAATCAAACTCATTCCTTCCTAGGGCTGCTGAAAATTCAAGGGATGCATACACTTAACTTTTATTCATTTAATTTACAATTTCTCACTTATTTCAAGCTTCTAACATGGAATCAAAGAAGTATATATATAAGTAGGCACTAACCTCACTTTAACCTCTTGTAGGGCAGATTTCTCCGAGCTAAAACTTCACTTTCCTTCACTTTCTAGGCTACCAAACACTTCCCAAGAGGTAGAGACAAGCTTTTAGTGAAGGGACATAGGGTTTTATAGTGCAAATTCATGGGAAAATGGAAGTAATTAAAGAAAACTTCCATGGAGGGTTATGGAGGAGAGGATCACGTTTTGAAGAAGAAGATGGCTGCTTGTTTTTGGTCTTCCTTGGTCTTTATTTATCTCTTTTATTAATTAGTCAAATGGTTACTTAATTGTGATTGGTTATGGCTTTTAAATGACATCATCAAGATGTCATAAATTGCTTTTTATTTCATTTTCCTTTTCTTTTATCCACTACTCATTTCCAATTTCATTTTTAGTAATGTTTATTCATATTTTATATCATATTAGTTATTTACTTAACTGGACAAGTCGGCCAAAAATCACCTCTGAAGGCGAAATGACCAAAATGCCCTCTGTTTGGCTTAACGGGTCAAAATTGTCTGTACCGATTGAAAAATTTTTCTAAATATTTTCTTGGCATTATAATGCCATAGGAACCTCAATGACCCTTCTCTGGAGTCCCAAAAATTATTTTATGAATTTTTTCCCTGGTCTAGGGCTACTCGTTGCGAGAACCGCAACTTCCCTCTGGGTTACCCATCGCTTGGGCACCGGCTCGTTTGACTTAGTTGTATTTTATTTCTAAAATTTTTACTAAATTTTTCTTGTCAATATTTGAGTTATTTATGGTTTCTCGCTTTAGTTTAAATATTTTTCCGGACGTTCTAGCTGTCTGGACCGACACCGGTCACCGGAACAGTAGACTGTACAGAGTTGCTACGGGGAGGGTGTTACATCTTCCATCTGCCTTCGGGAGGATCGGGACAGACTGTCTCCGGACAATCTTGACGACATCCTAACCCGATCCATGAGTCTGAATATAGAGTGCTTGGTGAACCAGCACATAGTCCGGGAAAAGGCGCACCGCCTGGGTAAGGAGGTCGAGAAGAAGAGTCAAGAGGTGGCATCCCTCCGATCCCAACTCTCATCCGCTCAGGATTACATATCTCAAATTGAGGGGCGGATGAAGTACTATGAGGATAAGTGGCGAGCAGGACTCATGTTCGGTGAAAGGGATCATGCTCTTAGAAGTCCAGCGCTCGGGCCATGAAGGCTGCTCAGTCGCTCATCTTCTTTGAGGAGCTTAAGGCAAAAGATGAAGAGATGGTGACAGGAATAGCGGTGCCTATGTGAACGCTCACAAGGATCTCTTGGCGAGCTCGAGCGTTACCCGGGGAGGACTTCTCTTGGATGGCCGACTGGCTCCGGCGGAGGAAAGCGAAGAGGAGGCTGAGGGTGAGAGAGAAAATGAGCAAAATGTAGATCAGGCTGGGGGATCACCCCCAGCCGAATGACTTGTACAAATTTTTGAAATGAAATGAAGTGGAATGCCCTTTTTTTTTTTATGAATGGTTATGATCGGAAAATTTCTAAATTATTAAACACTTGATTTTCTGAGTATGTTGAAATAACTGAAGATGATTATTAACCTAAGTGTGAGAGATCGGAAAACACAATGAGCATGAGATCGGTAGGGAAGAAATGCTGAACGGGACTTGATTAAAATTGGAAATTTGACTTGAACACTTAAGATCGGAATCCTCATTAAACCGGACCAAAACCTTAGCTCTTAAACTTTTGAAAGGGAGATCGGCAATAAAACTGGTAAGAAAAGATCTAGTGTCAGTTCACTTCGTTTATACTACAACGGGTCGGAGAGATCGGTGAGCGATTTAAAAGACTGGTAAGGATTTGACTGATGTGAGGACTATTGATTCAATTCTTTGAGGAGAGATCGGAAATGTGACTGTCTATCAAAGAGGGATCGGAAATGAGGTTAGCTGTCAAAAGGAGACTTAGTACTGGGGTCAGTTTCAAAGTTTTATTGATTTTGGGGATCGGCCAAAATATGGTGTCGACATCAACCCCTTCTGATTTAAGGAAATAATACATCCTATTTTTCCAAAACAATAAGTCATTACTATCAAAGAAAGAAGGTCTTACCACTGATTGACCTTCTTGTGTATTGAGGGTTACCATTGATCTTTACTCCAAGATGATTAAATCTTGTAGAATGGAGACTTGCTCTGATACCACTTATTGTCCCTTGTAGAAACCCAAAAGGGGGAGGGGTGAATTGGGTTCTAAATTGCAAATTAAAGATTAAAAGAAATTTAAACACAAAGAAGAGAAAAGGAAGAATGATAACACAAGAGATTTATAGAGGTTCGGCTATCCCAAGCCTATGTCTTCTCCTCAAGGCCCTCCTTGAGAGTTAACTCCACTAAAATTCTTCTTTAGGTGAAGAATAAACCCCTTACAATCACCACAAGAGCAAACCCTTGCTCTTTTACAAATCCCTTTACACTCAAGAGCTATTTAAAGCTCTATTACACTCAAAATTACAATAAGTGCTCACAACAATCTTGAATTAACTCTCAGAACAAAGAATTTATAACTCAAATATCAAGTTCTCAACATTAACTATGGTAGCTCAAGTTCTAGAGAGAGAGAATGAAGAAAATTTTAGAACACAATAAATTTCCAAGAAGATTGTTGTTCTCAAAACTGGTTTCCAGTCATAAATGGTGCTTATTTATAGTTTTTGCAAGAAAATAGCCATTGGGGGTGCATTAAATGCAAAACTAGATGTTCGACCACTCAAAGCTCTATTTTATCGAGTTGCAGAAACCCAGGTTCGACTGCCAGAGTTATTTACTTTGGTTGCCAAAGGTTGAAGAGCCAAAAAACAGCTTTTGAAAAGTCATTTTCAGCTGCTGAAGTTCCCACTTTTGGCTGTCAGAGTGCTCTTTGGACAAAATAAATTTTAACACTCAAAAACCATGATTTAAAAAGTAAACTTCGACTATCGAACTTTCCACTTTCGGCTGTCAAAGTGCTCTCTGGACAGAAAGTGTCAAAAGGGTACTTAGGCTTCGGAAATGCATAACTTTTTGACCTGAACTCTGATTTTTGATTCGTTTGAACCGTTGGAAAGCTAATTTGATAAACTTTTCAATGAAAATACTTTCAAAAACAAATTTTCATTCCTAAAATGTGAAAATTTCATTTTAGTCTCCCTTGGTCAAGAAAAAATTACAAGTAAAGACACTAAGAAATTAAGAGTTTAAAAAACTCATAACTTTTTGATCCAAACTCGGATTTTTAATCCGTTTGAACCATTGGAAATCTAATTCAATGTATTTTGCAACTAAAATACTTTTCAAAATTAATTTTGCATTTTTGAAAAATTTATTTAATTTTCCCTTGATAAAAAATTAGGTGAAAACTAAGTTGAACAAGATATTCTTACTACCACCTAGACTTGAGCCAACATAATTAATAAAATGAGATTTACAAGATATAAAATAAATAAAAGTTATATTGTAGGTTCCCATAAATGTTTGCTTCTTCATTAACTTTGATTTGAAGCAATTTGGGAATTTTGAGTCTATGGCCTATAAACTCAACACAAACACTTCCAAAGTATATTAGTAGCACACTAATTGTTTATTATCATCAAAACATGGGTTAAGACACCTAGGTCCAACACTATATATAGTTTATGACTTCAATTAATCCTTATTGTAGGAGGATTAGTTTAGGATAAATCCTTATTGTAGTGGGTTTGAGCTAACTATATTCTATCTTTCTCGTTATTGATAAGAAAAAGTGTAATTAATGATACCCTAGTTAATGATTGGTTCAAGCTGCAATTTAACTCTCTTAAAATCCCTTCAAGATTGGTATCTGTTGATATCTTTCATTAATTTTCTTTGCATTAATTAATTATTTGTGATATCTTTCATTTGTTGACATCATTTATCTGTTGATATCTTTCATTATTTCATTTATAATAATCTTACTCTGCTTCAAAATCTTGAATGCGCATGATAGGCTTGTGTCTAGCTCTTTCGCCAACGGCTGACATTAATTTTTTTATTATCTCTAATTTATTAATTGTTATTATTTTAGTTGATAACGTTAATTTTTAATATGTTTTGTTATTATGGGATTTTTTTATATAATTTATTAATGATAATTTAAATTTGATCATGACATGTGTTTATTCTCAAAATTTAGTATTCTAATTTCTAAATTATTGTATTATAAAAATTTTGATATCTTTAAATTTTGTATATATTTTTTTGGTATTAAAAATTTTATATAATTTTTATCATAAGTGTCGTAATTATTTTTGAAATACAATAAAAATAAAGTATAGATAAGGTTATAGGCCTTAATCAATTTTTAATAATTCATTCTAAAGAATTTAAATATAATTTAAATTTCAAAAAATAATTAAAAGAAAATATTTTATTGTATATCTTTGATCACTTTATTTATTGTCAATAACATATATGATTCATTTGAAGTTCACCTTCCATTTATATCCGAAAGTTTCTTAATAGTGTAGCCATTTACAGTGCTTTCTGTAAGATTTTGTCCGTGACTTTAAAAAAAGTAAATGGGCCAAAATCAATTCTTTTAATGTGGCCTGAAATTAATTCATATTTATTTTAATTAAAACAATTCTAATTGTAATTGTACAAAAATTACTTGATGTACGTACCAGATTAAGTCTTATATATATATATATATATATATATATATATATATATATATATATATATATATATATATAAGGTCATACACATTCTCTTTCATAAAGTGAAAGATATTAGGGTCATTTTAAAAAAGTCTTCCATCTCTAAGTTTTGTGTGTGAATCAAGAAGAATTAAGAGGGATGAGAAAATAAAAGAGAATCTGTGGATGAAGAAGAAAAATTGTGATTAAAAAGCTTAATTCATTATATCAAGCTTGGTATGTATTTATACATCTATGTAGGATTCAAATTAGGAAGACAACAATTCTAATTATATAATTGTAGTTGATTATAAACTATAATGTAGCCTCAAATACAACAACTAAAAGAGGAACAAATCAAGACAATATCTCAACACCCCCCTCAAGCTGGACCATATATGTCATAGGCTATAAGTTTGTTGCAAATGTATTCAATTTGAGCACCTCAAAGGGACTTAGTAAGGATGTTTCCTAATTGATCATTCGAATTAACAAAACTGGTAGCGATGCATCTGATTCGATTTTCTGTCTAATAAAGTGACAATTTACCTCTATATGTTTAGTTCTTTCATAAAAGATTAGATTAAAGGCAATATGAAGAGCTACTTGATTTTCACATATTAACTTAATTTGCTTAACTTCTCCATATCTTAATTGTTGAAGAAGATGCTTTAACCAGATAAGTTCACAAGTAGCTAGGGCCATGGCTCGACATTCTGCTTTTGCACTTGACCTAAAAATTACATCCTGTTTCTTACTTTTTTAGGATATTAGATTCCCTCCAAGTTAGGCACAGCATCATAAAGTAGATTGTCTATCTGTAGGGGACCCTGCCCAATCTACATCAAAGTATCCAACAACTTGTGAGTGACCTTTGTCCTCATATAATAAACCTTGTGCTGGAGCTCTTTCCATTAACTTAAGAATGTGAATTAATGTGAATTACTACATCCCAATGACTACTACATGCCTAGAGAAATTGACTGACAACACTCACAGCATATGAATTGTCTGGTCGTGTTATTGTAAGATGATTTAACTTTCTAACCAATGTTCGATATCTACTAGGATCTTCTAATTGCTCCCCCTGTCTAGGACAAGTTTAACATTTGGGTCCATTGGGGTATCTACACATTTGTAGTCTAGCATTCCTATCTCTTCCAAAATATCTAGAGCATATTTCAGTTGAGAAATAGCAACGCCTATTTTGGACTGGGCTACCTCAATTCCTAGAATATACTTCAATCTCCCCAGATCTTTAGTTTGAACGTGGCCAAACAAATGTTGTTTGAGCTGAGACATTCCATCATGGTCATTACCTATTATGACAATGTCATCAACATATACTACAAGAAGAATACTTTTACCATGCTCATCATAACTAAAGAACACTGAATGATTAGTCTCACTTTGAGACATTCCAAACTAGTGGACTACTGCACTAAATCATCCAAACCATGCTCTTGGAGAATGTTTCAATCCATTTAATGACTGTTGTAGGCAGCAAACCAGGCCGGACTCCCCCTGAGCAATAAAGCCTGGTGGTTGCTCCATATATACCTCTTCAGTCAATTCACCACGTAAGAAAGCATTTTTAATGTCCAGCTGATGAAGATTCTAATGATTGATTGCTGCTAAAGAGATTAGGAGACAGACTGATGCAGTTGAAGAGCTTGGTTTCTTACATTCCTTGATGACAAGGAATTTGAAGGGGAATATTGATATAGATACAGCGTCGCAGGAGCATGGCGCATTGTGAGTTAAGGAAATAAAGTGGATTGGGAAGGCGTGAAAGAATATTTGAGCTGTTGGGTTATTAGGGAATCTGTTGAAGTTGTTGGAAGAATTTATTAAAGCTATTATCATAGTTATGAAGGAAGCCAATTAATAAGGGACACTGGGCAAGCATTCTAGGATGAAGGGGCATGCAAATATAAGCCAAACAAACTCTTTCTTCTATATTAGAAGTATGAGATTATATTGGACAATCGTTGTATTTATGATATGTGATCAATAAAGTCTCTTATCTATTAATTCTTTCTCTCCTAAGTGTCTTCCTTCATTTCTCTTCTGATCTCTCCCTATTCTTTTATTCTATTTTGGTTGATTATGTTTCACCTTTAAAAACCTTACTTAAAAAACCTTCTACTATCCAAAACACAAGTTCAAGGTTTTTAAACCCTGAAAATCTCCCATTAATTTAAAAAACTTCATCCCAAATGAAAGGTTAAGGTATATGTAATTTTTAAAGAGAAAATCTTTTTAATCCACTAATTTGGTAGGTTAGAAGATGGAGATTTTTGGAGATTTTTAAAACCTCCAAAACCTTATTAAAAAACCTTCTACTCTCCCAAACACAAGTTTAAAGTTTATAAACCTTGAAAAACTTTTTATTTCTTTAAAAATCTCCTCCCAAACAAAGGGTAAGGTGCAAGGAATGGGGAGATCAGCTATCTCCCATTGTGTAGCTTATTAATTATTACTCAATCCATTGGGCGTCCATTAAATTACAAAAGAAATTATAATTTGTTGTATAAATTATGCTGGGATGTGGCAGTATTGGGTCCAATGGCCACGTATCTATATAAGGGGCTGTTTATCAGCTGTTTAATGCAGTTAATAATTAACGGGCTTACAAATAACAATACCAAACTATTTGGTGAACACTTTAAAATGGCAGTTGATAGCTGATATAATATCTATCAGCTGCCTTTTGCATCAGCTCTATAATTAGAGCAATTCATGAATTGCAGTAGAATCTTTTTATTGTTCGATAAAAATACTCATATATATTTTAATGATTATAATTTATCGTGCCTTAAGTCCCATTTATATTAAGTGGTAAATTCTCTCGCACACAACTTATTTGACAATATGATTTGATGACCTAAATTAAAAATTAAGCTTTTTTTTTTCATCTCATATTTAAGCCTTTAGTCTAAAACCGTGAAAATTCTTTAAAAATGTTTTTTTTTTAATTTTCCATTTTAGCTCAAATTTCTCGTTTTTTTTTTTTTAATTTCTTCTTAAGTTATTGAATTACTTTTTTATTATTTATTTGTGATATAATATAACAAATTAATTATTTTATATTTATTAAATAAATAATACAATATAATAAATTAATAATTATATATTTGTTTCAATAGTAATATAAATTATATAATATGCCGTTATTAGTCATTTTGCATATCAAAGCAATAATTAGGTATAATATAAATCAATTATAATAAGTTATTAGCTATCAGCTGACAGCAACAGCTATCAATATTAGTTAATCTTAATATTATGAAGGTATAAATTTATAATTTAATTAATTTTAATATAATCTATATATAAGTATATAATTAATTTTAAAAATTAACAACAATGATGATAAAAATAATTATATTTAAATATAATTATAAATGATAGATATAGTAATAATAATTAAATATTAAAAATAAATATTTACTAAAAATTAAAATATATATATAATTACTTTATTTTTAAAATTTCTATTAAATAATTTATCAATATGATTTTAATAATTATCCATATGTAATGCAGGAATTGAATTAGTATTAACATAAAGTTGAATGGTGGAAGGATGAATGCAACTTATTAATTTGAAATTAAAAGCCTAATGATAGTCCTAATGATATAATCATTAATTTGAAATTTATTATTAATGATAAGGATAATGAAATGGATAACGAGAATTTAAAAGCCTAATGATTCTTGTAGTGCCTGTATTATTACAGTAATGGGTAAAAGATCAAATTATTAGGATGATATATAATTTTTATAATTAATTAATCTTAATTATAATTAATTTTTTATAATTATGTTTAAAATTAATGACAGTTATATGACAAGTCAGTTCAACAAGAGTTGAGTGCATCTCCATCGCAATTGTCACTCCGTACGTGTCTGTTTCTTATTCTGCACACAATGCTAAATTTAGAACTGATTAATATGGAAAGAGTAAAAAGAACATTGTTTGCCAGTTTTACAACATACAAACAGGAATCTTGTTTCAGACTAAATTGGTTTCCTGCCAAATTTCAAATTCACAAATACTAATGCTAATAAAGGGAAGATTGGTTCTTATTCACCAAGGCCTTATTTTCCACAGGTCACACATAATAGTGGAACTGACATCGTAGTTCATCAAGCTTCGCCTGAATCCAATGCTTCTGCTGTAAATGGTTCAGCAGTAGTTCAACCTCCAGATTGTCTTGCTCCGCCACCATTGCAGCAACTACCAAAAGTTTTCTAGTCCTAATTGCAATTCTGCCAGAAACTCAATCACTGTCAATGAAGTGCACAGAAGCTGGTTAGCCAAGATAATATTTTTTCGGAGGCAATACAATCAATATATTCTAAATCCGCCAAGTATAGCTCCATAGATCTTAACAGCTTCAAATTGCCAATAACATAATTATAAATGACATATAGTAATAATTAAATTTAAAAAAAATAAATATTTGTTAAAAATATTAAGTATAATTAATTTGGAAGGAAGAATACCATCCTCTGAATCTGTAAGTGCTTAAGGCGTCATGGCACCAAGAGTAGAAGCTACAACTTTTGTTCTTTCAAAAGAAGTTGCAAGTTTACCAGGACCTTTAATTTCAACCTTCCCAGAGGCTGTAGCTAACAAGAAATCTGTGTATTTGCAGAACTGATAGTCCATACCCAATTAATACTCCATTCCAGCATTAAATGCAACTCAATTGGTTATTCTGAAATTACCAAAATAATCTATGTTCTGAGAAGTTGTTACAGTTGCTGACTTGCTGTCTTGTGAAGTGAACAGACCCGTTGGCTGTAACATGGATTTGCCTTAGGGATGATATGAGGAGTTCAAATTTTGGAGGGATACAGGAAGAAAGCAGATGTATTGTGCCACCACACATAGGGAGACACCAGGAGAGATTAAAACTTTTAAACAATAGCTCTATATCTTCTAACAGCATTTTCATTGACTTGTTCTTGGAGCATATTTTGTCTGTAAATATCAAGAGCAGAAGGATCTTCATAATTTTATCCAACTTCATAATTTTATCAAGAGCTGAAACTAAGAGAAAAAAAAAAAAGCAATGTTTGGAAACCAGGGATATACAAGCTGATGGACTACAATCATGCTCTATAGAATAATTGTTGGATTTAGATAGTTTATCATAACAGACGAATGAATAAAACATCAAACTAAAACTCAATTTGTCTTAAGTATCATTAAAAAATTCTCAAAACCAACAAATTCTCAAAACAAACATCAGATATGTTTAACTGTAGAAATTTAATATAACTAGCAAGGAACAAGATAAAAACACTTATTAATTACCCATTACATTGCTTTATCTGGAATAGAAATAACTATTACAGCACTCTAACTCTAAACTAGCAAATTATAATATAGTTCCAGGTCTAACATAGTCCTATGACTTGTACTTGCACCATCCCCATTCTTCCCTTTACTGCCACCGCTGCTCCTCAACTTTAAACAGTGCCAACGAGAGATCTCCATTGTGCCTAAAAGACCACAGCTGCACCATTGTTGTTTCTTTGTATGTTGACGATCCATTGGTCACTGCTAGCAATCAATTGTTGATTCATCAGTTTAAGAAGGAGCTCAAAAGAAGTTTTGAGATGAATGATTTGGGGAAAATGTCTTATTTTCTTGGTATGGAAATCCTACAACTTCATCAAGGAATTTTCATATGCCAAAGGAAATATGCAATTGAAATTTTAAAGAAGTTTGGGATGGAAAGTTGTAAGATAGTAAGTACTCCAGCTGTGCAAGGTGAAAAGCTTCGCAAAAATGATGCAGCAAGGAAGATTGATGCAATTTTATACAGGAGTCTTATTGGATGCCTACTATATCTGTCAGCTACCAGACCAGATATTATGTATGCAACAAGCATACTTTCCAGGTTCATGCAGAGCCCATGTGAAGTGCATTATAGAGCTGCAAAGAGGGTGATGCTATATGTGAAAGGAACAGCAGACTTTGGTGTATTATATGCAAGACATGCAGAAGTAAAACTAATGGGCTTCACTGATAGTGATTGGGCAGGTTCATGTAATGACATGAGAAGCACCTCTGGTTACTGTTTTTCTATTGGCTTAGGCATGAATTGTTGGAGTTTCAAGAAGCAAGAGACTGTGGCACAATCCAAAGCTAAGGCAGAGTATATTGCTATCGCACATGCTGTAAACCAAGCCATTGAGCTCAGGAAGTTGCTGGTTGATTTGAAGTATGAACAGGCAAATGCTACATGGGTGCTATGTGACAATAAATCTGTCGTTTCTATTGTAAAAGATCTAGTCTTTCATGGAAAGACTAAACATATTAAAATCAAATATCACTTCCTTAGAGAAGTTGAGAAGGAAGTTCAAGTGAAATTGAAGAATTGCAGCTCAGAGGATCAAGTAGCTAAATTTAAGGAGAAATTGTTGTTGACTATAGAAAATTGCAATCTTTTGTATCACCTATATGTATAAATGAAATGAATTAGATTATGTTCCATCCTTTCATTCCCCTTTTTTCTCTATTATTCTTTAAACTACCAAGAGAAACTGTGGTTTTGACAACATTTCACAATAATTATATGTCAAGTTTTCCCTATTTTCTATTGATGCAAAATGTTCAGAAATGGGATTGATTTTCCTTTTCTGAAAATTGTAATTTTGAATTTTGATCCATTCAATGCTTCATGCTTCAAATGCTTGATGAACAATGTCACTGTTACTAGTTGCCCCTGCTTCTTGTGTATAGAGATATAGTTAGTGTTGTGAAATGCATGCTGGTTGTGCAGAGGGAATTAGCTAGGTAGTTGCTTAATTAGAATGCTCATGTTTAAGATGTGAAATATTTAAAAACTATATTGCTACGGCAAAATAGTTTAAAAGTCAATTTATTCACTTGCTGAATGCTAATATCAAACTGACATGCATATTGATATTTTACTTGACTGGTGGAGGAGGGCATGGAATAGGAATTAAGTGGAGCTCATTTTTCCTTTTCACTACAGCACTAAAAACTTCAACCCTGTCAAGATTTTCTGGCTAAACTCCAATGGGTACCAAGGGTACAACCGCATCCAAGGTGTAATGGCACCAAGACTATAAGCTGCAACTTTTATTCTTTCAGGAATCGCAAGTTTACCAGAACCTTTCAATACTAATAAAACTCTACCACATACCAACTGAATTGTGTTCATTAAACTATTTAATTATTCAGTGTAAAGAAATTGAAGGTTATGAACATTGTACAAAATTCTAGAGCCATCATCCTTTGATTATTGATTCTTCGAAATTATTACAACCAGAATTTTCAAGTCAAACAATCTACTGGAAAATTTAGCTGTATGAATGAAAATGCAACTCAAATGGTTACTCTGAAATTGTTAGTAATCCCATACAAGTTGATGGACTTCAATCATGGTCTATAGAATAATTGTTGGATTTAGATGGATATCATAACAGAAGAACGATTAAAAGATTAAACTCAATTTGTCTATAGAATAATCGAACACGTTGATGAATCTATGAAATATAGTAGTGTACCAATTACATCAAAGATGTTTAACTGTAGAAATTTAATGTAACTAGCAAGGAAGAAGACAAAAGAAATAACTGTGTACTACGATTACAGCACTCCAACTATGATTAAACTAGCAAATTGTGAATGTAGTTCCAGGTCCAACATAGTACTGTGACTTGTGCACCATCGCCATTCTCCCCTTTACTGCCACTACTGCTCCTCAACCTTAAACAGTGCCAACCAGAGATCTCCATTGTGCTTAAAAGACCATAGCTGCACTATGTCGTTTTGTTTGAACTTCCCTAATGATCCCTGATGATTCCTTTCCAAGACTTTCTTCCAACTAGATGTCAACACATAGGTACTGCTACTTTTCAAATTCCATTGCCTTAGCCACATCTCAGACTCAGAACCACAAGGTTCCATGAGTGTAACTGGTATTTTCTCTTTGGGCTCCTTTAACTTTCTCTTCTCATCATTTGTAAGAAAACTGAAATCTCTTATCTGTTTAAAAGGGATTGAGAAACGATCATGGTGAGTATTCAAATCAGTGGCAAACATCTGTTTAATTATCACCAACTTCACATCAATGCCTCCTTTTGCTTGAATTTTATGCCACCATTCCTCAGGCATGTCAGTATGTGTCCTCAAACCAAAATTTGCAAAATTGATTCTGTCAGGCCTTAGTCTCTTCAGCAATTTCTTTTTCTTCTGTTCATCTTCATTACTGTTACCACTTTGAAAGCATCGCTTGCCACTAACCCTTTTCTTGTTCTCGTTCTCGGTCTTGCTCCCAGAAGACTTCACATGAAGAAATAAAGATGAATGAGAATGAGGTTTCTTGTCTACGCGTTGTCCATGGCCCCTGCTTTTCTTGGGCACATATGCAGCAAGTCGGTCATCATGCTTGATCATGGCTTCAGCCCTTACTTGTTGCACAAAAGCAGTCAGAATACTTTCTTCCACTAACTTGATCGCAGCCACCATTCTGTCGAAACACCCACCATCATCTGCATCAAGAACTCTGCCCATCTTTGTTTCTCCCTTCTCTAGCAAAAAATATTTCTACACATTTCAACAAGCACAAACCTATATATAGTTAATGACTTCAATTAATCCTTCAAGATTTGTGATCTGCTGATATATTTCATTAGTTTTCTTTCCATTAATTAGTTATTTGCGATATCTTTTATCTGTAGATATCTTTCATTAGTTTTTTTTTTTTGGCATTAATTAATTATTTGTGATATCTTTCATCTGTTGATATCTTTCCTTATTTCATTTATAGTAATATTGTTCTGCTTCCGAATCTTGAAAGCACGCTTGTGCCTAGCTCCATTGCCATTGGCCTGACATTAATTTGTTATTATCTCTAATTTATTAATAGTTATTATTTTAGCTGACAAAGTTAATTTTTAACATATAATTTATTAGTAGTTACTTTAGTTCTTAATATTTAAAATTATGGAATTTTTATATAATTTATTAATGATAATTTAAATTTGATCATGATCATGAGTTTATTCTCAAAATTTAATTTTTTTTAATTTCTAAATTATTGTATTATAAAAATTTTGATATCTTCTGTATATATTTTTAATGTATTAAAAATCTTATATAATTTTTATTCTAAGAGTCGTAATTAATTTTGGAAAAACAATAGAAGTAAAGTATGGATAAAGTTATAGGCCTTAATGAGTTTTTAATAATTCATTCTAAAGAATTTAAATTTTAAAAAATAATTAAAAGAAAATATTTTATTACATATCTTTGATCACTTTATTTCTTGTGAATAATATATATGATTCATTTGAAGTTCACCTTCCATTTATATTTTAGGTATTTACAGTGCTTTCAAGAGGTGAAAAAAAAAAAAGAAAGAAAGAAAGAAATAGGCGCATTTACTTTTACATTTACATTCCCATTAAATGAGAAAAAAAAAAACAAAAAAACAAAATTTTTGCCAATCACAAAACACACACCCACTGTGAAGTTGATTGAATTTTGGGCTATCCATGCGTATGATATGCTTTCTTTTCCCCAGAGGATACTTGCTTTAAAGCTTCACAAGTAATGTATTTAAAATTTTGCTATAACTAAACAAGTTAATTTGAGTGATAATTGAGCTTTTATTTTGATACGGTAAAAAGTTATGTACAGATTAATTTTGGTGTAATAAGATTATTTTTTATTTTTAGTGATTTTAAGGGTTCACTACTTTCACCAGATGCATTTAAAATAAAGAATAAGATCAAGAATATTTGAGTGAGAATCAAAGTGACAATTCTTGAAATTTGAAAGCTATTTGCAATCGCATTACAAGCAGTACATCCACACAGATCAAGAATAAGGCCAAGATCACCGTTAGCTCCAACGCATTTTACCAGTAATCATCACAGGAGCATTTCCCATCCTTGAAATGATGGAATCGATTGGAATCCCTCACCACGATTTCTCTTCCTTTGACTATTGAAAAGTATTTGAATGCTGTGTGACAATCTCCACAAACTCGGAGATTCTTAAAAACCCTTACTGGTTTAGATTTTGATGTGCTGATGAAACCAAATGCAACAGCAATTTTCTCACTGTGTTGAAACAAATATTGCTCCTTTTTTTCCTCAACGTCATGAAGAACAAAATCTGTGTTTGGAACATAGCCCAATTCCTTTATTTTTAGAGCCAATTGATCTAGCTCATCATAAATCTCTAAAACTTGTGGGTGTGAAGTATCAGCCGCATAGAACTTATGCACTTTATTTTCCACCTCGATCCAGCTACAACCTGCTTCTTTAGTCAAATTTTTCTCTTTCATGTTTTTTCTAGTTTCCGCCACTTCATCCCATTGACCAGTATAAGCATACAAATTTGATAGAAGGATGTATGCTGCTGTGTCATTTGGGTCTTGCTCAAGAATCATCTTAGCAGCATGTTTCCCAAGATTTATGTTACCATGTACTCGACAAGCTCCAAGAAAAGTACGAAGTACAAAAGCATCAGCATTGAAAGGCATCGAGTTAATGAATTCCATTGCTTCCTCAAGACATCCTGATCGGCCTAGTAAATCAACCATACAAGCATAATGTTCCATCCTTGGGACAATACCATGTTCCATACTCATTGACTTGAAGTGTTTCCATCCCTCAGAAATGAGACCCACATGACTACAAGCTGATAAAACAGCAATATATGTGATCTCATTTGGCCTCACACCTGCCTCCAGCATTTTGTGGAAGGTCTCCAAAGCCCTTACAGCAAATCCATGTTTTGCATAACCAGTGACCATTGAAGTCCAAGATATAACATTACGATCTCCCATACCATTAAAAACTTGAAAAGCAGCTTCTATATCTCCACATCTAGAGTACATAGAGATCAAAGCATTAGAAATGTGAAGGCATGAGTTGAAACCTGATTTCAGTATCCGAGCATGGATTTGTTCACCCTTACCAATTGCAACAATGCTAGATGCTCCGCTCAAAAGGCTAGCAAATGTAAAAGTATCAACCTGAGAGTCCCTGTATCCTCAATATCAATAAAAAGTTCAAATGATTCTTCAGAATTCAAACCCTTTGCATAAGCATTGACAATTGTATTGTAAGAAATCAAATTCTTCTCATATAGAGCATTAAAAGTTTTCCTAGCATTTTCCATATTACAACATCGAGCATGCTAATAAGAGAATTCGCCACACAATTAACTGATGCAAGTCCCAATTTCACTGCATAGGCAAAAACTTGTTCACCCATATGCAGATCAGAAAGATTTGCACATGCCTTGAGAATGCTAGAAAATGTGAAATGTTTTGGTTTGACTTGTCCTTTAATCATTTGAAGAATAATTCAACAGCTCCCATATCGTACCCTCCACTCTGCACATATCCTGTAACAATTGCAGTCCAAGACATAACATTATGATCTGACATCCGATCAAACACCTTCCTAGAATCACCCATAAATCCATCCGTTGCACACTTTGCATACATATCCACCAAACTACACCCAACACAAACATCCAAAAACAATCCTGATTTTATGGCTCAAGAATGCAATTGCTGCCCAAATGATAACAATCTCAATTCTGCACAAGCTGAAAAAACCCCGCTTAGTGTATATTTATCTGGTATATACTCACTCGAAACCATATTGATAAAAAAATCAATAGCATCTCGTGAATAGCCAAATTGCTGAAGCCTAGTTATCAGCAAAGTCCAAGTAATAACATTTTTCTCTGTCATTTTATCGAACACCTTATATGCAGCATTGAAATCACCACTCCCCATCACAAATACGTCAATCAAAGCACACCCCACGCAAACATGAGAGTCAAAATATCCACTTTTTATTACAGACCCGAAAATTATTTGACCGATAGAAACGTTGTCCTTATTTGAACAAGCACGGATAACTGCAGTATAGCAGTACTCATTAGGATAAAACCCGCAATTAAGCATATCAATATATGTATTTACAGCCTCAAAATCCATTCTATTATTAGCATAACAAGAGATCAAAGCACTCCATGAAACCAAATCTCTTATCCCCCATACACTCAAATATACTATTGGCTTTGTCCCACTCACCACATTTCGAGTAGAGGCCAATCAGAGAATTGAGAATGACCGAGTCGATCTTCAGTCCAGACTGAGTCAAGTAATCATGGAAGAGTTTACCCTGTTGGAAATTATTTGCACGGATGCAGGATTTGAGGAGAAGGGAGTAGGTGATGAGGTCTGGATGAGTCCCTTCTTGAGACATGATATCAAGGGTTGAGATTGCTTTGCGGAGATGGCCGGCATCGAGGTGGCGGATGACGCGGTCCTTGAGGGAGTGGAAGCGGCTGTTATGGTGATTAAAGAACGACGAAGATGGATGAAGGGCGCGAAGGTTGGTTGTGGGGTTTCACAGGAGCCACTGATAGAGGGAGTTTGGCGAGGCTTATCATGCTTGTCCCGTAACGGCTCGCTTCATTATTTCCGAGTTTATTTGTAAAATAAAGTAATGGCTATATTCATAAAAATTTAAATTTAGAATTAAAACAAACTAAACTTTTTTTTTCTATTTTAGATATTAAGAAATGAAAAAAGAATTTAAATTTATTTATTAAAGTTCTACGAATATAAAATATTATTCTATTTTAATCATTATAATATAAAATAAATAATTATTAATTAATTATTATTTATAGAAAATACCTATTTTCATAGCCTAATAATTATTAGAGCAATAACTAATTTAATAAATAATTAATAAAGAAACTGAAACACCCTCAAATAATTTTTTTTTTATAAATAAATATATAACTATTTACTATTAATAAAATCATTATCCCACTAATGAAGAATCATGTCAGATTTCATGAAAATACCACATCAGCTATCACATTAAATGCTATCTACAGTGGTATATGATTAATAAAAATTAAAAAATTTAGAATTTAATTAGTATTTTTTTAGTATGAGTTATAATTACAAAAAATTTATAAGTATATGATTTTTTTGATAATTTTTTCGATCTATTTTAATTTATATAAAATTTCAAATTACTTTTTAAAATTGAGAGTTAATGAATAATTTGATTTGGATTAATTTGCTTGATACAAAAATGATTTAATATTAAAATATGATTGTAACACCCCTAAGTTCGGTAGTGCGTTATAACATTAGGTGACCAGTCTTTGTCGGACAATTTAGGATGCCTAGAACTACACTTCAATATGAGTGAGGAGATATAAAATAATGAAATACAAGAAAAGAAAATACAAGAAAAACAAAGGAAAAATAATAGCAAAGAAGAGTAACCAAGTTAAGCGAGCCGGGAACCCTAGCGATGGGTGGCCATAGGAAATCACGGCGTGGACCGTTGACTAGCTCCGGATCATGGGAACCACGGAAAACATTTTTAGGACTTAAATAGACCCTTATTGAAGAATAAATATCATTAGAAAGATCAAAGAAAAATTAAATAATTAGTACAAAGAAAAGTGAGAAATCGAAAAACAGACAAAAACCGGTGTTACCGACAAAATCGGGAATGCAACCCGAACAGGGGCATTATGGTCATTTGACATCCCGAATTGTCTTTTGATCTAAATGTCCATTAAAAATAAATAATATTACACTTAGAAAATGAAATGAAAAATTAATTTGGTGGTACCTAAAGTAAATAGCTAAAATCATGGGTTAATGTGGGATAAATAAACAATTAACATATTATATGATTTAATCTTAGTTAGTGGACCACTAGGGATTTAACTAAACATAAAAATACTGATGTAAGTCCACTATACCCATCAGAATGTTCATCTTCTACATTGTACCAAAGTTGCCGAATTGAAGGATGAGAGAAACCTCCATGGGCGTTTTGCATGAGCTCTCCTAACTCCCTCATTTCAACTCCAATCACTTAGGTTCCTTCATGAAAGTTTGTCTACACATCATAAGGAAGAGCTTGATACCAAATTTGAGAAGTTTAATCAAGGTTTGGCAAGTTCCAACCATAAGGTAAGTTTACATTTTTGAACTTTGCTTTGTTAAACCTTGTGTACATGTTATGGGTGTTGGATTTGTGAAGAAAATTTGCAAGTTTGAAGAGTTATTGAAATGTCCATTTTGGACAGCCATGGAGTCATGTATTTAATGATTTATTATACATATATTTGATGAGAAATGATGTTGATCATGGTGATTTAATAACCTAGTGAATTACTTCATATGTATATGGTGATTTTTGCACTTGGATGGGAATTGATGAATTGTAGGACACTTTGGCGTTGAGGAACATTTTCTGCAGCCTTGGAACTCTTGGATAAGTGTATGTGTTCATGAAGATATAGGCAGAATTGTAGCATTAAGGATTGATGGATATGTATATGAAATTGTTGTGTAAAGTGTATGTAAAAACTAGTAATGTTTATGTGTATGTGTAATTGTATTTGGACTTTGGAAATTAGAATTATATTTGGTGTGTTGAGGATAATTGTAATCTGCCCAAAGTGATGTTAATGTAAAGTGGAATATGTTTTTGGTAATGTACCAAAACAGATTTGGTAGGGAAGTAAACATATTGCAATGTAAGTGTGTGATTGATGTGTGTTTAAGTAAGGTAACTAAGGGCAGTGTACATTTTAGCCAATAACTTTAAATGTGTAACCTCAATTGGTATGAGACCAATTGGAGGTGGAACTAGGCACAAAATGTGCCAACTTTCATTGAGAAAGCATACCAAAATTCTGCTTGCAAGGTGACCTAAGAAAATGACCAATTCGGATTAGGTACAATTAGGACCTGAAAAATGACCAATTGGGCAGCAGTGAGTGTTTAGGCCATAACTCACTCAAAACAAGTCCAATTGACCTGAAATTTTAACCATGAATAGTTAAGACCCATACCTACAAGTCTTATGAAGACACCAAAGCCCAGAAATGACCATAAGCAAGTCAAACAACTTGCACAAGTTCGGGTCCAAAAACTGGCCGAACTAAAGTTGACCAAATTGACCTAAAATTGACCTAATTTGATGCCATTTGACCAGCAATAGTGTAATGACCATAACTTGGTCTACTTAACTCGGATTGACCTAAAATTTTGCCCCGCGTGCAATAAGACATAGATCTACAAGTTTGTAGTTTTGACCGAAACCCGAAAACCGAGGGAAATAGGTCGTCCGGCTAGTTTAAACTAGTATCCCGAAATCCAGCAATTTGCAATGAAATGCAAGAAAACGCAATATATATAGAATTGAGTTTGGTAACACGTACCAATCCTAAAACATTATCGAATGTGACATATTAAGGACACCAAAACCTAATTTACCTAAAACACATCGAGGGTCGGTATATTAGGTGATTAAGCAAATAAATGTATTCAGTGAATTGTTTATCGAACATTATCGTTAGAGGCAAATTAATTTAGCACTGAAACACTTCAAATTGTGTTTCTCAGTTAACAAGGACTCAGCAAAAGGGAAAGAAATACTGAGTCAAGACCAGGAGACAAATATCAGAGGTTTGTGCACAACAACTATTTCTTTTGAATTATTTTCAATTGAAATAAATATTGACTATTTGTATATTATTGTTTTAAATTGTGGAAATGTATTTGAATGAATATTTATTGCTTGAAAAGCATTGTAAATGATTTGAAACTGTGAGAAATTGCTTGAATGACATTGATGGATACTTATTGATTTAAAAGTATTGGAAATGGTTTGAAACCACAGCTATCATGTATATTGATTGTATTCCTCATTAGCTTGTCTAGTGGGACGAATTGAATTCCCTCTCTGGCTGAAGTGTTGAGGTATGTGCCTGTTGAGGACGAATTGAATGAGTACTCATATTTTTGCTAGCTAGCTATGTTATTCCTCATTAGTCATCGACTTTTGGGACGAATTGAATACCTCATTAGCCATTGGCTTTTGGGACGAATTGAACTATGAATCTTGATTAAGCTGTGTGTGATTTATTGATGTGTATTGTGAGATTGTGAAATGGATTTAAACTCTCATTGACATATACTGTCTTTTGAATTCAAACATGATCTAACTTATGGAAATCTATTGTGATATTGAGAAATGGAGTTTAAATTCTTGTTGACATTTATTGTCTTGAATTTAACTATGATTTTAAGTATCCACTATTTACATGACTTATGAATTGTGATTTAAATTGTATTTGGTTAATGTTGTGCACCACTGAGACATTGTCTCAAATGATAGCTTTATTCTTTATCGCAGTAGAGAGCAGAGACAGGCGTGAGACTAGGCTGCATATACCTCTAGCAAGAGATTTTCGGGTATAACGAGTATACCACTTTTTGCATTTTGTACTGTAATGTATGACCACTGTATGTACATATTGTTTTTTTTGGTCTTGAGCAGTTGTAAATTAAAATTGTACATTGGAGTTGTAAAGTAAATTATGAGATATTTTGACTTGTAAAAATTGTATTATATTTCCTTATCTCAGACTTTGAAAAATTTCTATGGAATTGAGTTGATAAATTGTTGTGTTGAGAAATGTATTGGAATTGAGATTTGGAAAATTATTGAAGTGTCTTTTACAGGTTTTCTGAAGAGCTGTTTTGTCCAAAATACAGATGGCACTTTGCCAAAATTTTTACAGAAATTCCAAATAAATCAAATGAGTTAATTATTTCACTTCAGTTCACCAAAGTTTTTAATACCTGTAAATAGTGCTCACCACTGTAAAATAAGTAAAAAAAGTTTTTAAAATCCCTTGTAGTGTATTTAATGGGTTATCAGTAGACGGAGTTGGTAATTCATTAGGTATACTACGGGATCATGTTATGCCTTACAGAGGGGTATGGTGTGACAATGATAAAATAATAGTAAAAGAAATAAAAATAAAAATGGAAATACCTAAAATGATGTGAAAAGAAGCAATAATAAAAAAATTTATAACCTTTAAATATTGATACAAAATTAATTCCGAACATAATTGAATGAAAAAAAAAATTCATATATCCAATTTTAACTAGTTTTACAAACTTAGTTATTATTGTTGTTGTTTATATTTTAATTAATTATATATAACTTTTATAGTAAATATAAAGGAAAATTTTATTTTTTAGTTTTTAGATTATAATAGAAACAGTAACGTGTAAAGTATGTGTGAAAATTATTTATATAAAATATATTAATAATTAATAATTTTTAATAATTTTAGATGAAATTGCAAAAAAAACATGTATTTTTAATTTTTTACAATTATATCATATACTAATTAAATTACCAATTAAACTTTGTACATTCAATCTTTACCAGTTATATCCTATTATTGGCATGACGTGGCAACTGATGTGTTATCTCCATTAGTGAGATAACAACTTGTTAAGGGTAGAGTAGAATTGGTAAGGGTTAAAAAGTTTATGATTAATTGACAATTTTTATAGTATAAGGTAGAATTGTAAAAATTTGAAAAGTATTTTTTTTTTTTTTTTGCAGTTATCCTAAGAAAAATTATTTTATATTTTAATAAGATATTTAACAATGCATAGTTGATAGTGGTAATTTAAATATAAAAGGTTTAATTCATTTTGAAAATTATTAATTTATTAAAAATAAATGTGCTAAATTCCTTTTTTATAGGTTACAAATTTTTTTAATTTAATTAAAATATTTTAAAAATTTTGCTTTTTTTTAGTGGACTAAAAAGTATGGGAAAATATAAGATAACTATAACAATAAGTTTAAATGAGATTATGTTTTTTTACATTATTTATAAGTATTTAAAGGGTATTTTAATTGAATTGCGGAAATAAACCCTCCTTTAAACATCAACCATTAAACTCTCTCTGGAAACAATATAAGACACGTTTTTAATTAAAAAATAATATAAGCAAAACTAAAACAAAAAGCATACTCTTATAAGGAGTTCCATGATAAACCCTCTTTTTCCACACATCCAAAAATTTTTATGGAATGCAAACTAGCTGCTAAAATTATAATTTTTTAATTTAATTAATTTCAATAAAATTTAAATTAAAAAGCTCACTACTTTAAAAAATATCTAATAATTCCTTATATTGTTGATAAGTCAAATGTCATCAATTATTTCTCATGAATTTATTCTAAAATTTATTTTTTGCGTTGAATATATTTCTTAAAAAAAAAAAAAAACCTTTCCTTTCTCACTATTTTTCCTTTTCCTTTACCTAGGGTTATGCCTCGTTACTGTGACTTGTTGGTCTCTAGGGCAGGGGAAGGCCTCCTTCCATTTGACCCAGCGTGAGTTCCCCCTTGCGTTATAAATATTGATTTTTGCTTAAGTTGCAACTGGGTCGATTATGTTGAAGGATTCATTTTAAGTTGCCTTGTGTTCCTATGTTTTCTATTATGGTTGTGTTGCATGTTCTGGAGTCAAGCGTCAATGCATTTTCTCCTGGTTCAAAATGGTGAGAGGAAGTTCATTGGAAAGTATGGTATCTCAACGGCTTCGAGGTAGGGCCATAAGACGTGAGGGGGTTGCCAATGAGTTTTGTTACCCCTTCCTTTGCTAGATCTGTGATGCTCCAAAGATTCTTGTGCTTCTCTTGGCCTGGGTTTAAATCAATATCTGGATTCCATGAAGTTTCGATAGGTGACAGTGGTAACGAAGTTCTCCTTTACTCTTTAATTTGCCTTTAAGCCTTGCCTCGTTAGCATTGCTTAGCTTTGCACGTTCTCTCCAGCAACCGATGGGACAGTTTAGTTATAACGGTGCTCTAATTATTATCCTTTAATGAGTTTGGGTTACGGGTCGATTACCGACATAAATTAAGTTTTCTATTTTGATTTAGGCTCAACAAAAAAAAAAATTATATATATATATATATATATATATATATATATATATATTCACATTTCATTTTATCCAAAGATTTGGCACTACTGCCTAAGCATAAATTCTATGGTAATTGATGAACCCTAAGAAAGGCACATGAGATATGGGCATTGTGCAGAGACCATTAGCTCAGAGTACCACATCTTTGGCATTTGTGGAAACTCAACTGGTCAAGAAAAGAGGCTTGATTGTGACATCTAGTGTTTGAGGATTATTCATGCTAAAAAGGGAAAAATCAAGAGAATATATAGTCCTCAATTTGTGGTTAAGATGATGAGAGTCGTATAAGTACTTGTCAAGTGGGAATTGTGGCAAAACAATTTGATTGCCATTAACCTGTAATTGTAGGTTCCACCTTTTATATCCTCAATCCCTTTTTTTAATTTATTTTTCCACGGAAAATTTGATGGTATACAAAAAATATATGGAAGCAAATTAATTAATTATTCATTCATTATTGGATTTTAATCTAATAGAATTGATAAAATTTGATTATTTTGATAGACATAATTTCTATTTTTCATTTAATTTATTACTTATTTACAAAAAAAATTTTGATTTATTTTGTTATCAATTTGTTGACTTTGAAAATTGTAACCAAAATTTTATTATAATACAGATTGAGTATTATTAGTTAAGTGTTGTTTTAGTATAATAATATTACTTAGAAGCAAACATCGATTAAGTTAGCAACATCTTCTCTCAATTATTAAAAAGAAAAGAAAAAAAATTATTATTTAGTCTCTGTATTTTGATAAAACTAACTATTTGATTTCTGTATTTTAAAAAATATACTATTTAGTTTCTGTAAAAATTTTCATTAAACTATTTAGTCCCTCCATCTAATTTTCCGTTGCTTATACTATTTATATTGTTATTTAATCTCTATTTTTTAAAGAAACTGATTAGTTGATCCATATATTTTGAAAAATATGACTATTTAATTCTTCTATATTAGTGAAACTAATTAGTTAGTTTATATATTTTGAAAAATATATTCTTAGATGAAAAAAAAATTGCTATGTGAAGACTAAATCTTAATTTACATTTTTTTTAAATTCTAATTCTTTGGACATCTTTTTTTTTATTTTCTCTACTTAGAAATAATTTTCCTTAATTATTTAAAAATTAAAAAAAAAACTAATTAACTTTTTTGTGTAAACAACTTACACCATTTTTATTAACAGATGAAAATAAAAAGAGAATAAAGGAGAGAGAAGTGTGGGTGTAAAGGAAAAAAAACATGAAAAGAGAAATAAGAAAAGATAAGAAAGAAATAAAGACAAGAGAATTATGATAGTTTAGGTATAAAAAAAAAATTAAGGAATTAAATAGTTAACAGAGTCAAATTATAGGGACTAACTAATATATTTTTCTAAAACATAAGGACTAATTAATTAGTTTATTTAAAATAGAAAAATTAAATATTAGGTTGATCAATATTAACTAACAGAAAATTTGACGCAGAAACTAAATAATTTAACGAAAGTTTTTACAGGGACTAAATAATATATTTTTTAAAATACAAAGACTGAATAATTAGTTTTATCAAAATATAGGGACTAAATAGTAATTTTCTCAAAAGAAAAAGAGTCCCTTATTGATTTTCATTTTCCTAGATTGATACAGTTGTCAAATTGAGCATTGATTTTGAAAACTTTAAATGTGGGTGTGGCTATCGTTAAATTTGAGAATCAATTCCATTTAAAAGAGAAAATTCATCATAGCTCCATCATTCTTCTTATTAGTCAACTTGGGAGAAGATTCTGGGTCATGGGAGGAGATTAACTTGCTAAGTTTTCTCTATGGGATTGTGTTAAATCAAGGATGTAAATCGATAACTTTAGGTTTCAAATTTAAGGAGTTATGACTATCATATTTGAAGAGCCTTTTTTTTTTTTCAGATAACATATATATCAATTTGATATATTTAAAATAAATAATTTTTAAATATTTTTAATAAAATTAAATTTTAATTAATAAAAAGAAGAGTCTCGCTTTTACAAATTAAAGTAATTATACTTGGATAATTCAACCCTTTTCTTTAAACAAGGGAACTAAAAGAGCTCAACATTCTCTCCCTCTCAAAAAACATTCTCCTAATATTTTTTTCTCTTACACATTTCTTTTCTTTTTCAAATCTTTATTGTAACATCCCCACTGTACATGTTCTGTATGTTCTGTTGCTCCGGTGACCTAATATCAGTCCGGGTAAGTCAGGATGTCTGGAACTACACTTCGGTGATAGTGAACAGACATATAATGATAAAATAAATAAAAAGAAAATACAAAAAAAATCAAAGAAAAATAAAAGAGTGGAAATGAAACTAAGTTAAACGAGCTGGCAACGCAGCGATTGGTGACCGCACCGGGAAGGCCGTTGTCGACCCCAAGACCGCGGAGAACCCTCGAAATTAAATTTCGAGACATAATCAAAGGTTTATTGAAATGTAATTGATACTAGAAATATCAAAGAAAAAATAATAAATTAATATAAAGAAAAACGAAAAATCGAGAAACAGACAAAAATTGGTGTTACCGAAAAATCGAGGATACAACCCGAAAAGGGGCATTTTGATTATTTGACACCTAGAGTTGCCTTTTGATCTCAATGCCCATTAAAAATAAATGATATTACACTTTAGAAATGTCATGAAAAATTAAATTGTGATACATTATGTAAATAGTGAAAAAATAAGATAAATATACAAAGTAGGAAACCTTGAATAATTAAACATTAAAATGGAACTTAGTGCTCCACTAACTTGAATCTTGGGACACCAATATAAGCCTTGGGACAGCAAAAACCACTTCATCTTCAACCTTACACAAACCAGCCAAATTCCACCATGAAAGGAACTCCATGGCCGAAAGTGAGGAAGCTCATGCAACCTTGAATTAAGCCTCTTTTCCACTTGGTTCCTTCATTAAAGCTTGCACATTCAACTTGAGGAAGCCATTGGCAACAAAAAGGAAGAGATTTGGTGAAGTTTTAACAAGCTCCACAAGTGGTAACTGTCCAAATCCTCTCCCTTGCTTTAGTAAACCTTGTGTTTAGGTTGAGGTGAGTAATTTGGAGAAGAGAAAGGAAGGAAATATTGAGATATGAACTTGTCCATTTTTGGTAGCCATGAAGGTTTGTTGTATTTGAGTTTTTCTTATCTCTAATGGATAGGATTTAAGGTTGATTAATTCAAATGGAAGTTGTAGTAGGTTAATGTCTAAGGATGTGTATGTTAGTGCTTGAATTAAGGGTTTAAAAGTGGGACTTTGATGCTTTAGTAAACTGCCATGTTGGGCAGCCTTAAATATCATGAATTTGTGTGTGAGTTTATGAAATTTATTAATGAAATATGATGATGTTGAATTGTGGGCAGTTTGTATAATTGTCATGGAAGTGTATGTGTAATATAAGTGTTGATGTACATTGAATTTGGGTGGATGTAAATGTTGAATTTTAATGGTGTATTGTGTGCATTGAGCACTTAAGTATTCTGCCCAAAATGCTTGCTGAAATTGTGTACAATATATATAGAAGTGCCATGATTGAATATTGAAGTATTGGGAGGAGGAGGATTGTCAAAATTGGAAGTGTAATGTTCAAATGCAGGTTGTGTGTGTTGGCAGTACCTAAATTAGGTCATAAGTGCAAAACTGGGAACCCAATTGGTATGAGGCCAATGGGAGGGGGGGGGGGTGAAACTAGACACCAAATAGGCCAACTTTCATGTAGAAATGTTGCCAAAATTCTGCCTAAAAACTGACCTTAAAAATGACCAAATCCGGAATGGCAACCTTGCAAACCCAGATTTTTGACCATATGAACAGTAGTCATTGGGATGACCATAACTCACTCAAAACAGGTCCAATTGATCTAAAATTTTTACCATGGATAGCTTAGACATAGAGCTACAATTCTTATGAAGATACCAAAGCTCAAAAATGGCCAGAACAAAGTCAAATAGCTTGCACAAATTTGGGTACCAAAACTGCCAGAACTAAATGTGACCTAAAATTGACCAAATTTTGCACTAAAGGTGTAATCTGTCCAGCTTTAATAAATTGACCATATCTTGGTCTATACAACTCAGACTAAATTGAAATTTTTTCAAAGGTTCAATAAGACATAGAGCTACAATTTTACTTCTTTGACCAGAAGCTAAAAACCAAGAGAAATAGGACTTTAAGCTAGACCAATCTAGCACACTAAAATTGAGAATTTGACATTTACATACAATGATGCTTGAAGTAATTTGGCAATGAATGTCAACTTGTAAAAATGGTAAATTGCACTATATTGGCAGCATATTGAATTACAAATTGTGACATATTGATGCTAAAATTAACTTATCCATATTACCTAAAAAGGTCAACATTTTGACTTGTGAATTACATGATAACTAGCAAACTAAAAAAAAAAATGAGGAATTAACAATTAATTTGTAATGTGCCCTAGTTTGCCTAGTTGACTAGTTTGGATAGGTTAGCATGCCAATAGAATTCTGACAGCTATTCTGTAAATGGCTTTACGCCATACTGTGTTTTTACTGCATATTATGCCACACTATGACTTTAATAGCCTACGGCTATATGTATTGTGTTATTATACTTTGCTTATCGCTAGATTCACTATATGGCTTTTTAGCCACACTGTTTGTATACCGGGAGACACTTTTGTGATCGATGGTGTGACGACCCAAGGTACTAGGTACCCAGTGCCTGTATATCTGTTTATCCAGTCTGGTCAGTAAATAGGCTACACGGGCAGTTAATTGAAGCACTATTAAATTCAAATAGCTAAATCCAGTCTTTTGACATACAGCACCACCAAAATTAGTTAAAAAATGCAAGGTTAGCAAATAAAAGTAGAATCAACAACTATAAAGAATATCGATGTCATAAATTTATAAACAATTCATTTACTTTATTTTAATGTATATTTCTTTATATTTGGCACCACTAAGCAAAATTGCTTAGCGCGTTGCTTTTGTAACGGGTAGGTATTGGAGACACAGCTGGGGAGCCCAGCAGACCTACGACCGGGTGAGACATCAGATCTGCACAGGAGTCCAGAGTCATCTGCACTACACTGCATACATGGTAGGACTTAGGATCTTGTGTAATGAGCTATCAATTGTATTTTGACATTTTGTTATGTAATATGTATAGATATCATAAAACTTTAAGGTTTGTAATAATTTGTACATATTAAACTCTTATGGAGAGTGTTTAGATAAATATAAATTATGATGGATTGTATTTTGAAACTATAAAATTTTGAGACTGAAATAGAATTTGGAAGGTTGATATTATCATATTGAACTGTTTTTAATAGGTTTAGAAGGACAGTTTATTCGAAATGCAGACGGTACCTTGCCGGATTTTTATTACCATTTTTGAAACTCTAATTTTATTAAAGTATGAAAATAGAACCAATATAATATGAACTTTACATAAAAGACTTCTTAAATCAAATTGAGTTCAAAAAATGAGATAATCACATACTAGGTGCTCAGGCATGCCGTGTAGCACGCCTTGCTCAGCTACACTGTAGACAGGTAAGGGGTATTACATTTATCAAACACCCTTAGCCCTTACTATAGCGGTACTGCAACGCAGGGAGAAAAAGACAATTTTTAAAGAAAGTGACAGAAATTTGTTTAAACATTGATCATTATTGATGAAGTCTGATGATTTTGTGTGCTTTCACTAATGGGCTCAATCCTTCTCATGATAAATGAAGGCTTAAGTGATGAATCATCCTTATTATGGTATACATAAGCAAATCCTCCATGCCTACTCAGATCAATTCTTGCCATCTCATTCTCACTTGAGATCCTTAATAACCGCAACTTTTTAAGCCCATAGAATAGTGGGCCTATTGTCACCATCACCCAACCTGTTATCACCAAAATCTAGATGATCTGTGTTACTTGTGTGTGCCCTAGAGCATGCACTAATCTTGTAACTTGTAAATAACATTATAAATATATTAATGACAATAAACATTTCATTTAAATGTTGTGTATGTATAATATCATATTTATTTCAAATTGTCCATTAGCAATATATTATATATTCTATTCTTATGATATAAGAATATGAGCGACAAAATATATGGGACATTTGCTATATATCAAAGTTCACAGCTAAAGGATATTTTGGTGGGCACATTATATCCAAAGAGCTGTCACCCTTGTTTATTTCCATTGGAATGGTGAGTCCTATATCATCTGATATGAGATATCAGGATAAACACAGTGGGCACTTATGAGATAAGTAGGCTGAACTTTTGATGAACAGATAACATGTACATGGCATTTACTCAAGTCAATAAAATGTTATCTGTGTCATCTAGTGCATATAGTCCTTAAACCTGAGATGACACGGTTGTCTTTTAGATAGGTGGTTTGAGTTTAATACCACTTACATATCTATACTGCGCACAGATATCCCGGTGTGTGTTAGCTCAAATTAGTTATATGTTGGGACAGGTGTTCAGTCAAGAGGGGATCCGTAGCCTTGAGTAAACAGGGTTAAAAGTCCTATGCGGATTTGAGCTATTCTTAACAAGATTAAGTTCCTAGCCAGGACAGATGACTTTATCAGGAAAGATGTTTCCTGATGGTAAAGTCTTATATGTCAAGAATCAAATTTCAAATGAGTGCATAAGATTCCATGATAAGGGCTTTAACTCTACCATGACCCTTAATGGGATTGGGACATCATACGGAGGAATTTTAGTGCACAGTGACGTATGATTAAAGGTTCGTGATTAAGGTATTCCTTATTACTAGTTGGGTGACCATGGTATGCTACGCTAGGTGTCAACCATGGTCTATGAGATACCTAAAATGATTTAGAGAAATCATTTACAGTGAGGAAGAGTTCCAATGATATTAAGAGATAATATATCATTTCTCATTATCAATTAGTAATGAGCCCAATAGTAATGGTCGGACTCCAACCACTAGAGGAATTGTCCGCTTTAGCCATAAGTCTCATAGTTTTGTCCCATAGGTGGAATGGAGAACTTTCCAAGAGGTCACCCATCTTAGGATTTCTCTCAAGCGAGCACACTTAACCCTGGAGTTCTTCCAACTATCCAGGCCATTCCACCAAAAGGCGCCTCTAGTGATTAATTCCCCCATTTTATATGTCATTACTTTTTGAACCCAAGACAATCTCCGTGCTTTGCCGATGTGATTTTTGCCTAAGGGACCTTTCTTCCCCCCTTTCGGGACTTAGCGTCCTTGCTGAGGTTTGCCCCACCATCGCCCAAAAGGACACGCGAGAGGCTCTGATACCAATTGTAATGGTCGGGCTCCAACCATTAGAGGAATTGTCTACTTTGGCTATAAGCCTCACGGTTTTGTCCCATAGGTGGAATGGAGAACTTCCCATAAATAATCCTTAATTCTATGCATACACAATGAATTTAAATTAGAGAAATAACTTACCTTTAAGGAAGCTTTTCCCAAACTTGAATTTTCTTTACTCTTTCTTATTCTTCTTTCTCTCAATCTTTACTTTGATACTTAATTAGGGCTTTTTTCTATTAATTTGGTGGAAGATTAATAGAAGAAATGTGGGGAATCAATGGTTGAGGACATTTGTTAATGAAAGGGTGAAGAAGAAGAAAGAAAAAGTGAGAGGAAGAGAGAGAACTATGGGGGTGACACAATGGGGAAAAGAAGAAGGAAAATAGCTTTTTTTAATTTTTAGTTAAGTCTCTTGTCTCTTATATATTTATCCTCAAAAATTAATTTATTTAAATTAAAATTTTAATTGTGTCATAAAAGTAATTAAACTTAAATTTTTATTCCTTTTCTTTTCTTTTTACATTTACACTTAATTTTTCCATTAAATTTCTTCATAATTTAATATATTATTTTTCATTTAATTTAATTTTCATTTTAGTCAAAAGTCAACTCTTGGGGTGAATTGACTAAAATGCCCCTCATTGGGTCATAATCCCTCTTTTTCAATATACTCGGTGAGTCTTTATATTTTTTTGTCACTTAAATTTTTTATTGTGTCTATCTCAATAAATTTTTATTTTATTTTTTTGGTCCTCAAGGTATCTTTGAATAGTACAAGTCACAGACCAAAAATGGTACTATTCAGAGCTCGAAGGTTCGGGGTGTTACACTAGTAAGTCACACACTTATACAAGTTAACCACCAAGTTAATTATGATTTAATTGATTAATAAAAGAGTCTAATTAATTAATTAAATAGATTTGATTTGCAATAAGATTGCAAAGTCCCTAGCATGTCTTGAAACTAAAATTTGGATATTGGATGTATTAAATAAATTAGATTTATATTTAAAGAGTTTAAATATAAATTTAATTATAAAATTAATTAATGAGATTAATTAATAAATTAATTTATATGTGATATAAATTAATTTAAGGGAGAAATTACAATTTTGGGTTGAAAACTCAAAATTCAATATACATGGTGACACGTGGCACCATGTGAATGTGCCACTTGTCTTCCCATAATGTGTCACACCTTACCCCTCCGTAAGGCATAACATGATCCCGTAGAATACTTAATGAACTACCGAACTTCACCTACCGATAACTCTTTAAGTACCCTACAAGGGATTTTAAAACGATTTTCTTACATTTTGGAAGTGGTGAGCATTTTAGTGAGAATTAAAAACTATTTATTCAAAGCTTAAATACTAGTAAAAATTTTATCCATTTTAAATTTTGCCGCAAATTTTATAAAAATTTTGACAGAGTTCCGTTTGAAAACTGGAGAAAACAGTTCTTCAATTACCTAAAAAAAACACTTCCAAAAATATTTCACAACTCCCAACCTTCAATAACTCAATCAACTCAGTTCAACACACTTCAAAATAATTTCACAATACAATTCAAAATTTCTCATCTCAAAATATTTAATATTTCCATTCCCAAAGCATAAAGCAGGAAATTTATATGTACAAATATTAAATTTACAGAAGAAAATCCGAAAAAAATATTATTACAATTTACTTACAACTGCTCAACTTTCATTGATACATACAACATTTCCATATTTACATCAAAATTTAATTACAAGGGTATAAAATAATACCCGTACAAAAGATTGGTGTGATCTTCAACTCGATGTGACTCACTCTGCTGCTTTCCTGCTCTTATCTGCATAAAGAAAAATAAGCTATCGCTGAGTATAAAATACTCAGTGGTGCACAATAAAAAATTTAAAATGCAATAAATAAATCATTCATTGCCAAACACAATTTAAATGTTTCTCAATCACATTTCACAAATATTAAAGTTCATAACAACATCATTTTGTCAAATAATCTATTAAACACAGTTTAGTCAAACAATTTCATAAACACAGTGTTGCCAAAGTCATACACAACTTAAGCCATGACACAAAATTTCTGATCAATGCCGCGTTGTACACCACGACAAAGCAATCTCAACCTCATTAATCGAAATCAATGAGGGAGGTGGCTAGCTAGCTAATGAGTACTCATCCGATCTACAACCTCAATTGGCAAGCCAGAGAGGGAGGAAAATAAACGATCTCAACCCCATAAATGGAGGAGGAATAATGTGATACTGTCATGCTAAGTGTGAACATAAAATCAATTCAAATCAATTTATTCAAACAATTTATGAGAAGTCTAATTAATTTTCAAAGTCACATTTACGATTATAAAATGGCAACACAGTACATAATTAATCAAAGAAGTCAAATTTTTGAGATTAAAATATTTAAACAATTATTATTGTGCACAAACCTGACTTGAGTCGCCTTGAAGCCTTGACTCAGTCTCTTCGAATTTCCAAGTCTTTTCAAATTTGAAACACACAGGTTTAGATGTTTGATACCATAACTTAGCATAAATCCAAAAATAAATTTAACTTCATTTTTACTAGTTCTATTGCGTTAAATTCGACGCTCTCGAAGTTTTTATGTTTCGGGTTACTATTCACTATACTATTCAAGTCAAATTGTTGACTTTTTAAGGCTTAATAGGTATGGGAACTCCAACTTCACCCACATACCACATTTTGGTCATTAAATTTGTTGGTTTTGGTCATTTTCTCAAAGCTTAAATCATTTTGGCCAAATTGTCAAATTTTCAGTTTTGATGCTCCAAGTTGCACTGTTCCATTGGCAATTTTACTGTTGGAATTGGGCAAAACTTCCTTCATAGAAAATGTTCCTTAATGTCTTAAGTTTATTCTCATTTTTTAATCACCCCAATTGGAATTTTGTAGCTCAAGTTATGCCCCTTTGAATCAGGGCTACCGGATGGAACATAACCCAGATTTTCTGGGCAAAATTAGGTGCTGGCATATTTGAGTCACCAACTTGGGGTGGCCAAATGGCTTGGTTGCTGGCAGAATCTGGACTTGTGTTCTTCATGAAAGTTTAAGGTCTATATGTGATCTAACCACTGGTAAAAGTTTCAGGTCAATCTGACCTGCCTAGCTCGAGTTATGACCAAATGAATAAACACTGTTCATTTGGTCAGTTTGTACAGTGGCAGCCTGCTCTCATTTCACTTTGGTCAATTGGTTCACTAAGTTTTAGTCAATTTTTGGCCATGGTTCCTTAATGAAAATTGTGGCATTTTATGTCTATTTTCATCTCCAATTGATGGCATATCAATTGGACTTGTAAAATTTCCGTTTTGGTCCTTCAAAGTTGGTTTGGTCATGCTGCCAGCAACATGACCATTCAACCTCCGAATTTGGCTTCACTTCCAACAATTCAAACACATCTCCTTTGGTCATTATTAACCATTTTTCAGCTCACAATAGGTCAAAGTCATCATTTATGCATTTCTCCAAATTTTGGTTCACAAACCCTAACATTCAAACCCTAATCTCACTAAATCATTGTATTTAACTACATTTAATTGTTTTAATGCTAATCATTCAACTAATTAAGGTTTCTACACTCATTCAAAACCCTCAAACCATACAAATTATGTCCCTTCTTCAAGCTGGCCGAAAATTCAGTTTGTCCTCCCCCCCTCCCCCCCCCCCCCCATATTTGTTTTCATTTCATTAGTTCTAAGCTCATTTCAACAACTAAATATGCATTTAAAATAGAAATTGAAGGTTAGAATACCAACCTTAGGTGAAGCCTTTGATCTTCACTTTTTGTTCCAACTTCACACTTTTTCTTTCCTCTATTCTTCCTTTCTATGATGATTTAGAAGTTTTCTAGGGTTTAGGGCTAATTTTAATGAAAGAACATTAAGTTATTCAAGGTTGAATAACTCTTTAATGGTGGAAATTCATGGAGGAGGGAGAGAAGGAGTTTCGGCTAGCAAGAAGAAGAAGAAGCAAAAATGATTTTTATTTCTTTATTTTGGATATTTAACCTTTAATTGACTTAGTCAAAATATTAAGTAAATGAAAATTATTTATGACCTCATAGGTGATGTCACCTTGATGATGTCACTACCCTTTTTACTTTTTCTATTTTTCTCTTTTTTTTTCCATATTTTTCTATTAGTTCTTTAACTTAATTTTCGATTTCGAAATTCTCTTTTCTCCAATTTTATTTGACAGTTAGGTCATGAGTCAGCTCTCGGGGTCAATTGACCAAATTGCCCCTCGCCGGTTCATCCCGGTTTGCAAATTATTCCATATTTCTTCCGGCTCCCTGACCTAATTATTTGACTGGCTTAACAGTTCTTTTTTGTGATTTTCTCTTTTCCACTGTGTTCATAACGGTCCTAAGGACTGCAGCGTCACATTTTACAGTTCGAAATTTGAGTTTAAAACGACTTCGATGCGTTCAGGAGGTCGACCATGTTGTGACTCTCGGCTCGTTTAACTTCTTATGTTCTGTTTTTCTTATTTATACTTAACTAATTGAACATTACTAATTATTTATGTTTATGGTTTCTCTAGTTGTCTTAAGTGTGGTTTTAATCCCCTTAATTGTCCGGACCGACACCGGTTACCGGAACAGTGAAATCTACCAGGCTATACAAACGGGGGTGTTACAATTCTCCCCCCCTTAAAATAAATTTCATCTCGAAATTTTTACCTGGTATCAATCTCTGAACAGCTGTGGGTGTTGTCTCCTCATGTCCTCCTCTCGTTCCCAAGTAGCTTCTTGGCCCGAATGATGGTTCCACAGCACTTTTACCAATGGTATCTGCTTGTTCCGTAGCTGCTTCACCTCATAAGCCAGAATCTTTATGGGTTCTTCTTCATATGTGAGGTCTGGATTCACTTCAATTTCTTCTACTGATAGTACATGAGATGGGTCTGATCGATACCTCCTCAACATAGACACATGGAAGACGTTATGTATCTTTTCCAACTCTGGAGGTAGTGCCAAACGATAAGCCAAAGGACCCACTCTTTCCAATACCTCATATGGCCCGATAAAACGAGGACTTAGTTTCCCCTTCCTGCCGAATCTCATAATCCTCTTCCAAGGAGAAACTTTGAGGAACACTTTCTCACCCACTACATGCTCAATATCCCTTCTTTTCAAATCAATATAGGACTTCTGACGGTCTGATGCAGCTTTAAGTCGACCTCTGATCACCCTGATTTTCTCTTCAGTCTGTTGAGCAATTTCGGGTCCAATCATTTTTCTTTCACCCACGTCATCCCAACACAACGGGGTTCTACATTTTCTGCCATACAAAGCTTCATATGGAGGCATCCCAATGCTTGATTGGTAGCTGTTGTTGTAAGTAAACTCAATCAAAGGCAAGTGTGTATCCCAACTACCCTCAAACTCAATCACACAAGCCCGTAGCATGTCCTCCAAGATCTGAATTACCCTCTCGGTGGCCATGCATGCGTGGGTGGAATGCCGATCTTGAAGTTCAATCTAGTTCCTAGAGCTTCGAAGACTACCCTAATCTAGAAGTGAACCTAGGATCTGCATGCGATACAAAGGATACTTGCACTCCATGCAAACTCACAATCTCATCAATGTACAACCCGGCCAATCTGTCCCAAAGCGTAGTCCATTCGTTGTGCGTAAAATGAGCAGACTTAGTTAGTCTGTCGACAATGACCCATACTGTATCATGACTCTTCTGTGTCCGCCGAAGTCCCATTACAAAATCCATCGTTATTCTTTCCCATTTCCATTCTGGCACTGGTAGTGGATGTAACAACCCAGTTGGTACTTGATGCTCTGCCTTTACTTGCTAACAAGTCAGGCATTTAGATACAAACTCTGCCACATCTCTCTTCATACCCATCCACCAGTAATGCTCATTTAGCCCTTTGTACATTTTTGTACCACCAGGATGCATGGAAAAAGGAGACTCATGTGCTTCCTTCAAAATGATCTGCCTCAAATCAACATCATTAGGAACACATATTCTACCCTTGTGTAGCAATAGACCATCATCTCTGATTGAGAACTCTGGTTTCTTGCCCTGCTGAACTTCTTTTAATAACTTCTAATACCTTTCATCATTCTAAGTAGCCATTCTGATATGATCAATTAACACTGGCTGTACATGCCATGCAACTGCTGTTTGCCCCTCATCATAAATCTCTAGACTGGCATGTAATGATCTCAACTCATGTACTAAAGACAAAGGAGTAACCTGTAGATTTGCCATAGTCTTGCGACTTAGGGCATCAGCCACCACATTAGCTTTCCCTGGCTGGTAGTCTATCAGACAATCATAGTCTTTTATCAACTCTAACCATCTCCTCTGTCTCAAATTCAACTCTTTTTGGGTGCCCAAATACTTCAAACTCTTATGATCTGTGTAGATGTAACGTTTCTCCCCATACAAATAATGTCTCCAGATCTTAAGAGCAAACACAATAGCTACAAGCTCCAAATCATGTGTCGGATAATTCCTCTCATGCAGTTTTAGCTGGCGTGATGCATAGGCAATGACATTTTGATCTTGCATTAACACACAACCTAACCCGTTGTGAGAAGCATCGCTGTAAAATGTATATTCTTTACCCGGTGTGGGTAAAGTCAGGACTGGAGCCTCTGTTAAACATCTTTTCAATTCATCAAAACTTTGCTGGCATTTGTTCGTCCACTGAAATTTCACATCCTTTCTAAGTAGCTTGATCAATGGAGATGCCAACATAGAGAATCCCTTCACAAATCGACGGTAGTATCCAGCTAACCCTAGAAAACTACGAATCTCTGTGACATTTCTGGGTGGTTTCCAATTAAGGACAGCTTCAATCTTGCTAGGATCTACCTTAATACCCTCTGCTGATACTATGTGCCCCAAAAAGGATATCTCCTTCAGCTAAAATTCACATTTCGACAATTTGGCATATAGCTGTTTCTCCCTCAAAGTCTGCAGAACAATCCGCAGATGTCTATCATGCTCTTTTGCATTCCTCGAATAGACCAATATATCATCAATAAATACCACAACAAACTGGTCGAGGTATGGTCTGAAGATAGTGTTCATCAGATCCATAAAAGCAGCTGGAGCATTAGTTAACCCGAATGGCATGACCAAGAACTCATAATGGCCATAGCGGGTTCTGAAGGCAGTTTTAGGAATACTCTGCTCTTGTACTTTCAGCTGATAATAACCTAATCTCAGGTCAATTTTGGAGAACACAGCTGCACCCCTCAACTGATCAAACAAGTCATCAATGCGGGGTAATGGGTATCTGTTCTTTATTGTCACCTTATTCAACTATAGTCAATGCATAACCGGAGAGTGCCATCTTTCTTCTTTACAAACAATACTGGCGTTCCCCAAGGTGACACACTAGGGCGGATAAAGCCCTTATCAAGCAGCTCTTGCAACTGCACTTTTAATTCTTTTAGTTCTACTGGTGCCATTTTGTATGGTGTTATGGAGATTGGGTCCACACCAGGCATAACATCAATTTCAAACTGCACTTCTCTTTCTGGAGGTAATCCTGGCAATTCATCAGGAAATACATCCGGAAAGTCACATCTGATAGGAATGTCCTCGATCTTTGGACTCCCCACTTGGGTGTCTATCACATGTGCCAAGTATGCCTCACACCCTTTTCTAATCATTTTTCTGGCCAGTGCAGCTGAAATGATGTTTGAAGGCAATAACTGCCTCTCCCCATGTATTACTACATCACCATACTGAGGAAGACCAAAAGTGACTGTTTTCAATCTACAGTCAATCTTGGCGTGATGCCTGGCTAACCAATCCATGCCCAAGATAATGTCATAATCTCTGAAGGGCATTTCAATTAAATCAGACAAAAAGGTGTGTCCTTGGATCACCAAAGGACAGTCCCTATATAACCTATTTACCCTGACCTCCAGGCCTAATGGACTGGTTACTAGCACATCATAGTCCATTGGTACACAATGAATAGCAGTAGAACACATCACACTAGCACTGACATATGAATGTGTGGAGCCAGGATCAAATAACACATACACATCTTGGTCAAGGATGGAGAAAATACCAGCTGCTACGTCTGATGTTTCAGCTTCCTCCCTCTAATGCATAGTATACACTCTGACTGGTGCGCCACTGGATATTGGCTGGTTAACAATGCTCTGACTTCCAGGAGTGCTACCAGGACCCCTACCTCTGCCTCTACCTCTAGCAGCTGATGGTGACCCTCTAGGGGCAGAGACTTGGGCTGATCCTTCCGATGTAGCAAAAGATCCAGGCCGGCGCGGACTAGTGCAATCCTTCGTGAAATGTCCGCTCCCTCCACAGTTAAAACATTCGCCAGTAGCTTTGAAACAAACCCCGCCATGAGTTTTCCCACAAGTTTCACACCGCTGCATCGATAGAGATCCTCGAGAAGCTTGTTGGGTGGTGACCGGGGTGGTCTTTGGCCAGAAAATCTGCCTCTGCCAGATTTACGGGAGCTAGATCCCCCAAACTGTTTCCTCTTTCTAGAACCACTTTCAGATGTTTGCCCCGTAGTCTTTTCAGTTTTCTCTTGAGGACCCTTCTTCACTGCCCCTTCTGATTCTATCCTTTCCAGTTCCAAGGCCTGTGAGATTAATTCAGCGAAATTCTGATGTTTGAAACCCACGACTTGCATCCTCAGACTTGGCCTTAGCCCAGACTCAAACCTCTTGCATCTGTCTCTAGGGGTGGAGACTAAGCTTCCAGCATAGTGGCTTAGCCTTGAGAAGTCTCTCTCATACTCTGCTATGGTTCGGTCCCCTTGCTTCAAACTCAGGAATTCTTGCAATTTCTTATCTACATATGCATCAGGAACCCATTTCTGCCTGAATTCCCTCAGAAAGTCTGCCCATGTCAGTACAGGTGGCTCAACCAGGCTGTGGGGAATGGTCTTCCACCATTCATATGCATCCCCTTGGAGAAGAGATACTGAATACTCAAACTTCATCTCTTCCGTACACTGCAGTTTTCTGTAAACCCGTTCCATTCTTTCCAACCACTGTTCTGCCTCCAGTGGATCCACAGTACCTTTAAACTCGGTAGCCCCAAATTTCATCAATTTTTCATATTGCCGAGCTGAGGGCTGTGGTTGTGCTACAGGTACTGGCATCTGAGCTTGGGGTGACACATTACCCGCCATTTGCTGGAAGAACGTAGCCATCTGCTGTACAAATTGAGCAGGGAATTGCGGTGCTGGAGCAGGTGCTGAAGTGGCTGACCCACTCACGTTCTGGAGTGCTGAGCTTCCCCTTGAACCTCAGCCTCAACAGATTGTTCCTCGGAATGATCTACTCCTTCCATTCCGTTTTCTCAAAATTTCTACTTCCTGAGATTAAACACAAGGAGGTTGACCTCCGTTAGTGCATATTCATGATGTAAATATGTCATATGTATCAATTAAAGACACTTGAGCAGTTGTACTTATCAATAAAATGTTCATACACATAGTCAAAATTTATTGAAAAACCATGCTCTGATACCACTAAAACATGTCACACCTTACCCCTCCGTAAGGCATAACATGATCCCATAGAATACTTAATGAACTACCGAACTTCACCTACCGATAACTCTTTAAGTACCCTACAAGGGATTTTAAAACGATTTTCTTACATTTTGGAAGTGGTGAGCATTTTAGTGTGAATTAAAAACTATTTATTCAAAGCTTAAATACTAGTAAAAATTTTGTTCATTTTAAATTTTGCCGCAAATTTTATAAAAATTTTGACAGAGTTCCGTTTGAAAACTGGAGAAAACAGTTCTTCAATTACCTAAAAAAAACACTTCCAAAAATATTTCACAACTCCCAACCTTCAATAACTCAATCAACTCAGTTCAACACACTTCAAAATAATTTCACAATACAATTCAAGATTTCTCATCTCAAAATATTTAATATTTCCATTCCCAAAGCATAAAGCAGGAAATTTATATGTACAAATATTAAATTTACAGAAGAAAATCCGAAAAAAATATTATTACAATTTACTTACAACTGCTCAACTTTCATTGATACATACAACATTTCCATATTTACATCAAAATTTAATTACAAGGGTATAAAATAATACCCGTACAAAAGATTGGTGTGATCTTCAACTCGATGAGAGCTCACTCTGCTTTTTCCTGCTCTTATCTCATGACAAGAAAATAAGCTATCGCTGAGTATAAAATACTCAGTGGTGCACAATAAAAAATTTAAAATGCAATAAATAAATCATTCATTGCCAAACACAATTTAAATGTTTCTCAATCACATTTCACAAATATTAAAGTTCATAACAACATCATTTTGTCAAATAATCTATTAAACACAGTTTAGTCAAACAATTTCATAAACACAGTGTTGCCAAAGTCATACACAACTTAAGCCATGATACAAAATTTCCGATCAATGCCGCGTTGTACACCACGACAAAGCAATCTCAACCCCATTAATCGAAATCAAAGAGGGAGGTGGCTAGCTAGCTAATAAGTACTCATCCGATCTACAACCTCAATTGGCAAGCCAGAGAGGGAGGAAAATAAACGATCTCAACCCCATAAATGGAGGAGGAATAATGTGATACTGTCATGCTAAGTGTGAACATAAAATCAATTCAAATCAATTTATTCAAACAATTTATGAGAAGTCTAATTAATTTCCAAAGTCACATTTACGATTACAAAATGGCAACACAGTACATAATTAATCAAAGAAGTCAAATTTTTGAGATTAAAATATTTAAACAATTATTATTGTGCACAAACCTGACTTGAGTCGCCTTGAAGCCTTGACTTAGTCTCTTCAAATTTCTAAGTCTTTTTCAGTTGAAACACACAGTTTCGCAGTGTTTCAGTACCATAACTTAGCATAAATCTAAAAATAAATTTAACTTCATTTTTACTAGTTCTATTGCGTTAAATTCGACGCTCTCGAAGTTTTTGTGTTTCGGGTTACTATTCACTACACTATTCAAGTCAAATTGTTGACTTTTTAAGGCTTAATAGGTATGGGAACTCCAACTTCACCCACATACCACATTTTGGTCATTAAATTTGTTGGTTTTGGTCATTTTCTCATAGCTTAAATCCTTTTGGCCAAATTGTCAAATTTTCAGTTTTGGTGCTCCAAGTTGCACTGTTCCATTGGTAATTTTACTGTTGGAATTGGGCAAAAGTTCCTTCATAGAAAATGTTCCTTAATGTCTTAAGTTTATTCTCATTTTTGAATCACCCCAATTGGAGTTTTGTAGCTCAAGTTATGCCCCTTTGAATCAGGGCTGCCGGATGGAACATAACCCAGATTTTCTAGGCAAAATTGGGTGCTGGCAGATTTGAGTCACCAACTTGGGGTGGCCAAATGGCTTGGTTGCTGGCAGAATCTGGACTTGTGTTCTTCATGAAAGTTTAAGGTCTATATGTGATCTAACCACTGGTAAAATTTCAGGTCAATCTGACCTGCCTAGCTCGGGTTATGACCAAATGAACAAACACTATTCATTTGGTCAGTTTGTACAGTGGCAGCCTGCTCTCATTTCACTTTGGTCAATTGGTTCACTAAGTTTTAGTCAGTTTTTGGCCATGGTTCCTTAATGAAAATTGTGGCATTTTATGTCTATTTTCATCTCCAATTGATGGCATATCAATTGGACTTGTAAAATTTCCGTTTTGGTCCTTCAAAGTTGGTTTGGTCATGCTGCCAGCAGCATGACCATTCAACCTCCGAATTTGGCTTCACTTCCAACAATTCAAACACATCTCCTTTGGTCATTATTAACCATTTTTCAGCTCACAATAGGTCAAAGTCATCATTTATGCATTTCTCTAAATTTTGATTCACAAACCCTAACATTCAAACCCTAATCTCACTAAATCATTGTATTTAACTACATTTAATGGTTTTAATGCTAATCATTCAATTAATTAAGGTTTCTATACTCATTCAAAACCTTCAAACCATACAAATTATGTCCCTTCTTCAAGCTGGCCGAAAATTCAGTTTGTCCTTCTCCCCACCCCCCTCCCCCCCATATTTGTTTTCATTTCATTAGTTCTAAGCTCATTTCAACAACTAAATATGCATTTAAAATAGAAATTGAAGGTTAGAATACCAACCTTAGGTGAAGCCTTTGATCTTCACTTTTTGTTCCAACTTCACACTTTTTCTTTCCTCTATTCTTCCTTTCTATGATGATTTAGAAGTTTTCTAGGGTTTAGAGTTAATTTTAATGAAAGAACATTAAGTTATTCAAGGTTGAATAACTCTTTAATGGTGGAAATTCATGGAGGTGGGAGAGAAGGAGTTTCGGCTAGCAAGAAGAAGAAGAAGCAAAAATGATTTTTGTTTCTTTATTTTGGATATTTAACCTTTAATTGACTTAGTCAAAATATTAAGTAAATGAAAATTATTTATGACCTCATAGGTGATGTCACCTTGATGATGTCACTACCCTTTTTACTTTTTTCATTTTTCTCTTTTTTTTTCATATTTTTCTATTAGTTCTTTAATTTAATTTTCGATTCTGAAATTCTCTTTTCTCCAATTTTATTTGACAGTTAGGTCAGGAGTCAGCTCTCGGGTGAATTGACCAAATTGCCCCTCGCCGGTTCATCCCGGTTTGCAAATAATTCCATATTTCTTCCGGCTCCCTGACCTAATTATTTGACTAGCTTAACAATTCTTTTTCGTGATTTTCTCTTTTCCACTGTGTTCATAACGGTCCTAAGGACTGCAGCGTCACATTTTACGGTTCGAAATTTGAGTTTAAAATGACTTCGCAGTCGTTCCCGAGGAGGTCACCCATCGTTGTGACTCTCGGCTCGTTTAACTTCTTATGTTCTGTTTTTCTTATTTATACTTAACTAATTGAACATTACTAATTATTTGTGTTTATGGTTTCTCTAGTTGTCTTAAGTGTAGTTCTAATCCCCTTAATTGTCCGGACCGACACCGGTCACCGGAACAGTGAAATCTACCAGGCTATGCAAACGGGGGTGTTACATAATGGAAGACAACTTTATGAAGATTTAATCTTGACTTTACACTTGTCATAATGTGATTAAAACAAGAAAAAAGTACGATTAAATCTTAAAGTGACACGTGGCATACATTTAAATGTATTTTGTCTTATGCCATATAAGAGATAAGAAGACCACTTAAATAATTAATTTAATTCTAATTCTCTCTTCTTCCTTCTCAAGTGGGACGACAACAATGGTCTTCTTCCTCTCTTCATCTTTTCTCCATTGATTCTTGAGATGAAGCTTAATTTCTCTTGAATCAAAAGTTCTAAAAAGTGTTTCTAGCATTCATACATCCATATAACTTCACCAAGAGTAAAAGCTCCACATACAAGTGGTTGGCAAGTAAAGAAAAGGGAGATTTGGGGCTGCCATTGGTGACTTGGTGGAGCTTATGGTGGACAAGCTAGAGAAGCCTCAATTAAAGCTCTTGGAGATTACCAAAGGGAATAGGAAGTGTGATTATGCGCCTTTGAGGTTAGTCTTCTACAATCCCTCTTTTAGCTAGGGTTTGGTATGTTTAATAGTTAAACATTGATCCTTGATGGCAAATGAATCCCAAATGCATGTTAGAAGAGTGTTTTGACATGCTTTAGGACATTAGAGATTGGCTAGGTTCATAACTCATCTTGTATGCTTGAATGGAACTTTAGATAAAATTTTGAATTCCAATTTTCTAAAACCCTAAACACACTTCCCTATGCCAGTAATATGTATTAGAGCCACTATATTTGCCATTAGGATTGATTTTAGGACTTAATTGCATGATTGGATGGGGTTTGGGTTGAATTGAATTTAATTCGGATTGAAAAACCCATTCTGCCACAAAAAACATGGCCTGGGAGTGTTTCAGGCCATGGGCCATGTTTCTGGGTTTGCTGGCACAGCCCAGGCGTGTCATGTGAGACAACCCGTGCTTTCATGCACCAAGGAGCATGTCGCGCGACACGGCCCGTGTAATTCTGAGCCTCAAGCTGTGTAATTGGTTACACAGGTCGTGTGACTGGGCATGGGGTGTGTTTTACATGAAGGGCGTGTTTTCTTAACACAGGGGCTTGTTTTTGGCTGTTTATGGGATTTTTATGCAATTGTTGTATAAATGGTGACCCAAAATCAATACTAAACCTAATTGAATGGTTCAATTAGGATTTCCAATCATATAAATAAATTTTGAAATTGTTTTCATGAAAATTAAATTTGGGAAAAGTTCATAAATTTAAAATTATTTTGAATGAGATTCAAATTGTGTTTTAATTGAATATGTCAAATTCAATTTAATTTAAAATGTATATTTATGTTTAAGTGTCAAATATTAATATGCATGATGGATGATCATGGACAATAAAAGACCAATATAATTAGATTTATTTCTATTATTTTTCTTTAGGATGTAATAATTAATTTTATTCATAGTGGCATGTAATATAAGTATTATATTACATAGGATATAATTTCATTTATTTAAAGACTCTAAAGTCTAAATTCTTGTAAATTCACCTTGGCATGCCAAGGGTCACTTTGTAATTGGATTGCAAGAAGGACAACGAGATCAAGAGCATTGGTGGGACCAGTGGGAGGAAGTCAAGATCAAGATGTTGATTTATGTACTTCTTCAGTAACTCTTGTAATAGAATAAATGAAATGCACCAAGGAAATGCCCTAATTCAATTCTTAGTGGCTCAGAATTGAATCCCTTAGATAGTCCATAATCATACCATTTTATTTAATTATCCATGTATGCATAAGATGTGTATAAATAGAAGCTTGTATGTGATATATGCATGCCAAATGGATAATGTGCAAAGTGAGACCTTAATAGTAATTAAGCCAACCATAAAATCTTCCAATCAAATGATTAAATTGGTAATGGTATAATTATGATAATTATATCATAGCTCTCCACTAGGGAAATTAAATTTGGAAATTTTAGACACTTAAACTGTCGGCTATGGTTACATAGGGATGGTTTTTATGCTCTAAGAGATTTTCTAAATTTAATTGTTAAAGCATATGATGTTGTGACTATGTGGGTACTTTGGTGATCAAGAATGGATGTACCTGAGGTTATCAAGGTTCAAACTTCCATACTCACTGGCCTAGTGGGCTCAACTTAACTATTACAAGATAGGCCAAGAATGGATGTACCTGAGGCTTTGAGTATTAGGGGCCAAATATATTGATTGAGTTTCATATGAGATGTGATGAACAACTGTTGTTCACTTATGTATTGTTAAAGGTATCCAAGAAATATGATTTGAGGATATTTAACAATATATAAGAATTCAATCACCCAACAGAAATCCATCCAACTAGGGTTTCCGTTTCCTGCTATGAAAGTGTAGAATTCGCCAAATTAGTAGAAGGACCAATTTGATTAAAAGACCATAATCATATTGGTAGTTAATTTACTTGATACAAGATAACTAATTTGAATCTTTTTTTTTTTTGCAGTAATAACATCTGATAATTATGGCACAAAGGTCCAACCCGTTATCTCACATATTAGATGAGAATAGGCTCATGGGACCTAACTTCTCTGATTGGCTAAGAAATTTGAGAATTGTGCTCAATCTTAAACATATAGGATACGTTCTTGATTCTAAGATACCTGGTCCACTGCCACCTGGGGCCACAGAAGAAAAACATGACACTTTGAGAAAGTGGCATGAAGATGACATGCAGCTCAAGTGCTACATGCTTGCTTCAATGACTAATCAGTTACAGAAGCAGCATGAGAAGATGCAAACTTCTCTTGAAATTCTGCATCACCTATAAGAGTTGTTTGGTGAAAACAATAAAATGGCAAGATATGAGATATCTAAACAACCATTCAGGAAGAAGATGCATGAAAGGCAGGATGTGGGAGAACATGTCCATGACATAATCCGATTTATAGAGCAATTAGAGGCATTAAACTTTACCATGGACTTTTCTCTCCAGACAGATTTGATCCTATAATCGTTGCCTGAGTCTTTTGGAAGATTTATCACAAACTTCCATATGACTAAACAAGAACACACTTTGGCTGGTCTTCTGAACATTCTTATGATTGCCCAAGGCAATATGCCTGGCAGGAAGGGAAAGGAGGTGGTACTTGTTGCTTCTTCTTCTTCTAGTAAGACCAAAAAGAAGAAGAAAAGCAACAAGAAGAAGCCCTTTTCTGCCCCTGGCCCTTCTGGTAGAGTGGGCAAAAAAAGCGAAACAGTGAAGAAGAAGGTGGAAGCAGCTCCTACTGACAAGGGAATGTGTTTCCACTGTCAAAAGGATGGGCATTGGAAGAGAAACTGCCCAGAATACCTAGAGATGGTAAAGAACAAGAAGGCAAGACCTTCTAAAGGTAAGGCTATTTCTTGTTTCTTAGATTCTAGTATTGCTTGTCATACTCATTCTGCTTGGGTCATTGATACTGGTTCTAATTCACATATAATCTTTGATGTGCAAGAACTAGTAAGTCCTAGGAGCTTGGATCATAGAAAAGTGAGGCTGAAGATTGGTGATGGATCAAGTGTTGATGCCAAAGCCATCAGATCTACTTCTCTTGTTTTGCATAGTTATTTTGATGATAATTGTAACATCCTCACTTTAGCTAATTCGTACAGTCTACTGTTCCAGTAACCAATATCGGTCCGGGCAGCTAGAATGTTTGAAATTATAAATAGACTATAGTGAGGAGTTATAATGAAACTAAATAATGCTCATAAAAATCAAGAAAAAATTTTAGAAACCAAATACACTAAGGTTAAACGAGCCGAAACCCTAGGGATGAGTAACCCGAAGGGGAAGTGACGGTGAAGGCCGTTAGCAACCCTAGACCCGGGGAAAAAATTATAAAATAATTATTGGGACTCCAGAGAAGGGTCATTGAGGTTCTTATGGCATTAGAATGCCAAGAAAATGTTTAGAAAAATTTTTCAATCGGTATAGACAATTTTGGCTCGTTAAGCAAAACGGAGGGCATTTTGGTCATTTCATCTTCAAAGATGATTTTTGGCCAACTTTTCCAGTTAAATAAATAATTTATATAACATAAAATATGAATAAATGTTGTTAAAAATTTAATTGCAATTAAATAGACAAGAAAAGGAGAGAAAATGAAAGAAAATGGTATTATGACATCATAATGATGTCATTAAGATTCTCCCAACCAATCCAATATTGACACATGGCATAAGCTTACTTAAAAGAGACAAATTGGGCTGAAAAATGAAAAAAAAAAATCATAATTCTCTTTCTCTTCTTCTTCCTTGCCGTGACCTTCCCTCCATAGCCACCCATTTTCAAGCTTTTGAAAGCTTGATTTCACTAGCTTCTACCCCATTAAACCCTATACTCCCAACACAAAAAAGTGTTCTTGCATCTTGGTGAGTCTTTTGGGAGCAAAAAGAAAAGGAAAACAAGAACTCTAGCAAGTGGGAAACTTCACTCCATTAGAGGTTAGTGACCTAACATTGGCTTTTACTTTGAATTCATGTTTAATGACCTTAAGTGAGTGTAAATTACTAAGGAAATTTGTTGAATACCATTAGTATGATAACCCTAAATTTCAGTAGCCTTGGTTAGGGTATGCTTGTGATGAGTTTTATGGGACTAACATGCTAGTATGGCTGCCCTTAAATTGCATCTCTTAAGTGGAATGTTGAAATGCAATGATATTGCATGGTATGTGATGTTTGAGTTAGGGTTTTGGGATGGAAAAATGAGACTTTGACCATGTGATGATCGAAATAGGTTTTAATGGTCAATTAGTGACCATTTGGTTCTGTTTAAACCAAAAATGAAGTGAATTGTTTAGTGGGATTGGAGTTTGGTGTGGCTACCATTGGTGACCTGCAAGACTGGGCATGAGTTCAGCAAGTTTAGGCAGCGATAACTTGAATTTTAGAGGTTTAATTGGTGCAAGGCCAATTGAACCTGAAACTAGACACATAATGGCACAACTTTGGTGAAGAAACCATGCCCAGAAAACCAAATCAAGTGGACCAAAAGATTGCTCTAATCCAGGTGACCTGCATTCTGCCTGGGCAAAATGACCAAATGAACAGTTTTTAGTCATTTGGCCATAACTCAGTGTAGAAAGGTCCAATTGACCTAAAATTTTATCAGCAACAAGCTGCGATATAGATCTATAACTTTCATGAAGAAACATAATCCAAATTATGACCAGAACATATTCAAAAAGTGAGTTGCAACCACTATTCCTAACACTGTAGATTTGGTCAGCCTAGAAATTTTGGAAAAATTTCAATCCGGCCAGTTGTGGTTTTTGGGCCATAACTTGAGTTATAAACTCCAAATGGAGTGATTCAAAAACCGAAATATAACTAGACAAAATAAGGAACAACTTTCATGTTGATCATTTTTCCAAATTCCACTGCAAAAATGACTAATGGAACAGTAAACATAAAGCTTGAAAACTGAAAATTCTATCCAATTAACATTAAGCTTAGAAATGGTATTGGCAACCAATACCAACAAATTTAGAATGCAAAATGTGGTATATTGGGAGTATTAGAACCAATGTATCTATTGTCTATGCAAAAGTCAACAATTTAGTTGACCAATGAAATGAATAGTAACACCTAAACTTAAATTTCAAGAATTGTAAAGTTTAAAAATGTAATATGCTCTAGTACACCTAGCAAGATTAGTTTGGATAGGTTGGCATACCAATAGGGTTCTGTTAGCAGTACTGCATATGGCTTCATGCCATTCTGTGTTTCATGGCTTCCCATGCCATTCTGTGACATAATAGCCTTTGGCTATGTTATTTGAGTTGTTACACTCAGATTTTATCCCTGATAATTATTACGACTTAGTCGCTGGTACACAATCGGAGACCCAATGTGACCGATGGTGTGATGGTCCGAGATACTTAGTACCCAGTACCAGTTTAACCGTTTATCCAGTTCACTCGACGAATATGGGTTACTCGGGCAATGATAATAAATTTTATCAAATTTTAATCGAATAATACTGCAATAAATACCAGAAATTAAGTCTACCCAAAAATGAAATCATACATTCTGCATAATTATTTTATTTTATTTTATTTTATATTGTCACCACTAAGCAGAATTGCTTAGCACGTCGCTTTTGCCACGAGCAGGTACTGGAGACCTAGCTGGGGAGCCCAGCTGACATTAGACCAGGTGAGCCTTCAAATCTGCATCCGGAGTCCAGAGTCACCTCACATCTGTAGTGCATATGGTAGGACATTAGGACTTTGGGGTAGCACTTGTATTTTGCATTTTGTATTAGTTTTGGATTTTAACTATAAACTCTTGAAATTATGTAACAATGTAAATATATGAAATTTCATGTTATTGAAATTTTTTGTATAATGTATGTTGATAAATGAAATGTTGAGAAATATTTATGAATGAGCTTCTAGTGATGAAGTGAACAGAAAAGTTTTGAAAATAGTATTGAGATGTTGAGATTGGGTTGAGATATGTGTGTATAATGGAGTTTAGATTTGGAAATTATATTAGAAGTGTTTTTAAACAGGTTCAGAAGAATTGTTTTTCTAATTTATAGCTGGCACTCTGCCGGATTTTCTATAAAATTTACAAAAAAATTCAGATTTAGCAAAAATTGTAAATAAATGAATTAAAAGGGATAAATTGTAATTAAAATATGAATTGGTGCTCTGGCACACTGAGTGGTATAACTTACTCGGCTACACTGTAGACGAGTAAGGGGTGTCATATTTAGTGGTATCAGAGCATCGGTTTAGGCGTTTCTGGGCCTAGATAGAATGCATACCATTTCATTGCATTTATAAGTGTTGAGGTGACACTGATGCATATCTGTTTATTTTCTTATTTTGAATAGGATATGGATCCTGCTTCACAAAGAGCAGTTGATGAAGAGGTGGAGAGTCGTGCTCCACCAAGGGCTGAATCTGGGGGTAGGGGAGAATCTGCTCCACCAGCAGCTGAGGCACCTGTCCAACCTCAGTTTGCTCTATATCAGCAAATGACCGAATTCTATCGGCAAATGATGGGGGCAATTCCACCACCACAACCACAGCCACAACCTCCAACAGTACCACAAAAATATCATCTAGAGAAACTGCGAAAGCATGGGGCTATGGACTTCTTTAGGAAGAGGGAGGATGATCCCATGACAGTAGAAAATTGGTTGGATAGAACCATTAGAGTGCTGAAACAGCTTAACTGCACCCCCGAGCAGAACCTGGAGGGTGTTGTGTCCCTACTTTAGGATGATGCATATCAGTGGTGGGACACAGTAACCAGTGAGGTGTAACCTAAATGGATCACCTGAGAATTCTTCCTCACAGAGTTCAGGAAGAAATATGTGAGCAAAGTGTATTTAGAAGAGCGAAGAAGAGAATTTATCAGTCTGAGACAGAGGCAATTGTCAGTGGTTGAGTATGAGCGTGAGTTTGTTAAACTGAGCCAATATGGGAGGGAGATAGTCCCTACAGAGGCAGAGAGGTGCAGACGGTTTGAAGAAGGACTAAATGATAACATCAAAGTCATGATCACAGCATTAGAGATCACGGATTTTGCTAAACTGGTAGATGCAGCATCAAAAGTGGAAAGGGTCTGAATAAATGAATAAAATAGAAGGGAAAGACAGCAGAAGAGGGGTCCGGGTCAGTCCAGTACATTTTCTACTCCCAGTAAGAAGAGTAAGGGTCCTCCTGCTCAGAATTCAGGACCACCACAGGGTCAGGTCAGTCTCAGGGGCCCAGACCATAGTTCACACCTAGGAGAGGCCAGTCGACGCCATCAGTGGGCAGCTCTCCAGGGACAGTGTTTAGGGGACCAGCCCCAAAGATCTTCTCGCTCACAAGATCGCCGAAGTGGCATAAGGGGGATTGTTGGCGAGTGACCTGTGCATGCTTACGGTGTGGATCTACAGAACATCAGATCAAGAATTGTCCGAAGAGGACTACTACAGTTGCTCCAACACAAGCTAACAGACCTGCTCCTGCACCACAAAGGGGTAGGAAACCGGGTAAATCTGAGGCAGCTGGTCCATCACTGAGGCCTGCATCCGAGTCCGCTGAGAGGCTAGATACTAGAGTACCTGCCAGGGCCTATGCCATCAGAGCTCAGGAGGAGCAAGATGCCCCGGATGTCATCAGGGGTGTGTTTTCCCTCTACAACATTACTGTGCATGCATTGATGGATTCAGGATCCACTCATTCCTACATTTGCATCAAACTACCCACAGAGAGGGGAGTTCCAGTAGAGGAGAGTGATCAAGACATTCTGGTCACAAATCCACTAGGCCATAGTGTGGTAGTGAATAAGGTGTATAAAGGTTGCCCTTTGAGGATTCAGGGGTATGATTCTCGACAGACCTAATTGAATTACCCTTCCACGAGTTTGACGTGATTTTGAGAATGGATTGGTTATCACGTCATCAGGCAATAGTTGATTACAAATTGAAGAAGATTTCTCTAAAAACTTTTGAGGATAATGAGATTACTGTTGTGGGTGAAAGGACAGATTTCCTATCTAATGTTATCTCATCCACAGTTGCAAGAAGATTGATGAGAAAAGGCTGTGAAGCTTACCTAGCACATGTGGTTGATACTAGGCAAGCTAAGCCAAACCTGTGTGATATACCCACAGTAAGAGACTTCCCAGATGTATTTCCTGAAGAGTTGCCTGGTTTACCACCAGAAAGGGAAGTCGAGTTTGCTATTGAGGTAATGCCGGGTACAGCACCAATTTCTATTGCTCCTTATAGGATGGCACCCACTGAATTGAAGGAGTTGAAAATTCAGTTGCAAGAGTTACTCGATAAGGGGTTCATACACCCTAGTGTGTCACCATGAGGAGCTCCGGTGCTGTTTGTGAAGAAGAAGGATGAAACCTTGAGATTGTGTATTGATTACCGGCAGTTGAACAAAGTAACTGTGAAGAATAAATATCCATTGCCCAGAATTGACGATCTGTTTGATCAGTTGAAGGGAGCCGGTGTATTTTCAAAAATTGATCTCAGATCAGGGTATCATCAGTTGAGGGTAAAGGATGTAGATGTGTCGAAAACTGCATTCAGAACCCGGTATGGGCATTATAAATTTTTAGTGATGCCATTTGGGTTAACAAATGCACCAGCAGCATTTATGGACCTTATGAACCATATCTTTCACCCATATTTAGATCGATTTGTAGTGGTCTTTATTGATGATATTCTGGTGTATTCCAAAACCAGGGAAGAACATAATGAACATTTGAGGATTGTTCTGCAAACCCTGCGAGAAAAGAAGTTGTATGCTAAGCTGTCCGAGTGTGACTTTTGGATGAGTGAAATCTCTTTCCTTGGACACATAGTATCAGCAGAGGGGATTAGAGTGGATCCTAAAATGATACAAGCAGTGATGGAATGGAAGCCTCCCAGAAATACAATTGACGTTAGAAGTTTCTTGGGGCTAACTGGGTATTATAGAAGATTTGTGAAGGGGTTTTCTCTTATAGCTACTCCAATGACCAAGTTGTTGCACAAGAATGTGAAATTTGGATGGAACGACAAGTGCCAAACTAGTTTTGAGAGGCTGAAGGCTATGTTGACAAAAGCACCAGTGTTAACACAGCCAGTGTCGGAAAAAGACTTTGTGGTCTACAGTGATGCCTCGCATAATGGGCTGGGTGTGTGTTGATGCAAGAGCGAAAAGTGGTTGCCTATGCTTCTAGGCAGTTAAGGCCACATGAATAGAACTACCCTACTCATGATTTGGAGTTAGCAGCAATTATCTTTGCACTGAAGATATGGAGGCATTATTTATATGGTGAAAAATACTACATCTATACAGACCACAAGAGTCTAAAATATTTGCCAACCCAGAAGGAGCTCAATCTTAGACAGAGGCGATGGATTGAGTTCCTAAAGGACTATGATTGTGTGATAGATTATCATCCTGGGAAGGCAAATGTAGTTGCTGATGCTTTAAGCAGGAAGTCCATCACAGCTTTAAGATCACTCAATGCCTGTCTGTCCTTAGCTGAAGATGGAGCTATTTTGGCTGAGTTGCAAGTGAGGCCAACCCTGCTACAGCAGATACAAGATGGACAGAGGAGAGATGAAAAATTAATGGCCATTGTGGGTAAAATTCTAGAAGGAAAGGAAACTAAATATGAGGTGAAAGCAGATGGGTGTCTGTACTACAGAGGTAGAGTGTGTGTACCAGATGATGGGGAATTGAAGACTAGTATTCTGAAAGAAGCACACACTAGTGTTTATGCTATGCATCCGGGAAGCACAAAAAAGTATAATGATTTGAAGCCTCATTATTGGTGGCCTGGTATGAAGAGGGATATAGCTGACTATGTGACTAAGTGTTTGACATGTCAGCAAGTTAAAGCAGAACATCAAATTCCATCTGGATTGCTACAGCCTATAAGCATACCTGAATGGAAATGGGACCGGGTCACTATGGATTTTGTTAGTGGTCTACCTCTCACCCAAAAGAAGCATGATGTAGTGTGAGTGATAGTGGATAGATTGACGAAGTCAGCACATTTTCTGCCAGTTAGGACTGACTACTCACTGGAGAAGCTAGCAGAATTATATATCAGTGAGATAGTTAGACTGCATGGAATCCCACTTTCCATCATATCTGATCGAGACCCAAGGTTTACATCGAGATTCTGGAAAAAGTTGCAAGAAGCCTTGGGCACACAACTCCATTTTAGCACGGCTTTTCATCCTCAGACGGATGGACAGTCAGAATGAGTAATCCAGGTAAACCTAGAAACTAATTGAATTTTCGCAATTAATAAATTGAAATGATAGTAACAATGTGAATTATGTGATAGATCCTGGAGGATATGCTAAGGAGTTGTGTCATTGAGTTTGAGGGGAGTTGGGATAGATACCTCCCACTGGCAGAATTCGCATATAACAATAACTACCAAGCTAGCATTCAAATGGCTCCGTATGAAGCACTGAAGCACTGTATGGGAGGAAATGTAGAACCCCAGTGTGTTGGACTAAATTAGGCAAAGATAAGCTGGTAGGACCAGACCTGGTGAAACAGACTGAGGAAAAAGTGAAGATAATCAAAGCTAACCTGAAGGTTGCCTCGGATAGACAGAAATCATATGCCGACTTGAAGAGAAAAGAGATAGAGTATGCAGTTGTGATAAAGTGTTTCTCAAAGTCTCACCATGGAAAAAAGTACCGAGGTTTGGAAGAAAGGGTAAGTTAAGCCCTAGGTTCATTGGCCCATATGAAGTCATTGAACGTGTGGGACCAGTGGCCTATCGGCTAGCTTTAGCACCAAAACTGAATAAAATTCATAATGTATTCCATGTTTCTATGCTGAGAAGATATAGCTCAGACCCTTCACATGTCATTTCCATGGAAGAGATTGAAATCCAACCGGACTTGACCTATACAGAAGAACCTATACAGATCCGAGCTCGGGAAGTGAAGGAACTGAGAAATAAACAAATTCCACTGGTGAAAGTGCTTTGGAGGCACCACAACACTGAAGAGGCAACTTGGGAAAGTGAAGAGATGATGAGGCAACAGTTCCCTCAACTGTTTGCTTCAAGTAAATTTCGAGGACGAAATTTTTATTAAAGGGGAAGAGTTGTAACATCCTCACTTTAGCTAATTCGTACAGTCTACTGTTCTAGTGACCAATGTCGATCCGGACAGCTAGAATGTTTGAAATTATAAATAGACTATAGTGAGGAGTTATAATGAAACTAAATAATGCTCATAAAAATCAAGGAAAAATTTTAGAAACCAAATACACTAAGGTTAAACAAGCCGAAACCCCAGGGATGAGTAACCCGAAGGGGAAGTGACGGTGAAGGTCGTTAGCAACCCTAGACCCGGGGAAGAAATTATAAAATAATTATTAGGACTCCAGAGAAGGGTCATTGAGGTTCTTATGGCATTAGAATGCCAAGAAAATGTTTAGAAAATTTTTTCAATCTGTATAGACAATTTTGGCTCGTTAAGCCAAACGAAGGGCATTTTGGTCATTTCGTCTTCAGAGATGATTTTTGGCCAACTTGTCCAGTTAAATAAATAATTTATATAACATAAAATATGAATAAATGTTGTTAAAAATTTAATTGCAATTAAATAGACAAGAAAAGGAGAGAAAATGAAAGAAAATGGAATTATGACATCATAATGATGTCATTAAGATTCTCCCAACCAATCCAATCTTGACACATGGCATAAGCTTACTTAAAAGAGACAAATTGGGCTGAAAAATGAAAAAAAAAATCAGAATTCTCTTTCTCTTCTTCTTCCTTCCCATGACCTTCCCTCCATAGCCACCCATTTTCAAGCTTTTGAAAGCTTGATTTCACTAGCTTCTACCCCACTAAACCCTATACTCCCAATACAAAAAAGTGTCCTTGCATCTTGGTGAGTCTTTTGGGAGCAAAAAGAAAAGGAAAACAAGAACTCTAGCAAGTGGGAAACTTCACTCCATTAGAGGTTAGTGACCTAACCTTGGTTTTTACTTTGAATTCATGTTTAATGACCTTAAGTGAGTGTAAATTACAAAGGAAATTTGTTGAATACCATTGGTATGCTAACCCTAAATTTTGGCAGCCTTGGTTAGGGTATGCTTGTGATGAGTTTTATGGGACTAACATGCTAGTATGGCTGCCCTTAAATTGCATCTCTTAAGTGGAATGTTGAAATGCAATGATATTGCATGGTATGTGATGTTTGAGTTAGGGTTTTGGGATGGAAAAATGAGACTTTGACCATGTGATGATGGAAATAGGTTTCAATGGTCAATTAGTGACCATTTGGTTCTGTTTAAACCAAAAATGAAGTGAATTGTTTAGTGGGATTGGAGTTTGGTGTGGCTACCATTGGTGACCTGCAAGACTGGGCATGAGTTCAGCAAGTTTAGGCAGCAATAACTTGAATTTTAGAGGTTTAATTGGTGCAAGGCCAATTGAACCTGAAACTAGACACATAATGGCACAACTTTGGTGAAGAAACCATGCCCAGAAAACCAAATCAATTGGACCAAAAGATTGCTCTAATCCAGGTGACCTGCATTCTGCCTGGGCAAAATGACCAAATGAACAGTTTTTAGTCATTTGGCCATAACTCAGTGTAGAAATGTCCAATTGACCTAAAAGTTTATCAAAAATAAGTTGAGATATAGATCTACAACTTTCATGAAGAAACCTAACCCAAATTATGACCAGAACATATTCAAAAAGTGAGTTGCGCCACTGCTCCTAACATCAGATTTGGTCACCCGTAAATTCTGGAAAAATTTCAATCTGCCAGTTGTGGTTTTTGGGCCATAACTTGAGCTACAAAACTCCAAATGGAGTGATTCAAAAAAAGAAATATAACTAGACAAAATAAGAAACAACTTTCATGTTGATCATTTTGCCAAATTCCCACTGAAAAAATGACTAATAGAACAGTAAACATAAAGCTTAAAAACTGAAAATTCTATCCAATTAACATTAAGCTTAGAAATGGTATTGACAACTAATACCAACAAATTTAGAATGTAAAATGTGGTATGTTGGGAGTATTAGAACCAATGTATCTATTGTCTATGCAAAAGTCAACATTTTAGTTGATCAATGAAATGAACAGTAACACCTAAACTTAAATTTCAAGAATTGTAAAGTTTAAAAAAGTAATATACCCTAGTACACCTAGCAAGATTGGTTTGGATAGGTTGGCATGCCAATAAGGTTCTGTTAGCAGTACTGCATATGGCTTCATGCCATTCTGTGTTTCATGGCTTCCCATGCCATTCTGTGACATAATAGCCTTTGGCTATGTTATTTGAGTTGTTACACTCAGATTTTATCCCTGATAATTATTACAGCTTATTAGTTGTTCTGTTGCACACCGGGAGACACAATGTGACCGATGGTGTGATGGTCCGAGGCACTTAGTACCCAGTGCCAGTTTACCTGTTTATCCAGTCCAGTCGACTAATATGGGTTACTCGGGCAATGATAATAAATTTTACCAAATTTTAATCGAATAATACTGCAATAAATACCAGAAATTAAGTCTACCCAAAAATGAAATCATACATTCTGCATAATTATTTTATTTTATTTTATATTGTCACCACTAAGCAGTATTGCTTAGCGCGTCGCTTTTGTCACGCACAGGTACTGGAGACCTAGCTGGGGAGCCCAGCTGACATCAGATCGGGTGAGCCTTCAAATCTGCATCCGGAGTCCAGAGTTACCTCACATCTGCAGTGCATATGGTAGGACATTAGGACTTTGGGGTAGCACTTGTATTTTGCATTTTGTATTAGTTTTGGATTGTAACTATAAACTCTTGAAATTATGTAACAATGTAAATATATGAAATTTCATGTTATTGAAATTTTCTGTATAATGTATGTTGATAAATGAAATGTTGAGCAATATTTATGAATGAGCTTCTAGTGATGAAGTGAACAGAAAAGTTTTGAAAATAGTATTGAGATGTTGAGATTGGGTTGAGATATGTGTGTATAATGGAGTTTGGATTTGGAATTATATTGGAAGTGTTTTTAAACAGGTTCAGAAGAACTATTTTTCTAATTTATAGCTGGCACTCTGCCGGATTTTCTATAAAATTTGCGAAAAAATTCAAATTTAGCAAAAATTGTAAATAAGTGAATTAAAAGGGATAAATTATAATTAAAATATGAATTGGTGCTCCGGCACACTGAGTGGCATAACTTACTCGGCTATACTGTAGACGGGTAAGGGGTGTCACAATAATGTTTTATATTTAAAGGATATTTTGTATGTACCCAACATATATAAAAACATCATTTATGTATCTAGTTTGACTAGAGACGGTTATGAATTTAGATTCATAAATGATGTATGTATAGTTATTATGATAATAAAATTGTATGTTTGGGTTACTTACAAAATGGTCTTTATTATATTAATAATGAATGCAAAACAGCTCCAAGCATCGATTATGAAATTAATGCAACAGACAATATTAACCACAATCTAAAACATATTTTGCACTTAAGACTAGGTCATGTTGCAGAAGATAGGATCACTAAGTTGGAAAGGATGGGGATTTTATCCTCTTTGAGAAATGAACCATCATCAACTTGTGAGTTCTGTTTTCAGAACAAAATGACCAAATCTCCCTTTGTTGGACAAGGAAAAAGGGCTAAAGATATTTTAGAACTCATACATAGTGATGTATGTGGGCTATTTAAAGAAATGGCTAGAGGTGGATATTATTACTTCATTACCTTCACTGATGATAAATCTCGGTTTGGGTATTTGTATTTAATGAAATACAAGTCTGAATCCTTTGAAAAGTTCAAAGAGTTTAAGGGTGAAGTAGAAAATCAAACAGGAAAGAGTATTAAAACCCTTCGATCTGATTGAGGTGGTGAGTACTTAAGTACTAAGTTCGATGAATTCCTTTGGGAACAGGGCATAATTTCACAATTGAACTCTCCTGGTACACCACAGTTGAATGGTGTGTCGGAAAGGAGAAACTATACTTTGTTAGACATGGTACGGAGCATGATAAGCTTCACTGATTTGCCTATTTCCTTATGGGGATATGCATTAGAAACTGCACTGTACATTCTTAACAGAGTCTCAACTAAATCAATTTCTTCCACTCCATATGAGATATGGCATGGAAGACAACCATCCCTTAAACATGTTAAGGCATGGGGTTGTTCAGCTTTTTAAAACTAATAAATTGGAAACAAGGTCCGAAAAATGTAGGTTTATTGGATATCCAAAATATAGTTTTGGATAATATTTCTATCTTCCACAATCACAAAGAGTAGTGATTAATAGGGATGCAATTTTCTTGGAGAAAGAGTTTCTTCAAGAAGGTGGCAAAGGAAGGAAGATAGAAATGGAATTAGAGAATTCCATAGATGACCAATAACCTGCACCCATGGATGTTGATCCAGTGGGAGAGCCTATGCCTATAAATAAATCATCTACAACATCAGTTCTTCGCAAATCTAGTAGAATATCTCATCCACCAGAGAGATATGGATTTCTTCATGAGAATGAATAAGAGTTATTTATTCATGAAAAAGTTGATCATGGAAATGATCCTACTAGTTGTAAAGAAGCTATATTAAATATAGATTCTTCAAAATGGCTAGAAGCTATAAAATCTAAAATGGATTCCATGCATAAGAACCAAGTTTGGGATCTTGTAGACTTACCTGAGGGTATTGTACCCATAGGATGTAAATGGGTTTTCAAGAGAAAGATTGATCCTGATGGGAAGGTAGAGACCTTCAAAGCTAGGCTTGTAGTGCCAAAGGGAAGGAATTGATTATGAAGAAACATTCTCTCCCGTAGCCGTGCTTAAATCTATAAGGATTCTTCTAGCTATTGCAGCATACTATGACTATGAGGTTTGGCAAATGGATGTCAAAATCGCTTTTCTCAATGGTTTTATTGAGGAAAACATATACATGGAACAACCTAAGGGTTTTGAATCCAAGGAAGGTTCCAAGGTGTGCAAGCTTAAGAGATCCATTTATGGTCTTAAGCAAGCTTCTAGAAGCTAGAATAAACATTTTGATGAAGCCATTAAATCTTTCGGTTTTATTCAAAACATTGATGAGCTGTGTGTGTATAAGAAGACTAGCGAGAGTATGACTACCTTTCTAGTGTTATATGTGGATGATATATTATTAATAGGCAATGATATTGGTATGCTAATATCTATAAAAACCTAGTTGTCAAGTACTTTCTCTATGAAAGACCTTGGGGAAGCTACCTATGTTCTGGGAATTTAAATCTATAGAGATAGACCGAAAAGAATAATAGGTTTATCCCAAAGGCTTTACTTGGAAAAGGTTTTGAAGAGATTCAACATGCTTGATTCCAAGAGGAGATTATTATCGGTTAGGCATGGGATTCACCTTTTTAAGGAATAGTCTCACAAGATTCCTGAAGAAAGGGAAAAGATGGCCAAGGTTCCTTATGCTTCGACTATAGGAAGCCTAATGTATCAGAAAGATAGTTGGAAGAGGCAATATCGCAATGCAAAAAGTAGCTTCAGCTGATAACCCGGCTGATCCACTGACCAAGGCCATGACACAGCAACAGTTAGACAAACATCTTGAGAAGATGGGTCTTAGATACTGTAGTGAATGGCTCTAGGCCAATGAATGGCTCTAGGCCAAGTGGGAGATTATTAGTTGTGTGTGCCCTAGAGCATGCACTAATCTTGTAACTTGTAAATAACATTATAAATATATTAATGGAAATAAAAATTTTATTTAAATGTTGTGTATGTATAATATCATATTTATTTGAAAATGGTCCATTAGCAATATGTTATATATTCTATTCTTCTGAGATAAGAATATAAGTGACATAATAGATGGGACATTTGTTATAAATCAGAGTTCGTAGTTAAAGGATATTTTGGTGAGCACATTATATCCAAAGAGCTATCACCCCTGTTTATTTCCATTGATCAGTATGAGATACTGATGAATATGGAATGGTGAGTATCATACCATCTGATATGAGATATCGAGATAAACACAGTGGGCACTTATGAGATAAGTAGGTCGAACTTGTGATGAACAAATAACATGAACATAGCATTTACTCAAGTCAATAAAATGTTATCTGTGTCATACTAGTGCATATGTCCTTAGACCTGAGATGACACAATTGTCTTTTATATAGGTGGTTTGAGTTTAATACCACTTACATATCTATACTGTGTACAGATATTCCGGTGTGTGTTGGCTCATATTAGTTATATGTTGGGACAAGTGTTTGGTCAAGAGGGGATTCTTAGCCTTGAGTAAACAGGGTTAAAAGTCCTATGCAGATTTGAGCTACTCTTGACAAGATTAAGTTCCTGGCCAGGATAGATGACTTTGTCAGGAAAGATGTTTCCTGATAGTAAAGTTTTATATGTCAAGAATCAAATTTCAAATGAGTGCATAAGATTCCATGATAAGGGCTTTGACTCTACCATGACCCTTAATGGGATTGGGACATAATACGGAGGAATTTTAGTACACGGTGACATATGATTAAAGGTTCATGATTAAGGTGTTTCTTATTACTAATTGGGTGACCATGGTATGCTATGCTAGATGTTAACCATAGTCTATGAGATGCCTAAAATGATTTGGAGAAATCATTTATGGTAAGGAAGAGTTCTAATGATATTTATCATTTCTCATTATCAATTAGTAATGAGCCTAGTAAGTCACACAATTATACAAGTTAACCACTAAGTTAATTATGATTTACTTGATTAATAAAAGAGTTTAATTAATTAATTAATTAATTAGATTTGGTTTGCAATAAGATTGCAAAGTCACTAGCATGACTTGAAACCAAATTTTGGATATTGGATGTATTAAATAAATTAGATTTATATTTAAAGAGTTTAAATATAAATTTAATTATGAAATTAATTAATGGAGATTAATTAATAAATTAATTTATATGTGATATAAATTAATTTGAGGAAGAAATTACAATTTTGGGTTGAAAACCCAAAATTCAATATAAGGGTAAAATAGTAATTTTACATGGTGACACATGGCACCATGAGATGGTGACATGTGGCACTCATGTGAATGTGCCACTTGTCTTCCCATGATGGAAGACAACTTTGTGAAGATTTAATCTTGGCTTTACACTTATCATAATGTGATTAAAATAAGAAAAAAGTAAGATTAAATCTTAAAGTGACACGTGGCATACATTTAAATGTATTTTGTCTTATGCCATATAAGAGATAAGAAGACCAATTAAATAATTAATTTAATTCTAATTCTCTTCTTCCTTCTCAAGTGGGATGGCAACAATGGTCTTCTTCCTCTCTTCATCTTTTCTCCATTGATTCTTGAGATGAAGCTCAATTTCTCTTGAATCAAAAGTTCTAGAAAGTGTTTCTAGCATTCAAACTTCCATATAACTTCACCAAGAGTAAAAGCCTCATCATACAAGTGGTTGGCAAGAAAATAGAAGGGAGATTTGGGGCTTCCATTGGTGACTTGGTGGAGCTTGTGGTGGACAAGCTAGAGGAGCCTCAATTGAAGCTCTTAGAGATTACCAAAGGGAATAGGAAGTGTGATTATGCGCCTTTGAGGTTAGTCTTCTTCAATCCCTCTTTTAGCTAGGGTTTGGTATGTTTAATAGTTAAACATTGATCCTTGATGGCAAATGAATCCCAAATGCATGTTAGAAGAGTGTTTTGACATGCTTTAGGGCATTAGAGATTGGCTAGGTTTATAACTCATCTTGTATGCTTGCATTGAACCTTAGATAAATTTTTGAATTCTAATCTTCTAAAGCCCTAAACACACTTCCCTATGCTAGTAATCTGAGCCGCTAAAAGCTTCCCACCACCACCCATGAACAGCCCATATCGCTGTCCTGGCTTGTTAGGGTACACCTCGTTGACATAACTCTTGGTGGCGAACAACCCTGTAAATAGTAAGCCCTAGGCCCCACATCCACCATGAAATTGAGTGGCTTCTAGTGGGTCATCATACTTCAACTTCTGTGCGAGCTTATTACACTCTATTAAAACCTAAGCTGCAATGAAGCCACATATGATTGCAGCCCACGGTTCTACCACTGAGCACCCCGAGGTGATCACAGTAAAGCCTCCTAATAAACCATTACAAACATTGATTACATTCTAATGACCCACTAATAATCTTTTGCTAAATAAGGCAGTAAGTGTTGTTGTGCACCCAGCTAGTGTAGTCGTGACAACTGTCCTCCCTACAGCACTCCATTGACCATAATAGCCTCTACTATCACCATAACTCTTCAAGATTGTCAAAAATGAACTGGGTTGAACCTGTGCCATCCGAACCATAATAGAAATGAACCAAGAACTACCAAGGATGCACTATGACCATGTAATGCCATGGATTGATCTGAATGGTCGAATAGGTCTATTCATGGACCTTCAATGAGAGCACCCTATAAGCCAGCAATACCTCTAACCATGTGAACCACATGCAAAAGAGCAAAGTCAATTACACTCGACCCGAATAGGAGATTATTATCAGATTTGGAAGCACTAGGCTATCTGTAACCAAATCAAATCCAATGGGAGACAATAGGATAAACAAAGCCAGTCAAGAAGGAAGAGTATATGAGGTAAGTAATGAACTGGGTTCTCTGTACAATAGAGCCACTAGTAATCCCAACAGCAGCTATGGCAAAAGCCTATTGATAAAGAAAGAAGCTATAGTCAGCCTAAGGAGAAGAAAAGTCATTTAGGCCAAAGAAATGGCAGCCAATGAAGCCATTGCTAGGAGATCCAAAAGTGAAAACATAACCAAAGAGATAGTAAGAGAGACCTCCAGCAGCGACATCAAAAATGTTAGTGAGCATTATGTTCATGGTGTTCTTAGCCCGGACAGAGCCTGCACAAAGCATGGCAAATCCTAGTTGCATGGTAAAGACTATGTATGCAGAGAAGAGGAGGTAGGTGTTGTTAACTGTTGGAATATTTATTTGTATCTGGATTTGGATTAGCATTAATCAATTGTTAGGCTCATTGAAAGATTAAATAATGATATCAAATAATATGTTTAGTAATTGGCAATATCTAAATGGATTGGATCATGTGATTGGGCAAGCCTGTAATGGGTCAGGCTATCCATAAGCCTATTAAAAAAGAGGCCCCAACTCTCAGTCCTATATATATATATATATATATATATATATTCTGATAACCCTATTTAACATCAAATAGAATTCATATAGAATTTGAAGGTTGTGGATATTGAGAGTTGTGAACCTACCCTTTCGCTTTCGTTCTTCATTGTTCATAGGAAATCATGGATACAAGCATATTTTCAGGTGCACATATTCTGTAATCATGTAATCTATTAAGATTTAATTTATTTTTAACAATTGGCATCAGAGCCTGGTTAGGGATTATTATTATTATTATTATTATTATTATTATTATTATTATTATTATTATTATTATTATTTTCGTTATTGTATGTTTGAATATTAATCTCTACAAACAAATATTGAATTTGATTACATGATTTGATAAATAGTTTTCCTTTTATGTCAAATACTTGTATATATATATATATACTCCGAAATATCAATATATAAATACGCGCATTCAATTTCATGGTAAATATTGTTGTGTGTGTGTATATATATATATATATATATATATATATATATATATATATATATATATATATATATTGAATTTCAAAATCCACATGGCTAAATGTTGGTTTTTGAAACAGTACATAATATTCTCGTATAGTAATTATGATTGAATATGATTGAATTTCGTAGTCCATATGAAACCTGCATACTGTCACATGTGATTAATTTAATAAGAGCCAATAGTATAAAATATTTTCAATTTTGCTTAGGTATGTGTTTATTAATTATGTTAATGTTATGTATTTATTAATAGTTGTTGGTTTTGTTGGACTAATTATGTTCATGCATATTGAGAACATATTCATGAGTAGTAACATTGTTACTATGTTCATAATATGGTGTCCATGGAAATTTTGATTATGGTAAACACTTTTGTAATTATGAGCTCACCTATCGTGGGACAAGTCAAAAAGTTATTCTATTAATTTGGTTAAAATTTTTTCATGAATTTCAAGAGTTATTTAGATTATATTAATAGTGGATATATCCACTGGTATAACACTATTAATATAATATGTTATTGTTGGTTGTGATGCTATTTGTTGATTGTCTTTAATATTTTTAATACACTATCAGTATAAAAGTGTTAAAGATGTTAGTTTATATATATATATATATATATATATATATATATATATATATATATATATATATATATATATATATATATATATATATACACATATATAATGAGTTCAATGAGTTTTTTTGATTTTATTGTAATTCGGGACCCTTAGGCGGGATTAAAATAAATAACAGTTTTGTTCATAATTGCTTTTTTAGTTGGATCTGAAAGAAAACTTTAGTTTTGCGATTATGTAATATACATAATTCATGTTTCCTCTATTGTTTTATTCCAGCTATTGTTTATATGCAATTATCTGCTGTGAAAACTCTGAATGGCTCTAATTTTGACGATTAGAAAGAGTCTCTGAGCATGTACCTAGCAATAGCCCAACTGGATTTAGCCTTAAGGGTTGATGCACCTGCTGAACTTACTAATGAATCCACTATTGCTTAAAAGACTTATCATGAGAAGTGGCAAAATTCTAATAGGGTTTACTTAATGGTGATAAAGTATACTATAGAAAAGTCCATAATACAAGGTATTCCTGATAAGGAGACTGTTAAGGAATTTCTGCAGGCTGTTGCTGAAAAGTTTAAAAAGTTTGACAAGGCTCAAAAGAGTTATTATCTTTCTTTGCTGGAGCACACCCAATATGATGGTGTCAATGGTGTACAGGAACACATCATGACACTTATAAGTTATTTCAACAAGCTCAAGTCTTTTGATCTTGATTTGGGAGAAAGTTTTCTAGTCTAGCACATTCTTGAATCTCTTCCACCCCAATTCAAAATTCTCAAGACTTCTTATAATTCCCAATAAGGGGAGTGGACAGTTGATCAGTTGATAGCCATTGTGTGCCAAAAAGAGGAATCTAGGGGTGGCCACGGTCCGGTTTCGAACCGAAACTGAACCGAAACCGGTTCGGTCAAAACCGGACCGAAACTGGTCAAAACCAGAACCGGCTTCAAACCGGACTGAAACCGTCATTCTACGATTTGGTTTAGGTTCGTAATTTTTAAAAATCGCGAACAGGCAGTTCCAAACCGGATTGAACCAATGATTCCGAACCGGACCAAATCGGTGATTTAAATACAAAAAAAATTCAATAAATACTTCACTCTACTCCTAATTCATATATATATATATATATATATATATCATTAATTCTCTACACAATTATTCTCTACACTCTCTTTAATTCTTAATACTTTTTCAATTTCTCTCAAATTTTCTAAATAATTATTTTCTACACTTCTTTTAATTCTCAGTACTTTCATAATTCCCCTACTTTATTATTTTTATACTCACTGAAATTTTTAATACTATCTCAATTATTCTGTTATTATTTTATATCTTCAATAAAATTTTCAATACCCTCTATTTTGATTTTTTTTTCTTTTTATATTTTTTAATTATCAATTATCATATAATTTTTTTAAAAAGGGTAAATAATACTCAATTCAACTAAGCTTTTATCCCAAAAATTTATTGGGGTCGGCTATATGGATTCTCTTTCTCCACTTTAAACGATTTTGGGTTAAATCCTCAAAAATGTATAATGCTTCTAGGTCATGTTGTACTATTCTCCTCCAAGTCAGTTTAGGTCTACCTATTATTTTCATTTTATCCTCAACCCAATATGCTTTGCTTGTCTAATTGGAGCTTTCCTATGTCTATACTTCACATGACCAAACCATCTCAATCTTCCTTCTCTCAACTTATAACTGAAAATTTTGATTCCTTTAAATTCTAAAGGGATACATAGGCAAAATTAAGTTCATGCACCTTTTTCTATTTTTTTTTAAATTAATTTATCTCTAGTTTTTTAATAAGTTTAAGTCTTTGCTTATTAAATTTTTTTCAAAAATAAGTTATTTTTATTTTTATTTTTCTTATTTTATTTTGATTAAAAGATTTCTAAGAAAAATTAAAATATTTTTACAAATATAACTTAAATTCTAAATCAATAAAATTTTTCTTTAATTTTTTTCCTTTAAGTTGCTCTTAAACCGCCCCTAAACCGCTTTCAAACCGTCTTGAATTGTCATTTTTCGAACCGTCATTTAAACCGTTTTAAACCGAGGCTCGAACCGGAACTGGCGGTTCAAGAACCGTCTTCCAAACCATCCCATGACGGTTTGGTTCAGGTTCATGATTTCATTGATCCTAAACTGGTGGTTCCTGAACCTGGCCACCCCTAGAGGAATCTATGAAGAAAGGGAATACTCCTTCTGTTAATTATGTTTTTAAAGGGTCTAGTAGCAAGACTAATGAGAAATTTCAGAAGAACAAAAAACCTAAAGCTAAATTTAAGAACAAGAATGGTGGTAAGCATGATCATAATTTAATAGTTAAGAAGAAGCATTTCAAAGGCAAGTGCAACTATTGCAAGAAGCTTGGCTTTAAGTTAGAGGACTATTTTAAGCTTAACAAGAAGCATGAGAAAAAAGGTAATAGTCTAGAACTTGCCCCTCTAGCTCTAGTACGTTTTGAATCAAATGTTGTTGATATTCCTTCAAATTCTTAGTGGTTAGATTTTGGTGCTACCATTCATATTTCAAATTCCTTGCAGGGGTTCAAAAACGTGAGGAAGCCAAGTGAAAAGGAGAAGACTGTTTTAGGAGTAAATGGAGTTACAGTAGTAGAACTCATAGGGAATGTTTCTTTGAATTTATCTTTTGGACATGTGTTGGAATTAAATGATACTGTTTATGTTCCTTCTTCAAGGAGAAATTTAATTTCCAATTCTATTTTAGATAAGTGTGGTTATGTGTTTCTTCAAGGCAATGTAAAAATTGTTATTTATTTTAAATCTGATATTGTTGGTTTTGTTATTTTATGCAATGGTTTATACATGTTGGATTTAAATTCTGTTCCTTTTCAATCTGTTGATCTTCCTATCAATGTTGTTATTGGGCACAAACGTTAATAAGTTAATGAGAACTCTTCAATATTATGGCATAGACGATTGGGTCACATTTATAGGGAAAGATTAGAAAGGATGGTTAAACAAGGTGTCTTACATGGTTTGGATTTCTCTGATTTTAATACATGTGCTGATTACATTAAGGGAAAATTTCCTGCTAGAGCTAGAAACAAAGGGGCAATTAGGAGTGAAGGTGTGTTGAATTTGATTCATACAGATATCTGTGGACCCATTTCTCCTGTTGCTATGGGAGGTTTTAAATACTATATCACTTTTATTGATAACTATTCTAGATATGGTTGGATTGATCTTCTTTGTGAGAAGTCTAATTACTTGGATGCCTTTAAAGCATTTAAGGCTGTTGTTGAACTGAAAACTGGGAAGAAGATTAAATGTGTATAAGGTCAGATAGGGGTGGTGAGTATTATGGCAGGTATACTGAGACTGGTAGAAATCCTGGTCCTTTTGCTATGTATTTACAAGAATGTGGGATTGAGGCACAGTACACCATACCTGGGACTTCACAACAAAATGGGTTTGCTGAGAGGCAAAATCGTACTTTGATGGACATGGTGAGATGTATGCTTAGTCATTTTTCTTTACCAGAATTTTTATGGGGTGATGCTTTGAAAACTGTTGTGTACATTCTCAATCAAGTTCCTAGTAAATCAGTGCCTAAGACTCCCTATGAGTTAATGTTTGGTAAGAAGCCCAGTTTGAAACATTTTCATGTATGGAGTTGTAAGGCAGAGGTGAGGCCATATAACCCTCATATCAGAAAGTTAGATGCTAAATCTGCTAGTGGTTTCTTTATTGGCTATTGTACAAGTTCTAGAGGCAGTAGATTTTACTGTCCAACTCATTCTACTAGAGTGATTGAATCAGATCGTGCTATTTATTTTGAGGATGAGATGGATAGTGGGAGTCAAATACCTCATGTTGTCAATCTTAGAGATGAGACTGTTATTTTTCCTATGCCTTTGCTGCCTTCTTCAGTAGATTTTAATCCTCCTGAGAGCACTGATGAAGTTTAGAATCCTGTTGATGTCAATTTAGAACCACCGGTTGTAGATGCTGAGGGGCCTGATACAATTGATGAAGTTGTACCTTTGAGGAGATCTCAAAGGATTTGTAAACCTGTAATATCAAATGATTATATGGTCTATTTACAGGAACACGAGTTTGATGGTGCTAATATTTCTGATCCTATTCCTTATCAGGAGGCTATATGTGGTCCTAATTCTTCAAAATGGATAAGAGCCATGCAAGATGAACTATCTTCTATGCATCATAATCAAGTCTGGGATCTTGTTAAATTACCAGATGGTTGTAAAGCTGTAGGTTGTAAATGGGTCTTTAAGACCAAATGTGGAGTCAAAGGTGAAGTTAAAAGGTACAAGGCCATACTAGTAGCAAAAGGTTATAATCAGAAGGAAGGTATAGATTATACAGAAACATTTTCCCCAGTGTCCACTAAAGATGCCTTTCGTGTGGTTATAGCTTTAGTTGCTCATTATGACTTAGAACTCTACCAGATGGACATTAAAACAACTTTCTTAAATGGAGACTTGTATGAAGATGTGTATATGGTTCAACCTAATGGTTTCATAGAAGCTGGTAAAGAACACATAGTGTGCAAGTTGAAAAGATCCATTTATGAGTTAAAACAAGCTTCTAGACAATGGTATCTGAAGTTTGATCAAGTTTTGACTTCTCTTCGTTTTGAGAAGAATACTTCAGATCAATGCATCTTTCAGAAGGTGAGTGAGAGCCATTTCATTATTCTAGTATTGTATGTTGATGACATTCTTCTTGCCAGTAATAGCATCAATCTCTTGAACGAGACAAAATACATGCTTTCTAGTCATTTTGACATGAAAGATCTTGGTGAGGCCACATATGATCTGGGTATTTATATTCACCGTGATAAGTCTCAAGGCATATTGGGTTTGTCTTAAGGAACTTATATTGATCGAGTTTTTAAGAGATTTAACATGCACACTTGCTCATCTTCTATTGCACCTATTTTTTCAGGTGAGAAACTCTCAAAAGCTCAGTGTCCTCAGGATGACAAGGAAATGAATGAAATGGAAAAGATTCCATATAGTTCCGCAATTGAGAGCTTGATGTATGCTCAAGTATGTACTCATTCTGATATAGCATTTGCTATTAGTGTCCTTGGTAGATACTTGAGTAATCCTGGATGGAGTCACTGGGAAGCTGCAAAGAAAGTTACGAGATATTTGCAGGGTACTAAGAATTATATGTTGACTTACAAAAGATCTGACAATCTTGAAGTCATTGGATACTCTGATTCTGACTTTGCAGGTTGTGTAGATGATAGAAAATCGACTTCTAGTTACATCTTCATGATGTTTGGAGGAGCTATTTCTTGGAAAAGTGTTAAACAGACACTTATCGCTACCTCCACTATGGAAGCAGAGTATGTTGCTTATTATGAGGTCACTTGTCAAGCTGTTTGGTTAAAGAAATTGATTTCTGGTATGCTTGTTGTTGAGAGCATTTCAAGGCCCTTGACTATTTATTGCGACAATACTCCTGCTGTTTGCTTCTCTCAAAATCACAGGAATTCTAGTCGAACTAAACATTTTGATGTCAAATTCCTATTTGTTCGAGAGAAGATTCGTGAATCACAGATTCGAATTGAACATATTGCTGCGGACCAAAGGATTGTGGATCCATTAACCAAAGCTTTGCCCATTAGTGTTTTTCAAAAGCATGTTACGCATAAGGGTGTAATGAAAACTTTTGATGATGTTTTGGTTTAGTGGGAGTCTGTTTTATATTACATTTGGGTTAGCATTTATATGGAATGCTTAGACCATTGTTTTTGGACATATCTTGTCACATATTCCATTTAAATTCAGTTTTTGTTTTTGAGATTTTGTTGGCATATATATATAATATTGTTTTCCCTATCGGATTTAATATTATTTTGTTTGCCATTACATTAACTGTATTTTATAGGTTAAATTGCTTACTTGCTATTGGATATTATTTTGTATTTTATTAATCTATACATTTAGCTTAATAAATTGATTACTGCTATCCAAGTGGGAAATTATTGGATTATTTATTTGTATTTGAATGTGAAATAGTTTTAATCAATTATTAGACTTATTGACAAATTAAATAATAATATCAAATAATAAGTTTAGTAATTAGCAATATCTAAATGGATTGGATCATGTGATTGGGCAAGCCTGTAATGGGTCAGGGCTGTCTATAAGCCCACTAAGGAAGAGGTCCCAACTCTCAGTCTTATATATATATTCTGATAACTCTATTTAACATCATATAGAATTCACATAGAATTTGAAAGATATGGATATTAAGAGTTGTGAACCTACCCTTTCACTTCCATTCTTCATTGTTTATAGGAAATCATGGATATAAGCCTATTTCCAAGTACATATATTCTCTAATCATAAAATATATAACGAATTAATTTATTTATAACATTAACTGCATAGGATGTTTCAGAGAGCTGGCTGGAATTGGGAGCAGAGATAAGTGGCTGCCTCTGTGGAGTTTGTGGTGGAGGAAAGGAGAGGAGCTAGTTGTGGGGCTGAACAGGTAAAGGATGCCATGGGAGACTGAAGAGTGGAAGGAGAAAGGGGAGTGAGTAAGGAAAGGAAAACAGTTTGTTAAGGGTGTTTTTATAGGACAGAGAGACATTGATTAACGTGAAGAGACATTAATTAATGTGAAGACTTTCCGCAGTAAACGACATAAATGTATACACAGATTTCCATCTGTACAAGTATGTATATGAATATATAATACACTATACGTATGTGCATACATATATTAATAGATATACACATTTATATAAAATAAGTCAACGGGTCAATTAGTGTGTGCCGACTTATAATGATCGACACTGGGGCAGAAGAAGAAGAAATATTTTGAAGTTGGAGATCCATGGGTCGGATCCCACCCTGTTTTGGCTGATATAGAATAAGAAAATGTTGGATATACAAAAAGTGAGAGATTTTTTTATAATATATATATATATATATATATATATATATATATATATATATATATATATATATATATATAATTTGAAAAAAGAAATTTTGGGTTATTGCTATCACACATTTAATTTATTTAAAAAAGTTAAACGAAAAATAAAACAAGCCAAGAGCCTTCTGCAAATGGCTGATTTCATAGTTGATCTCTCAAGTTTAATATCCTGATTATATGTTGAATGAAGCTTCAATATTCTAAAGGTCAACGTGGGTTTTTGAGAAAATAATCTTTGTTATAGGGAAAAGTGAACCTCATTGTACTGTATAATTGTTCATTACAATAGTTAACCAATTGCAATTACATAATTATAATGCTAATAATATATATCATAATGACGACTGTGATTGTTACATTTATACTAATTTAAAATTTTTTTTCAAAATCTCCTATAAGTCTTCCATGCCTCACAAAGGTAATTGCCAGATGTTAGCTAAGACTAATTAAGTAATTAGCCCGATTTTGGTGATTAATTTAAAACTAATGCAATAATTAATATAGCCACACAAAAAGTTTGTCAACTACTTTATGTATTGTAGTTTAGGGACTTCATATATTAATAGATATATATCTGTCTAATCTAAGGTTGAATATCTCATTGAAATTTGTTTAAAACTTTAGGAAAGACAGAAGGGTTAATTACCTAATAATTAATGTGATTATTGGCCTTTACAATCACAGTAAAGAGTTAATCACCTGCTCAGAAATTAATCAAACATAAAATAATGGCTTCAGCTTTGGTATCTATAATTCAACAGACGCCAGATTCAAAGAATCATTATGAATATTTTCTTTTAGGGTACAGGAATCAATATGAATATTCAAACTCCAATTTAATCAATATAATAAGCTATTGCATACCTCATTCACTGCAACTAGAAGAACTTGTTACCAATAATGCTTGCTTGCTTTCTTTAAAAGGCAATTGGGTTGTTGATCTGATAAAGCATCTAGCTTTACCAGATTTTACAGATCTGCAAGACCAGTTATATATAATTAATTAATAGCTTTTTTAAATATGTATATAGAACAGTTTACTGACAAGGAGTGGTCTTAAATAATATAATTTGTGAGGCAGCGAGTCGGTCAAGTTCCTGTGGTCCTTGCTTAGAGATGATGCATGCAGTTTTTGGTTTCTCTGATTAGCTTCTTCATTTCTAAATACTACAAAGATGACGTTTAAAGGTTAACTGAAACAAATTGGAAATAAATTCCTTCAGATATCTATCTGAATTTGCATCTCAAATGAATATTCAATGAAAGTTTTGTATAAAATGACACGCAATACCTGATGATTGCTTACAAAACTAATAGCAATAAATGAATATCAAGTTATCAACGCAAGAGTCAAAAACAAGCAAAGGTCATGGCCTGTCAGTGAAGTTGAAGCCACAAAGAAATAAAAATTCAATAATTAAAAGAAAATGTAATAGAACTCTTATCTCAAGGAAGGTTATGCTTCATCAGAATGCGACAGCACAAATTATATCACATATCTTCACACAGGAGTAATGGGCCAAAGAATCTGAATATTATAAGATTAACAAATGCATAAATTCAAGAATCTTAAATTTAGCCAAGTTGTCAAAGAATATTTTATCCTGATAATCATGCTTTGAAATAAGGAAGATTCAAATTATAATATCAAATTTAAATGAAGATGCCTTAACTGTAAGTAAGTTAATGCCTCATCAGATTGAGACAGCATTATCATTAATAATAAACCTTCCCACGGATTGCCTCTTCACAAGCTGAAGAATCTTAATTATTAAAGAAATCAGCATGTAATTCCAGGGCTTTGATGTCAACAGAGCTTCTTTATTTGTACTTGTTGCTGCATTAGAACAATCATTTAAAGACCAGAGTGGGTAAACTTAGGCCAAAAAAGAATAGTAGGTTAACTAACGTAAATCTTGTCTAACTCTCTATTCTGAAATCATAAGATGCTCAAATATTATAATATCAGCAGCAAAATGAGACTTGAATCTATCCATATCTTATCCAGATTCTATGCTTTCTTTAAGTTTCATAGTTGTACCATGTTGTGTTATTCCACTAATTTGAGTGTTAATCTTCCTGGCATTCGACAATAATCTTACAATATTTTGTCATATTCAATGCAGGCTCATCAATGCATCAAAAGGCATGGTGTATCCAAGCACATGTATTGTTATCCCTCAGCATCAATTGAAAACCCAGGGGATGGTTTGGGGTATGGAAGTGGGGGAGGGATGGTAGAGTGTTTGGGGTATGGTATTTCAGTTATCATGCATGAACATGTCTGAATGGTTTATATTGTTTGGAGAGACATCTCATTTACAAGTTACGTTAAAAATTAAACAAAAAGTATTTAGGAGAATGCTTGACAGTTAAAATCTTCATGTTTATACCAAAGTGCCAAAATCCCCAAGAATTCTGAGTACATGTATATGACAGTCAATATGGATACTGGGTTTCTAAACATTCTTTTCTGCAGAACAGATCAAATGATGACGTTCTGAAAATTAAATATATGAGCTTCAATTAAGAAGCTACCTTTCAAGACATTACAAAGAAAAAGAAATCTCTCCTCTCTCCACCTCCTGTTCTGATTTTGCTCCTATTCAATGGCAGCTACCATATCTTTTTTAGTACAATAGCATCACCGAATTTGTGCAGAAATCAATGGAATTTATGGGTTGGGCCAATTTTCGTTTGGGCATAAAAAAAAATGAACACTGCAGTGTCCTGTCCAGGCCTGCTTCCAACTATTTTCATTTGAGGCTATTTATGTTTTTATAAAGCATAAAATTTTACAGTCACATTGAGGAGGAAAACGGAGAAAGGGTTTGGACATTGGAGGCTCTTGATTTGTGAAGTTTTTGTTTGATTCGGGTACTGTGGAGCAACAAATCTCTCTTTTTTCTGCTACTCCATTCTATTCTAGGAAAAGTTTGGTTTTTCCTTTTGATATGGGTTTTGTTTAGGATATCTTGTTGTATTAGTTCTTGCTTCATTGGTATCCAATTCCAAGTTTCAGTTCTTTAGTTTTTACGTTTTATGGTTTCAATCCATTTTTCATATCATCTGGGAAGGGAAGGAAACGAACGAATTGAAATTTTTTGCTTTTTGCGGCCTCTACAAGTATATGTTATTTCTGTAATCTGAACCAAGGTAGAATCTGTGTTCTGTTTGCCTCGTTAACATTTGAGCCGCGTATCTTGTTTATTTATGTTTCATGCTCTCTATTTCTAAGCCCAAATGCAAACCAAAGGAGAAATGAACCAAGAAAGGGGAGAGGCATAGAAGAACATAAGAATTTAGGGAAGAAAGGGATGCACAGAGAGAAGAATCAAGACTTCATTCATATCATTCACACTGAATTACAGAGCATGTTTCCCTTTTATACAAATCAATCCATCAATCAATATTAGACACGCATCGATTGAAAACCAAGTTGGAAGTCTCCGTTTCTCTCCCTTTCTCGCAAAGATGCAATGAAAAATAAATCTGTTCAATTAATTTATGTGCCTTAAAATCTAGTTAGCGTGCAAGAATCTATTTTCACCATTTTAGGAAACTTCAGCTGAACTGTTTTGCTATTTCGAACTCATATGTTTCAAATCAAAATATGAGTTGGGGTTCTCACATGTTGATTTTTACTTAATCCATTGTTTAAGGTAAGATGTTGATTTTTCCTGCTTAATCTGTCTTTTGTTTTCCAGCATGTCTGGTGAAGAGGAAGAAAATGCTGCTGAGCTCAAAATTGGAGATGGTAAGGATAAACCTACATGATAATGAATTATGTTATGAAGGAAATATTATATAAGGAAAATAGGAATTTGACAATTAGGATGTATTGCAAACTGGGTTCATGTGTTCCAGGATTACTTGTTGACATTGTAATGATCAAAAGAGAAATGGTTACAGTTTTAAGTGTTTGGCTTGTATTGCATTTATTTATAGGGTTAAATAAGTGATATATATTAATCCTTAACTAGTAATAATAACCCCCTTAACTCTATAAAAAAGCGACACTAGGGGTAGCAATTGAGCCAAGCATTTTGCTAATGGTTTATATTAAATTTATATAAGAAACTGATTAAACTTTCAAAGGCATTCAAATTAAATTTGTTCTCTGGTGTAAAAGTGTTTAAATATGTTGCTTCAAGCTAAATTAAATAGAATTTTTATTTTCCATTTTGTACTCATCATTGTATTGTTGCACAATGGGGCAGTACAAATTACTGGGGTTTTGTTTCAGTATGGGAAATGGTCACTTTTGCTCTTTGAGTATTAATAATAACCCCCTTAACTCTATAACAAAGCGACACTAGGGGTAGCAATTGAGCCAAGCATTTTGCTAATGGTTTATATTGAATTTATATAAGAAACTGATTAAACTTTCAAAGGCATTCAAATTAAATTTGTTCTCTGGTGTAAAAGTGTTTAAATATGTTGCTTCAAGCTAAATTAAATAGAATTTTTATTTTCCATTTTGTACTCATCATTGTATTGTTGCACAATGGGGCAGTACAAATTACTGGGGTTTTGTTTCAGTATGGGAAATGGTCACTTTTGCTCTTTGAGTATTGATTTCTTGTTGGAAGCTTTGAACTGCATTTCTTGATATGTGAAAGCAGTTTTACTTGACATGTCTTTTGATATTTTTATTGTGATGTTTTTCCCCTTTTACCAGAGTTTTTGAAGGCCAAGTGCTTGATGAATTGTGAAGTAGCATTAATTCTTGAACATAAATATGAGCAGCTTCAGCAGATGTCTGATGATCCGATGAACCAAGTCTCTCAGTAAGTAATAGACCAGTAATTGCTTGTTTGCTGGTATAAACTTTCACTGTTTTATATATTACATACAGTACATCAAGAACATTGTCTGAAGTTTAGCTTTTTGGATTTGGTTTTCTAGTATCCAGTTGCAAGTTTGCATTTTCTGGTTTATGATGCCAATTTTTTGTAGCATATATAATCATACTGCTTGGATTGAAACTTAACTCAAGTAGCTGAAACATTTTGGGGTAACCTGTATTCGCAGGCTGACAAAAAGTTGATTGGCATAAATTCAGAGACCTATAAGATTTAAAAGAGGAAGTAATCAGTTATCCTGCAATATTTTATTTCTTTCACCTAATAGGAAAAGACCAACATAATGATTTCATCAACCACTAAATTCACATTGTTGCAATTATGAAAATCTGTGATAAACTTTGTGATATTAAAAGTTTATAGTCTTTTTCCCGTGCCTATTCCTAATTCCAGTTTGTGCACAACCATGATGAGTGCAATGGGAGGACTTTATGGAATGTTTTCTTTCAGGTTTTATATCATGTCCTTCCGTAATGTTCAGAATATGGAAATAAGCAAGTTAGAGAAGTTGGATGGTGCAAAAGGACTTGGGATTTACAAATTTCGCATGCCTCAAATATATCCCTTGCTAAGTTTGGTGAAATTTTGGTTATTTTTGTTTTGCAGGGTATTTGAGAAGTCACTACAGTATGTCAAGCGGTTTAGCCGTTATAAAAATCCTGATGCTGTCAGACAAGTTCGAGAATATCCATGAACTTTGTTGAATTGATAATAGTGCACTAATAAATCTATCTTCTTTTGGAACATTTTTTATGAATGTTTCTCTCCCGATCATGTCTTATCTAACATACGAAAATGAATTTTGCATCAATGTCAATCGCCAAAGTTTTTTATTTAATTGAGGTTCAAAAATAAAAATTTCTTGCCTCTTGTATCAACATTGTGAAACTTAACCAATTATCAGAATTCTTAGCCGATATCAGTTGGCTGAATTTGAGGTAGGTGTAATCTACTGAACTGAAATTACTGTGCTTTGTGCGAAAGTTAGAAGTGTGAACCACTAACCTTTTGCTACTTTATTGTCCAGCTCTGTGTTCTTGGCAACCTTTGTCCTGAAACTGTGGAGGAAGCTATTGCTATGGTACCTTCTATTAAGGTATAACAACTTGTTCAAGATCCTGGACTTTCTACTTTGAGTACTTCTGCTTAACTTGTTTTATAGTTTTATAATAGAAATTGCTGGAAACAAATAAAATATAAGCTGTAAGATGCATGCATTTTGCTTGTGCCTCTTCAGTTGCTAGCAAATAGGCAGAGCTCAACCCACAACTGAAGAAATTTGATTCTCTCTTTAGGTGTTCTGTCAGTGCTTCTTTGATGGTGAAGGCAACCATTTTTAGAATCCTTATTACTATGGCGTAATCTCAGGAAACAAATTGGAATGCCTATAGTGTGTGTTCTTTAAATAAGAATGTCTTTATTTTTGTTTATGCAGACAAAAGGACGGGCTCATGATGATGAGGCAATTGAGAAAATGTTGAACGACCTGTCATTGATCAAGAAATTTGAATAGCGGAATCAACATCTTAATGTGCTACCAATTTTAACTGGGAATTCATGATACGTTCATATAGAGTTTAGCTGTTTAAATCTAAAATCTTATCATACCAGTTGATATGTTTCGTATGGCTATGAAATCTTGTTTTGTAATACTTTGCTGCCAATCCAACGTGAGAATACGGATTACATGCTAGTTTTCCGTCAAAAAATTTGTGTTTTAACTTGTGGACTGCCCAAAAGAACCACTTGTGCTAAGTACAAATAATTTAGTATTTTCTGTTCGAGGCCATGATGTGCCACCTTCTGAGAATGGTCCCCAATTCACAAATAATAATAATAATAAATAAACATTAAAACTTGATTTTTGACGAAGTGGTTAATGGTATTTTAAAATTTAATACCAAAATCACTACAATGGCAGTCTTCCGAGCATTATGCCTCGGATATAAATAACCAAAGCAAACTAGTTGATGCAAATGGTCAATGCATTCCACCGTAGTCCCCATTACAGCTGCTGCAAATATTTCTTTAAATTCTTTTCCAAAATTCTTATACTTGCAAAATCTCTATTATTCTGCATGTGTAAATAACCAAAAAGAAAGAAAGAAACTTCTCGCTAGTGGCTCTTCGTTTGCAGCCTACCTCACCTATCTCATTAATGAACTCTTTTCCAAGTAAAATCGCAAATTTCAAATCAATTCAAATAAAAATATACCAGTGACAATAAGGCTGCATAACCAAGCATGCTAGCTTTGTATTGGCTTTCATGAAACAAGTGCAAGTTTCTCAATGTTGAAAGGATATGCAATTTATATCAGAAATCCAAAGTTCCACATTGTTTGCTCTCAATATTTTTTGTTCCGTTACTGTGTTTCACTTCCTTTCTGCCATCATTATCAAGGCCTCGGCTTTGCCCAATACCCAACTTTGGCAAACCCCGGTTCAGTCCCTCAAGTAGAACACAAGCTTTACACCATTTCTGCATATTAGTGATGTTAATTATTAGGATAAAATGTACAATCAAGCAAAATCAACACTGTTTACAAGTAGTCTAGCATTGCAAGAAGACATTCCATGTCTCCGATGCAACACATCATATCTACATCAGCAAAATAGTGGACACAACTGGAATAAGACTTTTAACAGATGAGCTATTCCATCATGCATCCTGAGGTTCAATATAACATAAACTTCATGTTTATCTCACGTAAGCAAAAGCAGCACTCACCTGGCTTGAAATGTAACCACAACGTTCACAAGTCCTCTGCTCTGGCATTTTTGTATTAGTGGATATTTTGAAATTCTCCCCCGATTTAATGATGTCAAGTATGGCCCTAGGTCTGCATGGTAAGTCACCAAAAATATGTAAACATACTGTGCGGGCATAACAGGAAAATTCTCTGTGACAGCTTCAGAAACTATTGTTTATGTTCATGCATAGTGAATGTTGATGTCAATCAGGGGAATAGGAATCTTTATTCACATTTGTATTTCAGAACCAGCAAACCAATTTGCATATACCCAAAGGGATGGTTAAATGTGGGAAATTTCAGACAAATTAGAAGAGTATCAACAAGCACAACTAAAAAAAGGGTAAGCCAGTGCACGAAGCATCCCACACTTATGAGCTCTTGGGAGAGTTAATGTACGCAGCCTTACCCCTACTTTGCAGAGAGGCTGTTACCAACAAGCACAACAATGACATTAGAAAATCAACTGGATAGTAACAACCTGATTCTCTCCAAATCTTTGATGAACTCACGAGCAAAACCACGATATGCATTTGGAGAATATATACCTGCAACAAAACACTCTGTAAATTGAGAGGCATACAACAGAAGATTGAATGCAAAAGCAACATTAAAAAAACAGAAACATATTAGAACAAGATCTAAATGACTTGCTACCAACTTGTACAAAGTCCAAATGAAAAATACCCAACATTTCAAACCTCAAGCCGAACTTCCACACACAAAACATAAAAAGGATAAGCGAGGAGAGAGAGAGAGAGAGAGAGAGAGAGAGAGAGAGAGAGAGAGAGACAAGCACCCAAGGACATTTATATGAAACTAGACCAACAGGAACACTAAGGTGAAGAAAGGAAATGAAAAACTCATCAATTACATTCTGTGGAGAAGTAGTCCAGCCTCTTGAAATAGGCATACGTGCAAATCTGGTTAAGGTTCTGCAACTATTCCCATTAAATAACAAATAATAATAATAATAAAAGAAAAGAACACACAGTATGCAATAAATATTTTCAATCTTTCAGCTGTAATAAGGATATAACAATCTCCTTCTCATAGGTGTACTTGAAAGGCTTGCATCTTGGAATTGGACCATCTTCACCAGTTGTTATTGAAGTGCATCTACTCAATCTAGAAAGTAAGCAAAATCTATATAACTACCCAAAAAGAAATAAAGAAAAGAAAAAAAATGGAAAAAGGGAAGAAAACAAGGACGAAAGAGAACCGTGAATTAACACTATGTTACCTAGCAATATCGCCTCGCAATATATTCAAAAGAACTGTTTCGGCAATATCACCTGCGTTATGCCCAGTAGCAACCTTGTCTACTTTCAACAATGCAGCACCCCGATCAAGGGCCTTTTAAGACAAATAACACAACACATTTTAAATTTCATTCTTGTACTGTTTTTGAGAGTGGGGGCTGGAATACTGTGTTACCTGACGACGAAAACACCACAAAATGTGCAATTATTCTTTAAACCAATCATCTTCACAATCTCATCCATTGTCCATCCATACAAATCCTTGTAGGAAACAATCTTCAAGGGCAAGCCATACTGGAAAACTTAAAGAAATAGAAGGAAAAACAGAACATCACCAAATAATCAGTTTTTTTAAAAAATTTTCAATAAATTCAGTGGAAAAGTCTAAAGCTTACCTGAATTTCATTTCTTTTGACAGTTTCAAGCGAGTCATCCCTGTAACCAGTAATGCCTTCGTCAACAGACAATAAGAAGAGATCGAGACCATAATTATGCCGGCGATTTAATTCTGACAACACATAAGCGAGAACTGTAGAATCTGCAAACAAACAGAATAACTGGGCATGGTAGGCAAATCATGAAGCAAACAAACATGACATAACATTTCAAAATATAAAAAGAAGCAAGCAAATCACCTTTACCACCAGAGGCACCAATAGCAACACGCTCAACAGGCTTGAATAGCTGGTTATCCACAATCACTTGGTGTATCTCTTCCTCAAACACCTTATAAAAACACTCCCTGCAAATCTTTTTCACCCAAAGGGGACAATAATAACGACGAGAAGAGGTTTTAAGGGTAAGAATTCTTGTTCGAGGTGGGGAAAAAAGTGAAAATTCAAAGGGATGTGAAGTCACCTGCTCTAGAGTTTTGGGTCTTTTAAGAGCAGCCCTTCTCTGATCACAGAGGCTACAGAGGCGAGCACCACCCTTCCTGGCCTTCGTGTCGGCGACTTCCTCCATCAGCTTTCGACGGCTCAAGAGCTGGAGGCACGGCAACTTTGGGTCATTGAAGTCGAAGGCATCAAATTAAACAGCCAGATAATTGAGGGTAATTTACGATCAAGGCAAAATCCACATATTAGTCCTTAATTATTTTATTAATAATATAAATATTTAAAATTAAATTATTTTAAATTAAAAATAATTAACAGTTATTAATAGAATTAAATTTCAAAAATAAATTTGTTTTAAAGACTCAATTGTTAAGAAAAACATACTAGGATCAAAATGTGGCTTTCATTATATTTTAGAGACTTACTTGTAAATTGCCCTAGACAATTTGAAAGTTTATTGATTTATTATTTATTTAGCTAGGTTTTATAAAATTATTAATTTAAATAATTTTGTCACTAAAAATAGCATAATAGCACCCCTAGAAATTAGTATAATCTTTTTTGCCATAACATGAAAATTCAATTTTAATTTGAAAAAAAATAGCAAATTAAAATTTTTGCTATTATCGTTAAGATTAATGATAAAAAATAAAATAAAATTTTCAACTGAGATTTTTTTTTTCATATCAATTATGAAGAAATTTTACATTAATGCTCAATTTGCCAACCCCTTCCCAATTGCAAGTGACCACCGATTTTAATTTTTGATATCCAAAGTCCAATATTAAAATGCATAAGATTATTTTTGTAATCTTTATACTTTACCATACCTTTCATATTTCGAAAATGTTAGTAAACCGTCATTTACTATATTTTTTTCCCAAACAAAATAATATTAAAATTTTTATTTTACCTTTCATTACTTCACCTTTAAATAAACCTTCCCTTACCTTACCCTTTTTCAATCCTTCCGAACGAGACCATGTCCGCCCAAGAAAAAGGATAAATCACTCCAACACAACAATAGCACAAAACAGGTTAAAACATGATAATGATAGTTCAAGACTCTGTTTATAACAAAATCACATGAAAACAAATGAATTGAGCGACATTAAGACTTCTGCAGCTAATTGTTGTGTTTGTTACACAAGTTCAGTACCAGCAGTAGTAGACAGTGAATGAGAGAAAATAACTGTCACACCCTACTCCCCTGTAAGATGTAACATGATCCCGTAGTACACCTAATGAATTACCGTACTTCGCCTACCGATAACCCATTAGATATACTACAAGGGATTTTAAAACAATTTTCGTAAAATTTAAATCATCGATTAAAATCTGATGTTATAAAATTTTTTTCAAAATTTCGGCAAAGTGCCGGCTGTATTTTGAGAAAACAATTCTTCAATCCTGCAAAAGAAAATGCTCTCAATATGTTTTCTCAAATACAACTTCAATAACTTCATTTCAATTCACAATTCAATTCTCAATAAATAATCAATTCATTTTTAAACTAATCTCATCATAAAGAAACATTTCATTGATTACAAGACTCAAAATTTATAATACAAAACTATTTAAGTAAATGAAATCTCAAATTTATATTTACAATAATTTACATTTAATTACATACTAAAATGTTTTACAAGAGTTTTTATACAACTGCTCAAATAATTTACATACATATTATTACATGCATACATCAAAACCTATGTACATGGGTATACCTATGATATACCTGGAGCTGATCTGAATAAGTCTTCAAAGAAACTTATTCACTGCTCTATGCTCTTTTACTGCGACAAAGATACAAAGCTATCGCTGAGTGGTGAACTCAGTGGTGCACAACTATAATTTAAAACATAGTACAATATACATTGACAAAATTTACAGTAAATAATTTGGAAATCTGAATACTCATCAAATTCCAAAACTCAAAATATTCATTGCCAATAATGTAAATCATTTGTATAAATGACTTTGATCACAAACTTCAATTTATCAAATCATGACTAACCATTTAAGTAATTCCAACAAAATCAATTATACATAAACCATAATTGAAATCACAATTCTTTACCATTCAAAAGCCATTTTGTATCTCAAAAATCATCATGTATCTCAAAAATCAATCTTTATCTCACTAACTATGCAAGACTAATCTGAAAGGGCCATATTCGATGTGATTCTAACTCCCTATGGTCGGGGAGGTCGAATCAGATTCTAACTCCCTATGGTCGGGGAGGTCGAATCATCGTGCACAGTACCATCACAATAATGAATCTTCTGCAAGGGCCATAACGATAAAATAAACTTAGATCTAACCTCAAATCAGAGGAAAATCTAAGCCTGTGCACGTACCATGGTAATCAAAATACAACTAACTCCATTGTCTTCTCAACAAATGAGAGAGACGGGTAATAACCTAGTCAAGCATCTATAGTGAGATATAAAACAATATCACAATCCTTTCAGTGAGTATAAATCACAATACAATTCGATTCAAAGTCAATTCCAATATCCAATAATTTTTATGCTCATCACAATTCAAATCATAAATTTGCATTTTTCAATGAAAATTACCATCACAATTCAAAACATGTTCTATCACAATTTTCCAAAACATAATTATTCAATCCATAACAATGCTTAATACTTGTGGAAATACCATTTCACAAAGCTAAATTCATACATACTATAACAATTTCAATAATCATTGAATTAAATCCAATGCTTATTAAACATAATACATAAGAAAAATATGTTATTTAATCATATGAAATATTCAAACAAAATCAGTTAAAAACTAGTTGTGCACAAACCTCTGATAACTGTCTCTTGGTCTTGACTCAGTGTTTCCTTCCCTTTTCCTGAGTCTTTGCTAACTGAGAAACACAATTTGAAGTGTTTCAGCACTAAATTAAACTGTCTCTAACGATAATGCTTGATAAGTAATTCATTGAATTTTAATATTTGCTTAGTCAACTTAATATATCGACCCTCGATGCATTTTAGGTAATTTAGGTTTTAACGTTACTAATATGTCACATTCGATAGTCTTTTAAATTGGTACATGTTACCAAGTTCATTTCCGTGTATACTGCATTTTCTTGCAATTTGCTGGATTCCGGGATACTAGTTTGACCTAGCCGGACTGCCTAGTTCCCTAGGTTTTTGGGTTTCGGTCAAAACAACAAACTTGTAGATCTATGTCTTATGGAACGCGGGGCAAAATTTCAGGTCATTTTGAGTTATGTAGACCAAGTTATGGTCATTTTACTATTGCTGGTCAAATTGCATCAAAATTGGTCACTTTAGGTCACTTTAGGTCATTTTGGGTTCGGCCAGTTTTTGGACCTGAATTTGTGCAAGCTGTTTGACTTGCTTATGGTCATTTCTGGGCTTTGGTGTCTTCATAAGACTTGTAGATACGGGTCTTAACTATTTATGGTTAAAATTTCAGGTCAATTGGACCTGTTTTGAGTGAGTTATGGCCTAAATACTAACTGCTACCCAAATAGTCAATTTTCAAGCCTCATTTGCACTTAATCCGGATTTGGTCATTTTTCAAGCTACCTTGCAAGCAGAATTTTGGCAAGCTTCCTTCATGAAAGTTGGCACATTTTGTGCCTAGTTTCACCTCCAATTGGTCTCATACCAATTGGAGTCACACAATTAAAGTTCTAGGCCTAAAACTCAAACTGCCTTATTGAAATTCTTGCATACACATCAAGCATCACTTTTAACACTCACCAAACTTAACATTTAAACCAATTCTGGTTGTACCACAACCTAAACATAATTTACAACATTTTATAGGTCATTTTGGCAGCTTACAATTACATTCAATGTGCACCAACAAGTGCAGAATTTGTCCAACTCAATTTACAATAATTCAATCACCAATTCATGCTCATTTACATATCAAACTTCACACCATCATTCATGCACTCAAACTGCCATAACAACCAACACATTTTAACATCATTATTCTATAAACCAAGCATGAATTCCAGCATTCTTCAAGAGTCAACAAACTGCCACAATGGTACATTTATATTCCATTAATTTCCAAGCTTTAAATTTCATTTCACATTTACATATACTAAGTATACATCACCCAAACAATTTCCTACACAATATACATTTAATCAATCATTTAATTCACCATTTACAAGCAAAAATAAACTGCCTTCAAGGTATTTCCATGGCTGCCAAAAGGACACATCCCCATTTAAACATCAAACCTTAAAAATCTCTCCATAATTCAAGTACCCATAACCTCCTCACAAACTTTAATGAAGCACTAATCAAAAATACATACTTACCACTTTGGAAACTCTTCAAACTTCACCAAAACTTGATCTTCTTGCTGCCTATCTACTGCCCATGGTGTGAGGATTAACTTTAATGAAGGGAAGTGGAGAGAAAGAAGCTTGAATCACCCTTGCATGGAGCTCCAAAACCATGCGGCACTGGAGTTCTTCCCTTCTCCATTTTTGGCTGAATTTTAAGAAATGAGGAAGATGAAAATCTGCTGGTCCATGATGAAGATTAAATGGTCCACTTTAATGAGTTAGTGGAGCACTATTGGAAGTTTAATGTTAATTTATTCAAAAGTTTCAATTTCTCACATTTAACTCTCCATTTTTGCTATTTACATTAGGTACCCCTAAATTAATTTTTTATTATATATTCCAAGTGTAATATTATTTATTTTTGATGGACATTTAGGTCAAAAGACAACTTGGGTTGTCAAATGACCACAATGCCCCTGTTCGGGTTGCATTCTCGATTTTTCGGTAACACCGGGTTTTGTCCGTTTTCCGATTTCTCACTTTTCTTTGTACTAATTAATTAATTTTTCTTTGATATTTTTAATGATATTTATACTTCAATAAATATTTATTTGATTCCTAAAAATATTTTCCAGGGTTCCCCGCAATCCAGGGCTAGTCAACGGTCCACGCCGTGACTTCCCGGTGTGGTCACCCATCGCTAGGGTTCTCGACTCGCTTAACTTGATTATATTTCTTTGCTATTATTTTTCCTTTGTTTTTCTTGTATTTTCTTTCCTTGTATTTCATTATTTAATGTCTCCTCACTTATATCGAAGTGTAGTTCTAGGCATCCTAGCTGTCCGGATAACACTGGTCACCGGAACAGTAGAACGCATTACCGAACATAGGGGTGTTACAATTCTCCCCTCCTTAAAATAAATTTCGTCCACGAAATTTTACCCAATAGTCATCTTACAATAGTCATACGTTTATTTTTTTCCTTTTTATACGATTGTATAATCTTCTTTTCCTTAAATTTGTATAAGACTTTTAACAATCTAATACAACGTTTAATTTGTTTGTATATCACCAATCTTCTCTTACTATTGTCCTGTCTAATATTTCAATTCATGTTCCTTCTTGAATGACCCTTGAGGTCATGTTAGAATCATTTGTCTAGTCATTGGTCCTCTGACCATTCTAGTCCATAGTCTTCCTCACATTCGTAACATTTCTTTGTTATATTTGAACCAATTGTTCGATTTTTTTTTTCATAACTCTGTTTATCTGTCAATATTCTATAACTTACTTCCTTTTGTACTGAACTATAACCTTTCGATATTCTAACCTTTGAGTTTTAGATCCCTAAGTAGGATTTTCAAACTTATTTCTAACAATTAAATTATGTCCTGGCATAACTATACTAAAACAGATGCCGTTGGTAACTATTCTTATCTAGGTATACTATCGGGTAGTACGTAGCTCTACACAATAATCTCAAGTCAGTATTGTAATCTGCAGCTTACAGTATAAACATCAAGAACATTGCATAGTTACTACGATACATCTCAATAGATCAAACTTTCCTATCTTTTATCCTTTTCGAATTCACCGATACCTGAAACTTATTCTGATTACAATATCCATTAACAATTAACAACTGTAACATCTCTGCCTTCATCTAGAACAATTCTATTACCGCATCTTACTTTTACGTCCTCTTGCCTTACATTAAGTAGGCTTGCCATTTAGCTTTATAATTTATGATGTGTTAGAAAATACTTTTCGCCGATAAACTCTTCCAAAACTAATTTCACTTATTATCACAATCCTTATCTTAAGGACTAATCACTAATGCATCAAAATTTATTCCCCTGTAAAGGAATAACAACAGAACATATAGTTCTAACTCTAACATAAAAGTATGCAGACTCTAGGTCAAACAATACATAAATGAAGAGTGCCATCCTTCTTCTTAACAAACAATACTGGCGCTCCCCATGGTGACACACTAGGGCAGATGAAGCCTTTTTCAAGTAGTTCTTGCAACTGTGCCTTCCACTCCTTCAACTCTACTGGTACCATTCTGTATGGTTTTATGGAGATTGGATCCACATCAGGCATAACATTAATTTCAAACTACACCTCTCTTTCCGGAGGTAATCCTGGCAATTCATCGAGAAACACTTCTGGAAAGTCATATACTGTAGGGATGTCCCTCAATGCTGGACTCCCCACTTGGGTGTCTACCACATGTGCCAAGTATGCTTCACACCCCTTGCTGATCATTTTCTGGCTAGTGCAGCCGAAATAATGTTTGATGGCAATAGCTGCCTCTTCCCATGTATTACCACATCACTGTACTGAGGGAGACCGAAAGTGACTGTCTTCAGCCTACAGTCATTCATGGCATGATGCCTAGTTAACCAATCCATGCCCAAGATGATATCATAATCTCTAAAGGGCATTTCAATGAAATCAGATAGAAAAGTGTGTCATTGGATCACCAAAGGACAATCTTTATACATTCTATTAACCCTGACCTCCTGTCCTAGCGGACTTGTTACTAGCACCTCAAAGTCCATTTTTGTACATGGAGCAGCAATGCAATCAATGATGCTAGCACTCACATAAGAATGGGTAGAACCCAGATCAAATAACACAAACACATCTTAGTTAAAAGTTGAGAAGGTACCAGCCACAACATCAGATGTCTCGACTTCTTCCCTCTGTCTCGTTGTGTAGACTCTAACCGGAGCCTTTGTCTTGCTCGATTGTTTCATCGTGCCTTGGTCACTCTGGGCTACCTCTACCCTTGCCTCTACCTCTGCTAGGTGGTTGTGAACTTCTAGTGATAGGGCTCTGAACTGACCCTTCTGCAATAGTAGGAGGTGGTCCAACTCTGCGACTACTAGTGCAGTCCTTGGCAAAGTGTCCTGTGCCTCCACAGTTATAACAGGCTCCAATATCCTTATAGCATATCCCACCATGATATCTTCCATAAGCTTCACATTGACAAGAAGGGTAGGAACTTCTAGTTGTTCGACGACTGGACCTTGGTGGTCTCTGCCTTGATGATCCACCTTTGTTATATCCCTGTGCTCGGGGCTCCTCAATTTCTTTTCCCTTTCTCAAATTACTGCTTGAGCTCTGACCCATAGGTTTCTCCCTCTTCTCTATTTCATGTTGCCCTTGTGGGGGTTGGGTGCAGACTTGGGCTTGGGGTGATGTGATTATCACCATTTGTTGAAAGAAAGTGGCCATTTGCTGGGCCATTTGTGCAGTAATTTGTACCGGTAAAACTGGTACAGTCAGGCCTTCGACATTTTGTGGAGCTGGGGCCTCAACTTGTTCTTCTGCCATCACAGACTGTTCTATTGGCTCATTCTTCTCTTCCATATCTTTTCACAAGATTTTCTATTCCTGTACAACAAACAAAAGGAGATTTCTTTCCATTAGTTCATATTTATGATGTAAATGTACTTATGTATCAAACAATTGAGCAGTTGTAGTTACCGACAAAAAGATTTCAAATTCACAGTTCGAAATTCACTTTAAAACCATTGCTCTGATACCACAAAACATGTCACACCCTACTCCCCTGTAAGATGTAACATGATCCCGTAGTACACCTAATGAATTACCGTACTTCGCCTACCGATAACCCATTAGATATACTACAAGGGATTTTAAAATAATTTTCGTGAAATTTAAATCATCGATTAAAATCTGGTGTTATAAATTTTTTTTCAAAATTTCGGCAAAGTGCCGGCTGTATTTTGAGAAAACAATTCTTCAATCCTGCAAAAGAAAATGCTCCCAATAAGTTTTCTCAAATACAACTTCAATAACTTCATTTCAATTCATAATTCAATTCTCAATAAACAATCAATTCATTTTCAAACTAATCTCATCATAAAGAAACATTTCATTGATTACAAGACTCAAAATTTATAATACAAAACTATTCAAGTAAATGAAATCTCAAATTTATACTTACAATAATTTACATTTAATTACATACCAAAATGTTTTACAAGAGTTTTTATACAACTGCTCAAATAATTTACATACATATTATTACATGCATACATCAAAACCTATGTACATGGGTATACCTATGATATACCTGGAGCTGATCTGAATATGTCTTCAAAGAAACTTATTCACTGCTCTATGCTATTTTTACCTGCGACAGCATACAAAGCTATCGCTGAGTGGTGAACTCAGTGGTGCACAACTATAATTTAAAACATAGTACAATATACATTGACAAAATTTACAGTAAATAATTTGGAAATCTGAATACTCATCAAATTCCAAAACTTAAAATATTCATTGCCAATAATGTAAATCATTTATATAAATGACTTTGATCACAAAATTCAATTTATCAAATCATGACTAACCATTTAAGTAATTCCAACAAAATCAATTATACATAAACCACAATTGAAATCACAATTCTTTACCATTCAAAAGCCATTTTGTATCTCAAAAATCATTATGTATCTCAAAAATCAATCTTTATCTCACTAACTATGCAAGACTAATCCAAAAGGGCCATATTCGATGTGATTCTAACTCCCTATGGTCGGGGAGGTTGAATCAGATTCTAACTCCCTATGGTCGGGGAGGTCGAATCATCGTGCACAGTACCATCACAATAATGAATCTTCCGCAAGGGCTATAACGATAAAATAAACTTAGATCTAACCTCAAATCAGAGGAAAATCTAAGCCTGTTCACGTACCATGGTAATCAAAACACAACTAACTCCATTGTCTTCTCAACAAATGAGAGAAACGGGTAATAACCTAGTCAAGCATCTATAGTGAGATATAAAACAATATCACAATCCTTTCAGTGAGCATAAATCACAATACAATTCGATTCAAAGTCAATTTCAATATCCAATAATTTTTATGCTCATCACAATTCAAATCATAAATTTGCATTTTTCAATGAAAATTACCAACACAATTCAAAACATGTTCTATCACAATTTTCCAAAACATAATTATTCAATCCATAACAATGCTTAATACTTGTGGAAATACCATTTCACAAAGCTAAATTCATACATACTATAACAATTTCAATAATCATTGAATTAAATCCAATGCTTATTAAACATAATACATAAGAAAAGTATGTCATTTAATCATATGAAATATTCAAACAAAATCAGTTAAAAACTAGTTGTGCACAAACCTCTGATAACTGTCTGTTGGTCTTGACTCAGTGTTTCCTTCCCTTTTCCCGAGTCTTTGCTAACTGGGAAACACAATTTGAAGTGTTTCAGCACTAAATTAAACTGTCTCTAACAATAATGCTTGATAAGTAATTCACTGAATTTTAATATTTGCTTAGTCAACTTAATATATCGACCCTCGATGCGTTTTAGGTAATTTAGGTTTTAACGTTACTAATATGTCACATTCGATAGTCTTTTAGGGTTGGTACATGTTACCAAGTTCATTTCCGTGTATACTGCATTTTCTTGCAATTTGCTGGATTTCGGGATACTAGTTTGACCTAGCCGGACTACCTAGTTCCCTCAGTTTTCGGGTTTCGGTCAAAACTACAAATTTGTAGATCTATGTCTTATGGAACGCGGGGAAAAATTTCAGGTCATTCTGAGTTATGTAGACCAAGTTATGGTCATTTTATTATTGCTGGTCAAATTGCATCAAAATTGGTCACTTTAGGTCATTTTGGGTTCGGCCAGTTTTTGGACCTGAATTTGTGCAAGCTGTTTGACTTGCTTATGGTCATTTCTGGGCTTTGGTGTCTTCATAAGACTTGTAGATATGGGTCTTAACTATTTATGGTTAAAATTTCAGGTCAATTGGACCTGTTTTGAGTGAGTTATGGCCTAAATACTAACTGCTGCCCAAATAGTCAATTTTCAAGCCTCATTTGCACTTAATCCGGATTTGGTCATTTTTCAAGCTACCTTGCATGCAAAATTTTGGCAAGCTTCCTTCATGAAAGTTGGCACATTTTGTGCCTAGTTTCACCTCCAATTGGTCTCATACCAATTGGAGCCACACAATTAAAGTTCTAGGCCTAAAACTCAAACTGCCTTATTGAAATTCTTGCATACACATCAAGCATCACTTTTAACACTCACCAAACTTAACATTTAAACCAATTCTGGTTGTACCACAACCTAAACATAATTTACAACATTTTATAGGTCATTTTGGCAGTTTACAATTACATTCAATGTGCACCAACAAGTGCAGAATTTGTCCAACTCAATTTACAACAATTCAATCACCAATTCATGCTCATTTACATGTCAAATTTCACACCATCATTCATGCACTCAAACTGCCATAACAACCAACACATTTTAACATCATTATTTCATAAACCAAGCATGAATTCCAGCATTCTTCAAGAGTCAACAAACTGCCACAATGGTACATTTATATTCCATTAATTTCCAAGCTTTAAATTTCATTTCACATTTACATATACTAAGTATACATCACCCAAACAATTTCCTACACAATATACATTTAATCAATCATTTAATTCACCATTTACAAGCAAAAATAAACTGCCTTCAAGGTGTTTCCATGGCTGCCAAAAGGACACATTCCCATTTAAACATCAAACCTTAAAAATCTCTCCATAATTCAAGTACCCATAACCTCCTCACAAACTTTAATGAAGCACTAATCAAAAATACATACTTACCACTTTGGAAACTCTTCAAAACTTCACCAAAACTTGATCTTCTTGCTGCCTATCTACTGCCCATAGTGTGAGGATTAACTTTAATGAAGGGAAGTGGAGAGAAAGAAGCTTGGATCACCCTTGCATGGAGCTCCAAAACCATGCAGCAATGGAGTTCTTCCCTTCTCCAATTTTGGCTGAATTTTAAGAAATGAGGAAGATGACAATTTGCTGGTCCATGATGAAGATTAAATGGTCCACTTTAATGAGTTAGTGGAGCACTATTGCAAGTTTAATGTTAATTTATTCAAAAGTTTCAATTTCCCACATTTAACTCCCCATTTTTGCTATTTACATTAGGTACCCCTAAATTAATTTTTCATTATATTTTCCAAGTGTAATATTATTTATTTTTGATGGACATTTAGGTCAAAAGACAACTCAGGGTGTCAAATGACCACAATGCCCCTGTTCGGGTTGCATTCCCGATTTTTCGGTAACACCGGGTTTTGTCCGTTTTCCAATTTCTCACTTTTCTTTGTATTAATTAATTAATTTTTCTTTGATATTTCTAATGATATTTATGCTTCAATAAATATTTATTTGAGTCCTAAAAATATTTTCCAGGGTTCCCCGCGGTCCAGGGCTAGTCATTGGTCCACGCCGTGACTTCCCGGTGCGGTCACCCATCGCTAGGGTTCTCGGCTCGCTTAACTTGATTATATTTCTTTGCTATTATTTTTCCTTTGTTTTTCTTGTATTTTCTTTTCTTGTATTTCATTATTTAATGTCTCCTCACTCATATCGAAGTGTAGTTCTAGGCATCCTAGCTGTCCGGACAACACTGGTCACCGGAACAGTAGAACGCATTATCGAACATAGGGGTGTTACAATAACACAACCTGTAAATTGTTGACATGAGACTTGGAATTGCTCCCAAGTATAAGGTTCATACAGCAAGAACCAAAACTAGGAAGAACATTGATCTCACAACTTAGAAGAAATTCATAATGCACTTCCTCCATAAAATTTCAGGAAGATGCACATCTTGAAGTATATCTTAAATTTTCAATGTGGCCTGTTTTTACACCAAGGTCAACTTCCACCCTTGGCAACTTTTATTTGCTCAATTTGGCTAGTCAATGAGCATTGCATCTCTGTCCAGCTTATGGGAACCATTGTTGCACCTACACCAAACTCAGACAACTTGATGTGTTATACAAAGCAGGTCACATGCTTCAGAATGTGTTAAGCAATCAAATGCAAGCAAATTTCAATTTCATATCAAGATTTGCTCAAAAAGGGGAACAAAGAAAATATTGTAAGCTTCACAATTCTTCAGTATCAGCTTCAATATCCCTTCAGCACTAGGGGTTTTTGCAATTGTATTACCCAAACTTAAAAGCAAAACACTGTCTTTTGAAATCTTTAAACATCGTATTATCTATTCTTTTAAAATGGAAAAGAAATACAAACATAGACCTCTATAGAATTTAACTTTCAAATATTAGAACACAATATTACTAAGATGATTAGGAATACCACAATAAAAACCATATATTATGAGATAATAAAAACAAATTTTTGACATGTATCTTTGCCTTTTTCCAGCAAATATAAGAACATAAATACTTGTGACTTGTAAAACAAGCAAAAACACACACACACTGATCTTTTTATAGGCTGAATCGATTCAATAACCTAAAATGGAAAAAACATTTACCAGCTCTGCTCTTTGCAACTACATCACCCAACTCATTCTTGGCAGTAGAAAGGTAATAAGCCCGTGCATCTCCAAGGGACAACTATTTAGTGTCAATGAAAACTTTATTTAGTAAATACTAACTTTAGATATCAAGGCAAATACAGACTGATGTAATCACAAACAAGAATTCAGGGACAATCATAAGATGCAATCATGTGACAAGAGAGAGAGAGAGAGAGAGAGAGAGAGAGAGAGAGGAGGGATGGAAGGGCCAGCATTCTAATTTGGGATAAGAAAATGCCTATTCTAATCTCGATTGACTCAAAGAATTGACCTTTTTTTGCCACATATACTCAATTCAAGAATTCCCTAAATAATGGCTTGAACTAGGGATAACAGCCATGGTTTTAAATCGTGGTCATGGTCACAGGTAATGAAAATTAGCTTGTAACGGTCGTAACGTAACGGTAACGGCCTGGCACTATGCAAATTTTTTTGAAAAAATTGCAAAGTTCATAAAATGAGTAGATATTGATAGAAATAAATAAAATTAAGATATACAACTATATACTAAGAATTTATATATCAAATAAAGACGTTATCATCTATCATATTTGGACATCATTAACATTAACTAATTTAGACCTGAAATAATTATATAAATTGTAAATAACTAACCTTTATTACCACCAAAATGAATGTCTAGGAGGTTCTTGATAGTCTTGACTTTGGTTCTAACTTTGAGAACTTTGATCCTCATTTTGTTGATATTGACTCAATTGATAATACTGTGATGGATTGAAACTAAATAAGGAATCAACTGGATTAGCAAGTTGTGGAAAGTATGATTACTCTCAATACATAGGAGGGGGATAATTATATGGATATGGATTTGAGTGTGCTTGTCCATGTCCATATCCATAATCACTAGTGGATGTAGATGATGAGCCTCCATGTATTATATTTCCACCATGACCATACCCATAGCTAGATTCAGAATCAAAAGAACACTCTTCGTGTTGAACACCTTTGCCTTTTGATAACGATAATTTAGCACCACCAGAACCCCGTGATCTACGATGTTGATATGTCTGTGGCCATTCTGGAAATGGAGCTTCGCCACCAAACACTCCACCACCTTCGCCACCACCTTCTTGTAATTGTGAAGTAGTACCTACACCAAGTCCGCCCATTGATCCTCCTCCTAAAGGAGCGGAAGCATAAAAAACACAAGTTTAGATCATTGAAATTTAAAATTTTTCATCTAGGGTCACATGTATAATGCAAGATTCATTTTTATCTATTTGATTTCAATGATAAACAGCATATTAAAACTCTTTTAATATATTTTTGGATCCACATTTGCCATTTAAGATTTTAGAATTAATCAGATTAATTATTAGAACCCTAGATTAGATCAAGATCAAGTGTACTAACCTCTTGATGCACTGCAGTGTGTTTGGCACCTTTGGGATGAGTCTTTAGGACACCAGATGTTGTCCCTCTAGCTTGTCCACACCAAGATCGCCTATGGAAGCCCTTGAACAGCTTCTAAAGCTTTTTCTATGAATTAAAAAATCAAGTTTTGTCTTTTAAGAGATTACAGATGTAAATAGGACATTAGAAATAATTTTTAGTATTTTTAATTCAAGAGATTATTTGCTAATCTCTTTGAATTGAAGAGAGAAGAAGAAGAAGAGAAGGGAATGGCAGCCAAGGGTGGCAGCACAAAGAGAATGAGCAGCTTGTTATATTTGTTCTTTTATCCTTACACTTATATAGCTACGTCACCACTTAAAACCCTTATCACATGTCACCCTCTGATTGGTTCTAGGTTTAATTGACCCAATCACATTATGCCAAGTGTCAAACATATATTTAATCTTAATTTTAATCATCTTACATGATTAAAAGACATTTGGCAAACTTATGTGGTGCCACGTATCACTATCTCATGGTGCCACATGTCACCCAATGAAATGACCAAAATACCCATGTATCTTAATTTTGAGTTCTCAACTCAAAATAATTATTTCTCTTCTTCTAATCAATTTATATCAAATATAAATTAATTAATTAATCTCTATTAATTAATTTCTCATTAATTAATTTATATTTAAATACTTTAAATATAAATTTAACTTGTACTATACATCCAATAACCTAGGTTTGGTTTCAAGCCATGCTAGGGACTTTACAATCTAATTGCAAACCAAACTTATTTAATTAATCAATTAAACTCTTTAATTAATTAATTAAATCATATTTAATTTGGTGATTACTTGTGTATGTGTGTGACTCACTAGACTCATCACTAATTGGCAATGAGACATGATATCAACTCTTAATATCATTAGAACTCTTTCTTACCATAAATAATTTCTCTAAATCATTTTATGCACCTCATAGACTATGGTTAACACCTAGCATAGCATGCCATGGCCACCCAATTAGTAATAAGGTTTACCTTAAATGAACCTATAATCATATGTTATCATGCACTAGAATCTCTCTGTTACAAAATCCCAATTCGAGCTGGAGTAATGTTAATGTCAAACCCTATTTGCTATGAATATTATGTTCTCTTTTAATTCTAGTTCTTGATTAAAAAGATTTTCTCATCAGAAACTATTTTCTGATTAAATCTATCTGTCCTGGCCAGGAACTTGAAATATTAAGAACAATTAAATGAACATAGGATTTTATCCCTATTTACTTAGAGGAACATATTCCATCTTGATCAATACCTACCTCCATATATAACTAGTAGGAGCCAACACATGCCCATATACCCATACACAGTACAAGTATGAAAGCAGTATCAAACTCAAACCACCTATATACAAAATAATTGTGCTATCTCAGGTCTAAAGATTATATGCACTAATATGATTTATGACAATGCATTGACAAGAGTAAACTCTATGTGCTTGTCATAAGTGTCACTGGTTCGGCCCACTTATCATATATAAGTGCCTATCATGTTTGTTATATGGCATGAGACTCACCATTTCATCTTATTTACATCTCATATAAATAACTTAGGAACAAACATGATTACAATCTTTCTGGATAAGTCATGTCCTTATTGTGAAGTATCCTCGATTGTGAACCTATTTATGATACTTTGTACTAGAAATACTGTCACTCATATTCTTAACAACTTAAGAATAATATTTCTAACAAAATATCAATGGACCTTTTCTATTACACATAAATATATTATGTAAATAGAAAAGTGAAAATGCCTTTTATTAATAAAATATATACACAAGATACATACTAAATGATATACTCTAGGGTATACTACTAACACCTCCAACTTCACCCCCACCACTATTGTCATCACCATCATCATCATTACTTGAACTTGACAATGAAAAACAACGTTTAGGTCTAACACTGCCACTAGCAGGAGCACCACTTCCTTCTACTTAAGTTGGAGCAATATCTTCCTCATCCAACCAAGGATTATCTTGACCATCAAGCACAGGAGATTCCCTTTCCTCTAACTATGGATTTAACGGGTTATCTTCTTAAAAAATGTAATCCAAGTTAATTGGATTGTAATTTCTTTCCAACTCCTTCCGGCTTTTTCTTATTGCATTCCTCACTTTTAGTCTCATATTATAGTGAACAAAAACAAGTGCATGTAACTTTTTATACCTTAGTCGGTTTCTTGACTTTGTATGTATAAGGGAACAAGTGCTCCAATTTCTCTCACAATTTGATGCTGAAGTTGTTTGGCTCAACACCTTAATTGCAATTTTTCTAACTTTAGGAGCACTTTCACCATAAGTAATCCACCACTCAGCTGCATTATAGACATAGTTCAATAACTAAACAAAATACTTTAATATTGGCGCAAAGCCTCAAAGTCAAAATTAATATAACATTGTTTAAAAATTATAGATGTTATTAGTTTTACCTGGATCACTGATCTTAATGGCTATTTGTAACACCCCTATTTGCATAGCCTGGTATATTTCACTATTCTGGTGATCGGTGTCGGTCCGGATAATTAAGGAGATTAGAACCACACTTAAGACAACTAGATAAGCCATAAACATAAATAATTAGTAATTGTCAATTAGTTAAGTATAAATAAGAAAAACAGAACATAAGAAGTTAAACGAGCCGAGAGTCATAGCGATGGGTGACCTTCTCGGGAAGGACTGCGAAGTCTATTTAAACTCAAATTTCGAACCGTAAAATGTGACGTTGCGGTCCTTAGGACTATTGCGAACACAATGGAAAAGAGAAAATCACAAAAAAGAATTGTTAAGCCCATCAAATAATTAGGTCAGAGAGCTGAAAGAAATATTAAATTATTTGCAAACTGGATCGAACCGACGAGGGGCAATTTGGTCAATTGACCTCGAGAGCTAACTCCTGACCTAGCTGTCAAATAAAATCAGAGAAAATAAAAATTCAAAATCGAGAATTAAATTAAAGAACTAATGGAAAAATAAATTAAAAAAAAAGGAAAAGGAAAAGTGGAAATTGGTGACATCATGCATGATGTAATAAACACTAATTAAAAAGAAATAAAATTTGGATAATTTTGGTCTTCCAAGAGGATAAAAATTCATAAAAGAAAAGAAAAAAAAATAAAATAAAAAGTCATCTTCTTCATCAAGGTTCCGCCTCACTTCTCTCTCAACTCTCCCTCACCAAATCACCATTAAAGCTCATCTTTGAGCTTGAGAAACTAAAAACCTCACCATAAAAAAATTACTCACCATAGTTAAAACTTGTTTTGGCAACTAGAAGAGGAGATTGTGCAAGAAAGAAAGAAGAAAAGAAAGAAGAAATTGGGTTATTGAACTTCAAAGTTGAGGTAAGCTATTTACTTTGGAATTTTGAGTTTAATACATGTGTTTTTAGTTGAATAAACTTTAAATGAAAAGAAAAATTTTGTTGAATGAGTTAAGGAAGCATGTGTATAGGTGTTTAATTAGTTAAATGCAACAAATGGCATGAACTAGGGTTTTAGCACCTAGGGTTTGGAGACAAAAATGTGAGAATATGTTACATGGTGTGTTAGACTTGGTTTGAGGTGAGAAATGGTCATTTGTGACCAATTGGAGTATGTTGGAAGTGTTGGAACCAAATGCAAATTCGGATTGCTTAGGGTCATGCTGTAGGCAACAGGACCAAGGTCCCTTTCAAGGACCAAAACTGAAAATTTACAAGTCCAATCGGTGTGAGGCCAATTGAGAATGAAACTAGACACAGAATGACACAATTTTCATTTAGGAATCATGCCCAAAAAGTGACCAAAACCTAGTGAACAAATTAACCAAATCCGAAATTATGCAGCCTGACCTGTACAAAAATGACCAAATGAACAGTGTTTGTTCATTTGGCCATAACTTGGGTAGGCAGGTCTAAATGACTTGAAATTTTACCAATGGATAGCTGAGATATAGACCTAAAACCTTCATGAAGAACACAAACCCAAATTATGCCCTTAACCAAGTCATTTGGCCACCCAAAATTAGTGACCTGAAACTGCCAGAACCAATTTGGTACCCAGAAATCTGGGTTAAGTCCAATCTGGCAGCCATGATTCAAATAGCTATAACTTGAGCTACAAAACTCCAATTGGAGTGATTCAAAAAGGAGAATAAATTTAAGACAATAGGGAACATTTTCTATGAAGAAAAGTTTATCAAATTCTAACAGTAAAATGACCAATGGAGCTAAGACACCAAAACTGAAAATTTGCAAATTTGCCTAAAAGACTTAGAATTTGAGTAAACAACCAAAACCAACAAATTAGGTAACCAAAATGTGGTATGTGAGTGAAGTTGGAATTCCCATACCTATTAAGCCTTAGAAAGTCAACAAATTGACTTGAAAAGTGTCGTGAATAGTAACCCCAAAATACAAAATTTAAAGAACACTAAGTTTAGCATATTAAAGCTAGGTATAAGAGAATTTGAATTTATTTTTGGATTTATAATGAGTTATGATACTGAAACACAGTGAAACTGTGTGTTTCAGTGGAAAAGAATACCGAGAAAGAACCCAAGGGATCGAGTCAAGGCCAAAAGGCGACTCATATAAGGTTTGTGCACAACGTAGAATTTCTGTAAATTTTCTTCTATATATTGTTTTGAATAATTTGAAATGTTGAATTGTGACATCATTGTGATGAAATATTTATTATGCTTTTGATTTAAATTGTTAAAAGTTATTTGTATATATTTAAGATGGCATAAATGTTTAGTAAATTGTTAAGATAAGTTTTGAAACCACAGTGTCATGACTATATATTTGAACACCTCACTAGCATGACTAGTGAGGGTAATCAGTTTCAAATTTTGATTCCTTCTCTGGCTGAAGTGTTGAGGTGTGTGCCTGTAAAAGAAGAAAAAGAATGGGTTCCCATATATTTGAGCTAGCTAGCCTTGTGATGTGACTTCTCCTTAGCCTCTGGCTATTGAGATTATATTTGTTTCGAATGGCATGATATAACTGTGGATTTTATGAAATTGGTTTTGACACTTCGAAATGAAATTGTTTGGATTAAAATCTCATAATTCATGTTTTGTATTTAATTCTCATGTTCAGTTCAATTTTTGAATAAATATAATTTAAATTCTGCATAAAGATTATTTTAGTATGTTGTGCACCACAGAGCCCTAGTACCCAGCGATGGCTGTTATTGCTGTCATAGATTTAGAGACTAGAGGAGCAGCAGATTGAGCTGATGAGGATTGAAGAGCTACCTGCTTTGAAGTTATCGGGTATATTTTATACCCTGACTATAAAAATTTATTTTGATGTATGTAATGTATGTAAAGGTATAGACATGTAAAACTGATCTTGAGCAGTTTGTATAAAGTTTGTAATAAATTTTAGTTTGAATTTCTCTTAATATAAATTTTTGTAATAATGTATATAAATTGTTTTATCTTTAATGAAATATGAATGGAAGTATTTTGTTTTAAATTGAATGAAATTAATTAATGATATTTTGATGATTGTTGAATATTGAAAATTGTGGATTTGAATTTTTGGAGATTGATAAATGATGTTGAAATTGATTGGGATGATTGTGAATTTGAAGAAGTTGTTGAGACAAATTATTGGAAGTGCTTTTTACAGGAATTTGAAGAACTATTTTCTCAAAATACAGACAGCACTCTGCCGAAATTTTTATAAAAAATGCGAAAAAATAAAATGGGCAAAAAAATTTTAACTAGTTTTCAACTTTAATTAAATGTTTTAATACCTATTAGAAAATGCTCACCACTTATAAAAAGTAAGAAAATTGTTTTAAAATCCCTTGTAGGGTACTTAATGAGTTATCGGTAGGTAAAGTTCGGTAGTTCATTAGGTATTCTACGGGATCATGTTATGCCTTACAGAGGGGAAAGGTGTGACACTCTTTGTGCTAAAGCCATACCAAAGCTCCCCAAATTATCTCGAAACATTAGTACCTAGCATAGTAGATAGTAGATACACCCAATAATTTTAACATTAATAAGCATGATAAAATCAAATGGATTATACTCCATTTCTAATTCTAACTAATTTTGAGAGCTAAATTCGCTTAGCTATATACTTACTTGGTTCAATGCACGAGTCTAACCTTTGAATAGCCTTCTTCAGTCCCAACATGATTTCCTCATCATTTTCAATATCATGTGGACCATATTGGTGTTGAGGATTAAGAAAGTACCATATAAAATCAAATACACATATTAGCTATTAAAATGATTTAATTTTTTTTTATGTAGTGAATATACCTAATTAAGGCATCAACTTACCAGCTGCATGTAAATCATGATGTAGTTGAATATTCCAATGATGATAAATGATTTTCCAATACTCTATAGCTTCTAGCATTAGCTTTGATTGCTAACTTTGCTCTTTCAATTGCCTCAAATACAAAACCCATAGTTGGCTTCTAATCACCATCCAATAATTTCAGAACTTTAAGTAAAGGCTCTTGAATTTTTATTATTTCTTGGGCTTTCTCCTAAAAATTTCTCCCCTCATTACCCAGGCTAAGAACAATGTTCCTTGCTTCATAAGGAGGTCCACTGATAGCCTAACCAAACCTGCTTATTATCCATTACTCTGATTCAAACATATTTCTCAACCCAGTCCTACTTCGGATAATAGACTCCAAAGCAATGAAATTTGTGGCAACTCTTATAATGCCGGGCCGAATAATAACTCTATTGTTTGTAAATTTCTTCATATAATTTACCACCCAATTATGATTGTAAATAAATTGAGTGACAACTTTAACTTGTTCAATAACTTTCTTGATGCTTTTTCCCTTCCCAAAATCTTCTAAAATTAGGTCAATGCAATGAGCTGTACAAGCTGTCCAATACAAGTTAGGAAATTTTTCCATTAATTTCTTTCCACCAGCTTTGATGGCAGCCTCATTATCTGTCACCACTTGAATAACCTTTTCTAGGCCAATTTCTTCAACTACTTCTTTCATAATTTTGAAATAATAATTTGCATCTTTACGTTCCACATTTGATGCATCAATAGACTTGTGGACCATTATGCCATGATTTGAATACACAAGAAAATTAATTATGCTCATTCAAGTTGGTCCGCTCCAACCATCACACATGATGGTTACTCCCCTTTCATTCCATATCCCCTCAAATGAAGCAATAAATTTTTTCATTTCATTGTATTCATTTTTTAGAAATACCTCGAAAATCTCATAGGAACTTAGGGGTGATATATTCGGCCCAACTTCAGTAGCTGTTCTCAAAAGTGGCCGAGTCCAACGTGACTCCACAATATTAAAAGGCAATCTGTTATGGACTATAAAATTTCCAAAAGCTTTAAGCAATTTTTCCTTTTGTATTTTTAGCCATTTAGTATTTAATTTTGGCTGCTTCGATTGAGCTTTACTCTTATCTAACTCAATTTCAGTGACAGCCAATCGTTCAGCTAGTGTTGATGTATGTCTTGTGCCTTCTCTACCCCTTTCACGAACAGTGGCTGACCGACCTAATCCTTAGGGTTGGTGATTACTACCACCACCTTCATAATGGCCACCCGCTCTCCTTCGAAATTCGTCTTCATCAAATTGTCTCATACTTTCTTGTCTTGCCATTTCTAATTCTATATCCTCCTCCTCCTCCTCCTCCTCATCATCATCCACCCAGTTCATACTCATTATTTCTTCTTCTAATTCTCTTTCTCTCTTTTCTTTATCCCTTTTAGCAACTTCAAAATCCTTCAACATAGCATGCATGTCTTTCCTTACTTCTGATGATACTTTCTTACGACCAGTAACTTGACCAGGTATATTAGCCAAGTGTAACTTCAATCTAGTTATTCCTCCCATTATTTTTTATCACAAAAATTGCAAATTATTTCTCCTTTTTTTCCAGTTGGAGTAGCAAACTTCCATTCAATATCATCACTTGGTTTACCAGTACCGCTACTTCCTCGAGGCATTTTCGCTATAGAGAAAATTATATCAACAACCAAAATTTAAATAAGTATTCAATTTAAATTTAAACCTTAAAGTTTAAACTTAAAATTAAATTTATGAAAAGTAATATAAACTTTCACAATATCTACACTTATACTTAGTTTTAGCAAATAGCAAATATCAAAAAAATTAAAATTTTATATGATGTTATTTTGTAATTAACAATTATTTTAATAAAATTAATTCTAAAATTTTTTTCAATAAGTAACAAACAACAATTCTAAACATATTTTTTAGAAAAATATATCAACATTAAAATAAATACACATAAACCTATAGATCGAGCAAACTAATGCTTCAAACTATAAATTTAATAACAAATCTAACATCAAAAACAATTTTGGAAAAATCAAATAAGTAACTAAAACTAAATTTAAACAAGTATTTAATTTAAATTTAAACTTTAAAGTTTTAACTTACAATTAAATTTATGAAAAGTAATGTAAACTTTTCCAACATCTACACTTATACTTAGTTTTAGCAAATAGGAAATATTTAAAAAATTAAAATTGTATTTTATGTTATTTTATAATTAATAACTATTTTAATAAAATTAATTCTAAAAATGTTTCAAGAAGCAACAAATAACAATTATATACTTGTTTTTTAGAAAAATAAATCAACATTAGAAAAAATACACATAAACTATAAGTTTAATAATAAATCTAACATTAACAGCAATTTTCAACAATAAATGTCACACCTCACCCCTCTGTAAGGCATGACATGATCCCATAGAATACCTAATGAACTACCGAACTTCACCTACCGATAATTCATTAAGTACACTACAAGGGATTTTAAAACAATTTTCTTACATTTTGAAAGTGGTGAGCATTTTGGGAGGAATTAAAAACCATTTATTCAAAGATTAAATACTAGTAAAAATTTTGTCCATTTTAAATTTTGCCGCAAATTTTATAAAAATTTTGACAGAGTTCCGTTTGTATTTGGAGAAAACAGTTCTTCAAATACCTAAAAAAAACACTTCCAATAATTTTCTCAACTCCCAACCTCCAATAAATCTCAAATCAACTCAATTCAATTCACTTTAAAATAATTCCACAATCCAATCAAGTTTATCATCTCAAAAATATTTAATAACTCCATTCACAGTGCATAAAGTATGAAATTCACAAATATAAATCTTAATTTACAGAAGAAAATTCAAAAATAATATTATTACAATTTATTTTACAACTGCTCAACTTTACATTGATACATACAACTTTTCTATATTTACATCAAAATTAACTATGAGAGTATAAAATAATACCCGTATAAAAAGATCAGTGGAGGCCGTAATTCAATAGCAGCTCACTCTGCTGCTTTCTCCTTGCTCTTATCTGCAACAGCAAAATAAGCTATCGCTGAGTATAAAAATACTCAATGGTGCACAATAAAAATTTAAAATACGATACATAAATTATTCATTGCCAAAACATAATTTAAATATTCCTCAATCACATTTCACAATTATCAAAACTCAGAATAATACAATTTAGTCAAATAATTTAATAAACACAGTGTTGCCAAAATCATACACAACTTAAGCAATCAATGCCGTGTTGTACACCACGACAAAGCAATCTACAACATCGCTAATCGAAATCAATGAGGGAGGTGGCTAGCTAGCTAATGAGCACTCATCCGATCTCAACCTCAACTGGCAAGTCAGAGAGGGAGGAAAATGAACGATCTCAACCCCATAAATGGAGGAGGAATAATATGATACTGTCATGCTAAGTGTGAACACAAAATCAATTCAAGACAATTTATTCAAATAATTTATGAGAAATCTGGTCAATTTTCAAAGTCATATTCACAATCATAAATGGCAACACAATTCATAATTAACTCAAAAAAAATCAAATTTTCAAGAATCATATATTTAAACAAAAATTATTATGCACAGACCTGATGTGAGTCGCCTCTAGGCCTTGACTCAGTCTCTCCGAGTTTCCAAGTCTTTTTCAGCTGAAACACACAGTTTCATAGTGTTTCAGTACCATAACTTAGCATAAATCCAAAAATAAATTTAACTTCACTTTTACCTAGCTTTAATGTGCTAAATTCGACGTTCTCGAAATTTTTGTGTTTCGGGTTACTATTCACTATACTATTCAAGTCAAATTGTTGACTTTCTAAGGCTTAATAGGTATGGGAACTCCAACTTCACTCACATACCACATTTTGGTCATTAAATTTGTTGGTTTTGGTCATTTTCTCAAAGCTTAAGTCCTTTAGGCAAAATTGTCAAATTTTCAGTTTTGGTGTCCCTAGTTGCACTGTTCCATTGGTAATTTTACTGTTGGAATTTGACAAAACTTCTTTCATAGAAAATGTTCCTTATTGTCTTAAGTTTATTCTCATTTAAATCCATCAAACCATGCAAATCATACTCCCATCACCTGCTGGCCAAAAATTCAGTTTAGTCCCTCACACATATTTTTATTTCATTTTGAGTTTATTTACAAGTTCTTGATGCCATACATACACTAATTAAAATAAAAATTTGAAGTTTGCATTACTAACCTTGCTTGGAGGGTTTTTAGGCTTCCCTTTCTTCAATTCTTTCTTCTTCTTTTTAGTCTCTAATGTTTCCTCGACATGTAAGGAGAATTTTTTGTGTTGGGACTTTGTGAATTTATGGGATAGAGTAGGGAAATTCAAGCTTCCTTTCCCTTAACAATAGTGGAACAAGTGAAAGAATGGGAAGAGAGAGGTGATGCGGCAAGTTTGGTAAGGAAGATGACTTTATTTTTTTTTTCTTTTCTTTTATCTATTTTAACTTATGGAAGACCCCAAAATCCCATTTAATTTAATTTATTAATTATTACTTTTATGACATCATGCATGATGTCATCTCCCTACACTTTTTCTTTTTCTCTTTTTTTTTTTAATTTTTTTATTAGTTCTTTAATTTAATTCCCGACTCCGAAATTTTCTTTTCTCTAATTTTATTTAATAGTTAGGTCAGGAGTCAGCTCTCGGGGTCAATTGACCAAATTGCCCCTCGCCAGTTCATCCCGGTTTGCAAATAATTAAATATTTCTTTCGGCTCCCTGACCTAATTATTTGACTGACTTAACAGTCCTTTTTCATGATTTTCTCTTTTCCACTGTGTTCATAAGGGTCCTAAGGACCGCAACTTCATATTTTACGATTCAAAATTTGAGTTTAAAATGACTTCGCAATTGTTCCCAAGAAGGTTACCTATCGCTGTGACTCTCGGCTCGTTTAACCTCTTATGTTCTGTTTTTCTTATTTATACTTAACTAATTGAACATTACTAATTATTTGTATTTATGGCTTTTCTAGTTGTCTTAAGTGTGGTTCTAATCCCCTTAATTGTCCAGACCGACACCGGTCACCGGAACAGTGAAATATACCGGGCTATACAAATAGGGGTGTTACAATAAATATGCAAAAAAAAACGAAAAAAATAAGTAAATAATTAACATAAATACCAAAAGAATAAAGAACACTCACATTTTTAAGACATTGCAACTTGTAAGGTTGTAGAACTTATAGTAGAGTAGAGAATAGAGAATGCTAAAACCTTTTGTTTGCAAGAACAAATTTAGAATACTTAATAGGGGGCTGCCGCTGCTGTCTTTTGTTTCCAAGTAAGAGAAATGAGTTATGAAGGTGGAGACTAGAGAATGGAGCATTATTTAAAAATAAAAAAGTGAGTTTGAACTGAATTATTACTTTGAATTATTCTTTGCCATTTTGGACTGAAATTAGATGGTTTTTGGACTATTTTGGGCTGCTAAAATCATGTGATTTCTGCCCCCCACTAGCCCACAAATTCTGTCACATTGGTAATGGCTGTAACACCCCTATTTGCATAGCCGGGTATATTTCACTGTTCCGGTGACCGATGTCGGTCCGGACAATTAAAGGGATTAGAACCACACTTAAGACAACTAGATAATCTATAAACACAAATAATTAGTAATTGCCAATTAGTTAAGTATAAATAAGAAAAACAGAACATAAGAAGTTAAACGAGCCGAGAGTCACAGCGATGGGTGACCTTCTCTGGAAGGACTGCGAAGTCATTTTAAACTCAAATTTCGAACCATAAAATGTTACGCTGCTGTCCTTAGGACCCTTATGAACATAGTGGAAAAGAGAAAATCATGAAAAAGAACTGTTAAGCTAGTCAAATAATTAGGTCAGGGAGCCGGAAGAAATATAGAATTAATTGCAAATCGGGTTGAACCGGTAAGGGGCAATTTGGTCAATTGACCCCGAGAGCTGACTCCTGATCTAATTGTCAAATAAAATCGGAGAAAAGAAAATTTTGGAATCGAGAATTATATTAAAGAACTAATAGAAAAAAAAAAGAAAGAAAATGAAAAAGGTGTAGGAAGATGACATCATACATGGCATCATGCATGATGCCATAAATCCTATAATTAATAAATTAAATTAAATAGATTTTTGGGGTCTTTCATAAGACAAAATAAATAAAAGAAAGGAAAAGAAAGAAAAAATTCATTGTCTTCTTCTTCACTTCCAAGACGTTTTCTCTCTCCTTTAGCTCTCTCTCTCAAACTCCATTAGAGCTCTTAAGTCAAGCTTCATAAACCTTCAATTCCACCATAAAAACCTTACTCTCCAACATTAAATCTTGTAGTTAGACCTAGATAAGGAGCTTGACAACAAAAAGAAAAAGAAAGGAAGGAGTTTTGAAGAAAAGGAAATTCTGCATAAAAAGGTTAGTAATCAAATTTGATAAATTGAGTTTGATTCTTACATTTCTAACTTATTTAGCTTGTAAATATGCTTATATTGAAAAGAAAAAATTGTGAGGGACCATTAATGAATTTCGGCCAGCATAAGGGGGAGGGTGATTTGCATGATTTGAATAGTTTGAATGGGTATATAAACCTTAGTTAGTTGAATGACTATGGTTAAATGCATGGAATCAAGTAAATGCAAAAATTAGTGTGAATTAGGGTTTGGGCATTAGGGTTTAGGGACCAAGAATGTGAAGAAGTGCTAAATGATGTCTTTGACATAGTTTAAGGAAAGAAATAATCATTTGTGACCTAATTAAGTGTGTTAGAAGTGTTTGAATCAAGGCCAAATTCGGATTGGGTATGCACCATGACAAAAAGTCAACTTTAAGGGACCAAAAATGGAATTTTACAAGTCCAATTGGTATGGGACCAATTGGGACTGAAAATAGGCACTAAATGACACAATTTTCATTTAGGAAGCATGCCCAAAAAGTGACCAAAACCTAGTAAACAAACTGACCAAACTTGAAAATCTGTAGTATGAATAGTACACATGAACAGTAATTGTGTTTGGGTCATAACTTGAGCTAGGAAGGTCTAAATGACCTGAAATTTTACCAGTGGTTAGATGAGATATAGACATAAAACTTTCATGAAGAACACTGAGCTAGGAAGGTCTAAATGACCTGAAATTTTATCAGTGGTTAGATGAGATATAGACATAAAACTTTCATGAAGAACACAAATGCAAATTATGCCATTAACCAAGTCATTTGGCCACCCTAAGTTGGTGACTCAAATCTGCCAGCACCAGAAAATTACCCAGAATTCTGGGTTGTGTCCAATCGGTAGCCATGGTTCAAATGGCCATAACTTGAGTTAAAAAACTCCAATTGGGGTGATTGAAAAAGGAGAATAAACTTAAGACATTAGGGAACATTTTCTATGAAGAAAGTTTTGCCAAATTCTAACAGTAAAGTGACAAATGGAACAGTGCAACTTAGGACTCTAAAACTGAAAATTGGCAAATTTGCCTAAAAGGCCTAAGTTTTGAGAAAACAACCAAAACCAACAAATTTAGTGACTAAAATGTGGTATGAGGGTGAAGTTGGAATTTCTATACCTATTAAGCCTTAGAAAGTCAACAATTTGACTTGAATAGTGTAGTGAATAGTAACCCAAAACACAAAATTTCAAGAATGCCGAGTTTAGCACTTTAGAGCTAGGTAAAAGTGAAGTTAAATTTATTTTTTGATTTATGCTAAGTTATGGTACTGAAACACTGTGAAATTGTGTGTTTCAGTTGAAAAGAACACCGGGAAAGAACTCGAGGAACCGAGTCAAGGCCAAGAGGCGACTCGCTTGAGGTTTGTGCACAACATCACTATGCTTTAAAATTCATTGATAATGTGAATGAAATATGTATTTTACATTTGCTTTGAATTGTTGAAATTTATTTGTGACATTAGTTATGATGTTTTGACTTAAATTGTTAAAAGTTATTGTGTATATTTGAAATGACAATGTTTAGCAAATTGTTAAGATAAGTTTTGAAACCACAGTGTCATGACTATATATTTGAACACCTCACTAGCACGACTAGTGGGGGTAATTAGTTTCGAATTTTGATTCCTTCTCTGGAGAAGTGTTGAGGTGTGCTAGTAGAAGAGGATGTGAATGGATATCCATATATTTGAGCTATCTAGCCTTATGATGTGATTTCTCTTTAGCCTCTGGCTATTGAGATTCTATTTGTTTCGAATGGCATGATCTAGCTGTCGGTTTTATGAAATGTGATTTGATACCTCAAAATGAAATTGTTTGGGATTAAATTCTCATAATGCATGATTTTTATTTAATTCTCATGTTCAGTCAAAATTTTGAATAAATGTGATTTTATTTCTGCATAAAGATCATTTTAGTATGTTATGCACCACTGAGTCCTAGTACTCAGTGATAGCTTCTATTGCTGTTGCAGATACAGAGACTAGAGGAGCAACAGACTGAGCTGCTGAGGTGTGGGTAGCTATCAGCTTGAAGTCATCGGGTATAATTTATACCCTGCCTGTAAATATTTATTTTGATGTATGTATTGCACATAAATGTATGGACATGTAAATCGGTCCTGAGCAGCTTGTACAAAGTTTGTATGAAGTTTGTAATAAAAAAAATTTAGTTTGAACTTCCTTTGATGTAAATTTTATAATGATGTGTATATAAATTGTTTTGTCTCTAATGAAATATGAGTGAAACTATTTTATTTAATTTGAATGAAATGTATTGCTAGTATTTTTAGGATTATTGAATTTTGAACTTGAGAAATTGATTGAAATGATTGTGGAGTTGTTGAAATGGATTGAGTGTGATTGTGAAATTGAAGTAGTTGTTGGGGAAAAATTTTTAGAAGTGCTTTTTATAGGTATTTAAAGAACTAGTTTCTCAAAATATAGACAGAACTCTGTCAAAATTTCTATAAAATTTGTGAAAAAATAAAATGGGCCAAAAGTTTTTACTAGTTTTTAACTTCAATTAAATGTTTTAAATATCTATTGGAAAATGCTCGCCACTTAATAAAAGTAAGAAAATTGTTTTAAAATCCCTTGTAGGGTACTTAATGAGTTATCGGTAGGTGAAGTATGGTAGTTCATTAGGTATTCTACGGGATCATGTTATGCCTTACAGAGGGGTAAGGTGTGACATGTTTTAGTGGTATCAGAGCAAATTTTTGAAGTATGTTTTAACTTGAGAATTTGTGTCTTTTTTGTTAAGTACAACTGCTCAATGTCCATATTTGTTGCATACAATGCATTACATCATTATATGAACTAAAGGAGGGAAATCTCCTTGTGTTATTTGTTCAAGAGATACCCTAACTTCAGACTGAAATGGAAGAAGGGGATCGGTCAGTTGAGCAATATGTTGAAGCTGAGGCACAAGGGGAAGCCCCAGCTTTGCAAAACGTCAGTGGATCAAGACAGACCCCACAAATGCCGCGATTTTACGCACGTTCGCACTGAGATGGTGCGATGTTTCAACAAATGGCTGGGGGTATGCCTGCTTAAGCTCCACCTCAGACACCTGTGGCACAACCATTGCCTCTAGCCAGACAGTATGATAAATTATTGAAGTATGGGGCTACAGAATTTAAGGGGACAGTGGACCCTTTAGAGGCAGAGCAATGGCTTGAAAGAATGGACAGAGTGTTCAAGAAGCTGCACTGCCAAGATGAATTGAAGTTTGAATACTCCGTGTCACTACTGCAAGGGGATGCGTATGATTGGTGGAAGACCATCCCCCACAGCTTGGCTGAACCACGATCTTGACACAGGATGACTTCATCAGAGAGTTCAGACAGAAATACATCCCAGATGCATATGTTGATTAGAAGTTACAAGAGTTTCTGAGTCTAAAACAAGGCAACAAAACAGTGGCAGACTATGAGAGGGAGTTCTCCCGCTTAAGTCATTATGCTGGGAGTCTCCTTTCTACCAGCAAGGCAAGGTGCAAGAGATTTGAGATGGGTTTAAAGCCTAGCATAAGGATGCAAGTAGTGGGATTCAGACACAGCAATTTTTCAGAACTCATGTCTCAAGCACTTGAGTTGGAGAGAATTGAATCAGAGGTGACCCCAATAAAAGAAAAATCAGAGAAAGCTGAGAAATCAGAGAAAGACAAGGGGAAAAAATCAGTTGAACAGAGTTTTGGTGCTACCTCTAGAAAGAAAAAGAAGTTTAGTGGACCCAGCAGGGGTCGAGGTGGAATATTTGGTAGGGGCAGATTTTCTGGACAGAGACCCCCTAGGTCTGGGCAGCAGTCGACCAGGGGTTCACATTCTGCTCGCCCCTGTGAGACTTGTGGCAAGATTCATGGGGGGGAATGCTATTGGGCGACTGGAGCCTGTTTTAACTGTGGAGGCAAGGGCCATATAGCTAAAGACTGCACTAGTGCTCCGTCTCCGAGATATGGTCCAGCTCCTACTACTGCCGAGGGATCTATTCAGAGTCCTGCTCCCAGAGGTTCACAATCAGTTGGCAGAGGAAGAGGCAGAGGTAGAGGCAACCGCTTGAGCGATCGAGCACGATTGGTCAATCAGCATAAGGAAGTGCTTCAGCTAGAGTTTACACGATGAGACAGCAAGAAGAGGCTGAGACTTCCGATGTGGTAGCTGGTACATTCTCTATCTCTGATCAAGAAGTATTTGTATTGTTTGATCCGGGTTCAACCCATTCATATGTTAGTGCTAGCATAGTCAGTTCACTTGTTGTTCCATGTGTGCAAATGGGTTTTGAAGTGCTAGTAACTAGTCCATTAGGACAAGAGGTCCGGGTCAACAGAATTTATAGAGACTGTTCTTTAGTGATCCAAGGACATGTTTTCCTGTCAGACTTGATTGAAATGCCCTTCAGAGAGTATGATATCATCTTGGGCATGGATTGGTTAGCCAGGCATCACGCCATGATTAACTGTAGACTGAAGACAGTCACTTTTAGTCTCCCTTTGTATGGTGATGTGGTAATACATGGGAAGAGGCATTTATTGCCATCAAACATCATTTCGGCTGCACTAGCTAGAAGAATGATCAGAAAGGGGTGTGAAGCATACTTGGTACATGTGATAGACAACCAAGTAGGGAGTCCAGCACTGAGGGACATCCATACTGTATGTGACTTTCCGGATGTATTTCCTGATGAATTGCCAGGATTACCTCTAGAAAGAGAGGTGCAGTTTGAGATTGATGTTATGCCTGGTGTGGAGCCAATCTCCATAACGCCATATAGAATGGCACCTGCAGAATTGAAAGAGTTGAAAGTGCAGTTGCAAGAGCTGTTTGACAAGGGCTTTATCCGCCCCAGTGTGTCACCTTGGGGAGCGCCAGTGTTGTTTGTTAAGAAGAAAGATGGCACTCTCCGCTTGTGTATTGATTATCGACAGTTGAATAAGGTGACAATAAAGAATAGATATCCATTGCCCCGCATTGATGACTTGTTTGATCAGTTAAGGGGTGCAACTGTGTTCTCCAAAATTGATATGAGATCAGGTTATTATCAGCTGAAAGTACAAGAGCAGAGTATCCCTAAAACTGCCTTCAGAACCAGCTATGGCCATTATGAGTTCCTAGTCATGCTATTCGGGTTAACTAATGCTCCGGCTGCTTTTATGGATCTAATGAACACTATCTTCAGACCATAGCTCGACCAGTTTGTTGTGATATTCATAGATGATATATTGGTCTATTCGAGGAATGCAAAAGAGCATGATAGACATCTGCGGATTGTACTGCAGACTTTGAAGGAGAAACAGCTATATTCCAAATTGTCGAAGTGTGAATTTTGGCTGAAGGAAATATCTTTCTTGGGGCATGTAGTATCAGTAGAGGGTATCAAGGTAGATCCAAGTAAGATTGAAGCTGTCCTTAATTGGAGGCCACCCAAAAATATCACGGAGATTCGCAGTTTTCTGGGTTTAGCTGGATACTACCATAGATTTGTGAAGGGATTCTCCATGTTGGCATCTCCATTGACCAAACTGCTTAGAAAATATGTGAAATTTCAGTGGACGGATAAATGCCAACAGAGTTTTGATGAATTGAAGAAATGTTTGACTGAAGCTCCAGTCCTGACTTTACCTACATTGGGTAAAGAATACACTGTTTACAGCGATGCTTCTCACAATGGGTTAGGCTGTGTAGTGATGCAAGATCGAAATGTCATTGCCTATGCATCACGCCAGTTGAAACCGCATGAGAGGAATTATCCGACACATGACTTGGAGCTTGCAGCTATTGTGTTTGCTCTTAAGATCTGGAGACACTATTTGTATGGGGAAAAGTGTTACATCTACACAGATCATAAGAGTTTGAAGTATTTGGGCACTCAGAAAGAGCTGAACTTGAGACAGAGGAGATGGTTAGAGTTGATAAAAGACTATGATTGTCTGATAGACTATCAGCCAGGGAAAGCTAATGTTGTGGCTGATGCCTTAAGTCGCAAGACTATGGCAAGTCTACGGGTTACTCCTTTGTCTTTGGTACATGAGTTAAGATCATTGCATGCCAGCTTAGAGATTAATGATGAGGGGCAGACAGCAATTGCATGGCATGTACAGCCAGTGTTGATTGATCAGATCAGAATGGCTGCTCAGAATGATTAGAAATATCAGAAGCTATTGGAAGAAGTCCGGCAGGGCAAGAAACCAGAATTCTCAATCATAGATGATTGTTTACTGCTACACCAGGGTAGAATGTGTGTTCCTAATGATGTCGATTTGAGGCAAATCATTTTGAAAGAAGCACATGAGTCTCCTTTTGCCATGCACCCTGGTGGCACAAAAATGTATAGGGGGCTAAAGGAGCATTACTGGTGGATGGGTATGAAAAGAAATGTGGCAGAGTTGGTTTCTAAATGCCTAACTTGTCAGCAAGTAAAGGCAGAGCATCAAGTACCCGCTGGGTTGTTACATCCACTACCAGTACCAGAATGGAAATGGGAGAGAATAACGATGGATTTTGTGATGGGACTTCCGAGGACATAGAAGAGTCATGATGCGGTTTGGGTCATTATTGACAGACTGACCAAGTCTGCTCATTTTCTGCCAGTTCGGATGGAATACAGTTTACAAAGATTGGCCAAGTTGTACATTGATGAGATTGTGAGACTACATGGAGTGCTAGTATCCATCGTATCAGATAGGGATCCTAGGTTCACTTCTAGATTCTGGGGTAGTCTTCAGAGAGCCCTAGGAACTAGATTGAACTTCAGTACTGCATTCCACCCACAGACAGATGACCAGTCTGAGAGGGTAATTCAGATCTTGGAGGATATGCTACGGGCTTGTGTGATTGAGTTTGAGGGCAGGTGGGATACACACTTGCCTTTGATTGAGTTTGCTTACAATAACAGCTACCAATCCAATATTGGGATGCCTCAATATGAAGCTTTGTATGGAAAAAAATGTAGAACCCCGTTGTGTTGGGATGACGTGGGTGAAAGAAAGATGATTGGACCCGAAATTGTTCAACAAACTGAAGAGAAAATCAGGGTGATCCGAGATCTACTTAAGACTGCATCAGACCGTCAGAAGTCCTACATTGATTTGAAGAGAAGAGATATTGAGTATACAGTGGGTGAGAAAGTTTTCCTCAAAGTTTCTCCATGGAAGAGAATTATGAGATTCAGCAAAAAGGGGAAACTGAGTCCTCGTTTTATCGAGCCATATGAGGTTCTGGAAAGAGTGGGTCCTTTGGCATATCGTTTGGCACTACCTTCAGAGTTGGAGAAGATACATAATGTCTTCCATGTGTCTATGTTGAGGAGGTATCGATCAGACCCATCTCATGTACTACCAGTAGAGGAAATTGAAGTAAATCCAGACCTCACATATGAAGAAGAACCCATAGAGATTCTGGCTTATGAGGTAAAGCAGCTACGGAACAAGCAGATACCATTGGTAAAAGTGTTGTGGAACCATCATTCGGGCTAGGAGGCTGGCTACTTGGGAACGAGAGGAGGACATGAGGAGACAGCACCCACAGCTGTTCAGAGATTGATACCAGGTAAAATTTCAAGACGAAATTTATTTTAAGGGGGGGGGGGGGGGGAGAATTGTAACACCCCTATTTGCATAGCCTGGTATATTTCACTGTTCCGGTGACCGGTGTCGGTCCGGACAATTAAGGGGGTTATAACCACACTTAAGACAACTAGATAACCTATAAACACAAATAATTAGTAATTGCCAATTAGTTAATTATAAATAAGAAAAACAGAACATAAGAAGTTAAACGAGTCGAGAGTCACAGCGATGGGTGACCTTCTTGGGAAGGACTGTGAAGTCATTTTAAACTCAAATTTCGAACCGTAAAATGTGAGGCTGCAGTCCTTAGGACCCTTATGAACACAGTGGAAAAGAGAAAATCATGAAAAAGAACTGTTAAGCCAGTCAAATAATTAGGTCAAGGAGTCGAAAGAAATATGAAATTAATTACAAACCGGGTTAAACCGGTGATGGGCAATTTGGTCAATTAACCCCGAGAGCTGACTCCTGATCTAACTGTCAAATAAAATCAGAGAAAAGAAAATTTCAGAATCGAGAATTATATTAAAGAACTAATAGAAAAAAAAAAAGAAAGAAAATGAAAAAGGTATAGGAAGATGACATCATACATGACATCATGCATGATGCCATAAATCCTATAATTAATAAATTAAATTAAATGGATTTTTGGGGTCTTCCACAAGACAAAATAAATAAAAGAAAGGAAAAGAAAAAAAAAATCATTGTTTTCTTCTTCCCTTCCAAGATGTTTTCTCTCTCCCTTAGCTCTCTCTCTCAAACTCCATTAGAGCTCTTAAGTCAAGCTTCATAAACCTTCAATCCACCATAAAAACCTTACTCTCCAACATTAAATCTTGTAGTTAGACCTAGATAAGGAGCTTGACAACAAAAAGAAAAAGAAAGGAAGGAGTTTTGAAGAAAAGAAAATTCTGCATAAAAAGGTTAGTAATCAAATTTGATAAATTGAGTTTGATTCTTACATTTCTAACTTATTTAGCTTGTAAATATGCTTATAATGAAAAGAAAAAATTGTGAGGGACCATTACTGAATTTCGGCCAGCATAAGGGGGAGGGTGATTTGCATGATTTGAATAGTTTGAATGGGTATATAAACCTTAGTTAGTTGAATGACTATGGTTAAAGGTATGGAATCAAGTAAATGCAAAAATTAGTGTGAATTAGGGTTTGGACATTAGGGTTTAGGGACCAAGAATGTGAAGAAGTGCTAAATGATGTCTTTGACATAGTTTAAGGAAAGAAATAGTCATTTTTTACCTAATTAAGTGTGTTAGAATTGTTTGAATCAAAGCCAAATTCGGATTGGGTATGCACCATCACCAAAAGTCAACTTTTAGGGACCAAAAATGGAATTTTACAAGTCCAATTGGTATGGGACCAATTAGGACTGAAATAGGCACTAAATGACACAATTTTCATTTAGGAAGTATGCCCAAAAAGTGACCAAAACCTAGTGAACAAACTAACCAAACTTGAAAATCTGCAGTATGAACAGTACACATGAACAGTAATCGTGTTTGGGTCATAAATTGAGCTAGGAAGGTCTAAATGACCTGAAATTTTACCAGTGGTTAGATGAGATATAGACATAAAACTTTCACGAAGAACAAAAACCCAAATTATGTCATTAACCAAGTCATTTGGCCACCCCAATTTAGTGACTCAAATCTGCCAGCACCAGAAAATTACCCAGAATTCTGGGTTGTGTCCAATCCGGCAGCCATGGTTCAAATAGCCATAACTTGAGCTACAAAACTCCAAATGGGGTGATTCAAAAAGGAGAATAAACTTAAGACATTAGGAAACATTTTCTATGAAGAAAGTTTTGCCAAATTCCAACAGTAAAGTGACCAATGGAACAGTGCAACTTAGGACTCTAAAACTGAAAATTGGCAATTTTGCCTAAAAGACCTAAGTTTTGAGAAAACAGCAAAAAAAAAAAAATTTAGTGACTAAAATGTGGTATGTGGGTGAAGTTGGAATTTTCATACCTATTAAGTCTTAGAAAGTCAACAATTTAACTTGAATAGTGTAGTGAATAGTAACCCGAAACACAAAATTTCAAGAACGTCGAGTTTAGACGTTAGAGCTAGGTAAAAGTGAAGTTAAATTTATTTTTGGATTTTTGCTAAGTTATGGTACTGAAACACTGAAATTATGTGTTTCAGTTGAAAAGAACAACGGGAAAGAACCCGAGGAACCAAGTCAAGGCCAAGAGGCGACTCGCTTGAGGTTTGTGCACAACATCACTATGCTTTAAAATTCATTGATAATGTGAATGAAATATGTATTTTACATTTGCTTTGAATTGTTGAAAATTTATTTGTGACATTAGTTATGATGTTTTGACTTAAATTGTTAAAAGTTATTGTGTATATTTGAAATGACAATGTTTAGCAAATTGTTAAGATAAGTTTTGAAATCACAGTGTCATGACCATATATTTGAACACCTCACTAGCACGACTAGTGGGGGTAATTAGTTTCGAATTTTGATTTCTTCTCTGGAGAAGTGTTGAGGTGTGCTAGTAGAAGAGGATGTGAAAGGATATCCATATATTTGAGCTAGCTAGCCTTGTGATGTGATTTCTCTTTAGCCTCTGGCTATTGAGATTCTATTTATTTCGAATGGCATGATCTAACTGTGGGTTTTATGAAATGTGATTTGATACCTCAAATGAAATTGTTTGGGATTAAATTCTCATAATGCATGATTTGTATTTAATTCTCATGTTCAGTCAAATTTTTTAATAAATGTGATTTTATTTCTGCATAAAGATCATTTTAGTGTGTTGTGCACCACTGAGTCCTAGTACTCTGTGATAGCTTCTATTGCTGTCGCGGATACAGAGACTAGAGGAGCAGCAGACTGAGCTGCTGAGGTGTGAGTAGCTATCAGCTTGAAGTCATCGGATATAATTTATACCCTGCCTGTAAATATTTATTTTGATATATGTATTGCACATAAATGTATGGACATGTAAATCGGTCTTGAGCAGCTTGTACAATGTTTATATGAAGTTTGTAATAAAAAAATTTAGTTTGAACTTCCTTTGATGTAAATTTTGTAATGATGTGTATATAAATTGTTTTGTCTCTAATGCAATATGAGTGAAACTATTTTATTTAATTTGAATGAAATGTATTGCTAGTATTTTGAGGATTATTGAATTTTGAACTTGAGAAATTGATTAAAATGATTGTGGAGTTGTTGAAATGGATTGAGTGTGATTGTGAAATTGAAGTAGTTGTTGGGGAAAAATTTTTAGAAGTGCTTTTTATAGGTATTTGAAGAACTGGTTTCTCAAAATATAGACAGAACTCTGTCAAAATTTCTATAAAATTTGCGGAAAAATAAAATGGGCCAAAATTTTTAACTAGTTTTTAACTTCAATTAAATGTTTTAAATACCTATTGAAAAATGCTCACCACTTAATAAAAGTAAGAAAATTGTTTTAAAATCCCTTGTAGGGTACTTAATGAGTTATCAGTAGGTAAAGTGCAGTAGTTCATTAGGTATTCTACGGGATCATGTTATGCCTTACAGAGGGGTAAGGTGTGACAACGGCCGTTACCGTTATTTAACGGCCGTTACCGTTATTTTGCAAATCAAAATAGACCCATAAATAACGGCCTAACGGGTAATGGGCTGCTCTAAAACCTGTAAATAATGACCGTTATGTTATGTAATGGCCGTTATTTGATTCCATGATAATAGCTTCCTAAGTTGTACCTAATTCCCAAAGATTAAGAACTCTTCATTTGTTCTACCCAAGCTTCCTCCACATTTCATCTAAACTCTATGTGAAAATATTGATGTAGACATCTGCAAGAAATCATTAACATCAGAGAAAAACTATTGTCCTTTCCAACAGTCATATGTCCGTAAATCCAGAGTCTCATAATGTCGCTATAATCCAGTAATATTAGTTTGAGATGTTTGGATATCAAGAGCACCGGTGCTACGCTCATATATTAGTCAATGACAATTATAATTGAATTTATTTTTATTGGAACCTCCTACCCAACCATTAAAACCCATTCAAAAAAATTCATTATTTAAGTTGATCAAGAATTAGCACCCCAAATGATTTCTTATAATACCACAATATATGTAAATTTACTGATATTTTTCACAAAATAATAGCAGAACTTTTAGCAAGAAGGATACCACTAGAGCTCTAACAATGTCACCAGGGTGAAAAGATAAATGCATATCCACTTTGTCAATCTCAGTAGCTCTTACATCTTGTTACGTGTTAAAATAAAGTGTTTGAGTTCACATTGACTTCCCAAAATAATGCATCCTACTGTAGTTTTTATGAAAAGGAGGATGATCATAAATAAAAGACAGGATAATACAATTATTCAACTGTGTTAAGAGTGAAGATTAACCTATATACAAACTACTGTTGTTCATTTTTAAAAGGCATTAACTCAATTATGATGATGCTTTACTTAACAGATGGAACTAAGTAACATACCTCATTATGCCAGTGAACTTTTCTTGCACAGACTTGGGACCAACACACATAATGTTAGCCGATGCCATTTTAGCCATCACTTTAGCAACCTAGCCAAATCATAAGGACCAAAATAAGATTTATTTATCCCTAAATGAACCTTCATGGGTCTTTCTAAACATAAATAAGAAACTCACTCGGGCAATGACAACAGAACCAGGCTCTGGAATAGCACTCTGAGCTTTGTGTTTAATTACTTCCACAATTGGCCTCTAAAATTATTAGAATGATCAATAATAATGCAAAACACACTAAGACGTTCAAAATGTATAATTCAGTGAGATTAAAGCATAAAGTTCAAAAACTTGAGAATTTGTGCCCTAAATTTTAGGGTATTTACCCCCCTCACTCGTCACTCAAAGTCTATCTAAGCAACCCAAAAAATTGTACTATGAAGAAAAAAGATCAGCAAAACCAATACAACTCCCAATATACATAAACCACATATGTGAATGAACAAAAATGTAAAAAAGATTTGAATTTTTCTAATTTTCCTTATTTCACTCATCAGCCAAAGAGCTCTCCAAATAATAATAATAGTAATAGTAAAATAGGAACATCGAACACGGAGCAGCTAGCAGCATTAAACTCGTGATAAAGTAGCTTTTAAATGAAATTACATAAAAAAGCAAGCAAACCCTAGAATAGCAATTCAGAGAGTGATTAGAGACCTAGTCGAGAGAGTCAGGGGGAGGTGATAGGGTGCGGCAGACACCCGTGAGGGAGGAGTAGACGTAGAGGATTTCAGTATTACGATAGGGTGCCAAGTACGCACCTCTCCCAAGTTTCACTTCCGCTGCTTTCCCTAATACCTCTCCTGGTGTCACCATCTCTTCTTTTTGTTGCATTATCTCTAGCTCTGTCTACTTCTCTTCTTCCGTGAATGTGCTAAGCAAATGAATTACCTTAAATTCCCTACCTAGAAAATGACCCATTAAGCTCCACCCACAGCGGATCATTGGGTCAGTGACTGAAATTTTCTATTATTTACTATAAACCAACTATAACAATAACAATGGGTTTTAAATAAAAATTTACTTTAATTAATTATATTTTGTCTTAGTCTCAAAATATTCAAATTATTATTTTTATAATTCTATTTATAATTATGACAATTCAATAATTCCTCGTATGTCCCATTAAATTTTTATACTTCTTTCAATTAATTAAATCCCATTCTAATATATCAATCTCACTAATTTTAATTGACATTTCGGTCAAAAGTTAGCTCTTCAGGTGAATTGACCAAAATGCCCTTCATTGGTTTATAGTCTATATCTTTCAATAATACCAATTAAGTCCATAACCCGATGGTCACTTCGATTTTTATTCTGCTTATCTTAAGTAATTTCCATCTCATTTTTAGTCCTAGAGTTGGCTTTGAATAATACCATTCACAGACCAAAAATAGTACTATTCAGAGCTTGGAATTCTTAGGACCTTACAGGACTATCTAGTCAAAGCAAATTTATGGTATTAGTGGAGTGTTCTATCAAGACACTATTTTCCACATGGGCTATATAGAAATGTATGGGGTTAGAGGTGATAGTCAGCTAGGACGTACTACAGTAACCTACGTGATGCTCTCTTTGTCTGTTCTGCAAGCTGTAGATTACAATACTAATATGAGATTATTATGTAATGCTGCGTGCATTCTCATGGTGCTCCATGACGAGGTTTGCAGACAACTTTTATTTTGGTACTATGGCACTATTACAAAATTCTATTTTTACAAGGGAGTTATGAAACTCTTAGCTAAGAGTTTAAAGCCCTTGAGGTAAAGTATCAAAGGTCGCAATTGGGCATTAACTAGAGTCATTGACTTGTTTATCCTAATTTGAGCACAACATTATAATGTGAGTTACCAAGAGATTAAAGGTTTTAGTATGGTTGAAGTATAATGTTGGTACTTGCCAAGTGGGACCATTTAGTTTCTTGTGTGGGATCTTTGATAGTTTTGGCTTTATGATGGATGTTTTGCTTAGAATTTAATAAGGATAGTATATCCTTTGTGTGGCAGCGAGATGTAAAGTATGACCTTGCTTCTTAAAGGAGACCAGAGGCTATGAATAATATTCGTAGCCTATGAAATGACATTTTATGAAGTTTGCAAAATGATAAGAGAGCAAATAGCCTTGCATTGTTGTGGAAATATCTTAGATGTAGTGCCCTTTTTATAGTTAGTTGTGTTGTAGTGTATGGTCTTGTCCTTTTAGAAAAGATAGGAGGTCACTATTGGTGTTGCTGACCTACGGAATGACATCCTAGATAGAACTATAGGGTGTGATAGAGAGTTGTTGGTTTAAGTACACTAAAGAGGGTACAAGTTCCATTCTGGGAATCATAAGTGATGAGATCATGATGTATGTAAAGCTTTTGAGTTAATAATGGCTTTAGGTACCCAGTATCTTAAGTTTTGGTTAAATGAGTGGAAATAGGAAAAGTGAATCCATGTAGGTCCCCTCCTCGAGGTAGTAAAGGGTAGTCTGTAGTTACAATAAATGCATGGTTGCTATTCCTTGAGTTCCTTTTTAGCTTCTTACAACCCAAGCCAATAATATACTCTAAGCAGAGAAAAGGATAACGATGTAAGTCAGCGAAGATAAATCAAATAATGCTAGTAGGTAGAAAGAGTGCAGAAAGGGAAGTTAACGCAGTTCATTCAAATGCAGCAAGAGAGATAACCCTAATGCTAGTGGAAGCGTTAGCTAGAATGTTAAAAGACCAATTCTAGAACAAATAGAAGAAGTAAATGGCTTGGTAAAGACACTTAAATGTATAGTTATCTAGCATAGCTAGTAAGTTAAAAAGGAGTATACAACTAAGAATAGAGTACTTGAGTTTTCATCTAGGAAAAAAAAATGATGATGGACTAAAAAGCAAGCTCAATGGCCTAGAATAGGACAAAATTCAGGAAAATAGTTATCAAGGTGTGAAACTTAGATGTACAAGACTCATGTTAGATTATAGTTTTAATAGTGACAAGGGCAAAAGTATGGAGTTTAGAGTAGCAGAATTAAGTCAAACTCTATATGTTTCTTGTTCCTAAAGGTGAAGTAGGTGACAATGGGACAATATCCTTATTGTTTAATAACAGTATTAAGTATTAGGTGAGGAATGCAACCAAAGTGAGCAAAAGTTAGAGGGTGAGCAATGGTGTCAGCAACTATCCTATCAGGTTGATAAGTGGAGCTAGCAGATAATGAGATGATTGGAGGTCATCATAGTGTTTTAAATAGGTATGATGAGAGGAAAGGATGATAGATAATGCCACAAAAGGTTTAGCTTAGACTATAGAGATGGTAAAACAATTGTTATAGGTTGTTATGAGGAATCAGACGGATGTTCTCAGCATGACCAATAGAGTCACTTGTGTGGAAGTATTAATGACAGAATAATAGTAAGAGATAGAATAAGAAGAGATGGATATAGATGGTAGTTAAAAGTCACTAAGAAGTGCAATGATCAAAGTAATGGATATAGGTAAGACTGGAGATAATTACAAAAGGATTTAATAGTGAGAGGTACCTTTCAGAATACTACAGAAGATAGGGAAACATGATAACAATGATAGATATGAAATACAAATGGAGTGAAAACAAAGATAGTAAAATATAAAAGGAGATGTTAGGCAAAACAGTGGTACAAAAAAGGGTTGGTGCGGTTGATATCTTATAAAAAAAACATAATAATAGTAAGAGATGATGAAATTTAAAAAGGAAGACTAATAGATGTGAGCTAGACATTGTTCATCAGACAATAGTGTACTATTAACTATAGGAGAAGATTTCACGTTCTTTCTAAGTTAGCCCATGCTTTTAGTTCTAGAAGATTGTGTTAACAAGGGAGACTGTGCTTAGGTGACCCAGCTATTTGAGAATTTGGCAAGCACCAATTTGTTCATAATATCCTGAAGTGGAAATGATGGTAAGTGTATATTTAATGTTAAGAATAAAGGAATGATAAAGGTGGTGACATGAGTTAGAATTAGTTCACCATTGTAGGCTTTGGATGAAATCCATTTCAGAAAGGCATTTCTTATGTTGAGTTATATATGGGTAGCTATGAGCTAGAGGAAGTGCTATCTACAGATGAGATTTGAAGAATGGAACATTTGCTAATGGTAAGATTTAAGGCTGAAGTTAGGAAAGATATGGGCAGCAGATATGGCTATATTAAGGGGAATGAACATGTGGAGTATCTTGTATGGGATTGTGGTACAACACACATTTTTCCATTACCATGTTAGCTCAGGTGGAGTTTATTGGTTCAAGAAATCCTATCCAACCATGATGAGCAATTTCTTATAAAGGGTAATAAGGAATGATGTTTTGATGGTCTAGATGGGAAAGGAGGTATAGGAATAATCTTCCATGGTGAATTGCATATGTTGCATAATGTGAATAGTAGGTTAGTACTATAGTACTACATGATATGAAGGATGTTTAGGACAAGCTATGGTGAAATAATGGTGTAAGGGAGCAGTGGAACCTCAATCTAAGTGCCAATGTGTTTGAAGGTATGTTAAACAGTAAGATGCTTCAAGTAGAACCTATTCAAGAGAAGGAGTAGGAAATGTTAAAGTCGTATTGACTAGGTGTTAGAAATGCAAAAACTTTGTCATATCAGAAAAGAGACCTAACTCACTTTCCAATATTGATAGATGGCATATGGGACTTTTGGCACTTGGATGGAGCACTACACAGCAGGTTACCCAATAGGGATAAGATTTGGTGCAAGGACCTCATTAGTGGCACCAAGTTAGTTAGACGTTCTCAGTATCATGGTAATCTTGCTTAAGCTTTAAGGGTTAGCAGGTCTGGCAGTATTTTAGAAAAAGTAGTTACTTCAAAAGTGAGCTTCATAAGACATTGTAAAGTAGGGAGTATGAGTCACATCTCTGTGCAGCGAAGATTGGCAATATAAGGGAATAAATACTAGAATTGCAAGACACTATGCAGTGGAAGCATAGTGGGTACCAGAGATTTTAGAAAGAGATCAATGAATAATTAGATGTGATGGCTTCACTTCAGATGGAGGATGGTAGTTAGTGTACTACTACGGAGACAGATAGTATTGAAATGCTTTAAAGTATTTATGAATAGTTCATAAAACAAGTACTCACACTTGTTTCAATCACCTTCTTTTCTCTATCCCCCATTTGTTTAAAATTTAGGGGCGAATTTTCTTAAGGGGGGAAGATTATAATGTTAAAAAAATAAATTAAATCGTTATAGATTACATGATTAGAGAATATGTGTACCTGAAAATATGCTTGTATTCATAGTTTTCTATGAACAATGAAGAATAGAAGCAAAAGAGTAGGTTCATAACTCTCAATATCCACAACCTTCTAATTCTGTATGAATTCTATCTAATATTAAATGGGGTTATCAGAGTATATATATATATATATATAAGACTAAGAGTTGGGGCCTCTTCCTTAGTGGGCTTATGGACAACCTGACCCATTACAGGCTTGCCCAATCACATGACCCAATCCATTTAGATATTGCCAATTACTAAACTTATTATTTGATATCATTATTTAATCTATCAATAAGCCTAACAATTGATTACTGCTAATCTACATCCAGATACAAATAAATAATTCAACAATCTCCTACTTGGGTAGTAGTAATCAATTTATTAAACTAAAAGTACAGATTAATAAAATACAAAATAATATCTAATAATAAGTAAGCAATTTAATATATAAAATCCAGTTAATGTAATAGCAAACAAAGTAACATTGAATCCGATAGGGAAAACAATATTATATATATGTGCCAACAAAATCTCAAGAACAAAAACTGAATTTAAATGGAGTATGTAACAAGAAATGTCCAAAAACAATGGTTTAAGCATTTCATACAAATGCTAATCCAAATGTAACATAAAACAAACTCCCACTAAACCAAAGTATTATCAAAAGTTTTCACTACACCCATGTGCACAACATGCTTCTGAAAAACACTAATGGGCAAAGCTTTGGTTAACGGATCCGCATTCATTTGGTCCGTAGTAATATGTTCAATCTAAGTCTGTGATTCACGAATCTTCTCTCAAACAAACAGGAATTTGACATCAAAATATTTAGTTTGACTAGAATTCCTATGATTTTGAGAGAAGCAAACAGCAAGAGCATTGTCGCAATAAATGGTTAAGGGCCTTGAGATGCTCTCAACAATAAGCATACCAAAAATCAATTTCTTTAACCAAACAGCTTGACAAGTAGCCTCATAACAAGCAACATACTCTGCTTCCATAGTGGAGGTAGTGGTAAGTGTCTGTTTGGCACTTTTCCAAGAAACAGCTCCTCCAGACATCATGAAGATGTAACCAGAAGTAGATTTTCTATCATCTACACAGCTTACAAAGTCAGAATCAAAGTACCCAATGACTTCCAGATTGCCAGATCTTTTGTAAGTTAACATATAATTCTTAGTACCTTGCAAATATCTCATAACTTTCTTTGTAGCTTTCTAGTGACTCCATCCAGGATTACTCAAGTATCTACCAAGGACACTAATAGCAAATGCTATATCAGGACGAGTATATACTTGAGCATGCATCAAGCTCCCAACTGCAGAACTATATGGAATCTTTTCCATTTCAGTCCTTTCTTTGTCATCTTGGGGACACTGAGCTTTAGAGAGTTTCTCACCTGAAGGAACAGGTGCAATAGAAGATGAGCAAGTGTGCATGTTAAATCTCTTAAGAACTCGATCAATATAAGTTCCTCGAGACAAACCCAATATGCCTCGAGACCTATCATGGTGAATCTGAATACCCAAAACATATGTGGCGTCACCAAGATCTTTCATGTCAAAGTGACTAGAAAGCATGTGTTTTATCTCATTCAAGAGATTGATGCTATTACTGGCAAGAAGAATGTCATCAACATACAACACTAGAATAATGAAAATGGCTCCCACTCACCTTCTGAAAGATGCATTGATCTAAAGCATTCTCCTCAAAACCAAGAGAAGTTAAAACTTGATCAAACTTCAGATACCATTGTCTAAAGGCCTGTTTCAACCCGTAAATGGATCTTTTCAACTTGCACACTAAGTGTTCTTTACCAGCTTCTATGAAACCGTTAGGTTGAACCATATACACATCTTCATACTAGTCTCCATTTAAGAAAGCTGTTTTAACATCCATCTGGTGGAGTTCTAAGTCATAATGAGCAACTAAAGCCATAACCACACGAAAGGCATCTTTAGTGGACACTGGGGAAAAAGTTTATGTATAATCTATAACTTTCCTCTGATTATAACCTTTTGCTACTAGTCTGGCCTTGTACCTTTCTACTTCACCTTTGACTCCACATTTGGTCTTAAATACTCATTTACAACCTACAGCTTTACAACCATCTGGTAATTTAACAAGATCCCAGACTTAATTGTGATACATAGAAGATAGTTCATCCTGCATGGCTCTCATCCATTATAAAGAATTAGGACCACATATAGCCTCCTGATAAGAAATAGGATCAAAAATATCAGCACCATCAAACTCGTGTTCCTGTAAATAGACCATATAATCATTTGATATTGCAGGTCTACGAATCCTTTGAGATCTCCTCAAAGGTGCAACTTCATCAACTGTATCAGGTCCCTCAGCATCTACAACTGGTGGTTCTAAATTGACATCAACAGGATTCTGAACTTCATCATTGCCCTCAGGAGGATTAAAATCTACTGAGGAAGGTATTAAAGGCACAGGAAAGACAACAGTCTCATCTCTAAGATTGACAACACGAGGTATTTGACTTCCACTATCCATCTCATCCTCAAAATAAATAGCACGATATGCTTTAATCACTCTAATGGAATGAGTTGGACAGTAAAATCTACTACCTCTAGAACTTGTACAATAGCCAATAAAGAAATCACTAATAGATTTAGCATCTAGCTTTTTTGATCTGAGGGTTATATGGCCTCACCTCTGCCTTACAACCCCATACATGAAAATGTTTCAAACTGGGCTTCTTACCAAACATTAACTCATAGGGAGTCTTAGGCACTGATTTACTAGGAACTTGATTAAGAATGTACACAGCAGTTTTCAAAACATCACCCCATAAAAATTATGGTAAAGAAGAATGACGACACATACATCTCACCATGTCGATTAAAGTACGATTTCGCCTCTCTGCAATTCCATTTTGTTGTGGAGTCCTAGGCATGGTGTACTGTGCCTCAATCCCACATTCTTGTAAATATAAAGCATAAGGACCAGGATTTCTACCAGTCTTAGTATACTTGCCATAATACTCACCACCCCTATATGACCTTGCACATTTAATCTTCTTCCCAGTTTTCACTTCAACTACAGCCTTAAATGCTTTAAAAGCATCCAAGGAACTAGACTTTTCATAAAGAAGATCAATCCAACCATATCTAGAATAGTCATCAATAAAAGTGATGTAGTATTTAAAACCTCCCATAGCAACAGGAGAAATGGGTCCACAGATATTTGTATGAATCAAATTCAACACATCTTCACTCCTAATTGCCCCTTTGTTTCTAGCTCTAGTAGGAAATCTTCCCTTAATGCAATCAACACATGTAATAAAGTTAGAGAAATCTAGACTATGCAAAACACCTTGTTTAACCATCCTTTCTAATCTTTCCTTAGAAATTTGACCCAAACATCTGTGCCATAACATTGAAGAGTTCTCATTAACTCTTTGACATTTGTGCCCAATGACAACATTGATGGGAACATCAACAGATTGAAAAGGAACTAAATTTAAATCCAACATGTATAAACCATTGCATAAAATAGCGGAACCAACAATATTAGATTTAAAATAAATAACAATTTTTCCATTGCCCTGAAGAAACACATAACCACACTTGTCTAAGATAGAACTGAAAATTAAATTTCTCCTTGAAGAAGGAACATAAATAATATCTTTTAATTCCAACACATGTCCAGAAGACAAATTCAAAGAAATAGCCCCTATGAGTTCTACTATTGCAACTCCATTTACTCCTAAAATAGTCTTCTCCTTTTCACTTGGCTTCCTCATGTTTTTTAACCCCTGCAAGGAATTTGAAACATGAATGGTAGCACCAGAATCCAACCACTAAGAATTTGAAGGAACATCAATAACATTTGATTCAAAACATACTAGAGCTAGAGGGGCAAATTTTAGACTATTACCTTCCTTCTCATGCTTCTTCTTAAGCTTAAAACAGTCCTCTAACTTATGGCCAAGCTTTTTGCAATAGTTGCACTTGCCTTTGAAGGGCTTCTTCTTAACTGTTAAATTATGATCATGCTTACCATCATTCTTATTAGTCTTGCTAATAGACAGTTTAAAAACATAATTAACATAAGGAGTATTCCCTTTCCTCATAGATTTCTCTTCTTAGCACACAATGGCTATCAACTGATCAACTATCCACTCCCCTTGTTGGGAGTTATAAGAAGTATTGAGAATTTTGAATTGGAGTGAGAGAGATTCAAGAATGTGCCAAACTAGAAAACTCTCTCCCAAATCAAGATCAAAAGACTTGAGTTTGTTGAAATAACTTATAAGTGTCATGATGTGTTCCCGCACACCACTGACACCATCATATTGGGTGTGCTTCAACAAAGAAAGATAATGACTCTTTTGAGCCTAGTCAAACTTTTTAAAATTTTCAACAACAGCCTATAAAAAATCCTTAGCAGTCTCCTTATCAGGAATACCTTATCTTATGGACTTATCTATAGTATACTTTATCACCATTAAGCAAACCCTATTAGAATTTTGCCACTTCTTATGATAAGTCTTTTCAGCAATAGTGAATTCATCAGTAAGTTCAGCAGGTGCATCAACCCTTAAGGCTAAATCCAGTTAGGCTATTGCTAGGTACATTCTTAGAGACTCTTTCCAGTCATTAAAATTGGAGCCATTTACAATTTTCACAGCAGATAATTGCATAGAAACAGCAGATAGAATCAAACAATAGAGGAAACATGAATTATATATATAACTTAATCACAAAACTAAAGTTTTCTTTTAGAACCAGCTAAGGAAGCAATTATGAACAAAACTATTATTTATTATAATCCCGCATAAGGTCCCGAATTACAATAAAATCAAGAAAACTCATTAAACTCATCAAATATATATATAAACCAACATCTTTAACACTTTTATACCAATAGGATATTAAAAAATATTAAAGAAAATTAATAAATAATATTGAAACTAACAATTACATATTATATTAATAATGTTATACTGATGAGTATATCTACTATTAATATAATCCAAATAGCTCTTGAAGTCCATGGGATAAATTTTTAAACAAACCAACAAAACAATTTTATGACTAGTCTCACGATATGTGAGTTTATAATCATAAAAGTGTTTAACATAATCAGAATTTCCATGGACACTGTATTATGAACATAGTAATAATGTTGCTAATCATGAATATGTTCTCAATATGCCTAAATATAATTAATCTAACAAAACCAACAACTATTAACAAACACATAGTTAAGCAGAATTGTAAATATTTTATGCTCTTGGCTTTTATTAAATTAATCATATGTGATAGTATGCAGGTTTCATATGGGCTACAAAATTCAATCATATTAAATCATAATCACTATACGAATATATTATGTACTGTTTTGAAAATCAACATACAACCATGTGGATTTTGAAATTCAATATATATATATATATATATATATATGTAAGTATTTAACATAAAAGGGAAACTGTTTATCAAACTATATAACCAAATTCAATGTTTGTTTGCTTAGATTAATATTCAAACATACTATAATGAAATTAACAAAAGTAATAATAATAATAATAATAATAATAATAATAATAATAATAATAATAATAATAATAATCCCTAACCATGGATCTGATACTAATTGTTAAAAAAATAAATTAAATCGTTATAGATTACATGATTAGAGAATATGTGTACCTAGAAATACACTTGTATCCATAATTTTCTATGAATAATGAAAAACGGAAGTGAAAGGGTAGGTTCACAACTCTCAATATCCACAGCCTTCTAATTCTATATGAATTCTATTTTATATTAAATGGAGTTATCAGAGTATATATATATATATATATATATATATATATATATATATATATATATATATATATTTTCAAGGTATTACATGTTGAATTATTTATTTGTATCTGGATGTGGATTAGCATTAATCAATTGTTAGGCTCATTGATAGATTAAATAATGATATCAAATAATAAGTTTAGTAATTGGCAATATCTAAATGGATTAAGTCATGTGATTGGGTAAGCCTGTAATGGTTCAGGCTGTCCATAAGCCCACTAAGGAAGTTATGGCCTATTCCTTAGTGGGCTTATGGACGATCTTAATCCATTTAGATATTGCCAATTACTAAACTTATTATTTGATATCATTATTTAATCTATCAATGAGCCTAACAATTGATTAATGCTAATCCACATCCAGATACAAATAAATAATTCAACATGTAATACCTTGAAAAAAAAAATATATATATATATATATACATACATATATATATATATATTGTAAAAGTAATTATTTTAACGTTATTTGTTTCAAATATATTTGATGAAATCATTTTAAAGCTTTGATGTAATTCAAATAATTAGTTCTAAAGATTAGTATTTTATCAAATAATAAAGTATTAATTTTTATAATATATTATTTTAAATGTTTATTTAAGTATAGTGTTTTCTTAATCGAGTTAATGATAGTATCAAGTTTACTATTATTACTATAATTATGTTAATTTAAAATTATTAAGAAAGTGTTATAAATTATAATAATATTTTAATATATTTTCTATTAGGTATTTTGTCACACCTTACCCTTTTATAAGATATGACATGCTCCCATAATATGTCTAATAAATTACTGAAACACCCTCTACCAATAATTCATTAAACATATTACAAGAGATTTAACGATTCCAAATTCATTTTAAAGTTAAACTTGTTAATAAAAGGTTTAATAGTTATTCTAAGGTTCAAGAAAAATACTATGAAATTAATTTAAAAAAATAAGTATTTTTAATACTTAAAGAAATTAGATGAAAATCCGAGGTGGCGACAGCAAAAAATCTCTCTACCCAAAATTTTAAACCTGTTAAAAAAAACTGTAGCAATATATTTATATCACCAAATTTACCAAATTAACATTTTAACAAATGCTTTCCTTCACAACCAAAAGAAATGAATCTTTACAAATTTACATTTATTTGATATCAATAAAATAATATTACATCACCTTTATATAACTGCTCAAACATTTCTTGCATACATATATTCATTATTTACATCAGAAAAAAAAATTTACAAGTGTAAATCTAAAATTATACCCTGCTTGCAAAAAAAATGTGGTGTCTATTACACTCACTCAGTGATCTTTTCCTTTCCTTTACTTGCGATAGCATAGAAAAAAAAAACCCATCATTGAGTATAAAGGCTCAGTGGTGCACAACTACCAATTTATAAAACCTCACGCGAAACATAAATATCGTTCCATAATAAAATATTTCATTTTTTCACAATTTCATGAAATACAAAAATAATAACAAAACTTTCAATAACACATTTCTTATATCATTTAAAAATAGTTAGTGTTGCCAACATCTCATAGTTTGTGCAATAACATAAAATTTCTAATTAATGCCATATTGTACACCACGACAAAGCCATCTCAACCCCAACTAGTCGAAACTAATGAGGGAGGCACAGCTAGCTAGCAAATATGAGTGCACCCATTCGATCTTAATCTCAATTGGTAAGTCAGAGAGGGAGGATAATATAACCAATCTCAACCCCACAAGTGGAGGAGGAACATATCCAATCTCAATCTCATAAAGTGAGGGAAGAAATCAAAATTTGTCATGCCAACTGTGATTTTAAAATAATTTTAAAATAATTTCTATTCAAATAAACGAATATTTCAAATCATCATATATGGTTGGCAACATATCAATTTCACAAACACTTCTAAATCACATACATCTGGCTACCCCCGTGCTACAATATAATAAATGGCCAAACGTTCGCCTTTTCATCACAATAATAAATTCTTTTCAACATTAAAAATGTTCTCAAAACAATATAAATAATTCTCATTCAATCACACATTTTTTTTAAGACAAAGGAAATTTATATTTAAGATTGTAGAAAATCTATTCTTTTCATTTGCAACTTTAAAACACTAGAAAATTAGAGTTATACACAAACCTTATCTTGTTCTCCTTTCTTTGACTTATTTCTCCCTTTACTTCCAACTTCTCTTTTCTACCGAAACACATAATTTCAAAAGTTTTAATACTTATTCTAACTTCTACTAGTAACTAACCAAATAAATTTCTAGTGAAATTCCTAAAATAACTACACATTCTAACTATTCCACCAATAATCAGCTCAAGTAAAAGCAAGAATTGGCTTGTGCTTTCTTCATAAGATTTTTAGATTTATGTCTTAGCTTTCATTATAATTTTGAATCACTCAATTTGGAGGTCTAGATCATTAGTTATAGCTAAAGTACTAGGTACTGTTCCTGGATGCCTTATCCTTAGATTTTCGAGTTTCTAGATTTTTACCTAAACTTGCACTTAATATCCAAGCACTTCACACTCAGAATTGGCATAAGGTCTCAAAAGCAATTTTTAAGGTCTATGTCTTAAAAAAATTTTAGTTCAAATTTCATCTCAATTAGAGTTCTACAACTCATCTTACAGAAAAATTAGTACTAGCTGTTCACAAGTCATAATTTCAAATTCTTAGTCAATTCTGGCCAACAGGGCAGCAAGTTAGAAATTCTACCAAAAATTATAGAAACAGGATTTGGTTGTCATATTTTCCAAAAATCAACTTTGACATGTCTATTTTAATCTCCAATTTGAAGTACATCAAAATCAGGGTTGTGTTTCAAGTTATGACTAGAAATATGCAGCCTACTCCAGACTCCAGTCTTAGTCAGAGTAGTAATAAGAAATGCAAAAATATCATTATGCAGCCGATAGAATCAATTCTTAGCCATAACTACAAAGTTTTAGAGCTCTTTCCAATGACTTCAGAATCACACCATTTCGAGTTCTGTAGCTCAATATATGAATTTCTTAAAGTTGGCTATCCTATTTTTTGAAATTGTCAGATCAAGTTTTTATATTTGAGCAATAAAAAGTTTTACCTTCAAACACCATCCTAATATTGGAATTAGGACTGGCACAAAGCTACAAAGTTTTAGAGCATTCTCTAAGGTTTCCATAGGCATAAGAATCTCAGCAATTCAATATTCCTATTTCAAGTTATGAATTTTCAAAGGTGACTATCCCAGCAGCCTCCTGGGCAGAAACAAACCCTAACACACACTTACAAGCTATCTTTATCATTCCTTTGTATTTCTTTCCTATCCCTAATGAAATTCCTACTCAAACATGATCAAAATAAGTAAGTTATAACACTAACCTTGGTTGAATCTAGCTACTGCCCTTTGTTCCCTTCAAATCTTCTCCAATCCTTCAAGAAATCACTTCCTTCAAGCTTGATCTTTCAACTCTTCTTACACCCTTGTGCTTAAGCTTTTAGAATGCTGCTTTCTAGGGTTAGATTTGGGGTTCTTCTCCTTTAATTTTTCAAAAAATTGGCTATTGAAAGAGGAAAACAAAAATGGGAAATTAATGGGGTGTTATCCGGCTAGAATGGGGAAATAGGACAGGGTATTGTCCTTTAGTTTTTACCCATTGGTCCTTAGTGAGCTTTCAACTTCTAATTGGCTGTTCATTTGTCATTTTTAATTTTTCCCTCAACATTATAATTTATTCAATTTAGTCCTACTGTCTTTTAATTGCCCCTAAACTTTTTAATCAATTCAATTTAATCCTCAAATTCTTGGTGATCACATCTTAGGTGTGGGTGAAAGTGATTGCACACACTACTAGTTTTACAATTTATGTGAGTACTCTTTTTTTTTTTTTAGTAAGGTGAGAATATTAAAATGAGGATGAGGGTGTTACAACTCTCCTCCACTTAAGATATTTCGTCCTCAAAATTTACCTGGTATCAAACTCTGAATAGTTGTGGATGTTGCCTCCTCTTATCCTCTTCGTGCTCCCAAATGGCTTCTTCTTTGGATTGGTTCCTCTATAACACCTTCACCAGAGGAGTTTGCTTATTCCTCAACTGCTTTGTCTCCTTTGCTAGAATAGCCATAAGCTCCTCATCATAAGTAAGATCTAAACTAACTTCAATAGACTCCTGGTAATATGTGTGAAGGATCTGATCTATATCTTCGAAGCACATGGAACACATTATGAATCTTATCCAACTCCAGAGGTAAGGTAAGTCTATATGCCAATAGACCCACTATTTCCAGAATCTCATATAGTCCTATGAAGCGAGGACTCAATTTCCTTTTCTCCCAAATCTCATGATCTTTTTCCATGGTGAAACTTTAAAAAACACCTTAGCAACTACATTATACTCAATGTCTCATCTCTTCAAATCCACATAGGACTTCTGCCAGTCAGATGTAGCTTTTAGTCTATCCTGAATGATTTTAATTTTCTCCTCAGTCTGCTGTAGAATCTCTAGGCCAATCAACTTTTTTTCGCCCACTTCATCCCAACATAAGGGAGTTCTACATTTTCTGCTATACAATGCTTCATAAGGAGGCATTCCAATGCTTGATTGGTAGCTATTATTATAAGCAAATTCCATCAAAGGCAAGTGTATATCCTAACTTCCTTCAAACTTAATAACACAAGCCCTAAGCATATCCTCCAAGATTTGAATTATTAGCTCAGATTAGCCATCTGGCTGTGGGTGGAATGTTGTGCTGAAATTCAATCTATTTCCTAGGGCTTTTTGAAGACTACCACAGAATCTAGAAGTAAATCTTGGATCTCTATCAGATACAATAGATACTGGCACTCCATGTAATCTCACCACTTCATTAATAAATAGCTTAGCCAACCTGTCTAGACTATAATACATCTTCACTGGTAGGAAGTGTGCAGACTTAATCAATCTATCTACTCAATCTGTCTACAATTACCTAAACTGTATCATGACTCTTTTGAGTATGAGGAAGTCCCGTTACGAAATCCATGGTGATCCTTTCCCATTTCCACTCGGGGATAGGCAATGGCTGTAACAATACTACTGTACTTGGTGTTCTACCTTCACTTGCTGACAGGTTAGGCATTTAGCTGCAAATTCTGCAATGTCTTTCTTCATCCCTATCCACCAATAATGCTCTGTTATAGTTCTGTACATTTTAGTTCCACCAGAATGCATGGTAAATGGTGAATCATGTTATTCCTGTAAGATGATCTGCTTCAATCCAACATCATTATGAATGCACATTCTACCTTTGTATAGCAACATGTCTTCATTTAATGAAAATTCTGGTTTCTTGCCATCCTGAGCCTCTTCAATTGACTTGAAGTAATTGTCATCATTTTGAGCTACTGCTTTAATCTGTTCAATTAGCATTGGCTTCAGTTGTAGAGTAGCCAAAATCTACCCATTAGTATCTATCACCAATTTTGCATGTAATGCTCTTAAGTCATGCACCATAGATAGGGGTGAAACTTTCAAGCTAGCTATGGTCTTTTATCAACTCTAGCCATCTCCTTTGCCTCAAATTCAGTTCCTTCTGAGTGCCTAAATATTTTATGTCACACGCTACCCTTCCGTAAGGTATGACATAATCCCGTAGTATACCTAATGAATTACCGAATTCTGCCTACCGATAACCCATTAAATATACTACAAGGGATTTTGAGCGAACTAAATTCATTTTTAATTAAGGAATAAATTAAATATTTCAAAAACCAAGAAGATTTTGCAAAAAAACTGCGTGGTGACGACTGTAATTTTAATAAATCAAATTTTATTAAACCTGTTAAAATCAACATGTGATAATCGTATATCATAATTTAAAACAAGCAATATTCAAACAATATGATTTCTTTCATTCAATATGAAAAGAATAATAATTCTTTATTTACATCTCAAAATACAATTTTACATTCATTAGAAATAACAAAATTTATATTATAAAATTTACAATGGAATAAAGTCTCAAAAATAATATTACAACATTTATGTACAACTGCTCAATTTGTCTTTACATACATATAGCTATTTATTTACATTCAAACACTATTTACAAGGGTATACCTATGATATACCCGAAGACAACCCACTCAACTTCAAACACGACGACAAGCAACTCACTCAACTGCTTTATCTTTCTCTTTACCTGCGACAGTATACAAAAGCTATCGCTGAGTGTTGAACTCAGTGGTGCACAACTAATAATTTTCAAACTAAATATAAAACATGATTTATCAATCATAAACAAGAGTTTGAAATATCCATATTTTCCTACAATTCATAAAATCAATGTCAAAGTTTTCAATCATACGAATCACTTATTTCAATCACATTTTATCGGAGCATTCACAAATCAATAGTGTTGCCAAAAATCACACAGTTAGGGCCATGACACAAAATTTCACAATCAATGCAGTGTTATACACTATGACAAAGCAATCTCAACCTCATTAATCGTTATTAATGAGAGAGGGGGCTAGCTAGCAATATGAGTACTCATCTGATCTCAACCTCAACTGGCAAACCAGAGAGGGTTAGAACACATTTTATTTATCCAAAATTCCCATATAGGGTTAGCAACACATCAATGCTCAAAACACTTCTAAAAGCATTCAAACTAGCTCACCTCTTGCTATAATAATTTCAAATAGCCAACATCCACTTTTCCATAATCATAAATCCATTTCACAATTCAAAATTTTCAAAACAATGTAAATAATTCTTAAGTATAAAAGAAATGCATATTTGATTTATAAAAGTCTAGTCAATCACATTATAAATTTTAAAGCAAAAGAGGGATCTAGTTGTTCACAAACCTTCTTTCAATTTCCCTTTTCTTATTTTAATTCTTCCCTTCCTTGTAAGTCTTCTTATCGACTGAAAATTCACAATTACAAAGCTTTAATACTCATTCTAAGTTCCACTCATAGCTAACCAAACAAATTTCTAATGAATTCAAAGTTATAGTTGATTTTGGGTTCTGGACAGTTTTGAAACCTGACCTTACAACCCAAATTCAACCTAGTTTCAGTCATAATTTGATAATGCAATCTTCATGAAAGTTATTCCTTTATATCTAAGCTTTAATTCTCTTTTTGAATCACTAAATTTGGAGTTCTGGATCTCTAGTTATGGTCAAAAAATTAGACACTATTCCAGGTGTCATATCCTGAAATTCCAGGTTTTCCAGATTTGTACCTTAAAATTATATTCTATATCCGAGCACCTTATGCTCAGAATTTGAACTAGGTCCCTCAAACAATGTTTTAGGCCTTTGTCTTAGGTTTCCAAATCATTTTGAATCAGTTCAATTGGAATTTTGTAGAGGACGTTATGGCCTAATAACCATCCAGAGGTCATAGGGCAATTCTGTTGAAGTGCAGGATTTCCATATTTGAGACTTCTAATTTATTCTAACATTTTCCCTAATTTGCCTTAAGAACTGGGTTTAGGTCCAAACATGAAGTTTTTAGTTCTATGTCTTATGAGCATTTTGGCTTTAGAATCATTAAATTTGCAGTTAGGTAGCTTGAGTTATGGCAATTTTGCCAAAACTGGTCGAATGACCATTTTCTCACATTTTCTAGGTTCAGTCCAGCATCAGGGCAGATTTGCTAGACTAAATTTATTTAGCAATTTGATTGGGTTAGGGTCATAATTTGACTTCATAGTCCTCATGTGAATTGTTCTCCTATGTCTCAGAATTCCATAAGTTCAAGAATTACTTAAATTGGAGTTTCCTAGAGTGAGTTATGCCTAATTGAATAAGTACTATTCATATAGTCATTTTCTTCAGGTCCAGAATTGGTAACCCTGATTCAAGCCTTAATTAAGGTTTTCTATAGTCATTTTCTAGGCAGACTCTCTTTATGAAAATTTTAGCATCATGTCTTAGGTTTCATTTCCAATTGGTTTCACACCAATTGGAGTTGTGTAGCTCAACTTATGAGCATTCAAGCACACTAGACACATGCTATCCAGATTCCAACACATTAACCACATTACCATTCCATTAATTCCTTTCAACAATCAACTTCATTTCACATTAATTTCACACTAATTGACCATCATACAACATCAAAAACATGAATTGCACTTCATACCAAAGAAACCCTAATTTCTCCAAAACCCTAATTGCTCAACTTCAATTTCAACACATCCAATTAAATTCAATAACATAATTCTTACATACATCAGCACGCAACACCAACAATCATGTTTAATTGCATTTAAACCATCAAAACCCCTATCTTCCCAAGCTGGCCGAAATTCCCTCTTAGTGTTCATGCAAGATTTTCATCAATTTTCTTTGCTATTTCCCATAATCAATCTTAAATTCAAGGAATATAAGGTAAACTAAGCTTGAACAGTAACTTACCTCACTTAGCACTTTTCCAATCTTCTAATTTCTTTAATTTTTTTGAGTTCTTTTTCTTCTAATCTTCAATTTGAGGTCTAATTTGAAGTTTTTTCAAGATTTGCTATAGGAATTATGAAAGAATTTCAAGGATTCAAGAGCTTGGATTAGCTAATAATGGAGGAAAACTAGAGAGAGAGTCGGCCATACATGGAAGAAGAAGATAAAATTTGTTTTTATTTCATTTTTAATTGTTTTTGTCTTATTTTATATGGATAATTATCCCCATATAATTATTTAAATTATAATTATAATTATTATAATTTTAATAATTTCATTAATTCCTTATGTGTCCCAAATAGATTTCCTACACATATCACTTAATTTAATTTCATTCTAATATCTTAGTCTTACCCATTTTAATGGACATTTAGGTCAAAAGTCAACACTTGAAGTGAATTAACCAAAATGCCCCTCATCGGGTTATAGTTCATCTTTTTCCATAATACCCGATGAGTCCTTAGGTTTTGATTCACTTATTTGTACTTCTTCCTTTTTCATTTCTTTGATTTAATAATTTCTAAATTGATCCTTGATTAAGGACTCTATAGGGTTCCACATGAATTTAGGGTAGCAACTGAACTCACAGTTGCTTCCCATACCTGTCACCCATCGCTAGAACCTACCTAGGCTCATTTAACCTATTTATACTCTATTTCTCTTATTTTCATCCAATTTCATTTAATCTTTATTAATTTAATTTATGGCTTTTCTATGTGATTTAAGTATGGTTTCATACATTCTAACCGTCCAAACAAACATTAGTCACTGGAACAGTAGAATGTACGAAATTACTTAGTATAAGGGTGTTACATTTCAAACTTTTGTGATCTATATAAATGTAATATCTTTCCCCATACAAGTGATGTTTCCAAATCTTAAGAGCAAAGATAATTACTGCAAGCTTCAAATCATGGGTGGGATAATTCCTCTCATGTGGCTTAAGCTGGTGTGAAGCATAGGCAATGGCATTCCTATCCTGCATTAACACACAGCCTAGTTCATAATGAGAAGCATCACTGTAGATAGTATACTCTTTACCCGGTGTGGGTAAAGTCAAGATTGGAGCTTCAGTTAAATACTTTTTCAGCTTATCAAAGCTCTTTTAGCACTGGTTAGTCCATGAAATTTTACATCTTTCTGTAGCAACATAGTCGATGGAGATGCCAACATAGAAAATCCCTTCACAAATCTGCAATAATATCCAACTAAATCAAGGAAACTGTGAACTTCTATAACATTCTTCAGCGGTTTCCAATTAGGAAAGTTTTCACCTTACTAGGATCTACTTTAATTCCCTTTACATACACGATATGCCCTAAAAAGGTAATATCCTTTAGCCAAAACTCACACTTGGACAATTTGGCATACAACTACTTCTCCCTCAAAATCTGCAATATAATTCTCAAGTGTTTATTATGCTCCTCCGCATTCTTCGAATACACCAAAATATCATCAACAAACACCACCACATATTGATTATGATATGGCCTAAAAATTATGTTCATCAGGTTCATAAATGTAGCTAGAGCATTAGTCAACCCGAATGGCATCACTAAAAATTCATAGTGGTTATATCGAGTCCTGAAAGCAGTCTTTGGAATACTTTACTCCTGCACCCTCAGTTGATGGTACCCTGATATCAAATCTATTTTGGTACACAGCTGCATTTTTTAACTGATCAAATAAATTATCAACCCTGGAAAGAGGATATCTGTTCTTCACTGTCACCTTATTTAGCTGTCTGTAATCTATGAACAGATGGAGAGTACCATATTTCTTCTTAACAAATAGCACTGGCACTCCCTGCGATGACACACTAGGGCGTATGAATCCTTTATCAAGTAATTCCTGTAATTGCACCTTTAATTCTTTCAATTCTATAGGCGTCATCCTATATGGAGTGATGGATATTGGCTCCACTCTAGGCATAACCTCAATCTCAAACTGCACTTCTATTACTGGGAGCAATCCTGGCAATTCGTTAAGAAAAACATCTGAAAAGTCATACACTGTAGGGATATCCTTATGATCTAGACTCCCCATACATGTGTCTACCACATGTACCAGATAAGCCTCACACCGCTTTCGAATCATCTTCTTAACTAGTGCAGCTAAAATGAGATTAGAGGGCAATAACTATCTATCCCCTTGTATCACCACATCTGTATACTCAAGAAGGCCAAAAGTAATCGTCTTTGATCTACAGTCAATCATTGCATGATGCCTAAATAGCCAATCCATGCCCAAAATAACATCATAATCCTTGAAGGGCATCTCGATCAAATCAGATAAAAATGTGTGGCCTTGAATCACCAATGGACAATTCTGATATAGTCTATTCACTTTCACCTCCTGTCCTAATGGGCTAGTCACCAACACATCATAATCTACTTTCACACAAGGAATATTAGTATAGCAAATAACTGCAGCACTAATTTATGAATGAGTAGAGCTAGGTGTTAGTAGTATGCCCTAGAACATATCATTTAGTATGTATCTTGTACATATTTTATTAATAAAAGATATTTTCACTTTTTCATTTACATAATATATTTATGTGTAATAGAAAAGGTCCATTGATATTTTGTTAGAAATTATATTCTTAAGTTGTTAAGAATATGAGTGATAATATTTCTAGCACAAAGTATCATAAATTGGTTCACAATCAAGGATACTTCACAATAAGGACATGACTTATCCAGAAAGATTGTATTCATGTTTGTTCTCAAGTTATTTATATGAGATATAAATAAGATGGAATGGTGAGTCTCATGCCATATAACAAACATGATAGGCACTTATACATGATAAGTAGGTCGAACCAGTGACATTTATGACAAGCACATGGAGTTTACTCTTGTCAATGTATTGTCATAAATCATATCAGTGCATATAATCTTTAAACCTGAGATAGCATAATTATCTTATATATAGGTGGTTTGAGTTTGATGCTGCTTTCATACTTGTATTGTGTATGGATATATGGGCATGTGTTGGCTCCTACTAGTTATTTATAGAGGTAAGTGTTGATCAAGATAGAATCTGTTCCTCTAAGTAAATAGGGATAAGATCCTATGTTCATTTAATTATTCTTGATGTTTCAAGTTCCTGGCCAGGACAGATAGATTTAATTAGAAAAGAGTTTCTGATGAGAAAAATCTTTTTAATCAAGAACTGGAATTAAAAGAGAACATAATATTTATAGCAAATGGGGTTTGACATAAACTATGACTCCAGCTCGAATTGGGATTTTGTAACAGAGAGATTCTAGTGCATGGTAACATATGATTATAGGTTCATTTAAGGTAAACCTTATTACTAATTGGGTGGCCATGGCATACTATGCTAGGTGTTAACTATGGTCTATGAGGTGCATAAAATGATTTAGAGAAATCATTTATGGTAAGAAAGAGTTCTGATGATATTAAGAGTTGATATCATGTCTCATTGCCAATTAGTGATGAGCCTAGTAAGTCACACACATACACAAGTAATCACAAAATTAAATATGATTTAATTAATTAATTAAATAGTTTAATTAATTAATTAAATAGGTTTAGTTTGCAATTAGATTACAAAGTCCCTAGCATGGCTTAAAACCAAATCTAGGTTATTGGATGTATAGTATAAGTTAAATTTATATTTAAAATGTTTAAATATGAATTTAATTAATGAGAAATTAATTAATTAATTTATATTTGATATAAATTGATTAGAAGAAGAGAAATAATTATTTTGGGTTGAGAACTCAAAATTAAGACACAGGGGTATTTTGGTCATTTTACAAGGTGACATGTGGTACTATGAGATGGTGACATATCTCATGGTGCCATATGGCACTACACATAAGCTTTCCATATGTCTTTTAATCATGAAGATGATCAAAGTCAAGATTAAATATAGGTTTGACAGTTGGCACAATGTGATTAGGTCAATTAAACCTAGAGCTAATCAAAAGGTGACATGTGGCAAGGGTTTTAAGTGGTGACCTAGCTATATAAGTGTTGTTATGAAAAGAAACCATAACAAGCTGCCATTCATCTCTTTGTGCCGCCACCCTTGGCTGCTCTCCCTTCTCTTATTCTTCATCTCTCATCAATTCAAAGAGATTAGCAAACAATCTCTTGAATTAAAAATACTAGAAATTGTTTCTAGTGTCTTGTTTACATCTGTAATCTCTCAAAAGGCAAAACTTAATTTTCTAATTCATAGAAAAAGCTTTAGAAGCTGTTCAAGGGCTGCCATAGGTGATCTTTGTGTGGATAAGTTAGAGGGACAACATCTGGTGTCCTAAAGATGCATCCCAAAGGTGCCAAACACACTGCAGTTCATCAAAAGGTTAGTGCACTTGTTCTTGATCTAATCTAGGGTTCTAATGGATTAATCTGTTAATTCTAAAATCTTAGATAGAAAATGTAGATCCAAAAATATATTAAAAGAGTTTTAATATGTTGTTTATCATTGAAATCAAATAGATAAAAATAAATATTGCATAATGCATGTGACCCTAGAAGAAAAATTTTGAATTTTAATAATTTAAACTTGTGTTTTTCATGCTTCCGCTCCTTTCAATTGGTATCAGAGCCACTATATTTTCCATTTAGATTGTTGATTATATGATTTAATTGTGTGGTATGATCATGGGATGAAAGATCCATTGTTGGTTGCAATGAAAAAGGTGGCGGCTTGGATGGGGCACCATGTGTGCGCAAGGTTTGTTCATCCCTTATGGTGCGCATGGTTTTGGGCAATATTTGTGCAAGTGTTGTATGATCTAATGCTCATAATTATGTCCATTTTACGTCTAATTAAATTGTTTAATTAGAGTTTTATTTACAAAATTAAATTTTGATTCAAATCTGAATTTAAAAAATTTTTTGAATGTGATTCAAATCTGAATTTTTAAAGTTGTATGAATGTGATTCAAATCTGAATTTTTAAAGTTGTATGAATGTGATTCAAATCTAAATTTTTAAAAGTTGTTTGAATGTGATTCAAATATGAATTTTTAAAATTGTTTGAATGTGATTCAAATCTGAATTTTTAAAGTTGTTTGAATGTGATTCAAATCTGAATTTTTAAATTTGTTTGAATTATATTCAAATCTGGATTTTTAAGTTGAATATGAGATATTCAATTTAATTTAAGTATGTATGTTTTATTTAATTGTTAAATAGTGATATGCATGATGGAAGATCATGGACTATAAAAGACCAATGTGATTGGATTTATTTCTTTTATGTTTCTTTGGGTTGTATTAATTAATTTATTTTTGGGCATGTATTATTAAGGTTGTAATAATTTTGGGTTGTAATTTCATTTATTTAGTTCTTGTAAATTTGCCTTGGTATGCCAAAGATTACTATGTAATTGGATTGCAAGAAGATCAAGGAGGTCAAGAGCATTGGTGGGACCAGTGGGAGGAATACAATGTCAAGTGTTGATTATGTACTCCTTCAGCAACTCTTGTAATATGAATGAATGAAATGCACCTAGGAATGCCCTGATTCAATTCTTGGTGGCTCAGAATTGAATCCCTTAGAAAGTCCATGATCATGCCATATTTACTGTTTATCCATGAATGCATGAGATGTATGGGAATGTAAGCAAGTATATGATATATGCATGTTAAATGGATAATGTGCAAAGTGAGACCTTAATAGTAATTAGGATGACCACAAAATCTTCCAAACAAATAATTAAGTTGGAAATGGTATAATTAAAGTAATTATAATATGGGCCCTCCATTGAGGCAATTATTTTAAGAAATTTTAAATACTTGCATAAGATGCAATTAATTTAAGAGATTTTCTTAAAGATAATTGTTAAGCATGAGATGTTATAAATATGTAAATGGATTGGTGGCCAATATTAGATGTACCTGAGGACATTAAAATTATTTGCATAATTACTGGATCAATGGGATCAACTTAACTAATGCAAGATAAGTCAATAATGGATGTACCTGAGATTTTGAGCATTAGAGGCTAGGTAAAGGATTACCTCACATGAGATGTGATAGGCAAGGAGTTGCTCACTTATAGTTTATTGTAATTCCAATAATGGATGTACCTGAGGATGATCAATAGAATTATAAGAATTCAATCACCCACTAGAAATCCATCCAACTAGGATTTTCGTTTTCTACTTTAGAAGTGCAGGATTCGCTAAGTTAGTGGGATGACCAATTTGATTAAAAGACCATAATCATTTTGGTTAAATACATGATACATTTACTAATTAATCTGGTTATTTTCTGCAGTTAATTTTCTAATAACAATGAGCACAGAACAACCATCACCATCCAATATCCTTGCAAGCATACTTGATCAAAATAGGTTAACAGGACCAAATCTATCTGATTGGCTAAGAAATTTGAAACTTGTCCTGAACCTTGAACATATAGGATATGTTCTAGATTCAAATGTTCCTGGTCCCTTACCTCCAGAGGCCACTCTAGAGGAACATGAAACGTTGGACAAGTGGAAGGAGCATGATATGAGAGCCAAGTGTTACATGCTTGCTTTTATGAGTAATGAGTTACAGAAGCAGTATGAGAACATGCAGAGTGCGAGTGAGATCCTTCTTCACCTATAAGAGTTGTATGGTGAACACAGTAGGAATGCTAGGTATGAGATATCTAGGCAGCTATTCTGCTTGAGGATATCTGAGGGATAGAATGTTGGGGATCATTTCCACTGTCACATCTTACCCCTCCGTAAGGCATAACATGATCCCGTAAAATACTTAATGAACTACCGAACTTCACCTACCGATAACCCATTAAGTACCCTACAAGGGATTTTAAAATGATTTTCTTACATTTTGGAAGTGGTGAGCATTTTAGTGAGAATTAAAAACCATTTATTCAAAGCTTAAATACTAGTAAAGATTTTTGTCCATTTTAAATTTTGCCGCAAATTTTATAAAAATTTTGACAGAGTTCCGTTTGTAATTAGAGAAAACAGTTCTTCAAATACCTAAAAAAAAACACTTCCAAAAATATTTCACAACTCCCAACCTTCAATAACTCAATCAACTTAGTTCAACACACTTCAAAATAATTTCACAATGCAATTCAAGACTTATCATCTCAAAATATTTAATATCTCCAATCACAAAGCATAGAGTAAGAAATTCATAAGTACAAATATTAATTTACAGAAGGAAATCCAAAAAATATTATTACAATTTATTTACAACTGCTCAACTACATTGATACATACAACATTATATATATTTACATCAAAATTATCTACAAGGGTATAAAATAATACCCGTACAAAAGATTGGTGTGATCTTCAACTCAGTAGCAGCTCACTCTGCTGCTTTTTCCTTGCTCTTATCTGCGACAGCAAAATAAGCTATCGCTGAGTATAAAAATGCTCAGTGGTGCACAATAAAAATTTAAAATACAATAAATAAATCATTCATTGCCAAACACAATTTAAATGTTTCTCAATCACATTTCACAATATTAAAGTTCATAATAACATCATTTTGTCAAATAATATATTAAACACAGTTTAGTCAAATAATTTCATAAACACAGTGTTGTCAAAGTCATACACAACTTAAGCCATGACACAAAATTTCCGATCAATGTCGTGTTGTACACCACGACAAAGCAATCTCAACCCCATTAATCGAAATCAATGAGAGAGGTGGCTAGCCAGCTAATGAGTACTCATCCGATCTACAACCTCAACTGGCAAGCCAGAGAGGGAGGAAAATAAACGATCTCAACCCATAAATGGAGGAGGAATAATATGATACTGTCATGCTAAGTGTGAACATAAACTCAATTCAAAACAATTTATACAGACAATTTATGAGAAATTTGATCAATTTTCAAAGTCACATTTACGATTATAAAATGGCAACACAGTACATAAATAATAAAAGAAGTCAAATTTTTGAGATTAAAATATTTAAACAATTCTTATTGTGCACAAACCTGACTTGAGTCGCCTTGAAGCCTTGACTCAGTCTCTTCGAATTTCCAAGTCTTTTTCAGCTGAAACACGGTTTAGACTGTTTTGATACCATAACTTAGCATAAATCCAAAAATAAATTTAACTTCATTTTTAATAGTTCTATTGCGTTAAATTCGACGTTCTCGAAGTTTTTGTGTTTCGAGTTACTATTCACTATACTATTCAAGTCAAATTGTTGACTTTTTAAGGGTTAGTAGGTATGGGAACTCCAACTTCACCCATATACCACATTTTGGTCATTAAATTTGTTGGTTTTGGTCATTTTCTCAAAGCTTAAGTCCTTTTGGCTAAATTGTCAAATTTTCAGTTTTGGTGCTCCTAGTTGCACTGTTCCATTGGCAATTTTACTGTTGGAATTTGGCAAAACTTCCTTCATAGAAAATGTTTCTTAATGTCTTAAGTTTATTCTCATTTTTGGATCACCTCAATTGGAGTTTTGTAGCTCAAGTTATGGCCCTTTGAATCAGGGCTGCCGGATGGAAAATAACCCAGATTTTCTGGGCAGTTTTGGTGCTGGCAGATTTGAGTCACTAAATTGGGGTGGCCAAATGACTTAGTTGCTGGCAGAATTTGGACTTGTTTTCTTCATGAAAGTTTTAGGTCTATATGTGATCTAACCACTGGTAAATTTTCAGGTCAATTTGACCTGCCTAGCTCGAGTTATGACCAGATGAACAAACACTGTTCATTTGGTCAGTTTGTACAGTGGCAGACTGCTCTCAACCAACTTTGGTCAATTGGTTCACTAGGTTGTGGTCAGTTTTTGGGCATGGTTCCTTAATGAAAATTGTGCCATTTTATGTCTATTTTCATCCTCAATTGGTGGCATATCAATTGGACTTGTAAAATTTCCGTTTTGGTCCTTCAAAGTTGGTTTGGTCATGCTGCATTCAACCTCCGAATTTGGCTTCACTTCCAACAATTCAAACACATCTCCTTTGGTCATTATTGACCATTTTTCACCTCACAACAGGTCAAACATGCCATTTACTCATTTCTCCTAATTTTGGTTCACAAACCCTAACATTCAAACCCTAACTCATTTAATTATTTCAATTAACTAAATTCAAAGCTCTCAACATAATCAATCAACTAATGGAGGTCCATAACCTCATTCAAACTCATTAAATTCATGCAATTCATACTCCCTTCAACCAGGCCGAAATTTCAGCAATGGTCCTTCCCCCATATTTGTTTCATTTAATCAAGTTCTAAGCTCACTTTCACAACTAATTATGCATTTAAAGAAGTAAAATAGTAACTTAGCACACTAACCTTTCTTAAATCCTTCAAACCCTATCTTTAACTCTTCTTTCTCCTTGTAATCTTCTTCTCAAGTTGTAATAACAAGCTTTAGTGAAGTTTTTGGGGGATTTATGAAGATTGAGTGGAAGAATTAAAGCTTGAGTGTAAGCTTTAATGGTGGATTTTCATGGAGGGACTTGGGAGAAGATGGGGTGGCAACTTGATGGGAGAAGAAGACAACTTTAATTTTTTTTTCTTTTGTTTTCTTTTCTCTAATTTAACTTATGGAAGACCACAAAAATTCCAATTCATTAATTAAATTAATTAGTTTAGTTATGGCATCATGCATGAGGTCATGCATGATGTCATCACCTTTGACTTTTCCATCTTCTTCTTTTTTTTTTCTATTCATTTTTCTATTAGTTCTTTAATTTAATTCTCGATTCTGAAATTTTCTTTTCTCCAATTTTATTTGACAGTTAGGTCAGGAGTCAGCTCTCGGGGTCAATTGACCAAATTGCCCCTCGCCGGTTCATCCCAGTTTGCAAATAATTCCATATTTCTTCCGGCTTCCTGACCTAATTATTTGACTGGCTTAACAGTTCTTTTTCGTGATTTTCTCTTTTCCACTATGTTCATAAGGGTCCTAAGGACCGCAGAGTCACATTTTACGGTTCGAAATTTGAGTTTAAAATGACTTCGCAGTCGTTCCCGAGGAGGTCACCCATCGCTGTGACTCTCGGCTCGTTTAACTTCTTTTGTTCTGTTTTTCTTATTTATACTTAACTAATTGAACATTACTAATTATTTGTGTTTATGGCTTCTCTAGTTGTCTTAAGTATGGTTCTAATCCCCTTAATTGTCCGGACCGACATCGGTCATCGGAACAATGAAATATACTAGGCTATACAAATAGGGGTGTTACAATTCTGCCCCCCTTAAAATAAATTTTGTCTCGAAATTTTACCTGGTATCAATATCAGAACAGCTGTGGGTGTTGTCTCCTCATGTCTTCCTCTCGTTCCCAAGTAGCTTCTTGGCCCGAATGATGGTTCCACAGCACTTTTACCAATGGTATTTGCTTGTTCCATAGCTGCTTCACCTCATAAGCTAGAATCTTTATGGGTTCTTCTTCATATGAGAGGTCTGGATTTACTTCAATTTCTTCTACTGGTAGTACATGAGATGGGTTTGATCGATACCTCCTCAACATAGACACATGGAAGACATTATGTATCTTCTCCAACTCTGGAGGTAGGGCCAAACGATATGCCAAAGGACCCACTCTTTCCAATACCTCATATGGCCCGATAAAACGAGGACTTAGTTTCCCCTTCCTGCCGAATCTCATAATCCTCTTCCAAGGAGAAACCTTGAGGAAAACTTTCCCACCCACTGCATACTGAATATTCCTTCTTTTCAAATCAATATAGGACTTCTGACGGTCTGATGCAGCTTTAAGTCAATCTCTGATTACCCTGATCTTCTCTTCAGTCTGTTGAACTATTTTAAGTCCAATCATTTTTCTTTCACCCACGTCGTCCCAACACAACGGGGTTCTACATTTTCTACCATAAAAAGCTTCATATGGAGGCATCCCAATGCTTGATTGGTAGCTGTTATTGTAGCAAACTCAATCAAAGGCAAATGTGTATCCCAACTACCCTCAAACTCAATTACACAAGCCCGTAGCATGTCCTCCAAGATCTGAATTACCCTCTCGGGTGGCCATGCATGCGTGGGTGGAATGTCTTGAAGTTCAATCTAGTTCCTAGGGCTCTCTGAAGACTACCCTAGAATCTAGAAGTGAACCTAGGATCTCTGTCTGATACAATGGATACTGGCACTCCATGAAGCCTCACAATCTCATCAATGTACAACCTGGCCAATCTGTCTAGACTGTAGTCCATTCGGACTGGCAAAAAATGAGCAGACTTAGTTAGTTTGTTGATAATGACCCATACTGCATCATGACTCTTCTGTGTTCTCGGAAGTCCCATCACAAAATCCATAGTTATTCTTTCCCATTTCCATTCTGGCACTGATAGTGGATGTAATAACCCAGTTGGTACTTGATGCTTTGCCTTTACTTGTTGACAAGTTAGGCATTTGGATACAAACTCTGCCACATCTCTTTTTAAACCCATCCACCAGTAATGCTCCTTTAGCCCTCTATACATTTTTGTACCACCAGGGTGCATGGTAAAAGGAGACTCATGTGCTTCCTTCAAAATGATCTGCCTCAAATCAACATCATTAGGGACACACATTCTGCCCTGGTGTAGCAGTAAACCATCATCTCTAATTGAGAACTCTGGTTTCTTGCCCTGCTGAACTTCCTCCAACAGCTTCTGATACTTTTTATCATTTTGAGCAGCCATTCTGATCTGATCAATTAACACTGGCTGTACATGCCATGCAACTGCTATCTGCTCATCATCATTAATCTCTAAACTGGCATGTAAGGATCTTAACTCATGTACCAAAGACAAAGGAGTAACCTGCAGACTTGCCATAGTCTTGCGACTTAGGGCGTCAGCCACAATATTAGGTTTCCCTGGCTGATAGTCTATCAGACAATCATAGTCTTTTATCAACTCTAACCATCTCCTATGTCTCAAATTCAACTCTTTTTGGGTGCCCAAATACTTCAAACTCTTATGATCTGTATAGATGTAACACTTCTCCCCATACAAATAATGTCTCCAGATCTTAAGAACAAACACGATAGCTGCAAGCTCCAAATCATGTGTCAGATAATTCCTCTCATGCAGTTTTTGCTGGCGTGATGCATAGGCAATGACATTTCGATCTTGCATCAACACACAACCTAACCCATTGTGAGAAGCATCGCTGTAAACTGTATATTCTTTACCCGGTGTAGGTAAAGTCAAGACTGGAGCCTCTGTCAAACATCTCTTTAATTCATCGAAACTTTGCTAGCACTTGTCCGTCCACTGAAATTTCACTTCCTTTCTAAGTAACTTGGTCAATGGAGATGCCAACATGGAGAATCCCTTCACAAATCGACGGTAGTATCCAGCTAACTTAAAACGCAAATCTCTGTGACATTTCTGGGTGGCTTCCAATTAAGGACAGCTTCAATCTTGTTAGGATCTACCTTAATACCCTCTGCTGATACTATGTGCCCCAAAAAGGATATCTCTTTTAGCCAAAATTCACATTTCGAAAATTTGGCGTATAGCTGTTTCTCCCTCAAAGTCTGTAGTACAATCCGCAGATGTCTATCATGCTCTTCTGTATTCCTTGAATAGACCAATATATCATCGATAAATACCACAACAAACTGGTCGAGGTATGGTCTGAAGATAGTGTTCATCAGATCCATAAAAGCAGCCGGAGCATTAGTTAACCCGAATGGCATGACCAAGAACTCATAATGGCCATAGCGGGTTCTAAAGGCAGTTTTAGGTATACTCTGCTCTTGTACTTTCAGTTGATAATAACCTGATCTCAAGTCAATTTTGGAGAATACAGCTGCACCTCTCAACTGATCAAATAAGTCGTCAATGCGGGGCAATGGGTATCTGTTCTTTATTGTTACCTTATTTAACTGCCGATAGTCAATGCATAACCGGAGAGTGCCATCCTTCTTCTTTACAAACAATACTGGCGCTCCCCAAGGTGACACACTAGGGCGGATGAAGCCCTTGTCAAGCAGTTCTTGCAACTGTACTTTCAATTCTTTTAGTTCTGCTGGTGCCATTCTGTATGGCGTTATGGAGATTGGGTCCACACCAGGCATAACATCAATTTCAAACTGCACTTCTCTTTCTGGAGGTAATCCTAGCAATTCTTCAGGAAATACATCTGGAAAGTCACATACAGTAGGAATGTCCTTCAGTGCTGGACTCCCCACTTGGGTGTCTATCACATGTGCCAAGTATGCCTCACACCCTTTCCTAATCATTTTTCTGGCTAGTGCAGCTGAAATGATGTTTGAAGGCAGTAACTGTCTCTCCCCATGTATTACTACATCACCATACTGAGGAAGACCAAAAGTGACTATCTTCAGTCTACAGTCAATCATCGCATGATGCCTGGCTAACCAATCTATGCCCAAGATAACGTCATAATCTCTGAAGGGCATTTTAATTAAATCAGACAAAAAAGTGTGTCCTTGGATCACCAAAGGACAGTCCCTATATAGCCTATTTACCCTGACCTCCTGGCCTAATGGACTAGTTACTAGCACATCATAGTCCATTGGTACACACTGAATAGCAGTAGAATACATCACACTAGCACTAACATACGAATGTGTGGAGCCAGGATCAAATAACACATACACATCTTGGTCAAGGATGGAGAAAATACCAGCTACTACATCTGATGTTTCGGCTTCCTCCCTCTGATGCATAGTATACACTCTGACTGGTGCGCCACTATATACTGGCTGGTTAACAGTGCTCTGACTTCCAGGAGTGCTACCAGGACCCCTACCTCTGCCTCTACCTCTAGCAACTGATGGTGACCCTCTAGGTGCAGAGACTTGGGCTGATCCTTCCGATGTAGCAAAAGATCCAGGCCGGCGCGGACTAGTGCAATCTTTCGCGAAATGTCTGCTCCCTCCACAGTTAAAACATGCGCCAGTGGCTTTGAAACAAACCCCGCCATGAGTTTTCCCACAAGTTTCACCTTTGCATCGATAGAGATCCTCGAGAAGCTTGTTGGGTCGGCTGACCAGACCGAAGTGGTCTTTGGCCAGAAAATCTGCCTCTGCCAGATTTACGGGAGCTAGATCCCCCAAACTGTTTCCTCTTGCCAGAACCACTTTCAGATGCTTGTCCAATAGTCTTTTCAGTTTTCTCTTGAGGACCCTTCTTCACTACCCCTTCTGATTCTATCCTTTCCAGTTCCAAGGCCTGTGAGATAAATTCAGCGAAATTCTGATGTCTGAAACCCACAACTTGCATCCTCAGACTTGGCCTTAGCCCGAACTCAAACCTCTTGCATCTATCTCTGGGGGTGGAGACTAAGCTTCCAGTATAGTGGCTTAGCCTTGAGAAGTCTCTCTCATACTCTGCTATGGTTCGGTCCCCTTACTTTAAACTCAGGAATTCTTGCAATTTCTTATCTACATATGCATCAGGAACCCATTTCTGCCTGAATTCCCTCAGGAAGTCTGTCCATGTCAGCACAGGTGGCTCGACCAGGCTGTGGGGGATGGTCTTCCACCATCCATGTGCATCCCCTTGAAGAAGAGATACTGAATACTCAAACTTCATCTCTTCCGTACACTACAGTTTTCTGTAAACTCGTTCCATTCTTTCCAACCACTGTTCTGCCTCCAGTGGATCCACAGTACCTTTAAACTCGGTGGCCCCAAATTTCATCAGTTTTTCATATTGCCGAGCTGAGAGCTATGGTTGTGCTACAGGTACTGGCATTTGAGCTTGGGGTGGCACATTACCCGCCATTTGCTGGAAGAACGCAGCCATCTGCTGTACAAATTGAGCAGGAAACTGCGGTGCTAGAGCAGGAGCTGGAGTGGCTGACCCACTCACGTTCTGGAGTGCTGGGGCTTCCCCTTGAACCTCAGCCTCAACATATTGTTCTTCAGAATGATCTCCTCCTTCCATTCCATTTTCTCAAATTTTCTACTTCCTGAGATCAAACATAAGGAGGTTGACCTCCGTTAGTGCATATTCATGATGTAAATACGTCATATGTATCAATAAAAGACACTTGAGCAGTTATACTTATCAATAAAATGTTCATACACATTGTCAAAATTTATTGAAAAACCATGCTCTGATACCACTAAAGCATGTCACACCTTACCCCTCCGTAAGGCATAACATGATCCCATAGAATACTTAATGAACTACCGAACTTCACCTACCGATAACCCATTAAGTACCCTACAAGGGATTTTAAAACGATTTTCTTACATTTTGGAAGTGGTGAGTATTTTAGTGAGAATTAAAAACCATTTATTCAAAGCTTAAATACTAGTAAAGATTTTTGTCCATTTTAAATTTTGCCACAAATTTTATAAAATTTTTGACAGAGTTCCGTTTGTAATTAGAGAAAACAGTTCTTCAAATACCTAAAAAAAAAACACTTCCAAAAATATTTCACAACTCCCAACCTTCAATAACTATATCAACTCAGTTCAACATACTTCAAAATAATTTCACAATGCAATTCAAGACTTATCATCTCAAAATATTTAATATCTCCAATCACAAAGCATAGAGTAAGAAATTCATAAGTACAAATATTAATTTACAGAAGGAAATCCAAAAAATATTATTACAATTTATTTACAACTGCTAAACTACATTGATACATACAACATTATATATATTTACATCAAAATTATCTACAAGGGTATAAAATAATACCCGTACAAAAGATTGGTGTGATCTTCAACTTAGTAGCAGCTCACTCTGCTGCTTTTTCCTTGCTCTTATCTGCGATAGCAAAATAAGCTATCGCTGAGTATAAAAATACTCAGTGGTGCACAATAAAAATTTAAAATGCAATAAATAAATCATTCATTGCCAAACACAATTTAAATGTTTCTCAATCACATTTCACAATATTAAAGTTCATAATAACATCATTTTGTCAAATAATCTATTAAACACAGTTTAGTCAAACAATTTCATAAACACAGTGTTGCCAAAGTCATACACAACTTAAGCCATTACACAAAATTTCCGATCAATACTGTGTTGTACACCACGACAAAGCAATCTCAACCCCATTAATCGAAATCAATGAGGGAGGTGGCTAGCCAGCTAATGAGTACTCATCCGATCTACAACCTCAACTGGCAAGCCAGAGAGGGAGGAAAATAAACGATCTCAACCCCATAAATGGAGGAGGAATAATGTGATACTGTCATGCTAAGTGTGAACATAAACTCAATTCAAAACAATTTATACAGACAATTTATGAGAAATTTGATCAATTTTCAAAGTCACATTTACGATTATAAAATGGCAACACACTACATAAATAATCAAAGAAGTCAAATTTTTTAGATTAAAATATTTAAACAATTCTTATTGTGCACAAACCTGACTTGAGTCGCCTTGAAGCCTTGACTCAGTCTCTTCGAATTTCCAAGTCTTTTCAATTTGAAACACATTTCGCCTTGTTTGATACCATAACTTAGCATAAATCCAAAAATAAATTTAACTTCATTTTTACTAGTTCTATTGCGTTAAATTCGACGTTCTCGAAATTTTTGTGTTTCGGGTTACTATTCACTATACTATTCAAGTCAAATTGTTGACTTTTTAAGGCTTAATAGGTATGGGAACTCCAACTTCACCCACATACCACATTTTGGTCATTAAATTTGTTGGTTTTGGTCATTTTCTCAAAGCTTAAGTCCTTTTGGCTAAATTGTCAAATTTTCAGTTTTGGTGCTCCTAGTTGCACTGTTCTATTGGCAATTTTACTGTTGGAATTTGGCAAAACTTCCTTCATAGAAAATGTTCCTTAATGTCTTAAGTTTATTCTCATTTTTGGATCACCTCAATTGAAGTTTTGTAGCTCAAGTTATGGCCCTTTGAATCAGGGCTGCCGGATGGAAAATAACCCAGATTTTCTGGGCAGTTTTGGTGCTGGCAGATTTGAGTCACTAAATTGGGGTGGCCAAATGACTTAGTTGCTGGTCGAATTTGGACTTAAAAGTTTTAGGTCTATATGTGATCTAACCACTGGTAAATTTTCAGGTCAATTTGACCTGCCTAGCTCGAGTTACGACCAAATGAACAAACACTGTTTATTTGGTCGGTTTATCTGATGTGATGCTCTCAACCAACTTTGGTCAATTGGTTCACTAGGTTGTGGTCAGTTTTTGCGCATGGTTCCTTAATGAAAATTGTGCAATTTTATGTCTATTTTCATCTCCAATTGGTGGCATATCAATTGGACTTGTAAAATTTCCGTTTTGGTCCTTCAAAGTTGGTTTAGTCATGCTGCCAGCAGCATGACCATTCAACCTCCGAATTTGGCATCACTTCCAACAATTCAAACACATCTCCTTTGGTCATTATTGACCATTTTTCACCTCACAACAGGTCAAACATGCCATTTACTCATTTCTCCAAATTCTGGTTCACAAACCCTAACATTCAAACCCTAACTCATTTAATTATTTCAATTAACTAAATTCAAAGCTCTCAACATAATCAATCAACTAATTGAGGTCCATAACCTCATTCAAACTCATTAAATTCATGCAATTCATACTCCCTTCAACCAGGCCGAAATTTCAGCAATGGTCCTTCCCCCATATTTGTTTCATTTAATCAAGTTCTAAGCTCACTTTCACAACTAATTATGCATTTAAAGAAGTAAAATAGTAAGTTAGCACACTAACCTTTCTTAAATCCTTCAAACCCTATCTTTAACTCTTCTTTCTCCTTGTAATCTTCTTCTCAAGTTGTAATAACAAGCTTTAGTGAAGTTTTTGGGGGATTTATGAAGATTGAGTGGATGAATTAAAGCTTGAGTGTAAGCTTTAATGGTGGATTTTCATGGAGGGACTTGGGAGAAGATGGGGCGGCAACTTGATGGGAGAAGAAGACAACTTTATTTTTTTTTTTCTTTTGTTTTCTTTTCTCTAATTTAACTTATGGAAGACCACAAAAATTCCAATTAATTAATTAAATTAATTAGTTTAGTTATGGCATCATGCATGAGGTCATGCATGATGTCATCACCTTTGACTTTTCCATCTTTTTCTTTTTTTTCTATTTATTTTTCTATTAGTTCTTTAATTTAATTCTCGATTCCGAAATTTTCTTTTCTCTGATTTTATTTGACAGTTAGGTCAGGAGTCAGCTCTCGGGGTCAATTGACCAAATTGCCCCTCGCCGATTCATCCCGGTTTGCAAATAATTTCATATTTCTTCCGGCTTCCTGACCTAATTATTTGACTGGCTTAATAGTTCTTTTTCGTGATTTTCTCTTTTCCACTGTGTTCATAAGAGTCCTAAGGACCGCAGCGTCACATTTTACGGTTCGAAATTTGAGTTTAAAATGACTTCGCAGTCATTCCCGAGGAGGTCACCCATCGCTGTGACTCTCGGCTCGTTTAACTTCTTTTGTTCTGTTTTTCTTATTTATACTTAACTAATTGAACATTACTAATTATTTGTGTTTATGGCTTCTCTAGTTGTCTTAAGTATGGTTCTAATCCCCTTAATTGTCCGGACCGACATCAGTCATCGGAATAGTGAAATATACCAGGCTATACAAATAGGGGTGTTACATCCACAAGATGATTCGGCTGATCGAGCAGCTTGAACATCTTGACTTTAACATGGATTTCCAACTATAGACGGATTTGATCCTTCAGTCCCTACCTCAGACATTTGGGAATTTTGTGACAAATTTCCATATGACTAAATAGGAATGCACCTTGGCTGGTTTACTCAACATGCTGGTTATTGCCCAAAAGAATATGTCGGGCAATAAAGGAGAAGAGGTAGCTTTGATTGCATCTTCTTTTGCTGGAAAGTCCAACAAGAAGAAGAGCAATTAGAAAAAGAAACCTCAAGTTCCAAGATCTTCTAAGAAGATAGCCAAACAGAAAAACAAAGATCAAAGCTGACAAAGGCAAAGGAAAGTGTTTCCACTGCTAGTAGGATGGGCACTGGAAAGGGAACTGCCCAGAGTATAGCAATTTCAAAGAATGAAATGCCATGATAAAAATCAACTCAAGTTCAAAATATATTTGGCACTTAAGATTAGGTCATGTTGCAGAAGATAGGATTGCAAAACTAGAGAAAATGGGGATTTTATCCTCATTGGGCTCCGAGCCTACTCCAACTTGTGAATCTTGCTTTCAGGGTAAAATGACTAGATCACCCTTTGTTGGACAAGGACTAAGAGTTGAAAATATTTAGAAACTAATACATAGTGATGTATGTGGCATATTTAGAGAAATGGCTAGAAGCGATTTTTATTACTTTATTACCTTTACTGATGATAAATCATGGTTTGGATATTTGTATTTAATGAAATACAAACATGAATCTTTTGAAAAGTTCAAAGAATTTAAATCTGAAGTAGAAAATCAAACAGGAAAAAGTATTAAAGCTCTTCGATCAGATCGTAGAGGTGAATACTTGAGTACTGAATTTGATGAATACTTGAGAGAGCATGGCATTGTTTCCCAACTGACTCCTCTAGGAATACCACAGCTGAATGGTATATCTGAAAGGAGAAATCATACCCTGTTGGATATGGTACGTACTATGATGAGCTATACTGATATGCCAATCTCCTTTTGAGGATTTGCATTAGAATCAGCTTTGTATATTCTGAATAGGATTCTAACAAAATCAGTATCTTCCACACCTTATGAGATATGGCATGGAAGAAAACCAAGTCTTAAGCATGTTAAGATTTGGGGTTGTCCAGCTTATATTAAAAAGCTGAATACTGATAAATTGGAAACCAGATCAGAAAAGGGTCGATTTGTTGGATATCCAAAAGATAATTTTGGATATTATTTACCTACATCACAAAAGGTTATGATAAGTAAAGATGCCACATTTCTTGAACAACAGTTTGTTCAAGAAGGAGGCAAAGGAAGGTAAATAGAGTTGGAATTGGAGAATTTTGACCAATCAATAGATCAGATGGATATAGATCCATCTAGTCAACCTACACCTATTGATGAAACATCTACAGTTGTTCCTCATAGAACAACCAGGGTATCTCACCCACCAGTGAGATATGGTTTCCTTCATGAAGAAGAACAAGAGTTGTCTACTCATGAAGAAGTAGATCATGGAGATGATCCATTAACCTATGAAAAAGCTATATCAGATATAGACTCTTCAAAATGGATTGATGCTATGAAATCTGAGATTGATTCCATGTATAAGAATCAAGTTTGGGATCTTATTGACCCACCTGAAGGTATTGTACCTATAGAGAACAAATGGGTTTTTAAGAAGAAAATTGGTTCTGATGGAAAGGTAGAGACCTATAAAGCAAGGCTAGTAGCGAAAGAGTTTCGCTAAAGGCAAGGAATCGACTATGAGGAGACTTTCTCGCCTGTTGCCATGCTTAAATCAATTAGGATTCTATTAGCAATAGTTGCATACTATGATTATGAGATTTGGCAGATGGATGTCAAAACAGCTTTTCTCAATGGATACATTGAAGAAAACATTTTCATGGAATAACCTAGGTGTTTTGAATCCCAAGATGGTTCCAAAGTGCGTAAGAAAAAACGATCCATTTATGGGTTAAAACAAGCTTCGAGGAGTTGGAACATCCGTTTTGATGAAGCCATTAAGTCATTTGGTTTTATCAAAAATGAGGATGAGCCATGTGTATATAAGAAGGTTAGTGATAGTGGTATCACTTTCCTTGTCTTATATGTGGATAATATTCTATTAATAGGTAATGACACAGGTATGTTGACAACTATAAAGGTATGGTTGTCAAATACATTCTCCTTGAAAGACTTAGGGGAGGCAACCTATATTCTTGGGATTCACATATATAGAGATAGAGCGAAAAGAATAATTGGTTTATCCCAAAGTCTATACTTGAAAAAGGTGTTAAAGAGGTTTAACATGCATTGATTCTAAGAGAGGATTGTTACCTGTGAGACATGGTGTCCACCTTTCTAAAGAGATGTTTACAAAGACACCTAAAGAAAGAGATAAAATGGCCAGGATTCCATATGCTTTGGCTATTGGAAGTTTGATGTATGCAATGTTGTGTACTAGGCCGGATATTGCATATGCTATTAGTTTAACAAACAGGTATCAATCCAATCCAGGTTTGGAACACTAGATACCTGTTAAGAATATCCTTAAGTACTTGAGAAGAACTAAGGATTTATTCTTGATATATGGAGGTGGAGACTTGCAATTGGATGGTTATACTGATTCCAATTTTCCAATTAGATATCGATGATAGAAAGTCTACCTCTGGGTATGTGTTCATTTGCAATAGAGGTGCAGTTAGTTGGAAGAGTTCCAAATAGAGTACGACTATAAATTCCACTACTGAGGCTGAGTATATTGCTGCATCAGATCCTGCAAAAGAAGCTGTTTGGATATAAGGAACCTCGGTCTCAATAGAAATCCAAACACATAGAAAGGCGCTACCGCATTATCAGAGAGATAGTGGGGCAAGGTGATACATCCATGCAGAAAATAGCATCAGCTGAAAATCTAGCTCATTCGTTCACTAAGACTTTGTTACAAGCTCAGTTAGACCGACATCTTGAGAAGATGGGTCTAAGATATTCTAATGAATGGCTCTAGTGCTAGTAGGAGATTGTTAGAAGTATGCCCTATAGCATATCATTTAATATGTATCTTGTACATGTTTTATTAATAAAAGGCATTTTCACTTTTCTGTTTACATAATATATTTATGTGTAATAGAAAAGGTTCATTGATATTTTGTTAGAATTCTATTCTTAAGTTGTTAAGAATATGAGTGACAGTATTTCTAGCACAAAGTATCATAAATAGGTTCACAATCGAGGATACTTCACAATAAGGACATGACTTATCCAGAAAGATTGTATTCATGTTTGTTCCCAAGTTATTTCTATGAGATATAAATAAGATGGAATGGTGAGTCTCATACCATATAACAAACATGATGGGCACTTATACATAATAAGTAAGTCGAACCAGTGACATTTATGACAAGCACATGGAGTTTACTCTTGTCAATGTATTATCATAAATCATATCAGTGCATATAATCTTTAAACCTGAGATAGCACAGTTATCTTATATATAGATAGTTTGAGTTTGATACTGCTTTCATACTTGTACTGTGTATGGGTATATGGGCATGTGTTGGCTCCTACTAGTTATATATGGAAGTAGGTGTTGATCAAGATGGAATCTGTTCCTCTTAAGTAAATAGGGATAAAATCCTATGTTCATTTAATTATTCTTGATGTTTCAAGTTCCTGGTCAGGACATATAGATTTAATTAGAAAAGAGTTTCTGATGAGAAAAATATTTTTAATCAAGAACTGGAATTAAAAGAGAACATAATATTCATAGCAAATGGGGTTTGACATAAGCCATGACTCCAGCTCGAATTGGGATTTTATAACAGAGAGATTCTAGTGCATGGTAACATATGATTATAGGTTCATTTAAGGTAAACCTTATTACTAATTGGGTGGCCATGGCATGTTATGCTAGGTGTTAACCATGGTCTATGAGATGCATAAAATGATTTAGAGAAATCATTTATGGTAAGAAAGAGTTCTGATGATATTAAGAGTTGATATCATGTCTCATTGCCAATTAGTGATGAGCCTAGTAAGTCACACACATACACAAGTAATCACCAAATTAAATATAATTTAATTAATTAATTAAAGAGTTTAATTAATTAATTAAATAGTTTTGGTTTGCAATTAGATTACAAAGTCCCTAGCATGGCTTGAAACCAAATCTAGGTTATTGGATATATAGTATAAGTTAAATTTATATTTAAAATATTTAAATATGAATTTAATTAATGAGAAATTAATTAATAGAGATTAATTAATTAATTTATATTTGATATAAATTGATTAGAAGAAGAGAAATAATTATTTTGGGTTGAGAACTCAAAATTACGACACAGGGGTATTTTAGTCATTTCACAGGGTGACATGTGGCACCATGAGATAGTGACATATGGCACTACACATAAGCTTGCCATATGTCTTTTAATCATATAAGATGATCAAAGTCAAGATTAAATATAGGTTTGACACTTGGCACAATGTGATTGGGTCAATTAAACCTAGAGCTAATCAAAAGGTGACATGTGGCAAGGGTTTTAAGTGGTGACCTAGCTATATAAGTGTTGTTATGAAAAGAAAACATAACAAGCTGCCATTCATCTCTTTGTGCCGCCACCCTTGGCTGCTCTTCCTTCTCTTCTTCTTTATCTCTCATTAATTCAAAGAGATTAGCAAACAATCTCTTGAATTAAAAATACTAGAAATAGTTTCTAGTGTTCTGTTTACATCTGTAATTTCTCAAAAGACAAAACTTGATTTTCTAATTCATAGAAAAAGCTTTAGAAGCTGTTCAAGGGCTGCCATAGGTGATCTTGGTGTGGACAAGCTAGAGGGACAATATCTGGTGTCCTAAAGACGCATCCTAAAGGTGTCAAACACACTGTAATGCATCAAAAGGTTAATGCACTTGTTCTTGATCTAATCTAGGGTTCTAATGGATTAATCTGTTAATTCTAAAATCTTAAATGGAAAATGTAGATCCAAAAATATATTAAAAGAGTTTTAATATGATGTTTATCATTAAAATCAAATAGATAAAAATAAATCTTGCATGATGCATGTGACCCTAGAAGAAAAATTTTGAATTTCAATTATCTAAACTTGTGTTTTCATGCTTCCGCTCCTGTCACTAAGGTCAAATAATACATATACATCCTAATCAAAGAAAGAGAATGTACCAGCCACCACATCAGAAGTTTCTACCTCCTCTCTCTGACGTATGGTAAGTAATTTGGTTGGTGCTCTAATCTGCTCAGGCTGATTAACAATAACCTGACTAGTGGTAGTACTGCCTTAACCCCTACCCCTGCCTCTATTAGTAGACTATGAACCTCTTAGGGTAAAACCCTGAACTGGCCCCTCTGCTATAGTGTAGGGCATAGGTTTGCGTGTACTAGTGCAATCTTTGGTAAAGTGTCCAGTTCCTCCGTAGTTATAGCAAGCTCCTATGGCCTTGAAACATACTCCACCATGCATCTTGCCACAGGTCTCACATGTGCAAATAGACAATGATCCTCTGGACATCTGCTGAATAGGTCTAGTTGGCCTCTGCACTGATAATCTGCCTCTACCAAATCTCCAGGTACTAGGTCTCCCGAAACTCTTTCTCTTCCCTGAACCACTGCCTTACTCTGAATAGTCATCTTCACAGTATTTTCTTTCTCTCCCACTCCCTTCTCAGCTATCTCCTCAAGTTCTACTCTCTCTAGCTCGAGAACCTATGAAATCAAATATGAGAAATTCACATACCGAAAGCCCACTACTTGCTTCCTAATGCTCGGCCTCAAACCTATCTCAAATCTCTTACACCTGTCTCTGCTAGTAGTAAGTAGGCCTCTTGCATAGTGACTCAATCGGGAGAACTCTGTTTCATACTCTGCTACTGTTCTATCCTCCTGTCTTAAACCCAAAAATTCCTGGAGTTTCATATCAATATAAGTATCAGGAACATACTTCTGCTTGAATTCTCTACGAAAATCACCCCATGTCAAAATAGGAGGCTCCATCAGACTATATGGGATAGTTTTCCACTCATGAAAACTACTCATGAGTTCATTTTTCATGATGTAAATGTACTATATGTATCAATCTATAACATTTGAGTAGTTATACTTATCAAGAAAATATTTTTAGTATGTAACTCAAATCTTGCTCTAATACCACCAAAACATGTCACACTTTACCCTTTCATAAGATATGACATCCTCCCATAATATGCCTAATGAATTACCGAAACACCCTCTACCGATAATCTATTAAACATATTACAAGAGATTTAATGATTCCAAATTCATTTTCAAGTTAAACTTGTTGATAAAAGGTTTAATAGTTATTCTAAGGTTTAAGAAAAATACCATGAAATTAATTAAAAAAAATAAGTATTTTTAAAACTTAAAGGAATTAGATGAAAATCCGACGTGATGACAGCTAAAAATCTATTTACCCAAAATTTTAAACCTGTTAAAAAAAATTGTAGCAATATATTTATATCACCACATTTATCAAATCAACATTTCAATAAATGCTTTCCTCATTCACAACCAAAAGAAATAAATCCTTACAAATTTTCATTCATTTGATATCAATAAAATAATATTATGTCATCTTTATATAACTGCTCAAATATTTCTTGCATACATATAGTCATTATTTACATCAGAAAAAAAAATTCAAAAGTGAAAATCTAGAACTATACCCTGCTTGCAAAAAAATGCGGCATCTATTACATTCACTCAGCGGTATTTTCCTTTCCTTTACCTGTGATAGCATAAAAAAAAAAAAAAAAAACCATCGTTGAGTACAAAAACTTAGTAGCGCACAATTATCAATTTATAAAATCTCACGTGAAATATAATATCGTTTCATAATTTCATTTATTCACAATTTCATGAAACACGAAAATAATAACAAAACTTTTAATAACACATTTCTTATACCATTTAAAAATAGTTAGTGTTGCCAACATCTCACAGCTTGTATAATGACATAAAATTTCTAATCAATGTCATATTGTACACCATGAAAAAGCTATTTCAACCCCAACTAGCCGAAACTAATGAGGGAGGCAAAGCTAGCTAGCAAATACGAGTGCACCCATCCAATCTCAACCTCAGCTAGTAAGCCAGAGAGGGAGGATAATATAGCCAATCTCAACTCCATAAGTGGAGGACGAACATATCCAATCTCAACCTCATAAACTGAGGGAGAAAATCAAAATCTGTCATGCCACCTATGATTTTAAAATAATTTTAAAACAATTTCTATTCAAATAAACGAATATTTCAAATCATCATATATTATCATATATGGTTGGCAACATATCAATTTCACAAACACTTCTAAATCACATACATCCGGCCAACCCTATGCTATAATATAATAAATGGCCAAACGTCCGCCTTTTCATCACAATAATAAATTCTTTTCAATAGTAAAAATGTTTTCAAAACAATATAAATAATTCTCAATCAATCACACATCTTTTTTTTTTTTAAGACAAAGGAAATTCACATTTGAGCTTGTAGAAAATCTATTCTTTTCATTTTTAACTTTAAAACACAAGAAGATTAGAGTTGTGCACAAACCTTATCTTAGTCTCCTTTCTTTGACCTATTTATCCCTTTATTTCCAACTTCTCTTCTCCACCGAAACACACAATTTCAAAAGCTTCAATACTTATTACAACTTCTACTAGTAACTAACCAAATAAATTCCAAGTGAAATTCCTAAAATAACTACACATTCTAACTATTCCACCAACAATCAGCTTAGGTAAAAGCAAGAATTAGCTTGTGCTTTCTTCATAAAATTTCTAGATTTATGTTTTAGCTTTCATTATCATTTTTCATCACTCAATTTGGAGGTCTAGATCATTAATTATAGCCAAAATACCAGGTACTATTTTTGGGTGCCTTATTCTAAGATTTTTAGGTTTCTAGATTTTTACCTGAATTTGCACTCAATATCCAAGTACTTCACATTCAAAATTGGCACAAAGTCTGTAAAAAAATTTTTAAAGTCTATGTCTTAAGAAAATTTTGGTTTAAATTTTATCTCAATTGGAGTTCTACAACTCAACTTATATTCAAATTAGTACCAGCTATTCACAGGTCACAATTTTCAAATTCTCAGTCAATTCTGGCCAATAGGGCAGCAAGTGAAAAATTCTACCAAAAATTATAGAAACAGGATTTGGTTGTCATATTTTTTAAAAATCAACATTCACATGTCTATTTAAATCTATAATTTTAAGTACATCAAAATTAGGGTTGTGTTTCAAGTTATGACTAGAAATATGCAGCCTACTCTAGACACTAGTCTCAGCCAGAGCAGTAACAAGACATGCAAAAATATCATCATGCAGCTGATAGAATCAATTCTTGGCCATAACTACAAAGTTTTAGAGCTCTCATCAAGCTTTCCAATAACTCTAGAATCACACCATTTCGAGTTCTGTAGCTCAAGATATGAATTTTTTAAAGTTAGCTGTCCTATTTTTGGAAATCATCAAGTCAGTTTTCCAGATTTGAGCAATAAAAAGTTTTACCTTCAAAGACCATCCTAATAGGGGAATTAAGGCTGGCACAAAACTACAAAGTTTTAGAGAATTCTTTAAGGTTTCCATAGGCATAAGAATCTCAGTAATTCAATATTCCTAGCTCATGTTATGAATTTTCAAAAGTGACTGCCCAGTAGCCTCCTGGGCAGAACCAAACCCTAACACACACTTACAAGCTATCTCTATCATTCCTTTGTATTTCTTTCCTATCCCTAATGAAATTCCTACTCAAACATGATCAAAATAAGCAAGTTATAACAATAACCTTGGTTGAATCTAGCTGCTGCCCTTTGTTCCCTTCAAATCTTCTCCATTCCTTCAAGAAATCAGTTCTTTCAAGCTTGATCTTTCAACTCTTCTTACCCCCTTGTGCTTAAGCTTTTAGAATGTTGTTTTCTAGGGTTTGATTTGGGGTTCTTCTCCTTCAATTTTTCAAAAAATTGGCTTTTGAAAGAGAAAAACAAAATTGGGAAATTAATGGGGTGTTGGTCAGCTGGAATGAGGAAATAAGGAAGGGTATTATCCTTTAGTTTTTACCCATTGGTCCTTAGTGAGCTTTCAACTTCTAATTGGCTTTTCATTTGTCATTTATAATTTTTCCCTCAAACTTATAATTTATTCAATTTAGTCCTCTTATCTTTTAATTTCCCCTGAACTTTTTAATCAATTCAATTTAATCCTCAAAATCTTGGTAATCACTTCCTAGGTGTGGGTGAAAGTGATTGCACACACTACTAGTTTTACAATTTATGTGAGTATCTTTTTTTTTTTTTTTGAGTAAGTTGAGAATATTAAAATGAGGATGAGTGTAACATCCTCATTTTCGTAGTTTGTACATCCTACTGTTCCGACGGCTAATGTCTGTCCCGGAAAGTCGAAATGTCTAGAACTACACTTCGGTGATAGTAAACATGCATAAAATGATGAAATAAATAAAAGGAAAATATAAGAAAAATTAAAGAAAAATAAAAAAGAGAAAATGAAACTAGGTTAAACGAGCCGAACTCGTAGCGATGGGTGACTGCACTGGAAAGTTACGGTGATGACTGTTGACTAGCCCTGGACCGCGGGGAACTCGGGAAAATATTTAATTAAAGGTCTACTGAGGTGTAATTGACATTGAGAATGTCAAAGAAAAATTAATAAGTTAGTATAAATGAAAAATGAATATTTAAGAAATCGGCGGTACAATGAGTAAATCGATAGCACCGAAAAAGTCCGAATTTAACTCGAAGAGGGGCATTTTGGTCATCTGACATCTAGAGTTGCCTTTTGACCTAAATGTCCATTAAAAATAAGTAGTATTAAATTTTGAGAACCCCATGAAAAAGGAAATTAAATGTGTAATGAAAATTAGGGAAAATATGGGGTTTAATTTAAATATTACATAGTTTAATTATTATATTAGTAAACTTTACTTAGTGGACACTAAGTGGCACTATATAAAGACACCTAAGGAGTAGAATTTTCCCACTCACTTCATCACTTTCATCAAGCTCCTCTCCCATGGCCGAATTGAAGCTCTCAAGTGTCCTCCATGGACATCCATGAAGCAAGCTCCATTTCCCTACCTTTAAGCCATTATTTCTTCAAACTCCCTTCATGAAAAATGATCCTTGCACCATGGGCAACATATAGGCAGCAAAAGGGAGAGGAAATTCCAAGGATTTTTCAAGCTCAAGTTGAGGTTAGTGCTAGTTTTTCTTCCCTTGCTTAAGTAAAGTTTGTAGTGAGGTTATGGTGAGTAGTTTGGTTGAAAAATTTAAGGAATTGAGTGAGTATTTGGTGTGTGTAATTCTTGGCAGCCATGAAAAGGGAAGGTAAGTGAATTATTCTTATATGTAATTGATGGTATTTAATGGGAATTAGTGTGGATTAAAGTAATTTGTGATGCTAGTAAGTTAATCTCATGTGTAACTTGTGATTGAGCTTTTGAAATGGGGATTTGTATTGTTGCTTCATTTTGGGCAGCCATGAGAACATGAGAGATTAATTATCTCATGAATTTAATTGATGTTTTGGGATGTTGATAAGTAAGCAAATGAGGGTTACACTTAGATTGATGAAAATACTTATGCTAAAAATTGGTTGAATGTGAATTGTTGAATTAGAACATTTGAATTAAGAATTTTAAAGTGGGACTTTGATGCTTTAGTAAACTGCCATGTTGGGCAGCCTTAAATATCATGAATTTGTGTGTGAGTTTATAAAATTTATTAATGAAATATGATGGTGTTGAATGGTGGGCAGTTTGTGTAATTGCCATGGAAGTGTATGTGTAATATAAGTGATGTACATTGAATTTGAGTTGAAGTAAATGTTAAACATTAATGGTGTATTGTGTGCATTGAGCACTTGAGTGTTCTGCCCAAAATGCTTACTGGAATTGTGTACAATATATATAGAAGTGCCATGATTAAATGTTGAAGTATTGGGAGGAGGAGGATTGTCAAAATTAGAAGTGTAATGTTCAAATGCAGGTTGTGTATGTTAGTAGCACCTAAATTAGGTCATAAGTGCAAAACTATGAACCCAATTGGTATAAGGCCAATGGGGGGGTGAAACTAAACACCAAATATGTAACACCCCTCACCCGTCTACACTATAGCCGAGCAAGGCGTGCTACACGGCGTATCGAAGCACCTAATCTTATCTGATTTCATTATAGTTCTTGATTTACTTATTCAAAAACTTCATCTGAGGTTTAGGCTATTTTTACTGTTTATCAAAATCTGACTAATTTAAAAAAATTCAAAAAAATTTAATGATAATCCGGCAGAGTGCTGGCTGTAATTTGGACTAACAGTTCTTCTGAACCTGCTAAAAATAATTTCAATATATACTCAAATTCATAACTCAGATTGTCTCAAAGAATTCTCAATAGTTTCTCAAACTCAGATTCAGTCTCAAAATTTCTCAAATTGATTCTCATTCAGAATCATTATGATTAGATAATCAATTCAAATATCAGAATTCTTATATTTCATTAACTTATATAATTTTCCAATTAAGTACATAAATTTATCAAGTACTGGATATACAAATGAAATTACAGTTACTAATTCATATTACAATAGAAGCAGTAATTATAATGTACAGATTAGAAAACATGCTTAAAATGAGCCCTATCTACATGCATTGCTGAGGAGGTGACAATCTTGAATTCATCTAACACTTCTGCAGATCTGGACTCCAAAAATCTCAGTCGACAGTCTACTGGTTTTACCTTTAGTACCTGTGTGAGGAAGCAATTCCATCGCGCTAAGCATTTCTGCTTAGTGGTGCAATAATATAGCAAGAAATAATATATACAAATAAAGAAAGAAATAAATCATAATTCGGATATCCAAGAATCAATTATTCTAACTGTATTATATTTTAAGTCTCTACGATTCTGCAAATTGTATCTTTATTATGTTTCTATTGCTAATCTCTTTTACTCATTTCATTCAATACTTAATTTAATTGTACTGAAATTTTTGTATACTTAACTTAACTTAACTTCCTGAATTGAATAATGTTTTAATTGACTGCAGCCTATACACTGACCAGACTGGATAAATGGATATACTAGCACTGGATACCTAGTACCTTGGGCCATCACACTATCGGTCACAAAGTATCTCCTGGTATGCAAACAGTGTGGCTAAAAAGCCATATAATCAATCAGGCATTAAGCCGAGTATAATAACACTATCTGTATAGCCAAAGGCTATTAAAATCATAGTATGGCATAATAAGCCATAAAACACAATATGACGTAAAGCTATTTACAGAACAGCTGCCAGAATCATATTGGCATGCCAATCTATCCAAACTAGTCAACTAGGCAAACTAGGGCATATTACAATATTAAATATTTATTTCTTTATTTTCAGGGTTTACTGGTCATTATACAATTCACTGGTCAATGAAAATGTTGACCTTTGTATACATCATGGATAAGTTGATTCTAGTATCAGTATGTCCTAATTTGTATTTCAATATGCTAACAATATAATGCAATTTACCATTTTTACAAGTTGGCATTCACTGCCAAATTACTTAAAGCATCATTATATGTAAATGTCAAATTCTCAATTTTTGTGTGCTAGATTGATCTAGCTTAAAGTCCTATTTCTCTTGGGTTTTAGCTTCTGGTCAAGAAGCAAAATTGTAGCTCTATGTCTTATTGCACTCTGGGCAAAATTTCAAGTCATTTTGAGTTGTATAGTCCAAGATATGGTCAATTTACTAAAGCTGAACAGATTACACCTTTAGTGCAAAATTTGGTCAATTTTAGGTCACTTTTAGTTTTGGCAGTTTTGGTACTCGAAATTGTACAAGCTATTTGACTTGGTTCTGGCAATTTCTGGGCTTTGGTGTCTTTAATTGTAGCTCTATGTCTTATTGCACTTTGGGTAAAATTTTAGGTCATTCTGAGTTGTATAGACCAAGATATGGTCAATTTACTAAAGCTGGATAAATTACATCTTTAGTGCAAAATTTGATCAATTTTAGGTCACTTTTAGTTCTGGCAGTTTTGGTACCCGAACTTGTGCAAGCTATTTGACTTGGTTCTGGCCATTTCTGGGCTTTGGTGTCTTCATAAGAATTGTAGCTCTATGTCTTATTGCACTATGGGTAAAATTTCAGGTCATTCTGAGTTGTATAGACCAAGATATGGTCAATTTACTAAAGCTGGACAAATTGCATCTTTAGTGCAAAATTTGATCAATTTTAGGTCACTTTTAGTTCTGGCAGTTTTGGTACCCGAACTTGTGCAAGCTATTTGACTTGGTTCTGGCCATTTCTGGGCTTGGTGTCTTCATAAGAACTGCAGCTCTATGTCTACGCTATCCATGGTAAAAATTTCAGGTCAATTGGACTTGTTTTGAGTGAGTTATGGTCATCCCAATGACTACTGTTCATATGGTCAAAAATCTGGATTTGCAACGTTGCCATTCCGGATTTGGTCATTTTTAAGGTCAATTTCTAGGCATAATTTTGGCAATATTTCTACATAAATTTTGGCTATTTGGTGTCTAGTTTCACCCCCCCATTGGCCTCATACCAATTGGGTTCACAGTTTTACACTTATGACCTAATTTAGGTGCTGCCGATATATACAACCTACATTTGAACATCACACTTCCAATTTTGACAATCCTCCTCCTCCCAATACTTCAACATTTAATCATGGCACTTCTATATATATTATACACAATTCCAGCAAGCATTTTGGGCAGAACACTCAAGTGCTTAATGCACATAATACACCATTAAAATTTAACATTTACATCAACCCAAATTCAATGTACATCAACACTTATTTTACACATACACTTCCATGGCAATTATATAAACTGCCCACAATTCAACACCATCATATTTCATTAATAAACTTGATATTCACACCCACAAATTCATGATATTATAGGCTTCCAAAATGGCAGTTTTCCAAAGCATCAAGGTCCCATTTCAAACCCTTAATTCAAGCACTAACATGCACATACTTTGATATTAACTTACCACAACTTCCATTTGAGTTAATCAACCTTAACTCCCATCCATTAAATATAAGAATAAGTCACTAAATATGCATTTTCATGGTTTCCAAAACTAAGGTTCACCAATACTCAATCCTTTCCTTAATTTTTCTTAGCAATTCAACTTACCCAAAACTCAACACAAGGATTAGTGAAGGAAAATGGGAAGATTAAGCACTAACCCTTTTTGTGCTTGATCAAACTTCATTAAATCCTCTCCTTCTTGCTGCCTATAGCTTCCCCAAGTTGAGTAGGCAAAGATTAATGAAGGAATTTGTGTGGAAAGGTGGCTAGAAATGGAGTGCATGAAGGTTAATGAAGCTTCGGCCATGGAGGAACAATGGTGGATTCACTTCGGCTGGATGAAGAGAGGATGAAGATGAGATGTAATTCTATCCAAAAGGCTTTATATAGGTCCCATAAATCATGCTTAGTGGAGCACTAAGTTTGATTAATGGTTTAAATAATCCAAAGTTCCTTAATTTGTAATTATGCCACCAATCTTCCACTATTTATATAATGTACCACATTTTTATTTTTCATGATATTTTCAAAGTATAATACCACTTTTTTATAATGGACATTGAATTCAAAAGTCAACTCTAAGTTTCAATTGACCAAAATGCCCCTCTTCGGGTCAAATTCAAACTTTTTCGGTACTACCGATTTACTCCTTGTACTGTCGATTTCTTTAATTTTCATTTTCCGTTTATACTGACTTACAAATTTTTCTTTGATATATTTCCAATGTCAATTACACCTCAGTAGACCTTTTATTATGTCCCGAAAATATTTTCCCGGGTTTTTCGCGGTCCAGGGCTAGGCAACGGTCATCACCGTAACTTCCCGGTGCGGTCATCCATCGCTACGAGTTCGGCTCATTTAACTTAGTTACATTTTATCTCTCTTATTTTTTCTTAATTTTTCTCATCACATATTTCATTATTTTATGCTTCCCCACTGTCAATTAAGTGTAGTTCCAGATATTCCGACTTTTCGGGGCAGACATTAGCTATCGGAACAGTAGGATGTATGGGCTACGAAAATGAGGATGTTACAAAATAGGCTAACTTTCATGTAGAAATGTTGCCAAAATTCTGCCTAGCAACTAACCTTAAAATTGATCAAATTTTTCACTAAAGGTACAATCTGTACAGCTTTAGTAAATTAACCATATCTTGGTCTATATAACAGAATGACCTGAAATTTTACCAAAAGTTCAATAAGACATAGAGTTACAATTCTTATGAAGACACCAAAGTCCAGAAATGGTCAGAACCAAGTCAAATAGCTTGCACAAGTTCGGGTACCAAAATTGCCAAAACTAAATGTAACCTAAAATTAACCAAATTTTACACTAAAGATGCAATCTGTCCAGCTTTAGTAAATTGACCATATCTTGGTCTATACAACTCAAAATGACCTAAAATTTTGCCAAAAGTTCAATAAGACATAGAGCTATAATTCTTATGAAGACACCAAAGCCCAGAAATGGCCAGAACCAAGTCAAATAGCTTGCACAAGTTCAGGTACCAAAACTGCTAGAACTAAATGTGACCTAAAATTGACCAAATTTTGCACTAAAGGTGCAATCTGTCCAGCTTTAGTAAATTGACCATATCTTGGTCTATACAACTCAGAATGACCTGAAATTTTGCTAAAAGTTCAATAAGACATAGAGCTACAATTCTTATGAAGACACCAAAGCCCACAAATGGCCAGAACCAAGTCAAATAGCTTGCACAAGTTCGGATACCAAAACTGCCAGAACTAAATGTGACCTAAGATTGATCAAATTTTGCACTAAAGGTGCAATCTATCCAGCTTTAGTAAATTGACCATATCTTGGTCTATACAACTCAGAATGACCTGAAATTTTACCCAGAGTGCAATAAGACATAGAGCTACAATTTTGCTTTTTTGACCAGAAGCTAAAAACCAAGAGAAATAAGACTTTAAGCTAGACTAATCTAGCACACAAAAATTGAGAATTTGACATTTACATACAATGATGCTTGAAGCAATTTGGCAATGAATGCCAATTTATAAAAATGGTAAATTGCACTATATTAGAAGCATATTGAATTACAAATTGTGACATGTTGATATTAGAATCAACTTATGCATGATGTATGAAAAGGTCAACATTTTCATTGACCAATGAATTGTATAATGACCAGTAAACCCTAAAAATAAATATTTAATCTTGTACTATTCCCTAATTTGCCAATTGACCAGTTTGGATAGGTTGGCATGCCAATAGGATTCTGACAGCTGTTCTGTAAATGACTTTACGTCATATTGTGTTTTATGGCTTATTATGCCATACTATGATTTTAATAGCCCATGGCTATACAGATTGTGTTATTATACTCGGCTTAATGTCTAATTGATTATATGGCTTTTTAGCCACACTGTTTGCACACCGGGAGATACTTTGTGATCGATGGTGTGACGGCCCGAGGTACTAGGTACCCAGTGCTAGTATATCCGTTTATCCAGTCTAGTCAGTGTATAGGCTACATGGGCAGTCAATTAAAACATTATTCAATTTAGGCAGCTAAGTTAAGTTAAGTACAATGAAATTTCAATACAATTAAATTAAGTATTGAATGAATGAGTCAAAGAGATTAGCAAAAGAAACATAACAAAAATATAAATTGCAGAACTATAGAGACTTGAAATACAATACAGTTAGAATAATTTGTATACTGAGTAGTATTACTGAAAAGTTATAAACTAAGCACTTCCAAAAAGGAACAAACTAGTATATAAGATCGTCGATACTAGAAATATCATATCAAATTAAATTGATTCCTGAGTAACCGAATTATGATTTATTTCTTTCTTTATTTGTATATAATATTTCTTGTTATACTATTGCACCACTAAGCAGAAATGCTTAGCGCGATGGAATTGCTTCCTCGCGCAGGTACTGAAGGTAAAACTAGTAAACTGTCGACTGAGATTTTTAGAGTTCAGATCTACAGAAGTGTCAGAAGAGTTCAAGATTGTCACCTCCTCAGCAATGCATGTAGATAGGGCTCATTTTAAGCATGTTTTATAATCTATACATTATAATTACTGCTATTATTGTAATGTGAATTAGTAATTGTAATTTCATTTGTCTATCCTATACTTGATAAATTTATGTAGTTAATTGGCAAATTTGTATAAGTTAATGAAATATAAGAATTCTGATATTTAAATTGATTATCTAATCATAATGATTCTGAATGAGATTGAGTTTGAGAAATTTTGAGACTGAATCTGAGTTTGAGAAATTGATGAGAATGCTTTGAGATAATCTGAGTTATGAATTTGAGCATATATTGAAATTATTTTTGGCGTGTTGTAAGAATCATCCAAATTACAACCTAAGACTGCTCGATTATCGTTAAAATTTTTGAAATTTCCAAATTAATTAGATTTTGATAAAAGTAAAAATAGCCTAAACCTTAAATAAAGTTTTTGAATAAATAAATCAAGAACTGTAATGAAATCAGATAAGATCAGGTACTCCGGCACTCCGTGTGACACGCCTTGCTCGGCTACACTGTAGACGGGTGAGGGGTGCTACAATGAGGGTGTTACACATTTGATGAAGAAATTTTTATTGTTAAGAACAATATTATTATTAGTATTATAAGTGTTTTAGTGTTACTTTAAATAAAAACTAGTTTTAAAAGATTTTATTGTAGAAGCAAAAGGACCTAATTGAATGAACCTAAAAAGTTCAAGGACTAAAAAGGTAATTAAATATAAAAAAAAGAAACAATTTTGAAAAATGCGTGCAGCTCTTCCATCTAAAAGAACTCTCCACGCCTACTCTCTTCTTCCCCCCCCCCCCCCCCCACCAACAACTCCATTTTTTTCGACCACCAATAACCCTTCAATGCTAACGAGGACTCTAGCGGCACTTGCACCACTAGTTGATAGCAGCATGAAACAGAATGGCAATAAACAGTAGCTTGCAGGTGAGAATATGTGACAGGGAGAGAGAGAAGCCACAATTTTCCAAGCCGTATCCAGCCATTCCAGCCAATGCTTGAAAGAGAAATGCGCCAAATGCAAGAACAATTTGTCAATAGGTGCCAATATTAGCAATTTAAATTTTTCATAATCTAGGATTTCATGCATCATGCAACCACATTAAGCTATTGAAAAATACATCATTTATCATACAAAATCATGTTTTAAATGCTAATCAAGCCTAATTGCCATTAGGAAACAATTTCTCCAAATTTAAACAAGTTAGGTTTTTGGAGAATTCTTACCCAATAGAACTAGAATCAAATTCTACACACCTAATCCAAGAAGCAAGGCCACCAATTGCTAGCCCTCTAGCTTGTCCACATAAGATCCTTGATCGAAACCCATTGATCAAATCAAAAACTTCTTCTTTAGCTTCCTAATGGTATGGCCAACAACAAAAAGGGAGGAAAGAGTATGTTGTTTGAGTTTTTCTCTTATGGAAGTTATGAGAAACACTTCTCACTTGAGATTCAAGAGCAACAACACTTAGTGTTCTTGAATGTTGATTCAAGAATGAAAATGAAACTAAAGAAAAGAGAGAGAAAGAGTGGTTGGCTAGTATGGGAGAAGAAGAAGTCATTTATTTTCTTCTTATCTCATATATTAATATCTCAACTTTTAATTAATTAAGCTAATAAGTGTTCATCTTTAATTGGCTAATTAAAAATATTGTCTCAATCTCATTGGACCATTTGTTAAAGCTTAATATTACTCAAGAAATTAAGATTAGATTAATCAAAATTAATCATGCCAATTAATTAATTAATCAACTATTAATTAATTAATTTTCTCCCATATTTGACTAAGTCAACATAGTCAAATTTTAACAAGTCAAACTAGTTAAAATTCATTTTTTTCGTTAAGTTAATTTTCAAGTTTATATTTAAATACTTTAAATATTAACTTGAAAACTTCCATTGATAAATTTAGTTTCAAGTCATGCTAGGGACTTTACAATCTAATTGCAAACTAAATTAGTTAATTCAATTAATCAATTAAACCATCTAATTAATTAATTTAATTAATTATACTTTGATCAAATTGCTCTTATGTGTGTGTCTTCCTAGGTTCATTTCTAATTGGTAATGAGAATAATATTAACTCCTTAATATTATTGAAACCATTCTAAACTCAAAATGAAATTTCCTTTCATTCAAGTTCTCATGAGTCAAAGTTGACATCTAGCATAATATACTATAACTACCCAATTAGTTATGAATTAGTTCTCCAATTTATGAACTTTTGATCATATATACTATGCACTAGAATCTCTATGTTATAAAATCTCAACTTAAGCTGAAGTCATGGCTTATGTCAAACTCCAATTGTATTGAATCATATGTTCTCTTTTAATTTTAATTCTTGATTAATAAGACTATCCTGTCATAAACTCTTTTATAGCTAAGTCTATCTGTCCTGGCCAACAACTTAAATTATCAATAACAATTAAATGAACATAGGATTTTATTCCTATTTACCTAGAGTAACGAATCCTATCTTGACTGACACCTATCTCCATATATAACTAGTTGGAGCTAATATATACCCATATACTTATACCTAATACAAGTATGAAAGCATTATTAAACTCAAATTACCTATATACAAGATAATTATGTTATCTCAGGTCAGGGAAATTATATGCACTATTATGATCTAGATGACTTCTTATTGACAAGAGTAACCTCAACTGGGTGACTTCTTAAATGTTCAAGCTCTCATAAGATTGCTTTTATTTCAGTCTAAAACTTTTGTGAGTTTAATCTAACTGTCGGCCATTACCGTTCATAATTTTGACAATTGGACATTTATGCTCAATTAAGTGACTTCAAACTTTTAAGTTCTCATAGAATCTCTTTTATTTCAATTAAAAAACTCTACAAAATTATTCTCACTGTTAAACATCATTATTTATAATTTTAACAATTGAATTGTCAATTTTAATTGTTTTAATTCTTTAACTTTGTATGTTTTTTAATAAAATTTTATCTACATTAAATTTTCTTATTTACCTAGATCAAATATTAAATGACACGGTTCATACTTAAAAAAAGAAACTAATTGTACTATATATTATACATAAATATTATAATATTTATTAACAATACTTTTAAATTCATATTTTTCATTTTTTATTAAATAAAAGAAACAATGTACTAACTATAGTTAATAAATTAGCCACATGTGCATAATAACAAAGAAAAAGACATAAATTATCCATAAAAAATTAATTAATTGAAGATATTGAAATTTAAGAAAAAAAAGTATTGTAAACACGTGAGCTTTTATTTGTTCAAAATTTTCATTTTAAAACTTTGATTTTAGTTATCTTGTCTTGTATCTCATTATAATATTTTGATCAATACGAAAAGGGTGATTAAAAAATATTAACATTTTCTTCTTTAAATTATGGTTTTCTTCTTTAATTGAATTCTGTTTCAATAAAAATAAATAAATAAATTTAACAATGCAAATCTAAGAATTGTGAACCATCATTTGAAAATTATTTAACTCAACATGTATAATATCTGATTGCTTTCTTAGTTATATGTTTTACATGTATAATAAATTTTGATGACATTTTGTGAAAAGAAATAGATATCTTAAAGACATATTCTCATAATGCATATCTGAAATGGTGAATGGTATAGAAAAATGTTAGTAATAATACATATACTTACTAACATGAATCATCAATTGATGAATTCATATTTATTATTATTGAATAAATGTTATATTATTATAATTAATTTATCTTATTATTAAGTTAATGTTTTTTTAGAAATTTTATAACAATGGGAATTCTATGTAAAATATTGTTTTTATTACAAATTTAATTTATTTTGAAATTTTTTATCTAATCACAAGTTTTTTGGTATTAAAATTTTATGCATTTTAGTATTAGAATCTACGAAAAATTTTTTAAAATTTATCAAGATTTCATTATAACTTTAAAAGTGTTAATATAACAAACTAAATAGAAATATCAAAAATCAAAATTTAACAATATTTTTATAATTAAGATTTATATACGTAATAAAAAAAATATTGTGATGTACATAGGTTAAAGACACTTGTTTGAATTAAAATTCTACATTATAATTATTTTATAATTAATTTTTATAATTTATTGACATTTATTTGACTTAAAATTCAATATTATAGATAAAATTTAATTTTAAAATAAAAATTAAATTCATTTTAATTATGTTTTGTGAATTATATAAATTTATAAGGGTATTTTTATCCATTCAAAAAATAGTCTTCTCATTCGTACATTTATTTAGATTATAGATTATTTTTTTTTATTTCACATTTAATTATCATTATTATTTACAATACAATCTTAACATTTATTATTTAAATTATTATTTTTTATTAAATTTAATTTTTAAAAATTAAGACCTTTGTAATTAAGTGTAATATTTAAAAATTATTTATATTATTTTATAAATATTAATTATTATTTTATGATTTAAATTATTATTTTTTATTAAAATTTAATTTTTAAAAATTAAATCCTTTGTAATTAAATGTAATTTTTAAAAATTATTTATATTATTTTATAAATACTAATTATTATTTTTTTCTCTTTTAATTATCATTATTATTTCTAATATTATCTTAATATTTATGATTTAAATTATTATTTTTTTAAATTTGATTTTTAAAAAATTAAGAACTTTTATGATTGATTGTAATATTTAAAAATTATTTATATTATTTTTTTATAAATTTATTTATACAAAAATATTATTTGCCAGATGTTACCCTTAATAATAATAATAATAATAATAATAATAATAATAAGGGTCATTGATAGCCATTAATTTAAAAAAATTAACTATTAATTTATGGTCTCATAATTAATCATAAATATTCTTTTTTATTCTAATTATTATTTAATTTTTTTATTTCTGTTTTAATTATCATTGTTATTTACAATACCACCTTAATATTTATGATTTAAATTATTATTTTTTTAAAATTTAATTTTTTAAAAGTTAAGATATTTTGTAATTAAATATAATGTTTAAAAAAATATTTATATTATTTTATAAATACTAATTATTATTTTTTTTTTATTTTTTTAATTATCATTATTATTTATAATACTTAGTATTTTTTATTTAAATTATTATTTTCTTTAAAATTTAATTTTTAAAAAATTAAGAAATTTTATGATTAAATGTAATATTTAAAAATTATTTATATTATTTTTTTATAAATTTATTTGTGCAAAAATATTATTTGTCACATGTTATTCTTAATAATAATAATAATAGTAATAGTTTAAAAGATAATAATAATAATAATAATAATAATAATAATAATAATAATAATAATAATAATAATAATAATAATAATAGGTCATTGATTGTCATTAGTGTAAAGAAAATTGACTATTAATTTATGATCTCATAATTAATCTTAAATATTCTCCTTTATATTAATTTTTATCTAATTTTTTTTAACTTACGTTCTAATTATTATTGTTATTTGCAATATTATCTTAACATTTATGATTTAAATTATTATTTTTTTTAAAATTTAATTTTTAAAAATTAAGACATTTTGTAATTAAATATAATATTTAAAAATTATTTATATTATTTTATAAATACTAATTATTATTTAATTTTTTATTTCTCTTTTAATTATCATTATTATTTGTAATCTTACCTTAATATTTTTTATTTAAATTATTTTTTTTTTAAATTTAATTTTTAAAAAATAAGACCTTTTATGATTAAATATAATATTTAAAAATTATTTATATTTTTATTTTATAAATTTATTTATATAAAAATATTATTTGCTACATGTTACCCTTCATAATAATAATTTAAAATAGATAATAATAATAATAATAATAATAATAATAATAATAATAATAATAATAATAATAAAAGGTCATTAGTAATGATTAGTTTAAAAAAATTGACTATTAATTTGTGATCTCATAATCGGCTATTATATAATTTAATCAAACTTAAATTATTTTATATCTTTAATAAATATTTTTATTATATTTTTATATTTTTTATTATTTTTATTATGAAATCTTTATTAAAAAATTTGAGAGACAAAAAGTGTAGTTTACATAAAAAGTTATAAAAATAAAATATAGAGATTTGGCTTATTTATAATTAATATGTATTATTTTTTATATTAATAATTTAATATTCATTTTATTTCTTTTTCCTAAGATTAATTAATATTTATTATTATTATTATTATTATTATTATTATTATTATTATTATTATTATTATTATTATTTAATTAAAACGATCAAGTAAATAGAAAATATTTTACTGTTATAAAAATTGAATTTAAATATTTGTTATTGTTTTTTAATTAAATAATATTTAATTATAAATTAATTTTTTATTTAAATAATTTTTATTTATTTATCTATATATAGCATGTCATATGAGATATTTAATACAAATAAATACTCTCTTCTCACTAAGTATTTTCATTTCACCTAAATACTCTTAAATCTGTTTTTAATTTATATTATTTTTTTATTATTCTTTCAAAGTTGTTAGTTATCATTTTTAAAATTTATTTATTTAAATATATTAATTCATATTTATTTAATTATTAATTTTTTTATAAATTTCTTATTTAATATTTTCGTAAACTTTTGAATATTTTATTTCAATATAATTATTTATCGAATATAATGATAACTAATATTTTGTTATTAATTTTCAATAAAAATATTTTTAAATTTTAATTAAATATCTATATACTTATGCATAAATTATCTATTAACTATATTTTTATATAGAAATATAATTTCAAAAATAAATTATAAATATGATTGCATTGAAAATTTAGTTACAAATAAAGATGATTAAAAATAATTAAAGTTATAGTATTAAAATTATATTAATAACAAATAATGATATTTTAAAATTTTAATTTTTATAAAATATATTTATTTTATATTATAAATTTATGTAAAGTGATAACTATTTTTATCAAAGAATTATTTTATAAAAACTATATCACATTAATAAAACAGAATTTACACTTAAATATAGTATTTTTAAAAAATAAGACAATAGAATGTTATTTTGATTAATAAAAATATTATATATTTTCATTATTATTAAAATTAAATAATTCAATTCATTATTAGTAATTTAATTTTTTATTAAATTAATAACAAAAAATATTACATTTATATATTTTCAAAATAATATTTTTTTTCTCATTAATTTAATATATTTTCTATAATTTATAAATAATAAACATTAATTTACATGAATTATGAGATAAAATATAAAAATTTTATAAAATTTAAATTATTTTTTGAATAAAGTATTTTTATTACATCTTAAATGATATATCATGGAAACCATTATTAATATATATATAACAAGAATTAAATAGGTATTTTAATTAATTATATATAAAAATTAATTAAAAATATATTATTATAATAAGTAAAAATTTATTTAAATTAAATTAAATAAATGAGAAATTTTAATTTAAAATTAATTTAATTATAATAATTTATCTTATTTAAAATGTAATTAAAAATTAAATTAAAAAATAAAAATTATAAATTACTCATACATAATATATGCTAGTTTACTTATATATATAAAACAAATATATTTTTTATTGTGTTGCAACGTGGCATTTACCTTATAGAGATTTTTATTTTTTTTTTATAATCATATTATTTTTTTATCTTTTATGCTAACTATTTAATTCTTATTTTAATTGACATTGTTATCTTATTCTTATTTTGATTGACATTGTTATCTTATTGATGTTGTCACGTGGCACTTAATATATAAAGATTGTTATACTTTATAATTATAATAATTATTGTTTCTTATTCTAAGTATGTAATTCTCATTTTAATTGACATTATTATTTAATTTTTATGTTTATTTAATTAATTTTTATTTAATTGTTAAATTTTTATAAATTTATTTTTTAATGTTTCTTTAATTCTCGTACATTTCATTTTATTATAAAATTTTAAATTTTAATATCTTAAAATTAATTAAAAAATTAAAATTATATTAAAAAGTATAATTTTAAATATATTGTACACCGCATAAGCATTTAACTAGTTTCCTATAAAAGTTGAAGAAGACACGTCTATATACAAGGGGTTTATTAAATTTGAATATTGACATTTTCAATCTAATATTTAAAAATATTAAAAGATCAAGATTAAATGAAGATACATCTATATGCGATGCCCGGTGGCTTATGGCTTGCAGGGTTCTCTTTGTTGCAAAGAGACGATTTTTTTTTTTTTTTTCAAAGGAAAAACACCAAAAACTAACAAGTCATCCTAGGATAAACAACTCCAGCAGCATCTCCTTGAATCAAAGGCAAAAGCCCTGATAAAGGACTATGAACACAAGAGAAACCAAAAGGAAGACCATGAGAAAAGCAAACCATCCAGTCTGCACAACTATTAGCTTCATGAAAATTATGCTTTAGATATACACTCCATCTTCGCCTTAGCAAACCACGGATTAAGGAAAGAGGAGAACCATGATAGTTGGAAGGCATAGATTGACCAAGAATAGCATTACAGGCTGTAAGACTATCAACTTCAATAATAACTTGTTTATAGCCCAAATTCTAGGTGAGACTAAGGCCCTTCCAAATTCCCCAAAGCTCTGCACTAAAAATGTCACATTTACCTATATTAAACCTAAAGCCAATAATCCATTTTCCATTAGAGTCTCTCGTCAAACCACCAGCAGTCCCAGAATCTTGCAATACACTACCATTTGTATTAAGCGTAACCCAATTCACCGGAAGAGGAAACCATTGGACTAGCACTTCTTACTGAAATCTAGCAAAAAATTCAAGAGCACTCGTCCCCCCAATATTCGTACATTCATGAACTTTAGAAAGGATTAAAGAGACAGTATCTGTGGGAAGGTCAAGTCCTGAAAAGATGCTGCATTTCTCCACTTCCATATCATCCACAAAGTAAACCCAAAAATAGTTTTCCAGTTGTAGTTCGACCTACCAACATTGTTATGAAAATTAAAGTGAAACCAATCCAAATAGCTCTTCTGAAAAAAGGCATTCCACTTTGAATTTTTAATAAACCCCATCAAGTCGAGTTTCTTACGAAGAGTGTGTATTAGGAGTGAGTGTTCTGTTCAAATCAAACCGAACCAAACTGAATCAATAAAACTGAATTAACTGAATTTTTTAATTTTAAAAATCAAACCGAATTGAATAAATAAGAGAACCGATTTGAATTGAATCTCACTAATTCAATTCGGTTCGATTTTGTTCAGTCAGTTTGAACATACACACTCTCAGCCAATCATAGTATCTATCTACACTCACAGAGAGGAGAGTTTAATTCATCACTCAAATTCAAATACTCAATCTTAACCAATCAACATTTCAACATTTATTTACTATATTAAAATATATATTGTAAAATTAAATTAAAAAGTAGAATACACTATAAACATACTCATCCGAACCTAACAATAGCAGAACACTACTCAACCAAAAGTAGAGAACACTACTCAACCAAGAGTAGAAGAGCCCACAATCGAGAGAATCAAAGACTTCGGCATATAGCCAGCACCACCACAGATGGCAACAGTGGCTAAGTAAGCAGCGAGGGATTCATGGGAACTAAGAAAGTCGACAGAGATTGCCTTGCATGAAAAATACACAATGTAGATTAGATAAATGGGGAAGAGTCGATTCAAGGGCCGTGGCCTTTGAGGTTCTATGAACTGTGAGGCAGCGCAATGGAGATTAGAGAGAAATGATTAAATCTGAGGCTCTGTGAACAGTGATAGAGAGTTAGCAATTGAAAGATTGAAAAATGGAAATTGGAAATTGGAAACAAGGTTCTGTGAACTCAAAGAGAAGTGGGATTCGTGGGAAGAGGAAAGGGAATTAGGGAAAGAGTAGAAAAAGAAGGAGAGAGACTGAGAGAAAACAAAGGCAGAGAATGGCATGCTCCTTGCGTAGCAGTAGGATTAGGTATTTAGAATTAGTATGAGGGGTGAATGGTATGTTTAAAATAACAATGTTTCAATGTTTGGTTCGGTTCTTTTTTCTGAAATATTTTGACTTTAAAATTGAATGGAACTAAAATAACTGAAATTTTTAAAATTTCAAATCGAACCAAATTGAAATACTATAAAAATCAAATCAAATTATCGAATTAGGATGGATTGATTCGGTTTATTTGATTTAAATTGAATAGTGCTCACCCCTAGTATGTATAACATCTTCAACTGAATCACCACATGGAAAGCAACTAGCATCTTGGGTGAGCCCCCTAGGATGACGCTGCTTATTGGTAAGCTAACTATAAAAACAATTTAATGCATTCAGGCCCTTTCGAAGACCAAATAAGATCCCACAGTGAATTATCTCCAGCGGCATAGCAAGATTCCATCAAAGCAACAAAAAATTTCACACTAAACTTACCATCCTTCAAAGGGATCCAAACCAAAGAATCACAAAACGCTTCCGGATGAGGAGGAAGGATAGCAGCAACTTAGCAATTGTATCTTGGTCTAGAAATTGACTTATAACCCATAAATTCTAGAACCCATCAGGATCAATAAATTGATTAACAAGACCATCATGAAGAGGAAGTTGATCCAAAGATACACCATCCAAGATGAGGTCCTGCAAAGAAGGGAGACCTAGAACCAATTTATCAATCCAAATGTGCACCATGTTTCCTCTCCTTATTAGCCATTGAACATTTTGAAAGACTACGGGCCATACCGCAGCAATGGCTCTCCATACATATGAACCTCTATGAACCAGGAGAGAGGATGGAAGGCCCAGCAAATTTTGTGCATATTTACTATGAAAAACCTTTATCCATAAGCTCTCTTAAAAGCCAATTTCATCATAAAAGCTTTGTTAACCATTTTTAATTTATGAAATCCTAGACCTCCAATGTATTTAGGAGAACATGCCACATCTCATCTAACCAAAGAAACCTTTGATCTCATAGTAGAGCTGCTCCAGATAAAATTCTTGATTAACCATTCTATCTTTAAATATGTGGAACTCGAAATCCATGCAGAATTCAAGGTATAAATAGGAATGGCACTTAGAACAGCCTCATAAGAGTTACCCATCCTACAAAAGAAAGCAACTTCCTTTTCCATTTGTTAAGCTTACTAATTACTTTCTCCACTAAAGGGGAGTAAGTATTCCTCGAAATTCTTGCATGGATAACTGGGACCCCGAATAGTTACCTAATGTATCCACTTTCTTGTAATCTAGGTTCATAGAGAGATGTTGTCGGGCTTCATCAGACACATTTTTAGAGAAAAAAAAAATCATAGTCTTGTCATTATTAACTGCTTTCTTGGATGAAGCATGAAACTCTACAAGAATGGACTTAATCACTGAAACTTGGTAGATGAAACTTCAGTGAAGAGAATAAGATCATTCACAAAAAATAAATGAGTGAGGGTAGGACAGCCTCTGCTCATCTTTATACCCTTCCAATTACCCTTATTAGCTGCCACTTTAATACTTTGAGCTACACACCCAATACATAGGACAAAGATATAGAGCAAAAGGGGGCAACCTTGTCTAAGACCCCTTAAGGGCAAGAAAGAAGGGGAAGGTTCACTATTCCATAACATACTAAAACTTGTAGAAGAAAGGCAGTACATTATCAAATTAACTAGATCAGTAGGAACTTGGCATCAATAAGAGTGTCAAAAATGAATTCCCAATAAAGTTTGTCATAAGCTTTGGCTAAATCTATCTTAATAGCCATATAGCCTTTTCTACACTTCACCCTTTCCATGTAATGCACCACTTCTTGTACCAATAAAATATTATTAGAGATGTGATAACCAGGTATAAAACTAATTGTTCCTCTCCAATAAGAACAAGTACGCAAGGTTTAATCTTATTGGCAATGACCTTGGAGAGCACTTTGTAAGTCATGTTGCAGAGACTAATTGGTTAGAAATTGCTTATGAACTTAGGCTTCTCTATTTTTGGAGTCAGGACCAAGTTTGTATGATTCAAAAATTGATCAAAAGTACCCTCTCTCCAAACCTGTTGAACCCATTTCAGAATTGAGTTGGACACTTTGAACCAGAAATTCTGATAGAAGATTAGAGGAATCCCATCTGGCCTCGGCACCTTATGAGGGCCCATACTGAAGATAGCCTGTTTTACTTCAGCTAAATCTGGCATTCTGCTCATAAACTCATACTGAAAATTAGAAAAGGTAAGAAACTTGTCCCTTGTAGAATAAGGGCTTCTAGAGCTTACTGGGTCATGATAGAGATCCTTAAAGAAGGAAATAGCTAGCTAGAGTAAGGAAAGGGTTAAAGAGACCCAAATACTTGAGTTATCTCTAAGGGCTTTAATTCTATTGCTCTTCTATTTGGTGACCATAATAGCATGGAAATATCTTGTGTTTCTGTCTCCATTTTTAATCCATTCATGCCTTAACTTTTAAAACTAAAAGAGTTCTTCTTGCTTTAAGGTTAGTTCCAATTCCCCTTCTAGGGAAACTTCAATGTCTAGAAGATACTAAGAAGGATGGCACTCCAAATCCTTTTTAACACTATCAATTCTCTTGAATAGGCACATCTTCCTTTTTTAAATTCTACCAAAAGAGTTTTTATTCCAATCAAAGGTAGTTGAAATAAAGTTAGAAATATTTTCCTTAACCCTAGCACCTGAGGACCAACAACTGTCCACAACTGATCCAAACCTCTCATAAAAAAAGCCAATCCGAAAGAAAACAAAACTTATTTCTACTGTGTCTGTGAGAACCAACAACATTGAACTTAATAATAATGGGATGGTGATTAGAGCTTAGACGGGGAAGATAATAAATTATAGCATCAAGAAACTTGAGTCTCCACTAAGTCACATAACGCCCTATCCAAACGTTCCTCTACAAAGCCTATTTTCCAAGCGAAATGAAGGCCAATATAGCCCAGATCTAGAAGATGACAATTCTCAATCCATTCTCTAAACTTTCTACATCAGGATGAATTAGTAATAGACCTACCCTGTTTTTCGAAGGTGTAGACAATAAAATTAAAATCACCTGCCAATAGCTATGACTCTTTAACATTACTAGCAAAATTACTAATATAAAACCAAAAAGTACATATAGTAGAGATCTGTTAATTGGCATAAACAATAGTGAAAAAAAAAACTAGAAGCATTAGCAAACTCCACCCTTAAATGTAAAAATTGAAAATGTTGCCAAAGGATACAGACATTAACTAGGTTGGGGTTCCATAAAACCTAAATGCCACCCCTAAAGCCAGCACTTTTAACTCTGTGTGATTGCATAAACCCCAGTTTCATGATAATACGATTAGCTGAAACTCCAGTAACTCTTGGCTTAACAATAACACAAATGCAAGGCTTGTGAATAGTGAAATTGGCTGCCCCATGACAATTCCATAATAAGATAGGATACATCATGGAATAAACACCAAGAAAAAGACAAAGCGTTAATCACACATATGTGGGTCCAAAACCCTTTCCTGATCCAAAATCCTACCTTCTCCATCTGAATTATCTATAGAAGAGTATGAGTCATCAGCAGAAGAGTAGCCATTCTCCTCATCCATCCTACCCAGGCTATCCTGAATGAAAGAATTAGAGCAGTCATCTCCAATGCAGTAACCTATATCATTAAAAGGCTATTGTATAATGGAGTTTAGTTCCCCATGCACAACAGGTCCTTTTTCTCTAAATAAGCAATAGAGTGAAGACCAAAAGAACTATTCTCGTTAGATGTAGACCCATGAGTCATATAGCCATCCTGGTCCAAAAGGGGAACTAAAGAGTACATCAAAGCCTGATTATTATCCTTAAAGTTCCATGTTGAGGAATTGGACTTGAGCATAGATGATATCAAGCCCATATTGTTAGCACTTTGTTTAACCTTCAAATTATCTTGCTTCTTTCTAGGAGCTGAGGAAAAGTCCTTTTTTGGTAAGCGAGTAAAACTAGATGAATGATCACCTTGATTCCTCTTAGAGTCAGGCCAATTTCCTTTCTCATTCATAATGTGATTGCCCTTATCAGATTCCTCCTTTAATCCCAAAAAATCTCATACTAGGATCCTGCCTTTTGAAAAGATTGATTTTTACCACTTTTAACTTTTATTTTTTGTGTTACGTTAACCTCATCCTTTCCTTTTTAGGGCATGCATCCAACATCCCAACTTGTTAGGTTAACAGACTGGCTATCCCCATCCTCTGCCATCGTATTACACTGATTTGGATTAACCTCAACATCCCCAATGTTTCCCATATCATTGTTTTTACGTTTACATCTCACTGCAATATGTCCAACCAATCCAAATGAGAAACAAACTTCTAGGAGGTTTTCATACTCTATATGATAATGAATCACATCAATAGAGTAACTAGCAAAAAAGGGCTTAGAGAAATCCAACTTAATAATAAGTCTTGCAAATTTTCCCCTATTTGCCATTAAGGTGCAATCATCAACCTTAATAACCTTTCCAAGCTTTGATCCTATTACGGATAGAACTAGACTATTATAATAATGAATTGGAATTCCAGGGAAAAGAACCCACACAATAATTTTCGATGGTAGGTTATTGGAAGAGTTAAAGAGGGAATCCACATTTGCACCGTGAGATATTGACCCATAACTAACCAAGGACCACCAAAAAGGGCCTTATGCATGTTCTTTTCCTTCACAAACTTTTTAAGGAAATAGTCATTATCATGATCTATAACAGTTAATACTCCCACAGGTTTCCAAAGAGTCTTTATGTGAGAACATAAAAACTTATACTCCAATTGGCCACCTAATAACTTGACCACAACTGTGTTTTGCCATGATGCAAGTAGTTTTGCATTTAGTTGAGGCGAGATATACTAATAGAAACACTGTGCTTAAAGTTGCTGATCATGATGTCCTTCAGAGTTACACGCGCGCACACACACACACACACACACACACACACACACACATATATATATATATTATAATGTTCTGAATTTTTAAATAATTATTTTATGTGAGAATTAACTAGTTTGCCAGGCCCAGGAGGGGTATTGTGTAGTTATTGTGTTGTGAGCCTGAGGCCTTTTGGATTGAGAAGTGTCAGTTGAGTTATTTTATAGGTTAGATAGGTCCTAGATACAATGAAAATTCTGCTTGATTTCTAGCATAAACTTAGGATGTCTTAGACTCTTTAGTTTTTTGTTTTGAGTTTATATTGATAAATTTTTTGAATATGATTATTTAGGTGATTTGAGTCAACCTTCATCATCTTTTTAGCCGCCCCAGTAACATTTGGATAATTTGTAAGTAGATATTGATTTTATTTATAATTTCAATATTATTATATATTCAAGGCATGCCCATGAATTCACTTATAAATATATATATAGCTAAATCTTAGGCATGGTTTGTATTACATCGTTAATTAATGAAATTGTTATGGGTGTCGTCTTAAGGTAATTTGAAGCTGTGTGTGTGTGTTAGCGTGCTTGTGGTGTGATATTGGATATGGGTAAGATGGGTAGAACGGCTGGAGCTTGACTCGCTAGGACCCGATCCTTTTTATGGATAAGTCGAGGTGAGTTGTATAAAAGATCAACTCCCATATTTATATACAGTGATGTGACACATGGATGTGTGAGTGCTCTAAATTATCTTTTGTGTGAGTATTATTTGAATTTGGATGAATATGTTTGTATATGTTACATTTCATACTTAGGGATGCATTAGCCTTAGATAGTTATAGAAATTGTATTTAAAATCAATATCTTACTCTATGAGTCAAATGCTCACTCCTATTTAACTATTTTTTCAGATACAAGAGTTTTTTTGAGTTTAACCTATTTTCTTTCTCGTAGGTTTACCAAAAGCATATTTATTACGTTTTTATTTCCTTAGTTATATTCTAGAAACTTCACATATATCATTAGTGTATTAAACTTTCTGGGATTGTAATAACTTATTCTATTGGATGTTGCAAAGGTTATTATATGGTTTTGCTTGGATGAGGGAGCTGAGCTCCCATTGGATTATATGTATTGTTTTGAGGATTGTAAGGATGAGCTGAGGTTCCTAAGTTAAGTTATTTTTGTATTTATAGATCGGGTGAGTTAATACTTCCCCATTGGGTAGTCTAATTTATGGCCGAACTCTATCCATTTCATTTCTTAAATTTGGACTACAGTTATGGGCCTTATGGTTGGGCTAGGGATAGTTAAGCTTACTATAGGCTTTGGGGACCTTATGCTGACCCAAGTCCTATTGCTGGTTCGACTCAGAATTTGGGTCATGAAAAAGTTGGTATCAGAGCTTAGGCTCTAAATTCAAAGTTAATTGTGTACCTAGAGTTATCACATGCGGAGTATAGGTTCCTGTTTCGTCTTTTTTTGTAACTCCTCGTTTATAGATTCTGCGTTATTCTTTGGGTAGTGTATGTGACACCCCTTACCTGACTACAGTGTAGCCGAGCAAGTTATGCCACTCAGTGTGCCGGAGTACTCTATTTTATCTGATTTCATTACAGTCCTTGATTTATTTATTCAAAAACTTTATTGAAGATTTAGGCTATTTTTACTTTTATCAAAATCTAACTAAGTTGGAAATTTTAAAAATTTTAACGATAATCCGACAAAGTGTCGGCTGTAATTTGGACTAACAGTTCTTCTGAACCTGCCAAAGACAATTTCAATATATACTCAATTTCTCAAACTTAATAGTCTCAAAAATTTTCAAACATAATGTATCTCAATGCAGTATCCAGATTTCTCAGAAATCTCATTAGATTTTCAATATCTCAATATTCACAAGTATAATCTCATTATAACTCAAATTCAATTCACATACTAAAATACTTACTTTGAATAGTTTCCATAATTCATAGGTTAATTACATGAGTTTATTTTGTACAAAATATACAAATAATTTACAAGGTGCTAGGAATGAACAATATACATAACATGTATTAAATGAGCCCTATCTACATGCATTGCTGAGGAGGTGACAATCTTGAACTCTTCTGACACTTCTGCAGATCTGGACTCCAAAAATCTCAATGATACCATCTGGTTTTACCTTTCATACTGCGAGGAAGCAATTCCATCGCGCTAAGCATTTCTGCTTAGTGGTGCAATAATATAACCAGAAATAATATATACAAGTAAAGAAAGAAATAAATGATAATTCAGATACTCAAGAATCAATTTAATTTGGTATGGTATTTCTAGTATTAACGATCTTATATACTAGTTTGTTCCTCTTTGGAAGTGCTTAGTTTATAACTTTTCAGTAATACTAGCAGGTATATAATTTATTCTATCTGTATTGTATTTCAAGTCCATTTGCTCGCAATTTATATTTTTGTTATGTTTCTTTTGCTAATCTCTTTTGCTTATTCATTCAATACTTAATTTAATTGTATCGATTTTCATTATACTTAACTTAACTTAGCTGCCCGAATTGAATAATACTTTAATTGATCGCCAAGTAACCTATACTAGACGATCGGATCGATAACGGTCGTTGGCACTGGACACCGCGGTGCCTCGGGCCGTCATACCATGGGACGCAGAACGTCAACCACGTATGCAATCAGTATGGCTAAAAAGCCATGATATCACATAATCGGCATAAAAGCCATGAATACGGGCATAAAAGCCATGAATACGGGCATAAAGCCATGAATACAGGCATAAAGCCTTTCGCAGTACTGCTAACACAATACCCTATTGGCATGCCAAACTATCCAAACCAATCTTGTTAGGTATGCTAGGGCATTTGATAATTTAAAATTCTTTAATATATTGTGCTTTATGACTTCATTATTTCATGATAAATTTCAATCATAATTCATACATTCATTTGATCATTTATATGATCACAATTCACATCAATTATCCTTTTATACCATTGTACTCAAAATACTTTTCCTCTTTACAATAATGAGAACTAATGTCTCATTCATACATTAATATGGTTTATTTATCCATTCATTATGTTATTCATATTGATCACAATTCTAAACAATGGTTCACATGTACCATTGTATTCAAAACATTTTTCCTTTCTCATTTATACATTCAAGAATCTACTTATGTAATTACAAATTTTATATTTCAAGTTGAGTTACTAATATTTTATGAATTCCATTTGTGATGAGCATATATGCCCTAACTATCTATTCACATCAATTAGGTGACTTATTTTTCATGTTTCAAGTAATCCATGAATATTTCATGGATTTCAAATTTATGGCCTAAATTTCTTTTTAACAATTTTGACTAGGATGCATAGTCCATATTTGTCATACAATTCTAAGCATTTAAGCTTAGAATTGGTTCTAGGTCTTCATCTTAATTTACTAATCATTTTGATTATTATTCACCTTACTAGTCAACCAAAATGTTGACCTTTTTATACTTAATGGATATATTAATTCTAATTACACCAAGATCCCACATTTTGAGTTTTACATTTACTAGTATTAATTGCCAATTGCAATTTAAAGTCCCCTAGATGCATTTCTAATTTCAAATTTTAAATTTCAAGTTTTGGTGTCACTATTCACCTCATTGGTCAATAAAAATGTTGACTTTTGCATAGACAATAGGTACATTGGTTTTAACACTCCCGATGTACCACGTTTTGCATTTAAAACTTGTTGGAATCAATTACCAAATCCATTTCCAAGCTTATTTCAAGTTTTCATGTCACTATTCACTTTATTAGTCAACTAAAATGTTGACTTTTGCATAGAAAATATGTACATTGACTTTGGCACTTCAAACATACTACATTTTTTATTTAAAACTTGTTGGTTTTGGTCACTTTCTCAAAGCTTAGTTCATTTTGGCAAAATTGCCAATTTTCGGTTTTGGTGCTCCGAAGTTGCACTGTTTCATTGGTCAATTTACTGTTGGAATTTGATAAAACTTCCTTCATAGAAAATGTTCCTTATTTTGTCTAGTTGAATTTCTTTTTTTGAATCACTTCATTTGGAGTTTTGTAGCTCAAGTTATGGCCAAAATAAGTTTACTGTTCACGCAATCGCTCATGCTGAGATTTTGGGTCTGGCAGATTTTTGGTCCAACTTTGGTCAGTAATTTGATCAAGTTAAGTTCATAATTTGGTCTAACTTTCTTCTTATGAAATGTTCTACCATACCTTAGGTTTCCATCAGTTCAAGAATCGCCTAAATCCGAGTTTTCTAGAGAGAGTTATAGTCCTCCAAACATTGCTGCTCAAATGAAAATCTGCAGAGTTGCAGGTTTGAACAGTAACTGTGACTGCCATTTGGGTTAGGTTCTGGTCATAATTTGGAGTAGGTTTCTTCATGAAAGTTGTTTGTCTATGTCTTAACTTGTTGCTGTAAAAATTTCAGGTCAATTGACCATTTCTACAGTGAGTTATGGCCAAATGAACAGTTACTGTTCATTTGGTCATTTCTGCAGGGGCTGTTTGCAGGGTATCCGGATTGGGGCCAAGTTTTGGTCCTCTTGCTTTGGTCTTTTGGGCATGGTTTCTTCAGCAAAAATGTGCCATTATAAGCCTAGTTTCATGTCCAATTGGCCAAACACCAATTGGACTAACACAGCCCAAGTTATGGCAGTGTAATTGGACTGAAATCTCAGTCACCATTACTGCTGTCCTAGGGCAGCCTACCATTCCCCTTTCCCATGCCATTTTTTAGTCCAATTTATGGTCAACATACCTCAAATGGTCACTAATTGACCCTTATAATGTTCACTTACCACTTACCAAATTTCACTCTCCAAAACCCTAGTTCCCATTATGAGTTTTCACCACAAACCTTAATTAACTACTAGTTCATTATCCTTATATTCACATACTTTAAACCTAATCTTTAGTTCACTTCAAGTCCATCAAAAACACTCAATCCTACTCCTTCCTTAAGGCAGCCAAAATCCATGGGCTACATACACTTAGCTTTTATTCATTTGGTTCACAAATTCATACTTATTTTAAGTCATTAACATAGAATAATAGAGATATAAGTGGAATTAGGCACTAACCTTTTTGAAACCAACCTTGAGCTTGTTATTCTTCAAGATTTCCCCTAGAATCATAATAATCATAATCAATTATAACTTCACTTTCCTAAATTAAATATCCAATAAAAATTCAACAGCATTTCCCCTTAAATTGGACTAAACTCCTATCATAAATCTTAAATCCACAACCACCCATTAATACCCAATCTGGCAGCTTGTGCATTCAAATTTATATATAATGATCTAACCGTTAGATAAATCCCAAATTTTAACCATATATTCTAGACATCCCTATACAATATCAGTAAAAATTTTAGCATCAAATAATCTCTATATCATGAGATATCAAAACATTCATTCAACCCTTCAAAATCTGAATTGTTGCAGAAATCAGTCTAACTCAGACAGCTTATGCAAAACAATTTATATCTCATAAACCACAAGTCTAAAATTCACCAAATTTTAACCCAGCAGCCTAAACATCCCAAATATCATTTGCACCAAATTTCATAATTTTATAAGCATCCTAACTATTTATTTTTCTCAAATTTCAGTAGCCAAAATTCAGAATTCAACCTACAGACAGCCTGTGTTCAACAATGTATTTCTCCAAATCCAACCGTTGAACAATCACTAAATTTTAACCATAACTTCCACACATACATACCTCAAACATATCCAAAAATCAGCCATAGATGTTGAGCCAAACTCACCTGGACGGAAGAGAAACATGCTGCCCTGCTGAAAACCTTTTTCTGCTACTGTTCATCTCCTCTCCTTCTTCCTTTCTTTCTTTCTTTTCCTTTTCTCTCTCTTTCTCTCTTATTCCAGCCCGTATGAAGAAGGAAACTGCTGGTTTCCTTTGTTTTTTTTTTTATCTCATTTTAAGTCATTTTTATCTCTTTTTATTGGTTTGTTGGGTTGTGATTGGTGGAAGCCTTCCAAATGACATCATGTGATGTCATATTTAGGTTTTTCTTTCATTTTCTTTTCTTCTTTTCTCTACTCATTTTCACTTTAATTTTTAGTAATATTTATTCATATTTTATGTCATATTAATTATTTACTCAACTGGGCAAGTCGGCCAAAAATCACCTCTGAAGGCGAAATGACCAAAATGCCCTCCGTTTGGCTTAACGAGTCAAAATTGTCTGTACCGATTGAAAATTTTTTCTAAATATTTTCTTGGCATTCTAATGCCATGGGAACCTCAATAACCCTTCTCTGGGGTCCCAAAAATTATTTTATGAATTTTCCCCCGGGTCTAGGGCTCCTCGTTGCGAGAGCCGCAACTTCCCTCTAGGTTACCCATCGCTTGGGCACCGGCTCATTTGACTTAGTTGTATTTTATTTCTAAAATTTTTATTAAATTTTTCTTATTAATATTTGAGTTAATTATGGTTCCTAACTTTAGTTTAAATATTTTTCCAGAAGGTCTAGCTGTATGGGACCGACATCGGTCACTGAGCAGATGATCGTGCGGAATTGCTACCGGGAGGATGTTACAACTCTTTCCCTCTTATTTAAATTTCGTCCTCGAAATTTACCCAATGTAAATAGCCAAGGAGCTAATACCTCTTTATTTCTTCACCTTTCCGTGTTATCCTACTTCACTTTCTCCTTAGTCTCAATCCTATCCTCAAACAGTTATTTACTCATCCTTTTTCATCTTAAATACAGTCTCCTTCTCATCTCCATTCACTATCTCATTGTCTCTTCACTCTCTTATTCTATACCTTAACCTAAAATAAACAGGAAATACAGATCTGCAATAGTGTCACCTCGACTCTTATGAATGCAATGCATGATATGCAGTTTATCTAGGTCCAGAAACGCCTAAACCGCGCTCTGATACCACTAAATGTGACACCCCTTACCCGACTACAGTGTAGCCGAGCAAGTTATGCCACTCAGTGTGCCGGAGTACTCTATTTTATCTGATTTCATTACAGTCCTTGATTTATTTATTCAAAAACTTTATTGAAGATTTAGGCTATTTTTACTTTTATCAAAATCTAACTAAGTTGGAAATTTTAAAAATTTTAACGATAATCCGACAAAGTGTCGGCTGTAATTTGGACTAACAGTTCTTCTGAACCTGCCAAAGACAATTTCAATATATACTCAATTTCTCAAACTTAATAGTCTCAAAAATTTTCAAACATAATGTATCTCAATGCAAGATTCCAGATTTCTCAGAAATCTCATTAGATTTTCAATATCTCAATATTCACAAGTATAATCTCATTATAACTCAAATTCAATTCACATACTAAAATACTTACTTTGAATAGTTTCCATAATTCATAGGTTAATTACATGAGTTTATTTTGTACAAAATATACAAATAATTTACAAGGTGCTAGGAATGAACAATATACATAACATGTATTAAATGAGCCCTATCTACATGCATTCGAGGAGGTGACAATCTTGAACTCTTCCGACACTTCGCAGATCCGGACTCCAAAAATCTCGATTAATGATCATCGGTTTTACCTTTCATACTGCGCGAGGAAGCAATTCCATCGCGCTAAGCATTTCGCTTAGTGGTGCAATAATATAACGAAATAATATATACAAGTAAAGAAAGAAATAAATGATAATTCGGATACTCAAGAATCAATTTAATTTGGTATGGTATTTCTAGTATTAACGATCTTATATACTAGTTTGTTCCTCTTTGGAAGTGCTTAGTTTATAACTTTTCGTAATACTAGCGGTATATAATTTATTCTATCGTATTGTATTTCAAGTCCTGCATTTGCTCGCAATTTATATTTTTGTTATGTTTCTTTTGCTAATCTCTTTTGCTTATTCATTCAATACTTAATTTAATTGTACTGGATTTTCATTATACTTAACTTAACTTAGCTGCCTGAATTGAATAATACTTTAATTGACTGCCCAAGTAACCTATACTAGACGACTGGACTGGATAACGGGTCGTTGGCACTGGACACCGCGGTGCCTCGGGCCGTCATACCATGGGACGCAGAACGTCAACCACGTATGCAGTCAGTATGGCTAAAAAGCCATGATATCACATAATCGGCATAAAAGCCATGAATACGGGCATAAAAGCCATGAATACGGGCATAAAGCCATGAATACAGGCATAAAGCCTTTCGCAGTACTGCTAACACAATACCCTATTGGCATGCCAAACTATCCAAACCAATCTTGTTAGGTATGCTAGGGCATTTGATAATTTAAAATTCTTTAATATATTGTGCTTTATGACTTCATTATTTCATGATAAATTTCAATCATAATTCATACATTCATTTGATCATTTATATGATCACAATTCACATCAATTATCCTTTTATACCATTGTACTCAAAATACTTTTCCTCTTTACAATAATGAGAACTAATGTCTCATTCATACATTAATATGGTTTATTTATCCATTCATTATGTTATTCATATTGATCACAATTCTAAACAATGGTTCACATGTACCATTGTATTCAAAACATTTTTCCTTTCTCATTTATACATTCAAGAATCTACTTATGTAATTACAAATTTTATATTTCAAGTTGAGTTACTAATATTTTATGAATTCCATTTGTGATGGGCATATATGCCCTAACTATCTATTCACATCAATTAGGTGACTTATTTTTCATGTTTCAAGTAATCCATGAATATTTCATGGATTTCAAATTTATGGCCTAAATTTCTTTTTAACAATTTTGACTAGGATGCATAGTCCATATTTGTCATACAATTCTAAGCATTTAAGCTTAGAATTGGTTCTAGGTCTTCATCTTAATTTACTAATCATTTTGATTACTATTCACCTTACTAGTCAACCAAAATGTTGACCTTTTTATACTTAATGGATATATTAATTCTAATTACACCAAGATCCCACATTTTGAGTTTTACATTTACTAGTATTAATTGCCAATTGCAATTTAAAGTCCCCTAGATGCATTTCTAATTTCAAATTTTGAATTTCAATTTTTGGTGTCACTATTCACCTCATTGGTCAACAAAAATGTTGACTTTTGCATAAACAATAGGTACATTGGTTTTAACACTCCCGATGTACCACATTTTGCATTTAAAACTTGTTGGAATTAATTACCAAATCCATTTCTAAGCTTATTTCAAGTTTTCATGTCACTATTCACTTTATTAGTCAACTAAAATGTTGACTTTTGCATAGAAAATATGTACATTGACTTTGGCACTTCAAACATACTACATTTTTCATTTAAAACTTGTTGGTTTTGGTCACTTTCTCAAAGCTTAGTTCATTTTGGCAAAATTGCCAATTTTCGGTTTTGGTGCTCCGAAGTTGGACTGTTTCATTGGTCGATTTACTGTTGGAATTTGACAAAACTTCGTTCATAGAAAATGTTCCTTATTTTGTCTAGTTGAATTTCTTTTTTTGAATCACTCCATTTGGAGTTTTGTAGCTCAAGTTATGGCCAAAATAAGTTTATCGCTCACGCAATCGCTCATGCTTGAGATTTTGGGTCTGGCAGATTTTTGGTCCAATTTTGGTCAGTAATTTGATCAAGTTAAGTTCATAATTTGGTCTAACTTTCTTCTTATGAAATGTTCTACCATACCTTAGGTTTCCATCGGTTCAGGAATCGCCTAAATCCGAGTTTTCTAGAGAGAGTTATAGTCCTCCAAACATTGCTGCTCAAATGAAAATCTGCAGAGTTGCAGGTTTGAACAGTAACTGTGACTGCCATTTGGGTTAGGTTCTGGTCATAATGTGGAGTAGGTTTCTTCATGAAAGTTGTTTGTCTATGTCTTAACTTATTGCTGTAAAAATTTCAGGTCAGTTGACCATTTCTACAGTGAGTTATGGCCAAATGAACAGTTACTGTTCATTTGGTCATTTCTGCAGGGGCTGTTTGCAGGGTATCCGGATTGGGGCCAAGTTTTGGTCCTCTTGCTTTGGTCTTTTGGGCATGGTTTCTTCAGCAAAAATGTGCCATTATAAGCCTAGTTTCATGTACAATTGGCCAAACACCAATTGGACTAACACAGCCCAAGTTATGGCAGTGTAATTGGACTGAAATCTCACACCATTATCATTGCCCTAGGGCAGCCTACCATTCCCCTTTCCCATGCTATTTTTTAGTCCAATTTATGGTCAACATACCTCAAATGGTCACTAATTGACCCTTATAATGTTCACTTACCACTTACCAAATTTCACTCTCCAAAACCCTAGTTCCCATTATGAGTTTTCACCACAAACCTTAATTAACTACTAGTTCATTATCCTTATATTCACATACTTTAAACCTAATCTTTAGTTCACTTCAAGTCCATCAAAACAATCAATCCTATTCCTTCCTTAGGGCAGCCGAAATCTATGGGCTACATACACTTAACTTTTATTCATTTGGTTCACAAATTCATACTTATTTTAAGTCATTAACATAGAATAATAGAGATATAAGTGGAATTAGGCACTAACCTTTTTGAAACCAACCTTGAGCTTGTTATTCTTCAAGATTTCCCCTAGAATCATAATAATCATAATCAATTATAACTTCACTTTCCTAAATTAAATATCCAATAAAAATTCAACAGCATTTCCCCTTAAATTGGACTAAACTCCTATCATAAATCTTAAATCCACAACCACCCATTAATACCCAATCTGGCAGCTTGTGCATTCAAATTTATATATAATGATCTAACCGTTAGATAAATCCCAAATTTTAACCATATATTCTAGACATCCCTATACAATATCAGTAAAAATTTTAGCATCAAATAATCTCTATATCATGAGATATCAAAACATTCATTCAACCCTTCAAAATCTGAATTGTTGCAGAAATCAGTCTAACTCAGACAGCTTATGCAAAACAATTTATATCTCATAAACCACAAGTCTAAAATTCACCAAATTTTAACCCAGCCGCCTAAACATCCCAAATATCATTTGCACCAAATTTCATAATTTTATAAGCATCCTAACTATTTATTTTTCTCAAATTTCAGTAGCCAAAATTCAGAATTCAACCTACAGACAGCCTGTGTTCAACAATGTATTTCTCCAAATCCAACCGTTGAACAATCACCAAATTTTAACCATAACTTCCACACATACATACCTCAAACATATCCAAAAATCAGCCATAGATGTTGAGCTAAACTCACCTGGACGGAAGAGAAACATGCTGCCCTGCTGAACCCCTTTTTCTGCTACTGTTCATCTCCTCTCCTTCTTCCTTTCTTTCTTTCTTTTCCTTTTCTCTCTCTTTTTCTCTTATTCCAGCCCGTATGAAGAAGGAAACTGCTGGTTTCCTTTGTTTTTTTATCTCATTTTAAGTCATTTTTATCTCTTTTTATTGGTTTGTTGGGTTGTGATTGGTGGAAGCCTTCCAAATGACATCATGTGATGTCATATTTAGGTTTTTCTTTCATTTTCTTTTCTTCTTTTCTCTACTCATTTTCACTTTAATTTTTAGTAATATTTATCCATATTTTATGTCATATTAATTATTTACTCAACTGGGCAAGTCGGTCAAAAATCACCTCTGAAGGCGAAATGACCAAAATGCCCTCCGTTTGGCTTAACGGGTCAAAATTGTCTGTACCGATTGAAAAAATTTTCTAAATATTTTCTTGGAATTCTAATGCCATGGGAACCTCAATAACCCTTCTCTGGGGTCCCAAAAATTATTTTATGAATTTTTCCCCGGGTCTAGGGCTCCTCGTTGCGAGAGCCGCAACTTCCCTCTGGGTTACCCATCGCTTGGGCACCGGCTCATTTGACTTAGTTGTATTTTATTTCTAAAATTTTTATTAAATTTTTCTTATTAATATTTGAGTTAATTATGGTTCCTAACTTTAGTTTAAATATTTTTCCAGAAGGTCTAGCTGTCCGGACCGACACTGGTCACCAGAACAGTAGACTGTGCGGAATTGCTACCGGGAGGATGTTACAGTGTAAGAGTGCTTCAGTTTAGTGTCTTAGTTTTTATGGAGTACATGGTGATGTGAATTTGAGCTAATAGACATATTGAGGTCTACTAGGGGGATACATACTCTAAGAAATATCATATTTTTATCAAAATAGGGCTAATTAGCATGCCTATCTAGTGCAAGGCACAAGTACATAAATGTGAGTTATGGCATTATAGTTGCCCTAGATAGAGGTAAGGGTACCACTGCTGGTAGTTATCAGTAGATAGCCCAGTTAGGGCAAGTTTATGGTATCAGTGGGTTAACGAGAGATAAGAGGTTGGAAAACCTGATCTGTTGGGATGTACCATAGTGACTTACGTAATGCTCTCATTGTTTACGTAGTAAGCTGTAGATTACAGTACTAACTTGGAATTATTGTGTAGAACTACATGAATCCCTAATGTATTCTACGTGGATGTTTGCAACTAGCTTTTATTTTGGCATGGATATGCCAAAATAGAGTTCTATTTTTGCAAAGGAGTTTGAGACTCCTAGTTAGGGGTTTAAAATCCTTGAGCTAGAATATCGAAAGTCCTAGTTGGGAGATAACTAGAGTCAGTAACTCGATTATCTAGCATGAGCTAGAGTTACATCATGAGTTGCCATAAGATTAGAGGTTTCAGTATAGTCTCAAGTAAAGGTAGCACCTGCAGAGTGAGACCATCTGGTCTCTAATATGGGGTCTTAAATAGTTTTAGCATTACAATGGGTGTTTTGCATAAAGTTTAGTGAAAATAGTATCTTCTTTGTGTGATAACAAGGTGCAAAGTATGACTTTACTCCCCTAAAAAGGAGATCAAATGCTATGAATGGTATTCATAGCCTGTGAAATGACACTTTAAGGAGTTTGCAGTATGATAAGAGAACAAATAGCTTGACATGATTGTGGCAAGGTGACAGATGCGGTACCTCCTTTGCAATTAGTTGTGATATAGGATATGGTCTTATCCTTTTAGGAGGGACAGAAGGTTACTACTGGTGATGGTGGCCTATGAAATAGTGTCCCAAATGGGACTGTAGAGTGAGGTAGAGAGTTGTTAGCTTAGGTATCCTGGAGAGGGTAAAAGTTCTATTGTCGGAATCATAAGTGATCAGATCATGATGAATATAAAGCCTTTGAATTGAATGATGGGCTTGGATACCCAATATCTGAAGTTAAAAACAGAATCCCTACAGATCCCCTCTTTGAGGTAGTAGGGGGTAGTATGTAGTCTAAAGGATAGGGATAGAGATCACACGGTAAACGCATGGCTGTAATTCCCTAAGTTCCTTTTCAACTTCTTATTACTCAAGAAAAGAGTATACTCTAAATAGAATAATATTAAGGGCAGTAAGTTAGCAAAGGAAAATTACAGAATGCCAGTGTAACACCCTCACTGTAGCAATTTCCGTACATTCTACTGTTCAAGTGATCGGTGTCGGTCCAGACAGCTAGAACGTATGGAAAAATATTTAGACTAGAGTGAGGAGTCATAAATAATTCAAATATGAATAAGAAAAATTTAGAAAAAATTTTAGAAATAAAATACAACCAAGTTAAATGAGCCGGTGCCTTAGCGATGGGTAACCTAGTGGGAAGTTGTTGTTTTCACAGCTAGAAGCCCTAAACCCAGGGGAAAATTCATGAAATAATTTCTGGGACTCTAGAGAAGAGTCATTGAGGTTTCTATGGCATTAGAATGCCAAGAAAAGGCTTAGAAAATTTTTTCGATTGGTACACATAATTTTAGCTCGTTAAGCTAAACGGAGGGCATTTTGGTTATTTCGTCTTCAGAAATGATTTTTGACTAACTTGTCCATTTAAGTAAGTAAATTATATGACATAAAATATGAACAAATATTGATGAAAAATTAATTAGAAATGAGTGGAAAAAGGAAAGAAAAGAAAATAAATTAAAACTTGAATTATGACATCACTATGATGTCATTATTAAAGCTTCCACCAATCAAATTTCACCAAGCTATTATAAATCAACTTAAAAAGAGTTAAGTGGGCAGAAATTAAAAAGAAAAATCTGCATCCCCTACCTCTCTCAACCCAGCCAAAACCTTCCCTAACCCCAAACCTCCATTAAAGCTTTATCAAGCTTTATACCCCACTCCATTTCACCTCAAAATCCCTCACTCTCTTCACTAAAATTTTCCCTCACACCTTAAACTATCTCTAGGCAGCAAAAAGAAGAAGGAATTAAGAGGTTAGGGCAGCTTGGACTCTCCTAAGCAAGGTTAGTGCTCATCCCTCCTTTCCTTTCTTCTTTATTCTTACATTTAAGGGTGATTAAGTATAAATTCCATGAGAAAAACTGAAATTTATGCATGAGTGATGAGACCCAAATTTCAGACAACAAAGGAAGTTGATAATCTTGATGTTTTCTTTTGATTAAATTTTGTCTATTAGAATCAATTACAATATTTACTTAAGCCATAATTGAAGATTGCATGAGTTATGTGAGATGTGAAGTATGGAGTTAGGGTTTAGGGCACAAAATTTAGATTTTTCTCATGTGTTGGAGAATGGAAGTTCTAATGGTCAATTAGTGACCATTTGGCTGAGTATAATGAGGATTTGAAGTGAATTGTAGCTTTGGATTTGAGGTTGGGTGTGCTACCTTGGGTGACCTGCAGGTCTAAATGTGAGTCCAGCATGTTTGGGCAGCTATAACTTGGGTTGTGTAGGTTCAATTGGTGCAAGGCCAATTGGACATGAAATTAGACACATAATGGCACAACTTTGATGAAGGAACCCTATTTAGAAAGAAAACTTAGAATGCCCTAAAAATTGACCAAATCTGGGTAACTTACATTCTGCCAGGGCAAAATGACCAAATGAATAGTGTTCATTCATTTGGTCATAACTCAGTGTAGAAAGGTCCAATTGACCTGAAATATATATCAATGAAAAGCTTAGAAAATTGAGAACAACTTTTATGTTGAACAAAAACTCTAATTCTAGACTTAACCAAATGAAATTATTGGCTAAAGTTGAACTACCAAATCTGGCAAAATGGTATTCTGCCCAGAATTTCTGGGTAGATACCAATCCGGCCAGCCTTGCACAAAATGGCATATCTTGAGCTAAAAAACTCCAAATGGAGTGATTAAAAAAGTGAAATGTAACTAGATACAATAAAGAACAACTTTCATTAAGAACACTTGGCCAAATTCTCACTGTAGAATGGCCTAATGGAACAGTGAACTCTAGCACCCAAAAACTAAAATTTTTATTTATTCTCCATTGGTTAGAAGTATGGATTGGCAACTAATGCCAACACTTTTGGGAACCAAAATATGGTAAATTTATGTGATTAGGACTCATATAACTATTATGCATTGGAAAGTCAATAATTTGACCTAAATAGTAAAATGAATAGTAACCTTACATGTAAAACATAAAAATTTAATCAATAACTTTGTAATGTGCCCTAGTACACCTAGTAAGATTGGTTTGGATAGATTGGCATGCCAATAGGGGTCAACTAGCAGTACTGCACATGGAATTATGCCATTTTGTGATTTTATGGCTTTTAGCCATTCTGATATCAGTGTGATACTTGGCCTTGTGCCCAATGGTTATTACAGCTCATTAGTTGTTCTATTACACACTGGGAGACACATTGTGACCGATGGTATGACGGCCCGAGGTACTTGGTACCCAGTGCCAGTTTATCCGTTTATCTAGTCCAGTCATCCAGTATAGGTTACTTGGGCAGCCAAAAATGCAAGTTAATAAATTTAATGAAATAATGGATATAACAAGCACCAAATAAATAATACTACAAATAATTACCAATAATTTGTCTGTATTAGAAATTAACCCATACACTACATATTTATTTTCTTTTAGTTCTTTTTATTTTATTATTGGCACCACTAAGCATCATTGCTTAGTGCATTGCTTTTTGCCACGCGTAGGTTCTGGAGAGACTGACAGAGAGAGCCTAGTAGACCATAGACTGGGTGAGGCCATTCACAGTCCTGCATAGTGTCCGTGTCACCTCACAGACTTGAGTGCATTGGTAGGACACTAGATCCCATTTTGGTATTTTGTACTATTTGTATTTTGTAATTAAACTTTTATTTCCTCATGTATAGTGAAACTCATGTAATATATTCTAGTATTAATGCAAATATTTGTAATTTGTGTTTATAAATGAAAATTTAATATTTATTTATGATTTGTACATGATTATCATGTGAAATGAATGAATGATAAATAGAAGAATTTTTGAGAAATGGTTGACAAATATTGAGATTATGTTGACATAATGGAGTTTGAGAATGATTGAAGATGTATTAGAAGTGTTTTTCACAGATTCCGAAGAACTATTTTCTCCATTTTTAGCCGGTACTTTACCGGATTTTCTATAAAATTTTCGGAACCTCAAATGAATTTATAATTTCAATAAATGACTTAAACGAGTCAAATTTCACAAATTGCACTTCATAACCACAAAGAAATAAATTAAGGAATGATAAAAATAATTGAGATAAAATATGGTGTTCCGGTACACTGTATAGCATATCTTGCTCGACTACATTGTAGACGGGTAAGGGGTGTCACAGCCAGTAAATATAGAAAATGTAGAAATAAAAATTTTGATAGTTGGTTACAGATACACCATAACTCGACTACCAGTGGAAGTACTAGCTAGAGTGGTCAAAGGATCAATTCTAAGTAATATTGAGGTGTAGATAACTTGGTAGAGACAGTGAAAGGGTACAAGTTTCTGACATGACAGTCAGGTCAAGAAGGAAAATAGAGCTAAAGAATAAAATAGTCAAAGTTCAGATTTGGTTAAGATAAAAGGAGTTAGTTAAAGAACAAACTAAGAGGCCCAAATTAGGATAAGATCAGGAAGAGTAGAGTTAGGATACAGAGGATACAAAATGCGATTCTAGGAAAGGTAAATGAGGTAATAAGAAAAGTAAAGATAAAGGGCTTAAAAAAGGATGACATTAAGGAAAACGTTTGTCACGGTATAGAATCCAAAAATGCAAAACTCAGAGCAGGTCATAGTTGGTGTAGTGTTAGGAGCCAGAACATGAAGCTCAGAGCTGTAGGATTTAGAATAGACTTTGTCTGTTTTCTGTCCCTAAGGTAGAATAAGGGACAATGCAACAAGGACCTTTTACATTATTAATAGTATGAGGAAAGTTAGGTGAGGTATATAACCAAAGTAGGTAGTAACCAGAAGGTATACAATGGAAACTTGAACTGTCTTATTAGACAAAGAAGCAAAGTCAATAAATAGTAAGTTAAATAAAACTCAACCTAATGGATTCAATTATGCCTGATAAGAGAAAAGAATGGGGGATAATGGCATAGAGATTTGATTCTATAATTCAGAATGGTGAGACCTAATGTTTATAATCGGGAGTTAGGCAAGTGTTTTCAGTGTGACCAACTGGGTGACTTTATGAGGAAACATGAGTGACAGTTTAATAATAGCAAAACAATAGTAGAGGATAGGACAGGTATAAATGTTACTTACAAGTTACTAAGAAGTACAAAGATCAACGTAATGAATGTAAGACTAGAGATAGTTCTGGAAGGATTTGATAGTGAGAGGCATCTTTCAAAATACCACAGAAGACAGGAACACAGGATAATGATGCTAGGTATGAAATACAAATGGAGTGTAAACAGATATAGTAAATTATGAGATTTTATGCTAATCAGAGCAGTGGTACAATAAGGAGTTGGTACAGTGAAATCTTGTAGGTAGAGTACAATAATTGCGAAGAGATGATAAAAATTAAAGAGAAGGATCAAGAGATATGGGTAAATTTAAGGCTGAAGTCTGGAAATCTGTAGGCAATAGATGTAGCTATATCAAGAAGAATGAATGAGTAAAGTATCTTGTCTGGGATTGTGGTACAACACCCATTTCTCACTACCATGATAGTTCAAATGGAAATTATAGGTTCAAGAATGCCTATCTAACCATAAAGAGTAATTCCCTACAAAGGATAGTAGGGAATGATAATATTTTGATGGTTATGTTAAGAAGGAGATACAAAAAGAATCATCCATGGTGAATGGCCTGTGTTCTATAAAATGAGTAGTAGATTAATACTATAGTATGATACTATATGGTGGATGTACTAGTGAAAACTAATCATAGAGTTAGGATTAAGAAATAATAAAAAGTTCTATTTTCATACTCCTGGAGTGAAAGAGTTTAGCTTTGATGGTGACAGGAGTGTAGCTCCATACAATATAGTGTCAGCTATAAGTGCTAGAAAGGTGTTAAGGCGTGGCTATCAAGGTTATGTGGCACTAGTGAGAGACACATCTGTTGAAGATACTTGTGTGGAAAATATACCTATTGTTAGGGAATTTATAAATGTTTTCTTGAGGGGCTTCCTGGGATGCCACCTAATAGGGAGATTGAATTCAACATAGATACTGTGCCGAGTACAAAACCCATTTCTATACCACCCTATAGGATGGTGCTAGCGGAGTTAAAAGAATTGAAAGAACAGCTACAAAAGCTTCTGGATAAGGGTTTTATCCAACCAAGCACATCACCTTGGGGTACTCCTATTTTGTTTGTAAGGAAGAAGGATAGGTTATTGAGGCTGCGCATTGACTATAGACAGCTAAACAATGTGACAGTTAAGAATAATTATCCATTCCTTCAGATTGATGACTTGTTTGACTAGTTGCAAGAAGCAAGATACTTATCTAAGATAAACCTATAATTGGGCTATCATTAGCTGAGATTAAGGAGTGAGGATGTGTAAAAAATAGTATTTAGGATTAAGTATGGTCACTATGAGTTCTTGATGATGTCGTTTGGACTCACCAATGCACTAGTAGCTTTTATATATCTAATGAATAGGGTGTTTAGATCATTCCTGGATTGCTTTATTATTATTTTCATAGATGATATTTTAGTATATTCCCAAATTGAGGAAGAGCATGCCTGGCATTTAAGGATAGTATTGCAAACCTTAAGGAAGCATCGGCTGTATGCTAAGTTTTTGAAGTGTGAGTTCTGATTGGAAAGTATTTCATTCTTATGACATATGGTCTCTAGTGAAGGCATTCAAGTGGATCCCAAGAAAATTGAAGCAGTAATTGATTGACTTAGGCCTACTACAGTCACTGAGGTGTGAAGTTTTCTAGGCCTAGTAGGTTATTACAAGCGCTTTGTATAGATCTTCTCTAGGATATTAGCTCCTCTAACATAATTGACTCAAAAGAATGTCCTGTTTTTCTTGTCAAATGAGTGTGAGGAAAGCTTCTAAAAGCTTAAGGTCTGTTTAATTTCAGCTCCTGTGTTAACTTTTTTTGTGAGTGGGGAAGGGTATACTGTATATTATGATGCTTTTAGAGTTGAATTAGGGTGTGTTTTGATGCAGTATGATAAAGTGGTGGCTTATGCTTCTAGATAGTTAAAGAAGCATGAGCAGAATTACCCCATTCATGATCTGAAAATGGCAGCTGTTGTCTTTGCACTAAAAATTTGGAGGCACTACCTATATGGCAAAACATGCGAGATATACACCAATCATAAAAGCTTAAAGTATATTTTCTAGTAGAGGAATTTAAATTTGAGGCAACGGAGTTGGATGGAGCTTCTGAAGGACTATGATTGCACTATCCGGTACCACCCAGGTAAAGCAAATGTGAGTAGGAAGTCTTTTGGTAACTTGGCACATATAACAATAGAGAGGAGACCATTGATACAGGAGTTACATGAACTGATGGATCAGGGTTTGATGTTGGATATAATTGCTTTGGGTGCACTTTTGGCACATTTCAAAGTACAGCCAGATCTATGAGATAGGATTAGGGTTTTCCAGCATAGGAATCTATAATTAATGCAGATTGTGGAAAGAGTACAGCAAGAGGAAGATTGTGAATTTGGGTTTGATGGAGATGGTACCCTTATGCAAGGCTTCAAGGTATGTTTGCCAGATGTGGACAACCTAAGAAATGAGATTATGCAGAAGGCACATTACATGTCTTACAGTGTTTACCTAGGATCTACAAAGATGTACCATGATGTGAAAGAAAGGTACTGGTGGAATGACATGAAGAAAGACATAGCAGATTTTGTGTCCATATGCTTAACTAGTCAGAAAGTAAAGTTGAGCATCAGAGGCTGTAACGCCCTCACTTTATGTAGTCTGTACATTCGACAACTCCAGTGACCTAATATCGATCCGGATAAGTCAGGATGTTTGGAACTACACTTCAGTGATAATAAACAGGCATAAAATGATGAAATAAATAAAAAAAAAATACAAGAAAAATTAAGGAAAAATAAAAGAGAGGAAATGAAACTAGGTTAAATGAGCTGGCACCGAAGCGATGGGTGACCGCACTGAGAAGTTACGGCGCAGGCAATAGCCGACCCCAGGACTGCAGGAAACAGTCGGAATTAAAATTTGAGACATAATTAAAGGCCTATAGAGGTGTAATTGACATTAGAAATGTCAAAGAAAAATTAATGAATTAGTACAAAGAAAAATGAAAAATCAAGAAACCGACAAAAATCGGTGTTACCGAAAAATCGGGAATGCAACTCGAAAATGGGCATTTTGGTCAATTGACACCTAGAGTTGGCTTTTGACCTAAATGTCAATTAAAAATAAATGGTATTAAATTTTGAAAATATCATGAAAATTAAAATTGTGGTACATAATACAAATAATAAAAGTTTGAGGCATAAAATATAAATTGTAAAACTTTAATTAATTAATCTTTAAAATATAGTTAGTGCTCCACTAATGCAGCAATTTGGGACGTTTATAAAAGCTAAATGGGACATATTTAATCATCTTCAACCTTTGGAAACAAACCAACTGAAACACCATTGAAGGACTCCATGGCCAAAGCTTCCTAACCTCCCATGCAACCACCTTCACTCCATGCTTTCCACTTAATTCCTTTATTAAAGTTGCTCACAACATCACAAGGAAGAGATTGATAGTAATTTGAAGGGGATTAGTTGAGGTTTGATCAAGCTCCATAACAAGGTAAGTGCTAGTTCTTAAAATTTCTTAAGTAAAAGTTATGTTAAGCTTGAGACAAGTTAAATGGTTAAGAAATTATGAGGAAATGTTTGAGTTTTGCTACACCATGATTTCGGCAGCCTTGAAACTTGGTTTACTTGAGTTTTTTTCTTACCTCAAATAGATGGGAATTAAGGTTGATTAACTCAAATTGAAGTGTAACAAGTTAATGCTCATGTATATCTATGTTAGTGCCTGAAATTAGGAGTTTAAAAAGAGAATTGAATACCTTAGTCAACTGCCATGGTTGGAAGCTTGTAAACCCTTGAATTTGTATGTGAATTGATGAAAATTATTCATGAAGTATGATAGAGTTGAATTGGGGGCAGTATGTATATATTTGTTATGGAAGTGAATATGACAATATGGTGAGTATGTATATTGAATTTGGGTTGGCTTACATGTTGAATATTAATGGAGTATTGTGTACCTTGAAATCTTGAGTATTCTACCCAATTTACTTTGCTAGAATTGTGTTAAATAAATATAGAAGTGCCAAGAATGAATATTGAAGTATTGGGAGGAGGAGGAGGATTGCCAAATTGGGAGTGTAAATTCTCTTATGCAGGTTGTGATTGTTGGCAGTGTATAAATTAGGTTATAAGTATAAAGTTGTGACTCCAATTGGTGTGAGGCCAATTGGAGGTGAAACTAGAAATAAATATGCCAACTTTCATGTAGAAGTGTTGCCCAAATTCTGCATAGAAGTGACCTAAAAGAATCCGGAATTGAAACTTTGAGAACCCAGAAATTGACCATATGAACAGTAGTTATTAAAATGACCATAACTCACTCAAAACTGGTCCAAATGACCTGAAATTTATACCGTTGGAAAGCTTAGACATAGGGCTACAACTTTGATGAAGACCACCAAGGCCAGAAATATCAATTACCAAGTCAAAATGATCTCCAAAGTTGGGTTACAAAAACTGGCCGAATTGACTTTGACCTAAAAGTGACCCAGAATTGTCAAATAAGTGTAACTTGACCAGCATTAGTAAAATGACCATAACTTGGTCCAGAAAACTCCAAATGACCTGAAATTAGTTCCAAAAATTCAATAAGACATAGATCTACAAAATTAGTAATTGGACCAAAACCCAGAAACCAAGAAAAATAGGTCCATTAGTTTGATCAAGTTGATGTATAAAATTTGGAATCGGTACAATTGACCATTAAGTCCAGAAAATTCAAATAGGTATATCTCCCACAAGAAATCTCCCAATGTAATGAGCCATACCAATCTGGAAAGCTAAGAAAGAGACTTAAAACTTTGTTTTAGACAACTTTCTCAAATTATAAATGTATAAGGTCAGAATTTAAGGTCAAAGCCATTGACCTAATTAAAGACCATGCCAATATAAGACCTTTGAGTCTAAGTTAACAATTTGGCTATAAATAATTCTATAAGACTTGACAAATTACAAGTAAAATTTCTGATTGATCCTAAGACATAGGGCAATAATAGTTATGAAGAATGCTAGACCTCAATGTAATTACAAATGTCGACACCATATTTTGGCCGATCCCCAAAATCAATAAAACTTTGAAACTGACCTCAGTACTAAGTCTCCTTTTGACAGCTAATCACATTTCCGATCTCTCTTTGATAGACAGTCACATTTCCGATCTCTCTTTGATAGACAGTCACATTTCCGATCTCTCCTCAAAGAATTGAATCAATGCTAAGTCCTCACATCAGTCAAATCCTTACCAGTCTATTAAATCGCTCACCGATCTCTCCGACCCGTTGTAGTATAAACAAAGTGAACTAGATCTTTTCTTACCAGTTCTATTGCCGATCTCCCTTTCAAAAGTTTAAGAGCTAAGGTTTTGGTCCGGTTTAATGAGGATTCCGATCTTAAGTGTTCAAGTCAAATTTCCAATTTTAATCAAGTCCCGTTCAGCATTTCTTCCCTACCGATCTCATGCTCATTGTGTTTTCTGATCTCTCACACTTAGGTTAATAATCATCTTCAGTTATTTCAATATACTCAGACAATCAAGTGTTTAATAATTTAGAAATTTTCCGATCATAACCATTCATCGAACAAAAAGGGCATTCCATTTCATTTCATTTCAAAAAAAAATTGTGTAAGTCATCCGGCTGGGGGATCACCCCCAGCCTGATCTACATTTTGCTCATTTTCTCTCTCACCCAGCCCGATTTTTGCTCCTCAGAATGAAGAAGCGGTTCTTCCAATTCTTAAGGGAGGAGGGCAGATCGGTGAAGAGCCCGCAATGAGGCTTCGCCTGAAAGAACCAATGCTCGTCGTCCTTTCGGCGAGTTAGCCTGTGCAGTTCGGCGAACACCTTAGCCGTAGGTCTGATTCCCTTAGCTCGGCACAGGCCTCGGAAGGCTACCAAGATCCGCCACGAGTTAGGGTGAATTTGGGCAATGCACACTTGGTGGAATTTTAGGACCTCCTTGAAGAAGTCATCTAGAGGGAACCGAAGACCGGCCTTTAACCGTTCCTCGTATACCATCACCATGTCATTCTCTTCAAAGGAGTGATCGGCTCGGTGATCGCCGTGACACCGGATAAGTTCATATGAATCGGGCTCTATGTTGTACTCCTGGCTAAACGACTACAGATTAGTTTCTTGCAAGATCGATGGTAGCTCGTCCATAGGAAGATTCTCCCTCCCTGAGGAAGGTGCATGCCTTGATGGTGCGATCCGTCCCCGAGCTAGAATGGAGACCCTAAGAGGTTCTGGTTGTGAGCTCGGCCCGACCACCTCTTCTTCATCAGACGACCATGAAACATGGACGGAAGGTGGGCTTGCCGCTCTCTGACCTTCGGCGCCGCTCATTTTTAAGGAAAACAAAAAACTTAAAGCTAAAAGAAGGATTAAAACCCTTACCGGAGCTTGAACGGAGTCGAAAGAGCTTGAAAAATCGGGAGAGTTTTGGAATTGCTTACAAGAGATAGAAAATGGCATAAAGTAAGAAACTGGCTAACCCCTACCCCTATTTATACTCGTTCGAGCATTTAATGCTCATGATGTCCCAGGCAATGCATCGGTTAACGGGATTTGCCAGCTGTTCTGACACGTCTCTCAAATTCCATAAAGAGAATGGCTAATTAGAGATCGGCATATTAAGATAAATGTTTCGAATTGCGGATCAGTTAAGGGTTGTTCAGTTGGGAACCAGATCGGATAAACACATCAGAGATCGGAAAATAATCAATGCAATAATAATAAGATGATAATTGACTTTTATTTCCAAGAGATCGGATTACATCATTAGTGCAATCTCTAGGGATCGGAATAATAGAGATCGGAAGATGGGAGATCAGCATGAGAGATCGGAATAGGAGGGTGGGAGAGATCGGAAGGCAAAAAGAATAGGACAAATCCCAAATAACCGTCGTCAGAATCAGAGCCGAGGTAGTTAAAGCGTGGCAGACGAGATCTCCACCGCACGCCTAAGAATCGCCCGCAATCTTGACAGTGCCGTGGTATGTCATGTGATCCTGTACATCCCAATCTCCACTGTTGATCTCACTTGTAAGGACGAACCCGGAGCCCTTGGATCAAGAGAAGAGACGACAAGACCAGCGCCTTTCACTCTTAGCCCTCGGATCGCTCCGGATAAAATGATTTGAGACCGTCAGATTAAAAGGAGAAAAGGACAAATATTCTGAAGAATAATCTCAGCCGTTCATTTTTGTTCTCTTTAATTCTCGAGCATCCGATCATGTCCTTCAAAATCCAGACCCTCCATCTCCCTCAAAATAAATCCTGACCCTTCATGGGGAGCACCCGATTCCTATAAATACCTGCCTGAAAACTGTTCAAGGGGACGGGCAAAAAAAAAAAGAGAGGTAATTATTATAGCGGAAGAACTCTGAAACTTCATTCAGTTTGTTATTCTGCTATTTAGAAGTGTTGATTAGAAAGACTTTTGAAACTAGTTTTCTGAAGGGTTTTCTTGAAAAGGGATTCTGAATACTGGAACTCTACATTTCCAGTTTGTTCATTATCTGGTCACACTCTCACTTTCAGCCCTTTATCATCTCTGTTTTCATTCCCATTGTCCAAGCTCAACTTCATTCCACTCGATTTTTATCTTAATCTGATTGCATTTTAGCTAAGCACCCTTCAGTTCACGATTTAACATCACCTCAAAGCTAATCGGTCATACTGTCTTATCACTATTTGTCACCCCGTAGTTATTTCAATAGATTTGGCTCCTTACAGGTAAGAGCTCATATTGTCGTTTTATTAAGTGTTTACGTTTACTTTTCGCATTATCTTTGTTCTTCATATGTATGCGATTTTCTCCAAGTTCATTTTGTGCCAAAGAACCCCAAAGAATGTTACTCTCGAGTTATTTCTTTAGTGATCAGTCCATCATTTTATTAATCTTCGTCATTTCTGAATGCAAGTTTTCTAGCTCCTAGTAGCGTGTAAGTGGTTGGGTAAAATGTAGGTAACTGCAACTTAAGGGTCTCTTTTAAAAGAGAGAGCCTGAATAACACGTCAGGAAAATAGTCAAACTATTAGGCTGACGTAAACGGCAATTCGGCAAGATGCCATGAAGTGGAATAAAACCAAAGCAAACGAAACAGAATAGATCGGACATTAATAGGTATTGGTAAGGTGACTACATGGAAGGTTGGTAAATCAAGTCTAGTATCCCCCGTTTAGTCACAAAATACCAATTAGTTAAAAGAAGCCTTATCCCCAGCACCTTTAAACGCCAGAATCCTTAGCTTTAGGTCCTTATGACATGTAGCTGAAATTAAAATTCGGGAAATCGGAAAGATCCCATTTAGGTTTCTGTTAATTTAAAAGAGATCGGAGGAGATCCGATTCTCAACTCAAAATTTTAATTAAATAGAGATCGGAGGAGAGTTCTTATCCGGTCTCAAATCAAAATTTTAATTAAATAGAGATCGGAGGAGAGTTCTTATCCGGTCTCAAATCAAAATTTTAAATAAATACTTAATAGAGATCGGAAGAGAGTTCTTATCCGGTCTTAAATCAAAATTTTAAATAAATACTTAATAGAGATCGAAAGAGAGTTCTTATCCGGTCTCAACTCAAAATTTTAATAAATATTAAATAGAGATCGGAGGAGAATTCTTATCCGACCTCAACTCAAAATTTTAATAAATATCAAATAGAGATCGGAGGAGAGTTCTTATCCGATCTCAACTCAAAATTTTAATAAATATTAAAGAGTTCGGAGAAGAGTTCTTATCCAATTCTTAAATTTTAATAAAATGTTTCTTTCAAATAAAATTAACATACAACAGTAACTCACTAAGGTTGTCTCATTTACTTATGTATCTGGGTGATCCAAATTTAGTGAAAAATCAAATGTTCCTTTGGTCAAAAGGATTAACATGTCCATTCAAGCCCTCCTAACTAATGCAAAGTTAAATCTACCTACCCTTATTAAGGGACGAGGTGGGGTGCCTAACACCTTCCCCACCCGTTTACGGACCCCGAACCTAGGATCTCTGCCCAGAAGTGGTTTCATCTCAATTTACCTTCATAAACGGTTTTCTTTAATTTCCCTCAAAATTAAAGTGGCGACTCCTCACTCTTTCCCACTTCGGTGAGGGTTCGTTCAGGCGACCGCAAAACCCCTTGCGACAGCATGGCGACTCCACTGGGGAAATGATATCCGAACTTAACCCCGGTCTAGAGGTCCAAAAGTAGATTTAATTTTTCAATCAAATTATAGTTAGGTGGGCTCACCTGGCAATATTTTATGTGTTAATTTTTGTTTATTCCTACTAACTGTTTTACTTGTTTTGCTTGTTTTATTCCTTACAGTGCTCTTCGTTTCGAAAAAAAAAAGAAAAAGAAAAAATGGAAAGAATAAAATCCCCCTGAATTGGGAAGAGGTAAAGGTGTCCCTTCACACACTGAACACTCACACGATGTCCTCACACACTTCGGTCCTATACCCAGGCTTTCTTACCCTTTTAGGAAAGTAGGAGGGGGTCATGTAGCGGTACCCGTGGGTTTTACCCCGTTAGTATCCGTGAAGGCTTCTGCTCAAATTGAAACTCGTTCTATCCACTGTGATACTCGTGGAATTTTCCCGATAATATCATGGTTATAGAGCAGGGCTCTCTTATTCTGATGAGGGCAATTTGGGAACCTGTGGCTTTTAGAAAATTAGACCTTGAGCTAAACTATCACAATAGCTGAAAGCCGTAGTAAGCTACCTTATAAGATAAAACTATCCAATTAGGTAGCACTCATCCGGTATCAGGAGTCTCCCTATGTTAGGACAAAAGGGGCATACTTACTCTTACCCTGTTCTGCTTTAATTTCCTTTTGTTCGTTGTTGTAAGGGTAATCTTGAATTCTACTGAAACACCTACACATTTTCCTACTTTGATAAATGTGTATGTGTCACCCCTATATGATATGATTCAAAATTACCCAAATTTATCTTGCTAACGAGTTTTTCCGCAGGCATCATCAAACCAAGAGTCTGTGAAAAGGATAAGGCATCATTCTTATCATGGCATCCTCGAGTCAGTCGGCAGAAGAAGTTCAGAAAGCTAAACTTTGGTCCAAATCAACTCATACCCCAGTACCCTCGCAAGATAATGTTTCCAAGGCACACGCTAGCTTACTGCCCTCATGGGATCGGAATAAAATTGAGGTCAGAATGAACAGTCTCGAGGGTCTGTCTAATGGATGGAGGTCGTTTCCCGATCAGGTCAAGGCACGATTTGAAAGGAAATATGGGAAAATTGCAACCCTAATGCGAGTCAAGGTCCAAATCCCGGCATTAAAGGCCATGCTGTCAGTTTGGGATCCTAAGTACGGGGTATTCTCTTTCAATGACATTGATACAGTTCCCACTATGGAAGAATATCAGGCATTACTAGAGATTCCTTACTCAACACAGAATCGGATCTACCTACACCTTGAGCATAGGCAGACCTGGAAACGATTAACACATTTGTTGGGTATTCCTTCGGAGGAGGCAAAGTCAAAAGAAATGGTCAAAGGAAACACGCATGGATGGTATTGGACCTACCTCGAGAAGCGGTTAGATCAATTCCTCCAAGAGAAACAGTGGGATCAAGCTTCAGTAGCACTCGCATTGGGAATCTATGGCCTGATTTTGTTCCCGGGACCATTAGGAATCATAACCTGCAACACGGTGGAAGTATTCTGGGCGGTAGAAAGGCAGGAGGTCAATCCGATACCGGCAATTCTTGCGGAGACCTTATTAACCCTTACCTACTGCAGACAACAGGGTAAAGGGTCCATCAAGTGTTGTTCTCAATTGTTATATCTCTGGATTATCAGTCACATATGCCCTGTGGAGACAAAGGGATTGACTTGGTACCTTGACCAGCCTCTCATCGAGAAAATGACCCGATTGGTAATCAGTCCGAAGAATGAACAGCAGTGGCAGGAACGGATTTTGAGCTTCAATAGCCACAACTATTGTTGGAGGAAATTGTGGACACCAGCTCAACCCATTTTGGTCAGCACAGGGGATAATCAATCAGTATCTTTGATCGGAGTGACTGGATACATAAGCTACACTCCGGCATTAGTAATGAGGCAGTTCGGCTCAACACAGTCTAGAATCAACATTGAAGAATACCACCAAGGTCATTTTTACCATGAGCTCAAGGAAGAGGAAGGGTTGAAAATGGCTCGCAAGTCTTGGGAGAACATCACTCTGATGGAGAGATCGCCTAAAGGCCCAAGCGCCTCGGGCGATTATCTTAAATGGAGAGCTGACAGGGACCGAGAATACTCAACTACAGAATTCGAAGACAGCGATCCGCGTCGAGATGTCCTATTAGAAGAAGCTGATGATCGCCTGGTTGACTCGCTACAAAAGGCAAATACCGAGAACTCGCAACTGCAAGAACAAATAAAACAGTTGGAGGACAAACAGCAGATTCTCAAGAGGAAAGTAAGAAGGCTCAGGGAAGAGGCAAGGGCCGAAAAGATGGGTTTTGAAGAGCAAGAAATACGGTGGGAAAAGGAAAAAAACTCTCTCCACGCTGTAATGAAAGAAGTAGAAGCACAGAATAGTAAGCTTCAGGAAAAAACGAAATACCAAGAGATACTCGTTGAAGAGTATAAACAGGAAAACAAAAAGAAGAAGCTCGAATTAAAAGAACAGACACTACTCATCAACGATATCTTGAAGGAATGTGCTAAGGAAAAGAAAGAGAAAGAAAGACAAGCTGCTCTCTATCAAGAGCTGAAAGAGAATGTTGACCAGCTGGAGAGAACAATAGCACAGGGAAAGCAAGAACTCTTACCTGAATCTGAGTATGCTCTGAAAGCATTTGATCCTGCCAAACAAGAAGAAAGGTTATATGAGTATCTCAGAAAATGTCATCTCATTATAAAAAACCTCCCAGAGCCTAGGCCGATGTAAAGAACACGGTGTACAAATTATTCAGTTAATGAAATGATTTTTGGACCATTGTTTAGCAAATTTGTGAATGAATAATATGACTCCCGTAGGAACTCCCTCGCTAGGGTTATATGAAAAATTGAATGCGCTATATGGACAGGTATCATAAACGCGCATTCAATCTAGTCTTTCACAGTCAGACTATTGAACGATGCCATGATAAAAGTGATGCAGTTATCCTTCAACAGATTTCATTTCTGGCCCTCAAATGCCACCGTATCCTTCGTCCACATCAGGACCCTATTTAATTTTGATCAAAATTCACTAAAAATTTCTTTTTTTGACTCCTTACAGAAAAACAACATTGCTTCGAACAAGGCAAGTCTGACCAAGCACGCGATTCAACCCCAGCGAGTGTACTTAACAAGATCTCGAACAAGAAAACTAATGGAAGACCAGGAACAAGTACAGAACCTACAGGGGCAAGTGTCTGAACTAAAAGACCAGGTTTCAGAACTTATAAAGCTGATGAGGGAGATGTCCCAAAATAAGCCAGTTTCAGACCTTAACCTAACATTACCTCCCCCACCTCCTACAACGGTTGATTCTCACTACGCTTCAACCTCTTTCACTTTCCAGCCATCAATCCTGGATCCGACGGTCACTGTAAATCCGGTTCCTCTAAATAATGAACCCCCTTTCTCTTATTATCCAGCCATCTCGAATGCCGAACCGTCCCTTTCGGTCCCGAACCCTCCAATTCATTCTGCCCCTCATTTCCCAGTTGGGGGAGTACCTCACACAACAGGAGGAGAAGGTAAGATGAGAGAAAATGAGAAGCTGTCTACTCTGGAAGAGAGATTGAGAGCTATAGAGGGCCTGAATATGTATGGCTCAGTTGACGTGGCATCACTAAGATTAGTACCGGATGTGGTAGTGCCGCCCAAATTCAAGGTCCCCGATTTTGACAAGTATACTGGGAATTCGGACCCTCGAATTCATTTGGCCACCTATATTGCCAAGATGTCCTCTATGACAGATGATGACAGACTGTTAATCCACTTCTTTCACGAGAGCCTCTCTGGAGCAGCCCTGAGGTGGTGTGTTCAGTTAGACAGGAGCAGACTGCGCTCCTGGAAGGATTTAGCTGAGGCATTTTTGAAGCAGTACAAATTTAACTGCGATGTGGCCCCCACAAGGAGGGATCTTCAAAACCTGGTGCAGAAAGACCGGGAAAGCTTGAAGGAGTATGCCCAGAGATGGAGAGAAAAGGCGGCAGAAGTCCACCCTCCGGTGACTGACAATGAGCTGTGCTCTCTGTTCATTGAGACGTTGAAAGCCCCTTATTTCAATTTGATGATTGGGAACACTTCCAACAGCTTCTCTGACATTATACAGGCCGGTGAAAGAATAGAGGCCAATCTAAGAATGGGACGGTTGCAGGAGTTGGCTGAGAACCCTGCGAAAAAGACTGCCAGCTTTGGCAAGAAGAAGGAGGGTGATGTGCATTCACACACCACAAACAATTATTCCCCATTCCCTCAAAACAATTATCGGCCATATGCTCCCTCTCACGGCCAAACAGTCGCAAATATTCCACCTCCTTTCCCAAATTATCCACACCCACGCCCACAATACCCTTCACCTACAAATTACCAACCAAGACCACCTCCTCCTCCTGCTCAACCAAGACCACCACAAAACAACCCAAGACCTCCAAGGAACCCTGATCCACCTCTTCCCCTCCCTCTCAGTGAAATATACCGATACCTTGTCGGTATAAACCAAATTGTACCAGTCCCCTTAGACCCGATCCAGCTGCCATATCCCAGGTGGTATGATGCCACTGCCCGTTGTGAGTACCATGGAGGGGCACAAGGGCATTCAACTGATAACTGCGGGGCACTCAGAGGGAGAGTGCACGCTTTAATCAGAAATGGGTAGTTGAAGATCGAGGGAAATGGTTCCCTCCCCAATGTTACCTCAAATCCATTGCCCAACCATAATGCGGGTAATGGAGTAAATATGATAGAGCCAGATGGAGAGAGGTTGGCACCAGAGGTAGACGAGCTCATCCCTCACTTTGAGGGGATTTTTGCCATGGCAGTAAGAGAAGGCCACCTTTGCCCCCGGATATCAGGGTCGGGAAAAGATACGGGATGTCCTTACCATGGAGGGGCAGCTGACCATGAGCTGCGAGATTGTGAGGGATTCAAACAAGAGGTCCAGAACTTGTTATCCCTCAAAGTTCTGAGATGCCAGACAAAGTTAAAGACGGAAGGGGGAGTGAACACCACTAGATTCAGCCAAACTGCTTCTACCTCCAAACTCAGAATCACCTTCTCACCCCCAGTAGCCTCACCGCCAGTAACGGTTATCCGAACTCCGCCCCAGCTCCCTGTCACCAATACTCACACTGTCCCTTGGAACTATAATTCCCAAGTTTTCACTCAGGAAGCGTCAAGCAGTACATCCGCTCCTAATCTTGCCTCACCTCCGGCACCACCAAAACCATGTTTTGCTCCTCATGAGCATTTCAGAATGACTTATGCTGGACCTACCAGCAACATTACTCCCCAAACCAGTCCTCAGCCCGTTATCGCCACAAAGCCCTCTCCACCTGAGCGAGAGGTCGAGTTTATAACTCGAAGTGGGAGGTGTTACGGGAATGAAGAAAGAGAAAAGAGGAAAGGGAAAGTAAAAATGGGAGAGTCATCAAGAAATACAGAAGAGGAGGTTGAGAAAGTAGGGGAAGTAGACCCTGCTGAACATAAAGAAGAGGAAGAACTGCTGCTCCAAATAATGAAACAGAGTGAGTATGATGTAGTGGAGCAGTTGAGGAAGACACCTGCCCGAATTTCACTGTTATCACTGATCCTGAGCTCAGAAGTCCACCGACAAGCCTTGCAGAGAATCCTGGATCAGGCCTTTGTAAACCCCGACATCACACCGGGGCAGTTTGAGAAGATAGTAGAACAAATCCAGGCATCCAGCTTTGTAGCCTTTTCTGAAGAGGAGATAGACCCTGCAGGCTTAGGGCACAATAAAGCTCTGCATGTAACTGTGAAATGTAAGGGTTGTATAGTGGCCAAGGTCCTCATCGATAACGGATCAGCCCTCAATGTACTGCCTAGTGCTACCTTAGCCAGGCTGCCGGTCGACCAATCGTATATACGTCAGAGTGCTATGGTGGTAAGAGCCTTTGGCACCGGAGAGAAGTGCTGGGAGACATTGACTTGCCAATCCAAGTCGGTGCATGTACTTTCAACGTCACGTTTCAGGTGATGAACATTGAGCCGGCCTACACTATGTTGTTGGGGAGGCCGTGGATCCATTCTGCGAATGCTGTTCCTTCAACTTTGCACCAGAAAATAAAATACATTAAGGACGGCAAAATCGTCACTGTAAGGGGTGAAGAAGCCATATTGGTCACCAAGCCGCAATCACTTCCTTATGTGGAAGCGGCTGAGGAGTCGTTGGAAAGCTCTTTCCAGGCCCTCGAATTACAAGATACCGGGAAGGAAGGGGCTATGGCTATGGTGGCCAAAGTAATGTCAAGAAATGGGTATCAAGAGGGAAAAGGCCTAGGCACTGCCTTGCAAGGGATCGTGGAGCCGATACCGGCTATCCAGAAGATAGGCCGTTGCGGATTGGGTTATGAGGAAGATGCTCTCATGGATGGGCGATTCTGGATGAGAAACAGACTTCGAGATCAGAGATTCGACCAGAAAATCGGGAGAATGAAAGTAGTCCCGAGAATCACAGAAGTCTTCACTAAACCGGTCATTGAAAATCAGGCAGAGGTGGAAGAATCACCTGATGAACCATCCATCGATGTCATTTACCTGGATCCCTTGTATGAAGCTTTAGTCTCACCGATAGCTGAGGGGCAAGAACTGGACAACTGAACGGCAGAGGACATCCCTGTACTCAATTTCGAGTAAAGTACCTTTGGTTATCTACACTTGATCATTTTGTCCATGGTGACAAGTGTAATACTGTAAATGGACCTTTTTCTTATGGCATAAATATTAATGAATTAATAGCGCATTTTAAATCCAATTCTTTCTTTTGAATTTCATCCTTATAATATATTCCATTTTTATTCATTCAGGACCATTCATCAATTAACACCTAATAATCCAATAGACCCAGAAATTCCTCTGGTTAATTTTGAAATCCCCATAACTGCCATTACTTCAAGTGATTCTGAGGAAGACCTTACAGAAGAAAGCAATGAAAAAGATGAACCCTCCCTAGTGCCTTGTGAAGACGAAACACACACCATAAATTTAGGCACAGAAGAAGTAAAAAGGGAACTTAAGGTAGTGGAGAGTGAAGAATTGGGAGATATGATCAGTCTGCTTAAAGAATTCCTCAACGTATTTTCCTGGAGCTATGATGATATGGTGGGTTTGGACCCTCAGATAGTGACACACAAAATTCCCTAATTAGGGACGATCCGAAAGCGAGTTAAGGAGAATGAATCCCGACACACTGCTCAAAGTTCGGGATGAAGTCAAGAAACAGTATGACGCTGGATTCCTAGAAGTGGTCAAATATCCTCAATGGGTAGCTAACGTCGTCCCGGTAATGAAGAAGGACGGGAGAGTTAGGGTGTGCGTTGACTACAGGGATCTTAATAAAGCAAGCTTGATAGACGATTTTCCTCTCCCCCACATTGATGTGTTAGTTGACAATGCTGCGGGATTAGGCAGGTGTTCATGTATTGATGGGGCATCAGGGTACAATCAGATCCCGATGGACGAGGAAGACAAGGATAAGACTGCTTTCATCACTCAATGGGGAGTGTTTTGCTATCGGGTCATGCCTTTCGGATTGAAGAATGCCGGAGCTACCTACCAGCGCGCAATGGTCACATTATTCCACGATATGATGCATAAAGAGGTGGAAGTATACGTGGATGATATGATCATTAAATCCAGAGGAAAAGAAAGCCACGTACAGGTGATGAGGAGGGTATTCGAAAGGCTTAGGAAATACCAGTTGAAGCTGAACCCTGCCAAATGCATATTCGGAGCTAGATCGGGAAAGTTGTTGCGATTCATAGTAAGTGAGAAGGGAATAGAAGTAGACCCAGACAAGGTTCGAGCTATTCAATAAATGCCATCCCCGAAAACAGAAAGGGAGGTGCGCAGTTTCCTGGGAAAATTGAACTACATATCAAGATTTATTTCCAATCTCACCGCAAAAGCTGAGCCTATTTTTAGACTGCTCCGAAAGAACAACTCCACTCAATGGGATTCAGGTTGCCAAGAGGCTTTTGAGAAAATCAAGCAATACTTGTCAAACCCACCAGCATTGGTTCCACCCGTGGCAGGGAGGCCTCTTATCCTGTATATGGCGGTCCAACAGAACTCGATGGGATGTGTTTTGGGACAACATGACGACACTGGCCGAAAAGAAAGGGCTATCTATTACCTGAGCAAGAAGTTTAATGATTGTGAGTCAAGGTACTCTTTCTTAGAAAAGACTTGCTGCGCATTAGCCTGGACAGCAAATTGCCTCAAGCACTACATGTTGAATCACAAGACATGGCTCATCTCCAGGATGGATACTATCAAATATGTGTTCGGAAGCCCATTTGTACCAGGTAGGATAGCCAAGTGGCAGGTTATACTCTCCCAATACGACATAGTCTACATGACCCGAAAAGCGGTGAAAGGTAGCGTGATCGCTGACCTCCTAGCAGAAAATCCTATCCAAGATTATGAAGCTCTGGATTTTGAGTTCCCTGATGAGCATATTAATAAAGTGGACTGCGAAGAAGAGGGGCCAGCCGATTTATGGGAAATGTATTTCAACGGAGCTGTCAATTTGTCCGGTAATGGAATTGGAGCTGTATTGATATCCCCGGATGGAAAACACTTTCCGATAGCCATTAAGTTGAGATTTGACTGCACCAACAACGTCGCGGAATACGAAGCTTGTGTGATGGGTCTACAGGCTGCCATCGAAATGAAAATCAGGAAGTTGGAGGTATACGGAGACTCAGCCCTGATTATTTATCAAGTCAAGGGAGAATGGCAAACCAAGGATCCCAAGCTAATCCCATATCAGAAGTACTTACTGGAGCTGATTAAGAAATTCGAAGAGATCTCTTTCACTCACCTTAGTAGAGACAAGAATCAATTTGCTGATGCCTTAGCCACTCTAGCCGTTATGGCTCAAATCGAAGAAGGGCAGATGACTCAGATATTGAAGATTAAGGCAAGGAATGAGCCAGCTTATTGCTTCATGATTGAGGAAGAACCCGACGGTAAACCTTGGTATCATGACATCCTGGTCTACTGCAGAACCAGAGAATTCCCCTCAGGGGCAAACCGAAACGAAAAGAGGATGCTTCGGAGATTAGCATTGGGATACTTCCCCAGTGGTGAAACCCTATACAAGAGAGGGTCCAACGGTGAACTGTTGAGATGTGTGGATGCAAAGGAGGCAAAGAAAATCCTTTTCGAGACTCATGAGGGAAATTGTGCAACCCATGCCAATGGGCACATGATGGCTAAGCAAATCATGCGACGGGGATATTTTTGGACTACAATGGAAAAGGATTGCATCGAGTATTTCCGAAAGTGCCATAAGTGTCAGATTTATGCCGATCCGATAAATGTGCCACCTCACAAGTTGTTCAACCTCGTCTCACCATGGCCTTTCGCAATGTGGGGCATCGATGTGATTGGTCCCATCAATCCCAAGGCATCCAATGGGCACAGATTCATCCTTGTGGCCATCGACTATTTCTCCAAGTGGGTCGAGGCGACATCCTATGCGCACATCACACAGAATACGTTTCTCAAATTCCTCAGAAGCAATATCATTTGCCGGCATGGTCTCCCCAATGAAATTGTCACTAACAACGCCAAGAATCTCAATGGTCCAAAGATTCAAAAATTGTGTGATCAATACAAAATCCGACATCTCAATTCCTCCCCATACTGTCCCCAGATGAATGGAGCGGTGGAAGCACTGAACAAAAATCTCAAGAGGATAATCCGGTAAATGACGGTCACGTATAGGGATTGGCATGATATGCTTCCCTACGCTCTCCACGCATACCGGACTTCTGTAAGAACCTCAACCGGGGCAACCCCATACTCACTGGTTTTTGGGATGGAAGCGGTATCACCTATTGAAGTTGAAATCCCTTCCCTAAGGATTCTGAAGGAATCAGGGATTGATGAGTCAGAATGGATCCAGTCAAGGTTGGATCAGCTAAACTTGCTAGATGAGAAAAGGTTAGCAGCGGCATGTCATGGGCAGTTATACCAGATGAGGATGGCTAGAGCATTTAATAAAAGTGTTCGCCCACGCGAATTCCAACCCGGGGACCTAGTTCTGAAGAAAATGCTGCCAAATCAAAACGATCCCTGGGGCAAATGGTCACCAACCTATGAGGGGCCCTATGTGGTTAAAAAGGCATTTTCTGGAGGAGCCCTGATCTTGACCCACATGGACTGTGAAGAGTTTCCGAGACCTGTGAATGCTGACACCGTCAAGAAATACTATGCCTAAAAAAAAAAAAAAAGGATTAGGAGTGAAAACCCGAAAAGGCGCTCCTAGCAAAATGTGTGAAAGAAGGCAAAAACCTCGAAGGGGCGCTTTCTGTAAAACGAGTGAAGGATGAAAACCCGAAGGGGCATCCTGAAAAAAAAAAATAAAAAAAAATAAAAATAAAAAAATAAAAAAAAATAAAAAATCTAGGGGTGAAAACCCGAAAGGGCATCCCGAGAACAAAAAGGGAGAAATAAGGAATGGGGGGCATGAAACCAGGATGAAGAGGAAACTGTCACGGCATGAGGCTTCAGAGAACTTGAAATAATGGCATTTAAGGGATTTCAAAATCAGCCACAGGGAATATGTGAGATCTATCCTTGTACCTTTCTTCTTTGAAACTTCTTCTTTGTTTATATAAAACCGTAATAAAGTCATACTCCATTCCCCATGTTTCTATCTTTCCCTTATATTTATCTTTCTGCAATCTCGTTATTTAATGCACTATTTAAATCAATTAAAATTTTTGCCATAAGATTAAGATTTGACGATTGATAACCTCACGTACTTTACTATGAGATTTGCAGGGAATGACCTAAAAAAAAAAAAAAAAAAAAGGTAAAAACCCGGAAGGGCACTTCTAGTCATATAGACGAAGGGGAAGTAAAAACCCGCGAGGGTGCTTTTCGGGAGAAAGTCTGAAAAACAGAAATGGGGCATTTGAAGAAATGAGGCCATAGGTCAAGTCTTGCAACTCGTCCTCCATTCATCATTGGCCTTCGGAATTCTGTTAAGTACACTTCATTGGGGAAGAACTTCTTGTGTCCGGATTAGGCTTGCTTTGTAAGTGCAGTTTAAATTTCCTGTTATCAACCTCTGGTTCCTTGATCTAAGTTGATTTTAATTTCCTGCAATTTAAATTTCCTGTTATCAACCTCTGGTTCCTTGATCTAAGTTGATTTTAATTTCCTGCAATTTAAATTTCCTGCTATCAACCTCTGGTTCCTTGATCTAAGTTGATTTTACATTTCCTGTTATCAACCTCTGGTTCCTTGATCTAAGTTGATTTTAATTTCCAGCAATTTTAATTTCTTGCAATTTTAATTTCCAGCAATTTAAATTTCCTGTTATCAACCTCTGGTTCCTTGATCTAAGTTGATTTTAATTTCCTGCAATTTACATTTCCTGCAATTTAAATTTCCTGCTATCAACCTCTGGTTCCTTGATCTAAGTTGATTTTACATTTCCTGCAATTTAAATTTCCTGTTATCAACCTCTGGTTCCTTGATCTAAGTTGATTTTAATTTCCAGCAATTTAAATTTCCAGCAATTTAAATTTCCTGTTATCAACCTCTGGTTCCTTGATCTAAGTTGATTTTAATTTCCTGCAATTTACATTTTCTGCAATTTAAATTTCCAGTTATCAACCTCTGGTTCCTTGATCTAAGTTGATTTTAATTTCCTGCAATTTCCTGTTATCAACCTCTATTTCCTTGATCCAAGTTGGTTTTAATTTAACTTATGTTGTCGATTTCTAGGTCACCAACTTAAGTGTGCTTTAGCTCCCTAACTTCGAACACCTAATCGTCCAAAATATGAGTATGAATCTTTACATAATTCCTACACGGGAAATTTTCCCTTTAATAGAAATTATGTAAAGAGGGGCAGCTGTCGACACCATATTTTGGCCGATCCCCAAAATCAATAAAACTTTGAAACTGACCTCAGTACTAAGTCTCCTTTTGACAGCTAATCACATTTCCGATCTCTCTTTGATAGACAGTCACATTTCCGATCTCTCTTTGATAGACAGTCACATTTCCGATCTCTCCTCAAAGAATTGAATCAATGCTAAGTCCTCACATCAGTCAAATCCTTACCAGTCTATTAAATCGCTCACCGATCTCTCCGACCCGTTGTAGTATAAACGAAGTGAACTAGATCTTTTCTTACCAGTTTTATTGCCGATCTCCCTTTCAAAAGTTTAAGAGCTAAGGTTTTGGTCCGGTTTAATGAGGATTCCGATCTTAAGTGTTCAAGTCAAATTTCCAATTTTAATCAAGTCCCGTTCAGCATTTCTTCCCTACCGATCTCATGCTCATTGTGTTTTCTGATCTCTCACACTTAGGTTAATAATCATCTTCAGTTATTTCAACATACTCAGACAATTAAGTGTTTAATAATTTAGAAATTTTCCGATCATAACCATTCATCGAACAGAAAGGGCATTCCATTTCATTTCATTTCAAAAAAAATTGTACAAGTCATTCGGCTGGGCGATCACCCCCAGCCTGATCTACATTTTGCTCATTTTCTCTCTCACCCTCGGCCTCCTCTTCGCTTTCCTCCTCGCCTTCGGGAGCCAGATCGGCCATCCAAGAGAAGTCCTCCTCTGGGTAACGCTTCTGGAGCTCGGCCAAGAGATCCTTGTGAGCGTTCACATAGGCACCGGCTATTCCTGTCACCATCTCTTCATCTTTTGCCTTAAGCTCCTCAGCAAGATGAGCGACCTGAGCAGCTTCGTTGGCCCGGAGCGCCTGGACCTCTCTAAGAGCACGATCCCTTTCAGCCAGAACATGAGTCTATTCGGCCGTCTTATCCTCATAGTACTTCATCCGCCCCTCAATTTGAGATATGTAATCCTGAGCGGATGAGAGTTGGGATCGGAGGGATGCCACCTCTTGACTCTTCTTCTCGACCTCCTTACCCAGGCGGTGCGCCTTTTCCCGGACTATGTGCTGGTTCACCAAGCACTCTACATTCAGACTCATGGATCGGGTTAGGATGTCGTCAAGATTGTCCGGAGACAGTCTGTCCCGATCCTCCCGAAGGCAGATGGAAGACCCCAAAACTTTGGCAAAATCGGGGTTCTCCCGAACGGTCCGGTTGTTCTCTAGGGAGGCAATCAGTACTTGGGCGCCACGAGAAGGGGGCCTCGTAGGAGGTCGAGAACGACCCCCTTTTGTGCTTGGAGCAACTGGAGGAGGTGGAGGCGGCTCTTCCTGTTGAGGAGGAGATCGGACAGCTTCAGTGATTGGCTGCCCCGAAGGTCGGGGCGGGCCTCCTTGCGTCTCCCCAGGTTCATGGCTGGGTGTTTGAAGTAGTGCCGAATGCTTCATCTCCTTTATCTTCCGGGAAATCTCTCTCTCCTTCTTTTGCTTCCTGGAACCTTCACCACCCGCCATACCTACACAAAAAAGAGGTCAGTGAGATCACTAAGGTCCAAAGATCTGAGAAATAGAAAATACCGATGCCAAGATCAGAGAGCTGAAGCCCGCGCTTTTCGCCCGTGATCAACTCCATCATCCAATGATGCAGCTCGGCAGTCACCGCATCTAAACAGGAGTACTTTTAAGTGGCAGCTTGATTCTTCAGCTCCATCACTATTAGGCTTTCCTCCTTGTTCAGGGTGATACGCTTCGGAATCAAGGGCCCCTGGTGCCACCAGCTACGGGGGAAGTCCTCGAAGCAGGTCGGATTTTTGCTCCTCAGAATGAAGAAGCGGTTCTTCCAATTCTTAAGGGAGGAGGGCAGATCGGTGAAGAGCCCGCAATGAGGCTTCGCCTGAAAGAACCAATGCTCGTCGTCCTTTCGGCGAGTTAGCCTGTGCAGTTCGGCGAACACCTTAGCCGTAGGTCTGATTCCCTTAGCTCGGCACAGGCCTCGGAAGGCTACCAAGATCTGCCACTAGTTAGGGTGAATTTGGGCAATGCACACTCGGTGGAATTTTAGGACCTCCTTGAAGAAGTCGTCCAGAGGGAACCGAAGACCGGCCTTTAACTGTTCCTCCTATACCATCACCATGTCATTCTCTTCAAAGGAGTGATCGGCTCGGTGATCGCCGTGACACCGGATAAGTTCATATGAATCGGGCTCTATGTTGTACTCCTGGCTAAACGACTGCAGATCGGTTTCTTGCAAGATTGATGGCAGCTCGTCCATAGGAAGATTCTCCCTCCCTGAGGAAGGTGCATGCCTTGAGGGTGCGATCCGTCCCCTAGTTGGAATGGAGACCCTAAGAGGTTCTGGTTGTGCGCTCGGCCCGACCACCTCTTCTTCATCAGACGACCATGACACATGGACGGAAGGTGGGCTTGTCGCTCTCTGACCTTCGGCGCCACTCATTTTTAAGGAAAACAAAGAACTTAAAGCTAAAAGAAGGATTAAAACCCTTACCGGAGCTTGAACGGAGTCGGAAGAGCTTGAAAAATCGGGAGAGTTTTGGAATTGCTTGCGAGAGACAGAAAATGGCATAAAGTAAGAAACTGGCTAACCCCTACCCCTATTTATACTCGTTCGAGCATTTAATGCTCACGATGTCCCTCATCAGTTAACGGGATTCGCCAGCTGTTCTGACACGTCTCTCAAATTCCATAAAAAGAACGGCTAATTAGAGATCGGCATATTAAGATAAATGTTTCGAATTGCGGATCAGTTAAGGGTTGTTCAGTTGGGAACCAGATCGGATAAACACATCAGAGATCGGAAAATAATCAATGCAATAATAATAAGATGATAATTGACTTTTATTTCCAAGAGATCGGATTACATCATTAGTGCGATCTCTAGGGATCGGAATAATAGAGATCGGAAGATGGGAGATCAGCATGAGAGATCGGAATAGGAGCGTGGGAGAGATCGGAAGGCAAAAAGAATAGGACAAATCCCAAATAACCGTCGTCAGAATCAGAGCCGAGGTAGTTAAAGCGTGGCAGACGAGATCTCCACCGCACGCCTAAGAATCGCTGCACGCCGACAGTGCCGTGGTATGTCATGACAGTCCTGTACATCCCAATCTCCACCGTTGATCTCACTTGTAAGGATGAACCCGGAGCCCTTGGATCAAGAGAAGAGACGACAAGACCAGTGCCTTTCACTCTTAGCCCTCGGATCGCTCCGGATAAAATGATTTGAGACCGTCAGATTAAAAGGAGAAAAGGACAAATATTCTGAAGAATAATCTCAGCCGTTCATTTTTGTTCTCTTTAATTCTCGAGCATCCGATCATGTCCTTCAAAATCCAAACCCTCCATCTCCCTCAAAATAAATCCTGACCCTTCATGGGGAGCACCCGATTCCTATAAATACCTACCTGAAAACTGTTCAAGAGGAGGGGCAAAAAAAAAAAAAAGAGAGGTAATTATTATAGCGGAAGAACTATGAAACTTCATTCAGTTTGTTATTCTGCTATTTAGAAGTGTTGATTAGAAAGACTTTTGAAACTAGTTTTCTGAAGGGTTTTCTTGAAAAGGGATTCTGAATACTGGAACTCTACATTTCCAGTTTGTTCATTATCTGGTCACACTCTCACTTTCAGCCCTTTATCATCTCCGTTTTCATTCCCATTGTCCAAGCTCAACTTCATTCCACTCGATTTTTATCTTAATCTGATTGCATTTTAGCTAAGCACCCTTCAGTTCACGACGAACATCAGCCCTCAGGCTAATCAGTCCGCTGTCTTATCACTATTTGTCACCCCGTAGTTATTTCAATAGATTTGGCTCCTTACAGGTAAGAGCTCATATTGTCGTTTTATTAAGTGTTTACGTTTACTTTTCTCATTATCTTTGTTCTTCATATGTATGCGATTTTCTCCAAGTTCATTTTGTGCCAAAGAACCCCAAAGAATGTTACTCTTGAGTTATTTCTTTAGTGATCAGTCCATCATTTTATTAATCTTCGTCATTTCTGAATGCAAGTTTTCTAGCTCTTAGTAGCGTGTAAGTGGTCGGGTAAAACGTAGGTAACTGCAACTTAAGGGTCTCTTTTAAAAGAGAGAGCCTGAATAACACGTCAGGAAAATAGTCAAACTATTAGGCTGACGTAAACGGCAATTCGGCAAGATGCCATGAAGTGGAATAAAACCAAAGCAAACGAAACAGAATAGATCGGACATTAATAGGTATTGGTAAGGTGACTACATGGAAGGTTGGTAAATCAAGTCTAGTATCCCCCGTTTAGTCACAAAATACCAATTAGTTAAAAGAAGCCTTATCCCCAGCTCCTTTAAACACCAGAATCCTTAGCTTTAGGTCCTTATGACATGTAGCTGAAATTAAAATTCGGGAAATCGGAAAGATCCCATTCAGGTTTCTGTTAATTTAAAAGAGATCGAAGGAGATCCGATTCTCAATTCAAAATTTTAATTAAATAGAGATCGGAGGAGAGTTCTTATCCGGTCTCAAATCAAAATTTTAATTAAATAGAGATCAGAGGAGAGTTCTTATCCGATCTCAAATCAAAATTTTAAATAAATACTTAATAGAGATCGGAAGAGAGTTCTTATCCGGTCTCAAATCAAAATTTTAAATAAAATACTTAATAGAGATCAGAAGAGAGTTCTTATCCGGTCTCAACTCAAAATTTTAATAAATATTAAATAGAGATCGGAGGAGAATTCTTATCCGACCTCAACTCAAAATTTTAATAAATATCAAATAGAGATCGGAGGAGAGTTCTTATCCGATCTCAACTCAAAATTTTAATAAATATTAAAGAGTTCAGAGAAGAGTTCTTATCCAATTCTTAAATTTTAATAAAATGTTTCTTTCAAATAAAATTAACATACAACAGTAACTCACTAAGGTTGTCTCATTTACTTATGTATCTGGGTGATCCAAATTTAGTGAAAAATCAAATGTTCCTTTGGTCAAAAGGATTAACATGTCCATTCAAGGCCTCCTAACTAATGCAAAGTTAAATCTACCTACCCTTATTAAGGGACGAGGTGGGGTGCCTAACACCTTCCCCACCCGTTTACGGACCCCGAACCTAGGATCTCTGCCCAGAAGTGGTTTCATCTCAATTTACCTTCATAAACGGTTTTCTTTAATTTCCCTCAAAATTAAAGTGGCGACTCCTCACTCTTTCCCACTTCGATGAGGGTTCGTTCAGGCGACCGCAAAACCCCTTGCGATAACAAACAATCCAAATAAATTAGTAAAGTCAGAATCGAAAATGCCTAATAAGGAAGTCAAAATTTAACTTTGACATAGTTATGGTTAAATGACCATAACTTAAGTTATACAACTCCAAATGGAGTGATTCAAAAAGGAAATTAAAGAAGACACAATGAGAAACAATTTAATGAAGAGAAATCTGTTAAATTTATACTCTAGCTTGGTCCAATAGACAGTAAACATTGGCCATAAAATCTGAATAATTGCAATAAAAATGCAATAAGCTTTGAAATGAAATTGGCAACATATATCGACATGTGAGGAATGAAAAATGGAACATATTAGTGATATTAAAACTAATTCACCTAGTGTGCATTAAAGGTCAACATTATAGGTTGACTAATGAAAGGAATAGTATTAATAAAATTTAATTATTGAACCTTATTATTAGAAACAATTTAAATGAGTACTAAAATACTTTAAATTGTGTGTTTCAGTTAGAAAAGACACTGGAAAGGGAAAAGACCCACTGAGTCAAGGCCAAGAGGTAACTCATCAGAGGTTTGTGCACAACTAGTTTTTAATTGATTTTGTTCTAAAAATTTCATTTGACTAAATGATGTGTTTTCCTTATGTATTATGTTTATCAAGTATTGGATTTAATTCAATGATTATTGAAATTGTTATAGTATGTATGAATTTAGCTTTATGAAATGGTATTTCAACAAGTATTAAGCATTGTTGTGGATTAAATAAATTATGTTTTGAAAAATTGTGATAGAATATATTTTGAATTGTGATGGGCAATTTGTACAGAAAAATACAAATTTATGTTTTGAATTGTAATGAGCATAAAAATTATTGAATATTGGAATTGACTTTGAATCGAATTGTGTTGTGATTTATGCTCACAAAAAGGACAAAGAGATTTATAATATTGTTTTATATCTCACTATAGATGCTTGACTAGGTTATTACCCTCCTCTCTCATTTGTTAAGGAGACAATGGAGTTAGCTTTGTTTTGATTATCATGGTACGTGCACAGGCTTAGATTCTTCTCTTATTAGAGGTTAGATCTAAGTTTTTTTTGTTATGGCCCTTTCAGAAGTTTTATTATTGTGATGTGTACTGTGCACAATGATTCGACCTCCCCGACCATAGGGAGTTAGAATCCGATTTGACCTCCCTGACCATAGGGAGTTAGAATCACCCCGGAGATGGCCCTTTCAGATTAGTCTTGCATAATTAGTGAGATAAAGAATGATTTTTAAATAGTAAAGAATTTTGATTTTAAATGAGATTTATGCATAGTTGATTTTATTGGAATTAATCTTTATTTTCATAAATTGCTGGAATTACCTTAAATGTTTAGTTGTGATTTGATAAATAGAATTTCGTGATCAAAGTCATTTTATACAAATGATTTATATTATTGGCAACGAATAGTTTGATTTTTGGAATTTGATGAGTATCCAGATTTTCAAATTATTTGCTGTAATTTTGCTAAGGTATATTGTACTATGTTTTAAGTTAAATTTGTGCACTACTGAGTTCACCACTCAACGATAGTTTTGTATGCTGTCGTAGGTGAAAATAAGGATAGAGCAACTGAGTGAGAATTCCTATAGCTGCGCCTTGAAGACACATTCAGATCAGCTCCAGGCATATCATAGGTATACCCATGTACATAGGTTTGATGTATGCATGTAATAACATATATGTAAATTATTTGAGCAGTTGTATAAAAACTCTTGTAAAATATTTTGGTATGTAATTAAATGTAAATTATTGTAATATAAATTTGAGATTTCATTTACCTGTATAGTTTTGTAATATTAATTTTTTATTCTTGTAATCAATGAAATGTTTCTTTTATGATGAGGTTGGTTTGAAAATGAATTGATTTGATTATTGAGATTTGAATTGTGAGATGAAATGAAGTTTATTGGAGTTGTATTAGAAAAATCATATTAGGAGTGTTTTCCTTTTCAGGTTTGAAGAACTGTTTTCTCAAAATACAGCCAGCACTTTGCCGAAATTTTAAAAAATTTTTATAACACCAGATTTTAATTGATGATTTAAATTTCACAAAAATTGATTTAAAATCTCTTGTAGTATATTTAATGGGTTACCGGTAGGTGAAGTACCGTAATTCATTAGGTGTACTACAGGATCATGTTACATCTTACGGAGGAGTAGGGTGTGACAGAGGCTATCAAGAAAGTTGCAAAAGATTCCCATCCTAGAGTGGAAGTGGGAAATGATCACTATGGACTTCGTGACTGGGTTGCCTCATACTACACGTGGGTATAACTCTATATGGGTGATTGTGGATTGTCTAACTATGTAACACCCCCATACTAAGTAGTTTATACATTCTACTGTTCCAGTGACCAGTGTCTGTCCAGACAGTCAGGATGTTTAGAACCATATCTAAGTCATCTAGAGAAGCCATAAATAAAAATTAATAGAAATCACATGAAGGTGAAATGGAAATAAGAAAAATCAAGCATAATCGATTAAATGAGCTGATGTCCTGGCGATGGGTGACCGACCCGGGAAGCTACTGCGAGCTCAGTTGCTACCCTAAATTCGTGTGGGATCCCATGACACCCTAGGTCAAGGGATAATTGCAAAACTATTGGGAACTAGAAAACCATAGAAAAGAAAAGAGAACAAGCTCAAATAAGTGAATCAGCACTCAAAGAGTTACCAAGCACTATTGAAAAGATGGATTGAACCGATAAGGGTCATTTTGGTTAATTCACTCCTAAAGGTGACTTTTGACCTAAATGTCCATTAAAGTGTGTGAAATTAAAATATTGAAAAATAGATTAAAAGTGAAGAGGTATAGAGAAAGAAAAGAAAAAAAAAAGGAAATACAAATTTTAATGGGATTTATGACATCATTATGACCTTATGATGACATAATTAAAATTTTGATTTTTAATTATTAAATTGTTGAGATAATTATTGACTTAAAAGACAAAAATTTCATAAAAAAATGAATTAAATTTCCTTCTTGTTCCATGGGCAACCGAACCACTCTCTCTCTCCCTTCCTCTCAAATTCCACCATTGATGACCATGTGAGCTCCCAAAAACCCTAGTTTCTTTCCATAATTTTCATAACTCCCAATATTAAAACTTGATTTTTGACCTTGATTAAGAGATTTGGAAAAAGAAGGAAAAGAAAAAGTGAAGATTTGGGAAATTTGGAGTTAGCATAAAAGAGGTTAGTGCAAATTTAACCTTTTCTCTTCATTGATTCTTGAAATTAGGTTGAAATATGTTAGAATTGATTCCAAAATTAAAGAATTTAGTGCACCATGAGAACCCTAGGAATTCAGTCAACCTTGATATGGTAAGGGTTTGATGTGGTTGATGAGTTAAAACATGTAATCTTGCTTAAATGATGATGTGAACATAATTTGAGTAGTGAATTACATGGGAATTGCATGTGTGTATGAAATTGTGAAGAAGAGAATTAGGGTTTTGGTGAAATGTTGACCAATTGATATTTATAATGCTTAATTATGGTCATTTAGTGTGTTTAGAAATGAGAATTGATGAATGGAATTAAGAAAATTGATGGTTGTTGAATTGTTGAATTCTGCACCTTTAGTCCAGTGGTTTGAATTGCCATCCAATTGGTGTGAGGCTAATTGAAGATGAAACTTAAGATCTAAAGCCACATTTTTCATGAAGAAACCTTGCCTAAAAACTGACCATAAGTTGGTCTAAAAATTTCTTGAATATGGAATTAGTGTCCTAGACTTGGGCAGAAATGACCAAATAAATAGTGTTTGGTCAATTAGGCATAACTCATTGTAGAAAGCTCCAAATGACCTAATTTTTAGACCTGTGGAAAGCTTAGACATAGTAGAACATTTCTTATGAAGACCATGAGCTCAAATTCTAACTCTAACCCAATCAATTTTCTAGAACAAATTAGGTCAATAATTCTGCCAGAACCAAATTTGACCTAGAAATCCTAGGCAAATGGCCTTTCAAGCAGTTTTGGCAAAAATGCCATAACTTGGTCCACAAAACTAAAAATATAGTGATTCAAAAACCAAAATCTTCATAAGACCTAGAACTACAATTATAATGTTTTGACCAGAACCCAAAACCAAATGCAACTTAGATAAATTGCTAGGAAAAGTTAGGAATCTAATTCTAGAAATTCCTGCACCTGGTCAGATTGACCACTTGATACCCGAATGGTAAATAAACCATAAATTTCACTACAAAACTCCAAATGGAGTGATTCAAATTAAAAAATAAAACTAAGATATAGAGGTACAAATTTCATGAAGAATACCTCACCAAATTATGATTAGAACTAAATTGAAATTGGGTTCAAAAGTCAGGGCGTAAATCTGTCCAGAACCCAAACTCTTTGAAATTATTTAAGTAACTTAGGCATTCATTGGGCATTTAATTAATTAGCTATTAGTGGTAATAGAATTAAGTATTAAGACATCTCCATTATGTATTTTCAGTGGAGAAAGAAATCTCAAAGGACAAGGAGAAGTTGAACTAATTAAGAAGAAGATAAAAAGGTTTGTGCACAACTAATTTTAATTCCTTGTTTTTCATTTGGAAATTGATTTGAATAAATGTGTATGAATGATTTTTTATTATTTTGGCATTGAAAAATTAATTTGAGAAATAGTGTGTTGCCTACTCTATAAGTGAAAATTTTGAATGAAATATGATTAGTGATTTGTAATGAAATATTTGAATGAAATATTTGAATGAAATAGTTTGAATTGATTTTTGAAACCACACTTGGCATGAAGAATTTTATTGTGTTCCTCCTCCATTTATGGAGTTGAGTTTAATTATGTTTTCTCCCTCTCTGGCTTGCCAGTTGAGGTTGAGTTTGGATGAGTACTCAGCTAGCTAGCTAGCCACTTCCCTCATTAATTTCGGTTAGTGAGGTTGTAGATTGCTTTGTCGTGGTGTACAACACGACATTGATTGAAAATTTTGTGTCGTGACCTAAGTTGTGTGTATTGTAGTAACACCAATGTTTGAAATTATTCGGTAAAATATTTTTAAAAATATGAATGTTAGATGAATGTTGAAAACTCTTATTTATATTTTTGGTAAATTGTGTTTACTTCAAGTATTAAATTATGATTGTGTACCACTGAGTATAATATTCAGCGATAGCTTATTATGCTGTCGCAGGTAGGAGTAAGGAGAAGTCTGCATAAAAGACTGAGTGAGCAGTAAATTGGAACATTTTGTGATCTCATTTTCGGGTATATTAAGAATACCCATTGTATTTTTCTTTTTGATGTAGTTACAGTTACATACATGTATATAATCATGAATATTGAGCAGTTGTATAAAAAGTTTCTTCTAATATTTGAGTTGTAAATATTGAAATTTTACTTTTGTATCTATGTGTTAATTTCTTTGAAATGAGAATGGGAAACGAATTGTGAAATGTTTAAAATGTTGAGTTGGATTTGGATATTATTGCAAATTGCTTTTCTAGGTGAATTGAATAATTGTTTTCTTATATTTATAACTGTTATTCTGTCAAAATTTTTGTAAAATTTTAAAAATGCAAAAAAAAAAAAAAAATTTATGACATCTAAGCAAATTTTAGAAGGACACCTTAACCACTATTTTATGATTATTTAAAACTCTCAAATGTATTAGAATTGTTTTAAAATCCCTTATAGTATATTTAATGAGTTATCGGTAGGTGAAGTTCGATAATTCATTAGGTATACTACGAGATTATATTATACCTTACATAAGGGTAAGGTATGACAAACTAAGTCAGCTCACTTTTTCCCTGTACGAACTACCTATTATGTTGCTCAGTATGCAGGGGTGTATATTCAGGAGATAGTCAGATTGTATAGAGTTTCTGGTTCCATAATATATGACAAAAGGCCCTAGTTCACTTCTCTATTTTAGAGAAAACTTCAGGAGACTCTTGGCATACAGTTAAATTTTAGTACAGCTTTCTACCCACAGATAGATGGATAGTCTAAAAGGACAATTTAAACATTGGAGGATATACTTCGCATGCGTGTCATGGATTTTGGAGGTCAATGAGATGATCAACTACCATTAGTATAGTTTGCTTATAATAATAGCTATCATTCCAATATTGGAATGACACTCTATGAGGCATTATATGGTAGGAAGTGTAGGTCCCCTCTATGTTGGACAAAAGTTGGAGAGGCGAAAGTACATGATTTAGATCTGGTATAGTACACTTCAGAGATAGTTTCTTTAATCAGGGAACTTTTAAAGATAGCTTTCAGTAGACAGAAGAGTTATGCAGATCTAAGAAGAAAATATGTAGAATTTACTGGGGGTGATTATGTGTTCCTAAAGGTCTCTCCTATGAAAGGGATTATGAGATTTGGAAAGAAAGGCAAGTTTGCACCCCGTTACATAGGACCTATTGAGATCATGCACAGAGTGAGAGCAGTTGCTTATTAGTTTGAGTTGCCACCAAACATTTCTCATGTCCACCTAGTGTTCCATATTTCCATGCTTAAGAAATATGTTTCTGACACTTCTCATGTGTTGCAACCAGACACAGTGGAGTTAAATGAGAACTTGACTTTTGAGGAACAACCAGTGGCCATAGTAGATTATCAGATGAGGCAGCTTTTGTCAAAACAAATCTCTATAGTTAAAGTCCTGTGGAGAAGTTAATCTGTAGAGGAATGCACTTGGAAGTCAGAGTGGGATATGTGCAACAAGTACCCATACTTGCTTAGTATATAACTCAGTGTATTTGGTCTGCCCTATATTAAAATTCAAGGATGAATTTTCTATAAAGAGGAAAGAATATAATGTCCTGAATTTTTAAATAATTATTTTATGTGGAAATTAACTGGTTTGCCAGGCTCAGGAGGGGCATTGTGTAGTTATTGTGTTATGGGCCTGAGGCTTTTTGGATTGATAAGTGTTAGTTGAGTTATTTTGCAAGTTGGGTAGGTCCTAGGTACAGGAGAAATTCTGCTAGATTTTCGATATAAACCTAGGGTGTCTTAGACTCTTTAGTTCTTTGTTTTGAGTTAATATTGATAAATTTCTTGAATATGATTGTTTAGGTGATTCGAGTCAACTTTCTCATCTTCTCAGCCACCCCAGTGACATTTAGATAATTTGTGAGTAGATATTGATTTTTTTTTATAATTTTAATATTATTATATATTCAAGACATGCCCATACATTCACTTATAAATATATGTATGTAGCTAAATCTTAGGCATGGTTTGAATTACATCTTCAATTGATGCTGTGGGTGTCGCTTTAAGGTAATTTGGAGTTATGTGCATATGTCAGCGTGCGTGTAGTGTGATATTGGATATAAGTTAAATGGGTAGAATGGCTGGAGCTTGACTCGCTGGGACCCAATCCTTTTTGTAGATAAGTCAGGGTTGATCTCGTTGATCCCCGTAATTCGATTATTAAGAGAAAGTCCGGCTCAAATTGATCTTGCTGGCAGGGGTTAGAGTTAAAAGATTTGTATAGGGGATCAACTCTCATATTTATATACAGTGATGTGACACATGGGTGTGTGAGTGCTCAAAATTATCTTTTGTATGAGTATTGTTTGAATTTGATTGAATATATATATATATATATATATATATATATATATATATATATATTACATTTCATACTTAGGAATGCATTACTCTATGAGTCGAACACTCACTCCTGTTCAACTATTTTTCCTTAGGTAACAGGAGAGCTCTTTGATTTTAACATGTTTTCTTCCTCGCAGGTTTACCAGAAGCTGATTTATTACATTCTTATTCCTTATTTATATTCTAGAAACTCCGCATATACCATTAGTGTATTAAACTTTCTAGGACTGTAATAACTTATTCTGTTAGATGTTGTAAAGGTTGTTATGTGGCTGTGCTTGGATAAGGGAGCTGAGCTCTCATTGGATTATATATATTGTTTTGAGGATTGTAAGAGTAAGCTGAGCTCCTCAAATTAAGTTATTTTTGTACTTACATGTCAAGTGAGTTAATACTCCCTATTGGGTAGTCTAATTTATGGTCTAACTCTGTCCATTTGATTTCTTGAATTTGGACTACAGTTATAGGCCTTATGATTGGGCTAGGGATAATTAGGCTTACTATGAGTTTTGAGAGTTTTATACTGACCCAAATTCTAATATCGGTCCAGCCCAGAATTCGAATAGTGACATATATACTCTACTTTTTTTATATATTTTTTAATTAATAAAATATCTTTCCTTTTTATAATAAAATAAATTATTGTAATTTCATTGTTACCATCTCTAACCTGCTTTCACTTTTTTAAAGAGAATTTTAAATCATTATTATAACATTATCTCCTAAAATTATTCTATATTAAACCTATTTATATATAATAATATGTGATTTACATAATATTATTTTAATAATCTCATATTATTGCACTCAAAAAATATTATTTAGTTTTATATTCAACTCTAAAAATTTTTATAATCGACTTTAAATATTACAAATCAAAAAGTAATAAAATATATTGATTGATAATATTATATTTAATATAAATTGATTGCAATTTTTTTAATTCAAACTATATTCTTTATGTTTTATTTTGTTTTTTTATTTATAATTTTTTAATTATTTGGGATGTTATTGTAAGTCTATACTAATAATTATTTTTTTAACATTTTATATATTTTTAATGCATTTTCTAGATATGGCTTTTAATAATTTATATAAAATTAAACTTATATTTATTATATTATAATTGATTAATATTAATTATAAATATAAATATATTAATAATTTAAATAGTAAAAATTAAAAAAAAAATAAATCCATGTGTAAAAACACGAGCATTTAACTAGTAAAAATAAAAATTAGTATTTGAGTCTTTAAATGAATTATAAAAAAAATAAAAATTCATATTTTCAATATTTTAAAATTTATAAATTCTAAATATTTTATATTTTAATTAAAATTATTATTATATTAAATTAAAAAAGGTCACACTTTCACTGTTCATTAAAAACAGTGAAAATGCCCTTTCCCTTATTAATCAGCCTATGCATTTTTAGGGGCATAAAGAAGAAAAAAAGAAAAAAAAGCAGAAGTCCAGTAAATGGCGCCAAAATGAAATGAAGGAACTGACAGGATTATTCAACGTGTACGATGTGAATGAAGCCACGCTATCTTTCATATAACATTATTATTATTATTGTTATTATTATTATTATTATTATTAAAGTAGGGCAATACTTTTTAATTTTTTTGTAAATTTTTTTAATTGTTTTCCTTTTATTTTTTTTTAAATTAAACTCATTCAATATTTATATGAAAAATATAATATTATTTAAATATTTTCTTATAAATCAAAAAAATTAATCATTAAGAAAATAATATAATTGTAATATTACATAACTAATTTCATATATATTCAATTTAATTTTTTATTTTAACTTTAATTATTTTTAAATTATTTAATTATTATTATTATTTTATTTGAAGTAATTTTCAAATAATTTTATTTTAGTAAAATATAATTAACTATTCTAATTATAGTGTGGTGATCATTTTATTCTATTATGATTTTTTTTATTTTTCAAAACTTTTTATTTTATTATTAAAAATATATATTTTTTTATTTGATATATCTTTAAATTTTTTAACGTGCCATTTAATTTTTTTTAATTAAATAAATCTGTTGTGGCATAAGGAACACTTGGATTCAGTTTACATTTTTATTAAGTATTTTATTTTATTTTATTGATTGAATTTTCAAATTTTTATTTTTTTATTTTAATTTTAAACCATTTAAGTGTTCATATATAAAATCAAATTATTTTTATACCATTTTATTTTCTATTATTGTCATTTTAATTGGCTTTAAATTATTTAACTATTTTATTATTAAATTTTCATTAATTCTCATTATCTTTATTAAATTAATTTTAAAATACTTTATTTTATAATTTTTTTTATTTTATATATCAATATTATATTAATAAAATATAGATTTCTATCTCATTACAAAGAAAGTATAATATTTTAGTAATATTTTTTGCGCTTTTTGTTCCTATAAAAACTACTTTAAATAGTAAAATTTTAATTATTATTATTATTATTTATAACATTGTTATTATTATTTAAAAAATTATTAAAAAATATTATCCATTGACTTTTTTATAATATATATATTTAGAGTTGATAGTCTATAATTAAATGTGTAAATTTAATTTATAAGTAAAAAATAATTAAATTTGTTTCAATCTTAAATTTTGATATAATCTATAATATATTTAATTTTAATAACTAAAAGATATTTTAAAATAATGTGCATATATATTAAACCTACTACTATAAAAATAGTGCTAGAGCTTTTATATTAATTGATTAATTTTCTTAATTAGTATTACTATTATCTTCTTTTATAATTGGATTATATAATTAATTTATTATTATTAAATTATATTTTATTTAATTTATTATAATACATAAATTATAAGTATGATATTTTTAATATTTATCGGTCACAAAAGTAATATGCAATATAATAAATAATTAAAATTTTATTTCAATTAAATTTAACTAAATAATGTTAATAGTTATTAATAAATAATAATTTTATTTATAAAATAAAATAGATGAATTATTAATATAAATATTTATTTATTTATTAATTATATTAATATATTAAATTTAAAAAATTTTCTGCATCATCACACGGGTAGTGAAGCTTGTTATGTTCTAATTATGTCAAGCGTCAATCAATGATGAATAGTGTCATTTTTTTATTAACTATTTTTAAGACTCTATCTGACAAAAATTTGCTCAAAACATCACTTTTTTTTTATTTAATGAAAAAAAAAATGTGTTAAACTACAAATGTGTTTATTTAATGAAAAAAAAAATCTCTTAAGTAATATATAAAATGCAAAATCACAGGGTGCATTTTTAAAATTATCTCAAAATAAAATTAGTTACAAATGAATTTCATCTTAAAAAGTAAAGAATTGAAAATTTCAATATAATTTTTATTATTATTATTTAAATTAATGAAAGAAATAAAAATAAAATGTGTTCCAAAGAAAATTGCAAAAGAAATTTTAAGAATTAACTAATAAGTTTTGAATAAAAATTGTGAAATTTATTTCGAATTTTAATTAAAATTACTTATAAAAAAACTTTTAAGAATTTAAAATCTTTTTCATTTATAAAATAAATTTGATAAAAAAGATAATAAAAAATATCTAAGATGTGATGAGTAATAATATGATATTATATCCATAAATTTTAATTTTTTTTAAACATAAAAAATAAAATTATTCAGATATGGCAATTATAATCTTATTAAATTTAAAGTCTAAAGTCATTAATTGGCATTACCGATTTAACTCAATATTATAAAAAATACTTACCATTAAATCTGAGAATGTGGGACCCGATGAAACTAACCATTTAATAAAATTAAAGTGGTTTTAATATCTTACCATGCAAAGAGCATTTAGCTTGTTCTCGGCTTCTCAACCCCTACATTGCGCAGCTCTCTTAATATGATGCTTTTCTTTGTTACAAAAGCAAATAATTCCTTACAAAATCAAGATCTCTTTTTAACTGCCTCTTTCTCTTCACATTTCCTTTCTCTCCACAATTAGGGCAAAACTAGATCTCTGCAACTTCCATGGAAGCTTTAATGCATGCAATTCTGAGTTTGCGGTTGCTAATTTGATGCTCTGATCTGTTGATGCTTTGCTCTCTCAAATTCTGGTTCCAAATTTCGCATGGAATCGATCTCGAGCCACATTGGCTCTCCAAACCCCTGGCATTTCCTTGTTGCTGTCTATTTCGCTGTTGGTTTCGTTGCTGCTAGGTTCTTATTGGACAAATTCGTCTTTCGAGTAAGATTTCTTTCGATGAATTATCTTCTTGTTTACTGGCTTATCTGTTTTCTCTTCTTATCTTTAAGCATTTCTTGGATTGCGCTTTTGTTATTTTGAGTGGTTAAGTATAACTGTAGAGTTGCTTTGAACAGAACAAAGAAGTTCAAGATTCGAAGTTATGCTTTCTTTCTTATGCATATGATAGGGCATGGAATATTAACTAATTGGAATCTGTATTTCTTCTATCTGAAAAAATTGGTGGGTTATATTGGAATAGTTTCAGTCGAAGCTTATGGATTTTTTTTTTCTTTTTCTTTTTTCATTCAAAGATTGGTGGGATTGTTGCCGAACAACTTTCAGGAGTTACAGAGCTCGAAATATTGTTCTATTTTATATTGTAATGCTTTCAAGTTGATGTCAAAAGCTTTGAGGCCTTGGAGGACTTATTACAGAATTTTGCTCTGTTCGTAATGGAAGCAAAATGAGTTAAGCTAAATATCACTTCAAGATATTTATCTATTGGAAATTGGTTTTCTGATTCCCTTTTGTTACTTCAGGATTCATAATTTGGTGGGTCTTGCAATCTTACAGATTCATTTTCTAATTTTATCTTGAAGTTGGATATTTAAATCATTTTGAGCTGTAATTAGATCTATCATTTGAGCATTTTCTATTTGGTTTTTTCTTATGTGTGTGTGTGTGTGTGTATTCACTTAACTGCTTTTTATATAAGCTTTTTTTTTTTGAAAAAAAAAATTAATGTGGAAGGATTAATATTTCAGGATCTTGGTCTCAGATTTGAACTGCGTCTAATATAATTACCAAGTCTTTCTAAATTAATGTAGCTTGAATTTTTTTTCCTTTATTAGAAAGACTGACATATGCTCAGGCTGTCACATGTTTTTTATTCAACTAAGGGGGCATTTAGTACGAGGATAACTAGTGTAATTATTACCCTTGTAATATTGTTTGGATGCTTGAAAAAACTAGGTTAACTTTTTACTTCATTAATAATTATACCATCTTGAAAGGTAAAATGTTAACCTTGGGGAGACTGGGTTAATAATTATCCTCTTTAAAGGTTAAAACTTACAAGGATAACATTTAACTCTTGATTTTTTAACCTTCTACCAAACACATTATAAGGAGTTTTCTGTTGCAAAGGCTTTAGCTGCTACTGTGGGATTGAAATGATTTTTTGACAATACCTTTGATTTCCTGAGGTGGAAGTCAATTCCTTTTGCATTTTAGCACATTAATTATAAGCCAATTTGTTGATAGTCATGACAATGATAAATTAATAGCAACTTATGTGTCAACTTAACCTGACAAAGAATGAAAATTTGTGTCTGCTACAACAACAGCAAATGATAAAGGAGTTGAAGTCTTATTTCTGCTAATTCAAGGTTATATCACAATTTTTTTTTCCATTCCCTTCTTTTTCCCTGTCTTTACATATGAAGAAGATATGTACACTTCCTGCATATTGTCCCTATCTTTCTTATAAAAATTTCTCATATTTTTAGAGGTTGGCCATTTGGTTGTTGCAAAAGAAAGCTGTGCCACGGAGGATTGATGAGGCTACACGTGCAACAATTGTAAAATGCTCAGAATCTATGTGGAAGCTAACATACTATGCTACTGTTGAAGTATGTGTTCTTAAAATTACCTACAATGAGCCATGGTTCAGAAACACAAGAGAATACTTCAGAGGTTGGCCAGATCAAGAATTAAAGTGAGTATTTTATATGATAGGTCTTTATGCAACTCAGTGGAGATAGCTGCTTGAATATTTGTGGATATTTAACTCTTTCGCTTAAACAACAAAAATGCATTGTCTTCTATGATTTACCTTCTTTGATAATTGATACTTGAAATTACATAAGAAGCCCTTGTTCTTTAGTGATTATATCAATAAATGAAGGCCACATTACAGTTCAGAATTTACTGGTTGGGATTATTTTTCATTTCAGGCTTCCCCTAAAACTTTTCTACATGTGCCAATGTGGATTCTACATCTACAGTATTGCTGCACTCCTTACATGGGAAACTAGAAGGAAGGACTTTGCTGTAATGATGTCTCATCATGTAGTTACAGTTATACTGATTGGATACTCTTACATTACAAGGTAATACTTCAGTGCTACTGCTAATCACATTACTTTTGATTCTGAGCCATCGGACATAAAGTCATTTTCTTTAAACTTCACTGCTGTTTCACATTTTTTCAGTGGCACTAGTCTTAGGTGCGTCTCTGAAGCTGTTGCATCATGCATGCATCTTTTTGTCTGATTATTATTGTTAGTGATGGCATCCACAAATTGAATTGGTAATTTTGCAATTGTACGTGCATTTCGAATCAATTTTTAGTTTCAGGTTATATTATATTTGAGAAAGGATTTAGCAGTAAAAAAATATACAGGCTGGAATTTTTTTTCTTTTTGTGATTAAAAATAAAAAGTGAAAAATACTAAATGGCATCAAAAGGGCGCTACTGAATTTATGTACTAGAAAGTAAAAATTTCATTTGCATGAGTGGAATTCAGCAAAATATTCAACATCATATCATCCATAAAAACTATCCTACTCAACTAAGCTGGGTTCAGCTTTGTTGATCCATTTCCTTTATTCCATTATGTTTAGGGCTGCTAAATAATTATCCATTACTGCACCCTAGGTGATCCTAGGTCTATCCCTTTTATTCCTCCCTTTTGTGACCTCAAAATGATCTACAGTTATATAATTACAGTATTGGTTTATGATAGACATGCCAAACCATCTCATTAAACTCTCACAATATATTCCACGGGTGCCACTTTCCACCTACCTGCAAAAGTATAAATGCACTCATGTCTTTTCTGTCATCCTGTATTCCTGCACATCCATCTTAGCATTCTTATCTCTATCATGCAAATTTTATGGACATGTTTTTATTCATCACACAATAATTGCTTTCGTATAACCATAGATAGTTGAATTGTAGTCCTCAAAACTTCCTCTAGAACTTAATTGGAATATTGCAATTTCAAAGTTCCCTTCTCACATTTATTTATTTCATCCATTCTTCTTAATCATATGGCTAATAGCTTCCTTACTCTCACCAGTCCATTCCTTAGACATGGCACTTAGTTTCCTTGGAATGCCCTACATCCCTTGCTTATTTTTAACTTTACTACACCAATGCACTCGCTCTCTCATAGGGAATGCCTCAAGGGTATAGCCAAGTATCCACAAAAAAACTATTAAATTTACCAAAAATTAGGGATTGTAAACCAAATATCTATAAGAATAGAGAGGTTTTTCATCTACTTAAAGGGCCTCTATGTCATGTTCCCCCATAAATTTACTAAATGATAGTAAAAAGGATTAGGAAAAAAAAAATTTGTCATCCTATCAGCTTAAAAATAGAGAGGTGATTTGGCCTACCATTATTCTAGCAGAAATTAGTTGTGAAAAAATGAGAGATATCTGCATAGGCCATTTTCATAGTTATTATGACTGTTCTTTACCTCAAGAAAATGCATGTTAAATATGATTCAACACTACTCTTGAATCTTGATACTTAAACTCTATCGAAAATATGTGATTTTTGGAAAATGGGCAAATCAACCTGTAGTTGTGACGGGCACAAGTCAAAGCTCAATAGGCATTATGTTTAGCATCTCTACCATGGCAGGGAGGTGACCTTATTGAGGCACGTGCCTGATTGCTTAGGCATGCGCCTTTTTCCAATCACAAGGATCAATAAGGCATGCCTTTTTTATGTTTTAGTTGCCACATTTTTTTTTTTTGTGTAAATTACTGAAACCCCTATGAGTTTGACTGAATTTACACTTTGATTCTTACTGTTTCAAAACAGTTATTTTGGTCCCTAAGGTTTCTTAACAACTTGATACTTTAGTTGTATGTTGGAAGACCAACTTTTCATGACATTTAGTCTCTAATATTTTAAATTAGACCATACCTTACTCCCCAAATTAGTGTTTTTATATTATAAAATAGTCTCTCAAGATTTTTACATTGTTCACTGATTTTAATGTATGACTAAAATTGCTAAATTTGAAACATTGGAGACTAAATTGTATATTATGACAAATCATAGACATATTTGAATAATATACCCTTCTTTATTAGTTGATTTTATTTAATCTTAACTATTGATATAAGATTTGGATATTATTTTGGTGTATTATAATATGCTCAGTTAAATTGAAATTTATATAAAAAAGAAAAAGGAAGATAGGAAGACAGCCAGTAGGTAGTTTCTACTACCTAGAAGAAGACATGCTTCAAATAGAGTATCCACTTTCTCCTCTACTTTTCCTCTATCTCATCCTTTGTTTCCTTTCTCTTTCGTCCACCTATTTTTTTTTTTTTCCTCCTTTTTTTCCAACGAAATTCTGAAAAACATAGAATATTGTTTTCCCTCCCTTCTAAGGAGCTAGGCACTGAATTTTTTTTTCCCTCAAACAAGGATTCTACTATTTTTGTCTTATATTTTCTATTTAGTCCTTTGAATGGAATATGGGTTCTATTAATTCTAGCCATCATAATTTCACAAGAGATCCTTCATTTCACGTAACACACGCTTGTTAAATTCAAAATAATGGTTATCTACGAATTTTATCTCTTTTGAGTTTGAGTTTTTTTTACTTTTTATGTTAATTTTGAATGTTCTAGTATATTATATTTCTTTTATGTGTCAACTGTCAAAGGTGTGCATTGTGCCTTTGATAACTATGAATTCAACCTTCATAGAATATACTAATAGGTTATATTTATGGCAAACAAAGTCCAATTAACATGGGTCAGTTCTATCATTTGTTTTCTATAATCAGTTTTTGTGTTCATACTTTCTTGTTGTATTCATCAAATGTGTTCTTCCTTGAGTTAAAATGGTTTCTTTGGTGCTTGACAAGAGGACTGCAGAATTTATTTGCAAGTGAAAACAACTTTCCTCTCATCTAAGGAAGCTAAAAGTTATCTCTCAGAACATCTGGGCTATTGAAATATTTATACTGTTGTATTTCAATTGGTTTCTGCATCAAAGTAGCTACTATGCAATACTCAACTCAACTCAACTCAACTAAGCCTTTATCCCAAAAATTTGGGGTCGGCTATATGGATTCGCTTTTTCCACTCTGAACGATTTTGAGTTAAATCCTCAGAAATGTGTCTACTATGCAATAACTGGTGAAATTTGATTTGGACATATTCCATGAATCAAGAACTTATTAAATTATTCATTTCCAGATTTTTTCGGATAGGCTCAATTATCCTTGCCCTGCATGATGCAAGCGATGTATTGATGGAAGCTGCAAAAGTTTTTAAATATTCTGGGAAGGAGCTTGGAGCAAGCATTTGCTTTGGATTATTTGCCATCTCGTGGCTCCTACTACGACTAGTATTCTTTCCATTTTGGGTAATCAAGACTTCATGGTTAGTCATCATGGTAAATGATTTGATTTCACAACTTTTGGCCATATAGCTGCTCATTGTGCTAATGTGTTTTATGGATGGTATTTCCCAGCTATGATGTTGTGGACTTCTTAGATTTGTCAAAGGCCTATCCCCTTTCACTGTACTATGTTTTCAATACAATGCTGCTGATGCTACTTGTGTTCCACATCTACTGGTGGGTTCTGATATACTCAATGATAATGAAACAGCTAAGAAATAGAGGAAGAGTGGGCGAAGATATAAGATCTGGTAAGCCTTTTACTGTTTGAGGTATTCATACATCATTTCATATATTTTGACATTTATTGCCATTACTATAGCTAAACCTAGTTTGGAATTTATTGCTAAAGGATGCAAGTTTTGCACAATAAATGTTAAATGATTGTTTAAGATATTGTTATTTTTTCCAATGATTTCAAATTCAAATCCACCTGGGTTGTTGAACTATAATATTCATGAATACTTGGGTGTAACGGTCCTGGTGACCCTTTAAACCTGAAATGGATCGGAACTTGTCAACCCCACAGTTCAGCCATGGCTCAACCAAACCAGGCACAGTTTTGAACAGTTGGGTCTTGATTGATCTGCCATGCTAGAAATTTTCCTCACTTTAGAAAACTTCAAAATTCTTTTTGTGGTGGCTGGGACTTAAAGTCTTAAACCAGCTTGAAGGTTTATCAGATACTAAAATTACCACGTCTATCTTCTACCTGGACACTTATCTCCTCTCTCCCCCCTCCCCCGCCCCCGGGCCCCCCCCCCCCCCAAATTTACGATTGTTATTTTGATTTTTTATTTGAATATAGATAATAACATATAATTGTTCCTTTTCCACTAAAAATTACTGAAGTTAATTTTCAGAAGGAAAATACACTTAAACAGAATGTGTATATATGTATATATACCCACACACACACCCCATTGCATGTGCAACTTGATATCTGTATGTTAAAAACTACATGTATATCTACTACAACTACACTATTCTGATGTTGCCAGGTCAATTCCAGTTCAACTTTATTTTTCTTTTTTTTTTTTTCATGTTTTATCTTTTTCTGCTCAATGAGCTGGTCAATTTTTCAAAAACTACTACTTTCCTTTAAGATATTCTCAAATCACTAGAAATTGATGCTTAATTTTCACAAGTCAATTTGAGCATGTGTAAGCTTAATTAGTTAGTGCGTCTCCTTTGCAGGGAAAGACTCTAAAACACCACATTGTGTTTGCATTCCAAATTTATTTTTCCATAAACTTGTGACTTGAGAGAGCCATTAGTCATTTAGAATTTTAGTGAGGAGCTTCTTTTGTGCTGTTAACAGTACACAGAAGATTTTCTAATAGTTAATCATTTGAATTGAAAGCAAAAAATAAAATAAAATAAAATAAGCACAGTTTGTTTGCACATTGAAAATTGATGTTTTGAAAACGATAAAATTGCTTTTTCTTTTTGAGTCAAAAGTAGCAAAAAATTGTGTTTTGTATTAAGTAAAAGCTGAAAGCTATGAAAATTATTTTCTTAATTTATTCCCTTTATCATCTGGACTTGCATCATCATTTTATTTAGACATGGAGTTATTTACTTATCTTAATATGTAAATGCAGATTCAGAAGATGATGATTAGGTAGAAGATTTTGTTTAAGATTTTGGTTCAGTGGCGGCTGACAGGAGATTCATTCGACTTTTCATTTGATTTCTACAGTTGATTTTTTTTCTTGGTGTAAAGGAAAGGAAGTAGGACCACCAAGCATCGCTTTCTTATTTCTTTTGGTCTATAAATAATAGGCAATCCTGTATAATTGTTCGCTTCTTCGATGAACCCTCGTTCTGAGATTCGTCCTATTTGCTAAATGGAGGGGGAAAAAAAAACTTGTGTAACGATTTTTTACAATTTTCTTGGTGTCTAGTTGTTAAGAATCTATACAGCTATATAACACATTAGGTCTATAATAATAACTGATGAAGTTAGCTATTAGTTCAATATTCATGATTCTTGACTCCTAATATAAGAGATCGTGGGGTTGAATATATATATATATATATATATATATATATATATATATATATATATGTGTGTGTGTGTGTGTGTGTGTGTGTGTGTGTGTCGGAAAAAGAAAACAAAATGGTGAAATTGAAATTCAAAGATGGGCAACTCTCAAGATTGAATCAATATATATTTCCCAAGAAACCTCTTTAGATGAGTAGATAATGGGGGTGATGGGAGTCCGTTCCATGGAGAATGGACTTGGAGTTGGACTTGAAAAAAGTGGCAAAAGGTTGAAAAGCTCTTATGAGTTTTTCTTTCTTCACTATAATAATTTATTGTTTTAATTGTATGAGATGATATTCAAATCATTTTATAAGCTTAATTTATTAATTTTTTTTTAAAATACACATCTAATGTACTCTCAGATCTGGATAAATAATATTAAAAAAATATGTTTTAATAATAATACTGTGTAATAACAAAGAATAATTATCGAATAATGTAAAGGAGCACAAGAAATATCAAGTCACAGTAAACAGTGGGTTTTGGACATGTCCTCTGATTAGGACCCGACTGGGTTATTTTTATTGATCAATGCTACTACTTCGTTCCCTTTCATGGTATATCTTGATCTTTCAGCACAACATCTTCATCTTAGCCTTAGTTCTTTTCCTTTTTATACCTCACCACAATAGTTGCTCATTTATTGTGGAGAGAAGCTTCTTCAACAATGACCAGAAACATGGCAAATATTGATAAAGAAATGATAGAGATAATCATTATGGCCCAGAATCTTAAATGCGATGAACCAATTTTACAGGTAGAGGAATATTATTTTCGAGGACAACTAATCTAGAAGAAGTTATTGGTAGGCAAACTGCTTGCAGGGAAAAATTACAGCGCAACCACAATCAAAGCTGTTTTGTCTAATGTTTAGTAGTAATACTTAGACCTTCTCTTTTGCTTATGATGTCGATGTTGTTAATGTTATGCAGGCAGGCCATGATTTATTCACAACAGTCTCTTGGTCATAAGGGAAAGGCCTTCTAATTTAAACTTTAACCTTTTTGGGTTACTCCAAACAAAATGACTCTTTAATGCAAAAACCATCGGAGAGTTTTTAGGGGGGTTCGTTGATGTCAATTTTTCTCAAGAAGGGATTCGGAGACTGCCGCATATGCTCAGAATCAAAGCCCTTATTAAGGTTGACATGCCTTTCATATCAGGATTCCATAGTAAGAAATCAAATGGAAGGTTCAATGGATTCATTTCAAATACGAATGAATGCCAAAAGTATGTTTCAAGTGTGGTTCGTTGGGTCATATGAGTAGGATGTGCAAACAAAAGGAAATACAATTGCTGACAGAAAGGGGTAAGAGATTGAGATATGGCCCCTGGTTAGAGCGACTTCACTTTAATGCAAATCTTCTTAACCCTCGAAAGATCCATCTCTTCCAATTTCCATGACGACCATGGATCTATTGGGAACCAAAACACACCAACCATCACCTACCTTGAAACCAACCATACCACTTTTCCAAAAGATCACAATCTACCTAACTAAACCTCAAAAAAAAAAAAAAAAAAAAAGAACAATCAATAGAAGAAGGAAAAGGGAGTGGAAATACCTTGGTTGGGGATAACAATGCCATTAAATCTCTGCAAAACTACTCAGTTGTTTCAGAAACTGGAAATCAGAACCAAAACCACCTTTTTAGCAAAATTGTTCCAAAATTAGCGGTTTCAAATATCATTGACACCACACTTAAAACCCATCGTGTCATCTCGAGCCATGAGCCCTCTCAACGCATAAACATTAAGCCAACAGACTTATTTCCTACAAATACTATCCTCCAATTGTTTCATGAATACCTATCATCCATAGGGAAACCTCACATTGACACAGAGCTCTTTTTTCGATGTTTTCCTTATCTCATTCCACATTTTCAGAACAAGATTTCTATATCCTTGTTATCTTTGACTCTTTGCCTAAACCAAATGAAGAAATGTCTTCCAAGCCTGTTAATCAACCTAACTCTTCCTTGGTTAACACGCTAACTGCTCACAGAGATGAACCTAACCCATAACATTTCCTGACCCCACAACTTGTTTTACAAGATCATAAGAAAGATTGGAACCTTTTCTCCACATCTAGTCATACTCATCCAAAGATGGGCCCCTAGGCCCAAGAACCGTTGGCTGGTGCTACAACCAGTTTGATCCATCATTGTAGAGATACAACAAAAGGAAAGGGTTCAGAAGTTGTAGAAAACCCAATAAAAGAGAAGGAGATTTTAACAAACAATTTGGACTTAAATATTGCTAAACATTTGGAAGCTTAGAGAATCAAGAACCACTATCGGATTGGCAGGCCCAAAAATAAAGCTTCTAATAGAATTGTCCGAAAATTCTTATTTAGAGATAGTCTTAAGGACTTAAACAAATAATGTACTTTGATTATCTTATTCTCATTGTAGCGACATTGATCAGTAAGCCAAATGTTGAACAAGATCAGGAACAAGCGAAAACACAGAAGCAAATGGATGAAAATACTCATACCAAATCTGCTGGAAGCTAAACAGTCAAGCTAGTGCATGGGCACAAGTGAAGTCAATAATTATTATTTAGGAATTGGGTTAGGAGAAAGAGGGAGATATTCTAGATGGGGAGGAGCAAAATTTGGATGTGATGCAACGCACAGATAAGGAAATAATTTGGAAGGAGGTAGTTACACAAAAAAGTACACTGATGAACAAACCAATCTAGCAAGCAAGCAGGCAAATGTGGATTTAAGTTATCAAAAGGTGGGGGAGGCCAACCAAAAATGTCCTCAACAGAAAAAATGAAGCTTCTCAACTAGAATTGTTAAGGTGTGGGAACCTTTTGACAATCCATAACTTAAAAGGGATTTGTTTATCCCATTTCCTAGATTTTGTATTCCTCATGGAAACAAAGAATGCTTCTTGAGTGATTAGGAGGAAAATGCAAGCTGTGGTTTTTATGATATGTTATTTGTGGAATCGGTAGATACTATTAGTGATCTTTGTTTTGCTTGGAAATCTAGTTTGGATGTATCAATTGTTAAGTTCTCAAACTTTTTCATCCATCTAGCAATTTTTGACAATGTGTAAAGGAAAAGATGGAATGCTATTTGTGTTTATATTTCTAATGTGGTCGAATATCAATATCATTAATTTAACTATCTTTCTAGTTATTGAGGACTTCAAATGATGAATCTTTGGTTTTGGGTGACTTCAATGCTATGTTGCATGCAGGCAAAAAGTTAGGTGGTGACTTGGGTACTAATTCCTAAAAGGAGGGTTTTCGTAATTTCATTAATGGTGCTAATCTCATCAACATTATTGGGGTCCTATATACACATGGAATAACAAACACAATGATATCCACAAGATCCAAGAATATATTGACCACATGTTTTTCAAGGTTTAAAAATCTTAAACTTGTGTTTGAGAGAACAAAAGACTTCTTCAAGTAACACTTTTGGAATTTTTTTGAAACCTTCAAAAACCTTCATTTTTCAACTCACTAATTTGATGGGTTAGAAAGGTTTTCTTTTTAAAACCTCAAAATACCTTACAATACTTTCCCTTTCTCTCAAATACTAAAAAATCATGAAAGTTTAAAAATAATGAAAAACCTTACTTTAGAAAGCTCTACTTAACTCTACCTCCTCCCAAACATAGTGTAAAATAAAATAATAAATAATTTGCACAATGCACAAAAAAAAAATTTGAATTGAAATAAGAAAATAAATTGATTTCAACTATTATGTTTAATAATTAAAATAAATTAAAAATTAAAAAGTATCGAAAAATGAGTGAAAGGGGAGAGAGAATATATAATATTCTATATTTTATTATATTCTATATTTTATTCTTAACTCTTATAAAACTGAGGATAAGTTGTTATTTAATTTCTAGGCGTTGTGACTCTTTATACTATCATCCCTTATGCTCACTCTTCCTTTATTATTGTCTTTCTCTCTCTCTTTTCTTATTTTGTCTTTCCCCCTCCTCTTTCTATATCTGTCTCTTCTTTCTTTATCTCTCTCTCTCCTTCTCTCTCATTTATGTCTTTCCCTTTTTCTCTATATCTCTCTCTCATTCCCTCTCTCTCTTTTTATAGTTTTGTTTCTCTCTTTCCACCCCCCCCCTCTCTCTTATATTTCTAACTCTCTTTTCCTTTCTCTTTATGTCCCTCTCTCCCTCCTTACCCATCCTCTCTCTTCCCCCTATCTACGTCTCTCTCTTTCCTTTCTCTCCCAGTTATATATCCTCCATTTATTTTTCTCAATCTCTCCATCTCTCACAAAAAGATCACAAAAAACTTCCATAAACAAGCCCAACACTCATAATAAGAAATCAATTCAAAAAAGAGATGATTGCATCTTTTCAAAATAAAATTAGAACAAAAACATAACAAAAATGCACAGAAAAAATATTTATAAGTGAATGGAATGAGGGTTAATAGTTATGAGAGTAACAATTAATGGTGTAATAATTATAGGTGCAACAATTAATATTGTTAACCATGTTTGGTATTACCCATAAAAGAAGAGTGACAGTTAAGCTTATATAATTAATTGTGTTTATATAGCTATTAAATTTATAATGTTGACCGATGCATATATATGAATACAAATATTTTTATTACAATAATTATTTATAATAATATTAAAATATATTTTTAATATTAACAAAATTATTTTTTATTATAATAATTACTTATAATAACATGTTTATTAAAATAATAATATTTATTTATAATAGTTATAAGAATAGCATCTCATTAAAGAACTTCACATTGGAAGCCATTACCCCATCCCTCCTCTCTAAGTTAACAAATTTGTGTGTAGATGGGTGAATGGTTAATGGGGTTAACAGTTAACCATTGCATATAAAACAAGGTTAATGAGGGGTAATACATTAAAGGAGTAAGGCCCTGTTTAACAATAACTTTTAAGATAACGTTTAGTATTTTGATCTTACTCAAAATATTGCCTCTCTTATTTATAATGTTCGTTGGCATAGTTTTTATACTAGTGTTTAGAGGTTGAGGGAGTGGTTCATGAAAAGTTTCATCTTCTAGCTTTTAGAGGTTAAGGAAATATTTTAACTAGAGTCAATTTAATGATACCATTATTTTTATATTTAACAGCTATTTTTTACTGAACACTTCTACTTTAAATCATTTTATAAATAGCTAACCACAAATAACTAAATTAAATAATAAACAATTAGTAAAATAGCTGACAACTACTATAATAGCTAATGTTGCCGAGCAGGGCCTTAACTCCATTACCCTCAAAACAAACACACTTAAACTTACAATTCTAATTAGCTTCCAAGTAGACAGAGGAAACAAAAAACAAAATTGGGCTGTTAATTTTGGCAATTTCAAGAATTTAAATACATCACAAATCCTAAAATTTCAAAAACGCCCTCAGTAGTTCGGCCCATGTTGCATCAAAGTTGAAGCACTTGGGTTAACCTTAGTGAATCAAAGAGTTGTAAGCATTTTATAAAATGTCACATATGCATACCATAATAGATAATTACTATAAGGTTGTGTTTAGATTCTAGGATTTGAATTTGAAATTTGGATTTCAAATACTTGATTTAAAATTTAGAATTTAAAATTCATAAATTTAAAAATCTTTTGTTTGGCTAATAAAAAGAATTTTCATGGAAGTTACTAAAAGTTATGATATCATATAGAGCTAATATAGTTAATTATAGTGGGATGAATTTGAAATAAAAAGGTAAAAGTAGTCATTTTAAATCTTTAGTTTTAAAAATTGTCATAAATACATGGGATTTGGACCAAATTCAAATCCATTTTCATTTAGAATATCCAAACAATGTATTTAATTAAAATCCAAATCTATAGGGTCAAATCCCTCAATCCAAACATAGCATAATAGGATTGAATTAGAAAGATAATGAATTTTCTTATAATTTAATAAGTTAGTAGATATATTAAAAATTTTACAAAGCAAAATGATCTGCAATAATGAAGGGATAGTAATTGATAATGTATGGTGCACAAATTAGACTCAAAGGGGGAAAACAGTAAATTGATTTTATTAAATATTTTGATGATTTAGCTATTATGAAAAGGTCTCAAAAGCTAAAAGTTATGTAATGTATTGGTGATTTCATGTAAAATAATTTATATGCAATGAAAAGTTAATAGAAAATAGACATATAAATATAAGTCTTATAAAATTATAATTATTATGTATTTAAAAAAATTAAAAATATAATTATTTGTGTGTTCACTTTTTATTATCTATGTGTTCATTTTTGTTGACTTGCTATTCTATAGACATTGTCTATATGAAATCATTATTTTACTATATAATTTCTTTTTAAAAACAATTAAGATAGAAAAATCATAAAAAATGGAATTAATATTTTTTTTTTTGAAAAAAAAAGGAATGTGATAGTAGAGTAATAGATGGGGAGTCACTTTGATGTGTAAGAGGGATAGTTGGTGAGGGTTATGGAGAGAGCCATGGAGTGATAATTTGTTACATGCAAATGCAAAATATCATAGATAAAAATATTAGAAACCTAAATCCCAAACAATTCTAATATTAGAAACCCAAATCCTAAGTGTCTTTAGAATTATAAACTATGATAAAATAAAACTCACGTTTTATGAAACTATTGTTTGATTATTAGAGTATGGAACAAAATTTTTTAAATCCACAAGCAAAGCAAGAAATATAAAAAGAATTCAAGTGTATCAAATGGCTTTAGGATGGTGATCATGAAAATTAGGCAATTATTTAGTGCTTATAATAAGGGACTTTGAATGTTTAAAATTTGGATTACATGTGGATGGCATCTAGTAATGGATGCAACATTTAAATTTCTAGTAAGTGATGGACGTAAGATATTTTGCATTTAAATATAAGGAGTCAGTGTTTTAGTGTACTTCACTCACAATTTGAGTCTTTTAAATATTATATTTTATTACTTAAAAAAATTTAAAAAATATACATTATTATTTTTTTTTAATTTAATAAGACCAATAAAAAAATAACTTTTTAAATTCTTAGAATATAAGCTTATTAAATTTTTTTGTTTAATTAAGTCAATAAAAAATATTAATACTTTAAATTTTTGTTAGAATTTTTTTTTTTTAAAACAATGTGATGGTCTATTAAAAACAGGCCAAATACATCCTAAGACACTTGTACCATTAAGATTTTGCCTAACACATACATGAACTCTTTTTTTTTTTTTTTTTTTTTTTTTTTTTTTTTCCATCACACATCTATACTCAATAAAAACTTAACACATAAACCTAAAACTACACAGTCAACAAGAAGGAAGAATTCACGCATTTGTTAGCAAGTGAAGGCCACGTTCTTTGCTTACCTGGAACTTGTAACGGCTTCTTGGGATAATTGAATAAAAACGACAATCAGTTCTTCAGTTCTTCAGTTCTTCATCTTTTTCTTGCATGCAGTGCCATTATCTTCATCTTCTTCTTCCTTTCTTAATTTTTTTTTTGTTTATTCCTCTTCCTTTTAGTGTGACTATACATTCGAAACCTTGTAGTGTCATTAAGTATTTGATTGGTTTGAAAATTTGAAGGACTGAAAAAAAACCCTATTTATCTAAGATTAGGGATTTCATGAAATTCATGAAGTCTAACCAAAATTTCATCTATCCGATGTGCCATTATGTAGAAATATCAACATTGAAAGTTTCTTGGACTCGCATGAATCCTCGGAGAAGGTTCTTTGGATGCAGACACTTTGGGGTGAGTGACAGTGATGAGGAGCCACCAGAACCACTTCCATTGTTCAGAGGTCCCATTACTAGAGCAAGGGTAAGAGAACTTCAAAATCTAGTCATTGAGCATTGGAGGTGCCAGGAGACAAATGCCAATCACATTGAACCGTCATGTTTACTATTGGAGACCAAGTAGATCATTCTCACCCAAATAGGCAATATGCAGCACGGTGCCACGTCATCACCTAGGTGCGCCACATCATCACTCGAATGCACCACGTCAGCACCCAAGTTGTGACATGTCATTACCCAAGTGTGCCACATCATCACCCACGAGGTGACATGTCACTCCCACATTCGGCCACCCTAGCATTCGGAGATTACTTGGCTGCCATCTTACCAGTACATATGGCTTTAGATGATTTGGCCAATTAAGCAAATCTGGAATGTTCTTCCCATGACAACCATCCCAAATCTGGAATATTCCTTCCCATACCAGATGCCACATTTTAAGGAGAATATTTTCATTTCTTTTGTCTTCTAGTGCCATATAGGCAGCATTTTGTTGGTGCCCCATTTATATATACCTGTCTTCTTTATTTTTTTTTAGGTAACTTGAAGAGTCATTTTTGAGAGAAAACACTGCAGAGAATTCTGCCACCATTGTTGAATGAGTGAGCTTGTATTTTTTTCCTTATTTCTTGTAAGAACTTGGATTCAAGCAATCTGTTCACATTGCTAGTCTTATTTTGATGATCAAGGTGCTCGTAGATAGGTTCTAATTGTATCTTGACACTTGATCAATACGTTTTCTTCTGCATTTCTTCTTAGTGCCTTATCACATTGGTTGATATTGTGTTGAGTGGATGCAAAGTTTGCCTTGTTGGATGGATGAACTTGGGTGCTATTTGTGAGTGCCCATTATCTTGGAATTAGAGCATAGGACGTCCAAACAAGGTATTTATATCTGTTACTATTGTTTATCCTCTATTTGCTTCTTCTTCCATACTTGCCGACCGGTTTTGATTATTAAAATCCAATCGGTTCTGTTATATTCTGCCTAGGGGTCATCTTGTGCCTGGTTTTGTTGCTGGACCTTATTTTGTTTCTTAGTGTGTCTTTTTATTCATGTTTTGTTCATATTATGCTTGACCAAAACTAACTCTTAGGGTTTACTATGATTTTGCTTCTGTTTCTTTAATATTTGTTTTGTTGAGTTTGTCTGAGGGTCTTGGGTTAACCAAGCTGTAAGTTTGGGATGAAGATGAGTTTGAAGAAGCATATAAGCATGGGAATTATCAATTTGGTGGTAGGGGATTTCGGCCACCAAGGGGTAGAGGAGCTTGAGGCAGATTTGGTAGGAGAAATTTCAGGTATGATGACTACAAAAATAGGGGAGTGCATAATGGGGCAATTGATGCAAATGTGGGTAGCGTAAAAAATGAAAATACCAGCTTTCTATGGTAAGGAGGATCTGGATCCATATATTGAGTGGGAAAGGCATATTGAAATGGTTTTAGAGTGCCATAACTATAGTGAAGAGAAGAAAGTAAAATTGGCAGTAGTAGAGTTCAAGGATTATGCATTAGTATGGTGGGACCAATTGATTGCAAAGAGAAGGAGAAATGGCTGGAGGGGAATTAGGACATGGTTGAAATGAAGGAAATAATGAGGGAAAGATTTGTGCCACCACATTATAGTAGAGAAGTGAAGTTGAGATTGCAACAACTTATACAAGGAGCTAAGAGTGTGGAGGAGTATTACAAAGCCATGCAAATTGCAATGATTAAAGCTGAAGTGGAGGAGGATGAAGAGTCTACCATGGTTAGGTTCTTAAATGGCTTAAATCCAGACATCAGGTTTATGGTGGATTCGCAAAATTGCAGAATAGTGGAGCAAATGATGCAGGTTACCATTAAGACTGAAAAAGGAGATGAGAAGGAAGTGGGCTGCTAAGAACACTCAACCCACATACAATCCAACCTCCAAGCCACCATGGAAACCAAATCAGAGTGGAACTTCCAAAATAGAGAAAGGGGAGCCTAAATTCAAGAAGTAAGAATGGAAGGGCAAAGGTAAGCTAGAAGAGAAACCAGAAGAAAAGATTAAGAAGGGGGAGACCCGAGCTAGAGATGTGAAATGCTTTAAATGCTTGGGGAGAGGACATTATGCCAATGAATGTCCTAACAAAAGAGTGATGTTCATGAGAGATGATGGAGAATGGGAAAGTGGTGAAGAGGGTGCTATAGAAAATGAGCATGATGATAGTGATGTTGAGTTTGTGGACGAGGGAGACCAAGCGCCCATGGAGGGTCATGCTCTCATCACCATGCACACACTTAGTGCACAAGCTGAATTAGAGGATAATGATGCTATACAAAGGGAGACAATCTTTCATACAAGGTGTTTGGTGAATGACAAAGTGTGTAGTGTGATTATTGAAGGAGGGAGCTGCTGTAATGTTGCTAGTTCTCTTATGGTTGAAAAGTTGGGATTGCACACTACCAAACATGCCAAACCATACGGCTTACAATGGCTGAATGATTACAACAAGGTGAATGTAGTGAAGTAAGTGGTTGTTCCATTCAGCATTGGGAAGTATTATGATGAAGTTGTTTGTGATGTGGTGCCAATGGTTGCTACACATCTTTTACTTGGAAGACCTTGGTAGTATGACAGGAGTGTTTTGCATGATGGGAGGAAGAACAAATACACCTTGGTGAAGGATGGGTGCCGATATCACTTGACTCCATTGGCACCTTCTCAAATTCATGAAGACTAAATGAGGATTATGAAATCCATGGAAGAAAAAAAAAAGAGTATGAGAGAAAAATCAAGAGAGGCCAAGCTTGATAAGGGGAAAAATGAGAGGAGTGTGAAAGTAAAAGAAGTAACAGAAAAGAAAAAGAGTGAGGGCTCGGGGCACAAGGAGAGCCGTGAGAAAAGAATGAGCTTGTTTGTGAAAGGAAAAGAAGTGAGAGAGGCTTTACATTGTGAGAGACCTCTTTGTGTACTTTTGTACAAAGAGGCACATTTGTGTATTTCTGACCTTGACCCCAATTTGCCTAGCAGTGCTGTTTCTTTGTTGCAGGAGTATAATGATGTTTTTCCGGAGGAGTTGCCACCTGGATTACCACCCATTCGAGGGATTGAGCACCAGATTGATCTTATTTCGGGGTCGCCCATACTGAATAGATCCACTTATAGAAGTAACCCAGAAGAAACAAAGAAGCTCCAAAGGCAAGTGGAAGAACTCTTAGCAAAGGGATATGTGCGAGAGAGCATGAGTCCTTGCACTGTTCTGGTGATTCTTGTACCAAAGAAGGATGGGAGCTATCGCATATGTGTGGATTGCAGAGCCATCAACAAAATTACTGTAAAATATAGGTATCCCATACCTCGACTTGATGATATGCTTGATGAGTTGTTTGGTGCATATGTGTTTTCTAAGATTGATTTGAAAAGTGGTTACCATCAGATTAGAATGAAAATAAGAGATGAATGGAAAACTGCTTTCAAAACTAAGTATGGCTTGTATGAGTAGATGATAATGCCATTCGGACTCACTAATGCACCTAGCACTTTCATGCATTTGATGAATCATATGTTGAGATAATTCATAGGTAGATTTGTGGTAGTTTATTTTGATGACATCTTGATCTATAGCAAAGACATGGATGAGCATTTGCGTTATTTGAGACTTGTATTTGATGTGTTGAGACATGAGAAATTATATGTGAATGCAAAGAAATGTTCTTTCTGCTTGGGAAAAGTTGTCTTTCTTGGTTTTGTTGTGAGTGGCAAGGGTGTTGAAGTTGATGAAGAGAAGGTCAAAGTCATTAGGGATTGGCCAACTCCTAAAAATGCATATGAAGTTAGGAGTTTTCATGGATTGGCTAGTTTCTATAGGAGATTTGTGCCTCATTTTAGCTCTATTGCTGCTTCTTTGAATGAACTTGTTAAAAAAGATGTTGCATTTGAGTGGAAGAAGAAACATGAACTTGCATTTGCTGAATTGAAAGATAGGTTGTGTTCTACACCATTATTGAGCTTGCTTGATTTTGATAAAACATTTGAAATTGAGTGTGATGCCAGTGGTGTAGGTATAGGTGCTGTTTTTATGCAAGAAAAAAGACCTATTGCATATTTTAGTGAGAAATTGCATGGTGCTGCCTTGAATTACTCTACTTATGACAAACAATTGTATGCATTAGTTAGAGCCTTGGAGACTAGGCAATATTATTTATGGAACAAAGAGTTTGTTATACATTCTGATCATGAATCTTTGAAGCATATTAAGAGTCAAAATAAGTTGAGTAAAAGGCATGCAAAATGGGTTGCTTTTGTTTAGATGTTTCCATATGTAATTAAATACAAGCAGGAAAAAGAGAATGTTGTTGCTGATGCTCTTTCTAGGAGGCACACACTATTATCCACTCTTGATGCAAAGTTGCTTGGATTTGAGTTCATGAAGGATTTATATGTTAATGATGATGATTTTGCTAGTTTGTTTGATGCTTGTGAGAAAGGTGCATTCCAAAAGTATTATAGACATGATGGGTACTTATTTAAAGAGAATAAGCTTTGTGTGCCTAAATGTTCTATACGTGACCTGCTTGTTTTGGAGTCTCATAGTGGTGGTCTGATAGGTCACTTTGGTGTATCCAAGACTTTAGGCATATTGCAAGAACACTTCTTTTGGCCTAAAATGAGAAAAGATGTGGAAAAGTTGTGTTCTAGTTGTGTTAAGTGTAAAAAGGCCAAGCCTAGGAGTATGCCACATGGTTTGTATACACCATTACCTGTACCTAAAGAACCTTGGACAGATATTTCGATGGATTTCATATTGGGGTTGGCTAGGTCACAGCGTAAACATGATAGCATATTTGTGGTTGTTGATAGAATTTCCAAAATGGCACACTTTATACCTTGCCACAAAATAGATGATGCCACATATATTGCTAATTTTTTCTTTAAAGAGGTTGTCAAATTACATGGCATACCTAGGACAATAGTAAGTGATAGAGATGTTAAGTTCCTAAGTCACTTTTAGAAAGTATTGTGGGGTAAATTAGGCACTAAACTCTTGTTTTCCACGACTTCTCATCCACAAACTGATGGACAAACTAAAGTAGTCAATAAGACACTTACCATTCTATTGTGTACTGTGATTCAAAAAAATTTGAAGTGCTGGGAAGATTGCTTGCCTTTTGTTGAGTTTGCTTATAACCATGTTGTACATTCTTCTACTGGTTTTTCACCTTTTAAGCTTGTATATGGTTATAATCCTTTGACTCCATTAGACTTGTTACCATTACCTGTTGATCATATTGATAGTCTTGATGGTAAAAGAAAAGCTGAATTGGTTAAGAAGTTGCATGAGGAAGCTAAAATGCAAATTGAAAAGAAAAATGCTCAATATGCAACTCATGCTAACAAAGGCCGAAAGGCACTTGTGTTTGAACCAGATGACTTAGTTTGGGTGCACTTCAGGAAGGATCGGTTCCCTAATCAAAGAAAGTCGAAGTTGTATCCACGATGTGATGGTCCATTTAAGGTGTTAGAAAGGATCAACGACAATGCCTACATGATAAAGCTACCCAGTGAGTATGGTGTTAGCCATTCATTTAATGTTTTTGATCTCTCTCCTTTTATTGATGCAGGTCTGAATTTGAGGATGAATTCTTTCGAAGAGGGAGGGGATGATGAGGAGCCACCAGAACAACTTCCATTGTTCAGAGGTCCCATTACTAGAGCAAGGGCAAGGGAACTTCAAAATCTAGTCATTGAGCATTGGAGGTGCTAGGAGACAAATGCCAATCACATTGAACTGTCATGTTTACTATTGGAGACCAAGTGGATCATTCTCACCCAAATAGGCAATATGCAGCATAGTGCCACATCATCACCCAGGTGCACCATGTCATCACCCAAGTGCGCGATGTCATCACTCGAATACACCACGTCAGCACCCAAGTGGTGACATGTCATCACCCAAGTGTGCCACATCATCACCCACGAGGTGACATGTCATTCCCACATTCGGCCAGCCTGGCATTTGAATATTACTTGGCTGCCATCTTACCAGTACACATGGCTTTAGATGATTTGGCCAATTGAGCAAATTTGGAATGTTCTTCCCATGACAGCCATCCCAAATCTAGAATATTCTTTCCCATACCAGATGCCACATTTTAAGGAGGATATTTTCATTGCTTTTGTCTTCTAGTGCCATGTAGGCAGCATTCTATTGGTACCCCATCTATATATACTTGTCTTCTTTATTTTTTTAGGCAACTTGAAGAGTCATTTTTGAGAGAAAACACTGCAGAAAATTCTGCCAACATTGTTGAATAAGTGAGCTTGTATTTTCTTACTTGTTTCTTGTAAGAACTTGGATTCAAGCAATCTGATCACATTGCTTGTCTTATTTTAATGATCAAGGTGTTCTTAGACAGGTTCTAATTGTATCTTGACACTTGATCAATACATTTTCTTCTGCATTTCTTCTTAGTGCCTTATCACATTGGTTGATATTGTGTTGAGTGGATGCAAAGTCTGCCTTGTTGGATGGATGAACTTTGGTGCTGTTTGTGAGTGCCCATCAGACAGTAATCTACCATTGTTCTTATGTGTAATATTTTTTAAATTGATTTGTTTGTTAATATTTTTTATTTGATATTTGCAAGATGAAGACATCTGTTGATGTGGTTATTTTTGTTGGTACGATCCTCTTGTGCATGAGCATTTAAAGTGTGATATTTTGGAGTTGTTGTTAAGGGTGAAAGGGCATAAATATAAGAAGAGAAGATTCAACAAATGCAAGATATGTGGCTATGTTATGGTGTTTGCAGCAGTAGTGCTGTTATTTTTTATTGCTTGGTTGCTGTGTTAAAGTAATTTCATTATTGTAGTTAGTTTTTAGACATATTTTATGAGCTGTGTATTTTGTGCTCAATTTGGTAGGAGACTCAGTTAGTACAATTTGTTTAGCACAGTTGAAAATGTAAAATTGGCTTAGTTTTGGATTGTAACTCAAAAAATATTTTGTATTTAAGTTTATATGAATGAAAATTAAAAAATAATTTTAGTAAGAGAAGTGTCTTAATTTTGATGTGCATAAATGGGTAAAAAGTGGAAAAGTGAAGTTACGTTGGACTTGAAATGTGACTAATTTACAGAACAAGCGTAAATGGGCCATCTGCATAATTATTTTTCAGCAAAGTGCGTATAAGCACATTCTACAAATTTCAAACATTAGGAACTTTATACCTGTGAATAGTAAATATAATCAATGTCTCAAATACTTTCATCTCATTTAAACAAAAACAAGATAATAACCATTTATTTAACTGCAAAAGTAAATACATATGTCATTGTGCTTATAAATGTTAAGAGACATAAACCACTTTCTACATATATTTAATTTGTAGAATAACACTGGTTGCATATATCTGTAATATATCCTAAAATGATACCAAAACAACAACTAACACAAAAACAACATTATGTAACCTAAGCTGACAAAAATTTCAATCCCTAATCCATATACAAAAACTCTAAAAAGACACAAAATAAGCAACATAATACATTTCATCATGGTCATGAATCAGTGCCCTGTGATTGCTGCTTGGTCGACCTTCTTTTATTATTGCTCACTTTAGAGGTAGTGCTAGTTTGGGACTGTTGCCTATTATTCCTTCTGAAAATCACCTACTTAACCTTGCTTTTCTGCAATTGTGATGTGATTATTGCTTGTTTGCCTTTCCATTTAAGTGACTTTACTTTGAAACTAAGATATCTAACCACCTTAGTAGCATTATTCACTTGTGGCCTATGATGGGAAATAAACTTAGATGTGGCTTTTCCAAGCTGTAAAATAAGAAAAATATGCATTATGATGATTGAACACAATTTTAATTGACAACTTGTGACACACTTACATCTTTTAAAGTAAACCCTTTATCTTGATTCACATAGGAACCATATCCATTGAATTTGGCCCTCTTCTATAATTGGTCAGAAGGTGGTACACTTGAATCAACACCTCTCTTATTCTCGCATTTGGTTTGTGGTTTAGATTTGGAGAGTCCCCTTGAAGTTAATCCACCTCTTTTGCTTAGTAATTTGTTAAGTCCTTTACCAATACCCTTATTTTCTCTAATGGACCCGAAATTCTAGATAGTAGTACTTAGAGTTCCCCTACCCGTAATACCCTAGGATTCTCTACTATGTTTCATTCTTTGTGTAGATGGTCTTGAAGAACTACCCCTTCCAACACCCATTTCAACACTTGCATTTGCTTGCACATGTGCATTTCTATGATCTCCTTTGATCTAAGCATTTGAGGCTTGTGATTCAGGTTAGCTTGTCCTCACTTGTGGAATTTGAAATTATGAGAATTGAACATTAAGGTAAATGAATAAACACATGTACAAAAATTAAAAGTTAATGTCAAATTTTATCTCAACTCAGTATGTGGAGCTTTGAATGGACAGACACTTCTATTATGGTCCTTACTTTTGCAAATTCCACATGTGATTTTGAGCTCTTTTCTTGATAACTTTCCTATTTTCTTTCTATCCTCATCCTTGTCTCATCTCCTAGCTTTCTTTGGTCTAACAAGCTTCTTGGTGATCACTAGAGGATTAATTTTTGGATTCTCACCATCCTCCCATCACCTCATTCCTTTCACTGGTTGCATAGTGTAACCATAGGATTTAAGGTAACACTTTTTGGTGTAATGAGTAGAAATGTAATCTTTAAGCTTCAATTTCATGTGGAGTAGACAACATATGGCATGAGGACAAGGTATGCCTTTTTGCTCCCAAGATCTGCATGTACATTTCTCCCTACTCAAATCAACTGTATGCATATATTCACTATGAGTAACCTCAAAACTACACTTTCCATTCCATTCAATCAAACACATGATAGAAATTCTAGTATTCTTCTCTACGCAATTCATTGCAATTGGACTTATATCACTTATCCAAGTAATAGCAAAATCCCTCATGTTCCTTATCCTATTCATGATTTTCACTTTAATTTCCTCCATCATTGTGATAACGGACTTATGCCTAGTAGTAAGTATTTAAGAATTAAAAATCTCACACATATTATTCTCAACTACATCATATTTTGCATGTGGACTATGATAAACCCTCACCCAATCCTAGATAGGATCCCTATACCCACTTTTGACAATTCCTTAAGATTTTCTTTTAATTCAACCTCAAAGCTAGATTTAGCAACAACCCAAAATTTCTTTCTCCTTTGAGTACCCCTCCATTTATTTTCCTAAGCCTGATAAATGTGTCTCCCACACCTCCTATGCTTAGCCTCTGGGAGGTCCTCTTCAATTGTAGGACTAAGTCCCTTAAATTGAAATCAAGATAATTTTAATATAACTAACATAATAAATATTAATATTATAAATGTAAAAAATTATAAAATTATATAAAGAAATGCATTCCATTTGCATGTCAGTAATTACAATAAGCCTATCTCTAATTTCATGATCCAAATCCTATTTTAGCACCCTTATAAACCATTTCTAAGTGACTTTAGTCTCCATATTAACAATTGCCCAAGCTATAGGGAACACTTGGTTGTTTCCATCGTTAGAAACAACAACAAGACATTGTCCCTATATGGTCTTTTTAAAAAACATCCATCCAATCACATGATCTTCCTACACCCTTCTTTAAAACCTTGTTTTATTGAATTAAAAAAAAATACAAAACCTGCTAAATAGGACTTTCCCTGGCTCACTTTGGGTGTCAGTCCTAACAAAACATGCAGTTCCTGGATTTGATCTATTCAATTCATCAACATAATAAAAAAGCCTGGCATATTCTACTTTGTAATCCTCCATAATTTTCCTAAATACTTTTTGTTTAGCCCTCCTGCAATTGGATTTTCCAGCATAGCATCTTAATAGTTGCTTGCATAAATCATGTAATTCCCACTACTTTATGCTTGGCTATGAAATTATCCTATCTTCAAAAATCCTTACAATAAAGTGTGTATTACATTACCTATTTGTGTTTGTCCTATAACACTTATGAACAGGATTATAGGATTTCATAATAAAGTCGTTTGTATCTCTAAACTAGCAAAAAGCAACCATGGACAACCTTTCTTGCATGTTATCCTCACTCTTTTAGGCTTATTAGGTCTCAATTTCAATGACACACCCTTATACATAGCATATTTACTAACAACAACTCTAAATTGAATAACATTTTCAAAAACCATACTTAGCTCCCATAATGGAATTTAGCATTCTAGATCATAATGGATCCTCTTACTTCTTTTCTTGGTTGGTTGGTCTACATCCTCCTCATTTGAGTCAAAATCACTCAAGTCTTCACTACCAGGATCAGAATTCCCCCAAAAATCTTCATCTTCAGCTACCTTACCATCATATCTCTTACTGTTTCCCTCATCATTCTCAAAACCAACATCAACACATAGCTCTCCTAAATTAATTTCACCATCAACAACTTTGTCTTTTTTATTTGTCCCTTTTTTCTTTTTTAATTCTCTCTTTATCTCCTTTGCATTTTTTAACTCTTCATCAACATCACTACGTTCAAGTGTATTTAAAAACTCTTCCTTATCACTTAAACCTTCTAGATTTTCATCACCGTTATCATCTTTTTTGCTATCTCCCTCTTTTGAACCAATTTGGTATGATCCATCTTGTAGGAGGGATAGCGTGAGGCAAAATATCATCCACTAGAATTATATAAAATGCACCAGGTAATGCTCAGGAAAGATGGTGGAGTCACAATGGTCTCACTTAAGTACCACCTCCTTAGACAATATTTCCTAGATATGCACTTCATACAATCCTAATAGAATTGAACCATTGGTAAGTACCGTCTTCCCATAACACTACCACGGTACTAAAGATTTATGCCACGAAGGTATAGATAGACAAGAGTCACCACTCGGGTAATAACTGGGACATATTCAGTGTTTCTTCAGAGGGTCATGGATGGCAACTTATTTGTAACGCCCTCACTTTATGTAGTTCGTACATTCGACTACTCCGGTGACCTAATGTCGGTCCGGACAAGTCAGGATGTCTGGAACTACACTTCAGTGATAATAAACAGGCATAAAAATGATGAAATAAATAAAAAGAAAATATAAGAAAAATTAAGGAAGAAATAAAAGAGACGAAATGAAAGTAAGTTAAACGAGCTGGCAACGTAGCGATGGGTAACCGCACCGGGAAGTTTCGGCGAAGACCGTTGACTAGCCCTGGACCGCGGGAAACCCTGAGAAAATATTTTTAAGACTTAAATAAACATCTATTGAGTTATAATTGACTTAGAAAATGTCAAAGAAAATTTAATTAATTAGTACAAAGAAAAACGAAAATTAAAGAAATCGGCGGGTCAAGGAATTAATCGGTAGTACCGAAAAATCGGAAATGCAACCCGAAGAGGGGCATTTTGGTCATTTGACACCTAGAGTTGGCTTTTGGCCTAAATATCCATGAAAATAAAGTGGTATTAAATTTTGAAAATTTCATGAAAAATGAAATTGGAATGAAATGTAATTAAGGGAAATTATGGGGTGTAAATTACAAATAATGGAAACTTAATTATTTAAGTAATATTTAATTGATTAAGTGGAGGTATAAAAGGCCAAGTGGACAGCATATCCCACTAACACACTCATCTTCATCTTCCTCACCTCATAGCAGAATTCCATTTCTCTCTAATTCTTTAAGGTTCCTCCATAGCCGGCCATGAAAGAAGCTTCAATCTACCCATGATCAAGTCACTTTCTCCCTAAATGTCTTTACTAAATCTTGTCTACAAACCATGGGCAACATAAAGACAGCAAAAAGGAGAGGAAATTCCATGGATTTGTGAAGCACAAGTTGAGGTAAGTGCCCATTTTCTTCCCTTGTTTAAGTAAAGTTTATGTTTAGCTTGAGATGAGTTGATTGGTGATGAAAATTGATGGAATTGTTGAGTTATTAGACTGCCCAATTTTAGGCAGCCATGGGAGCCTATATTACTTGAGTATTCTGCTCAATTTACTTTGCTGGAATTGTGTTGAATAAATATAGAAGTGCCAAGAATGAATATTGAAGTATTGGGAGGAGGAGGATTGCCAAATTAAGAGTGTAAATTCTCTTATGCAGGTTGTGATTATTGGCAGTGTATAAATTAGGTTATAAGTGTAAAGTTGTAATTCCAATTAGTATGAGGCCAATTGGAGGTGAAACTAGACATAAAATAGGCCAACTTTTATGTAGAAGTGTTGCCCAAATTCTGCCTAGAAGTGACCTAAAAGAATGACCAAACCTGGAATTGCATGACATAAAAACCCAGAATTTTGACCATATGAACAGTAGTCAGTATTTTGGCCATAACTCACTCAAAACAGGTCCAAATGACCTAAAATTTATATGGTTGGAAAGCTTAGACATAGGGCTACAACTTTGGTGAAGACCACCAAGCCCAGAAATGCCAATTACCAAGTCAAAATGATCACCAAAGTTGGGTTACAAACTAGCCGAATTGACTTTGACCTAAAAATGACCTAAACTTTGCAATATAAGTGTAACTTGACCGGCAATAGTAAAATGACCATAACTTGGTCCATAGAACTCCAAATGACATGAAATCAGTCCCAAAATTTTAATAAGATATAGATCTACAATATTGGTAATTTGACCAAAACCCATAAATCAAGGAAACTAGGTCAACTAACTTGATTAAGTTGGCACACTAAATCTGGAATTAGCACAATTGACCATAAAATCCAGAAAATTCAAATAAGCATATCTCCTACCAAAAGTGTCCAATTTAAATGAGCCATACCAATATAGAAAGCTAAGAAAGACACCTAAAATATTGTTTTAGACAACTTCCTCAAATTATAAATATATAAGGTCAGAATTTAAGGTCAAGCCATTAACCTAATTGAGGACCATGCCAATATAGGACCTTTGAGTCCAAGTTAATAATTTGTCTATAAATAATTCTATAAGACTTGAAAAATGGTAAGAGCAAAATTTTTGGTTGTCCCTATGACATAGGGCAACGATACTTATGAAGAATGTTAGACCTCAATGTGATTACAAACAGTCCAAATAAATTAGTAAAGTCAGAACCGAAAATGCCTAAAAAGGAAACTAAAATTTAGATTTAACCTAGTTATGGTTAATTGACCATAACTTGAGCTATACAACTCCAAATGGAGTGATTCAAAAAGAAAATTAAAGAAGACACAATGAGAAACAATTTAATGAAGAGAAATCTATTAAATTTAGATTGTAGCCTGGTCCAATAGACAGTAAACATTGGCCATGAAATCTAGAAAATGGCATTAAAATGTAATAAGCTTTAAAATGAAATTGGTAACATATACTAACACTTAGAGACTATAAAATGTGACAAATTGGGAACATTAAAATTAACTCACTTAGAGTGCATCAAAGGTCAACATTATAGGTTGACTAATGAAATGAATTGAAGGGAATAGTATCAAGAAAATTTAGATATTAGATTTTATTGTCAGAAACAATTTAACTGAGTACTGAAACACTTTAAATTGTGTGTTTCGGTTGAAAAGGATATTGAAAAGCATAAGAAACATTGAGTCAAGGCCAAAAGACGACTCATCAGAGGTTTGTGCATAACTAGTTTTTAATTGATTTTGTTTTGAATATTTTATATGATTAAATGAAGTTATTTTCCTTATGTATTATGTTTATCAAGTATTGGATTTAATTCAATGATTATTGAAATTATTATAGTATGTATGAATTTAGTTTTGTGAAATGGTATTTCAACAAGTATTAGGCATTATTGTAGATTGAATAAATTATGTTTTGGAAAATTGTGATAGAATATGTTTTGAATTGTGATGGGCAATGTGCATGGAAAAATACAAATTTATGTTTTAAATTGTGATGAGCATAAGAATTATTGGATATTGGAATTGACATTGAATTGAGTTGTATTGTGATTTATGCTCACAAAAAGGACAAAGAGATTCATGATATTATTTTATATCTCACTATAGATGCTTGACTAGGTTATTACCCATCTCTCTCATTTGTTGAGGAGACAATGGAGTTAGCTTTGTTTTGATTACCATGGTACGTGCACAGGTTTAGATTCTTCTCTGATTAGAGGTTAGATCTAAGTTTTTATTTGTTATGGCCCTTTCAGAAGTTTCATTATTGTGGTGTGTACTGTGCATGATGATTCGACCTCCCCGACCATAGGGAGTTAGAATCCGATTCGACCTCCCCGACCACAGGGAGTTAGAATCACACTGAAGATGGCCCTTGCTGTAACACCCTCACTATATCCATTCCGTACATTCTACTGTTCTGGTGACCAGTGTTGGTCCGGACAGTTAGAATGTCTGAAAAAATATTTAAACTAAAGTGAGGAACCATAATTAACTCAAATATTAATAAGAAAAATTTAGAAAAATTTTAGAAATAAATTACAACTAAGTTAAATGAGCTGGTGCCCTAGCGATGGGTAACCCAGTGGGAAGTTACGGTCCTCGCAACTAGGAACCCTAGACCTGAGAGAAAATTCATAAAATAATTTTTGGGACTCCAGGGAAGAGTCATTGAGGTTTCTATGGCATTAGAATGCCAAGAAAATGCTTAAATTTTTTTTTCAATCGGTACAGACAATTTTAGTCTGTTAAGCCAAACGGAGGGCATTTTAGTCATTTCGCCTTCAGAGGTAATTTTTGGCTGACTTGTCCAGTTAAGTAAATAATTATTATGACATAAAATGTGAATAAATATTGCTAAAAATTTAATTGAAAATGAGTAGAAAAGAAAAGGAAAGAAAATGAAGGAAATTTGGAATTATGACATCACATGATGTTACTAAAGCTCTTCCACCCAATCACATTGTGACATATGTCCATAAACCACTTAAAAAGCATAAAATGGGCAGAAAAATTGAAGAAACCAATCTGTTTCTTCCCTTTCCTATTTCCAGCCGTGACTCTCTCATCTTCCCTCTCCCTAACCCATTCCTCCATGAAAGCTTAAGGCAAGCTTGAGACAACCCACCAAATCACCTCTAAACCCTAACTTCTCTTCATGACAAATTGTCCCTATCACTAGAGCAAGCCTTGGACAGTAATTTGAAGAGGAAAAAGAAAGGTTTTGGCAAGCTTGGGAGTAGCTCCAACAAGGTTAGTGACCAATCTCCCTCCATTCTTGTTTAATTCATGTTTATTAACATGAGATAAATGGAAATTGTAAGAAAAACAAAATAAAACTTATGTATATTCACCCCTACAATTTTGGCAGCTTAGGGGTAGTTAGGGTTTGATGAATTTACTTGAAGTAAAGTGTTTATGAGCTGCCCATAGCATGAGATGAGTGCTTGAACATGTAAGATTAAGTGAAATGCAAGTGTGATGCATGAATGAACCTTAAAAATGTGGACACTTGAACAACATTAGGGTTTGCTCATGTAATGGTATGTTAACGTTGTAATAGTCAATTAGTGACCACTTGAATGTGTGTGAGGAGGAATTGAAGTGAGTAAGGATGTTGGAGTTGAACTTAGGAATGCTGCCCTTGGTGACCTGCAGGACTAGTTGTGAGTCCAGCAGGTTTGGGCAGCTATAAATGGAGTTGTATAGGTTCAATTGGAGCAAAGCCAATTGGACATGAAATTAGACACATAATGGCACAACTTTGGTGAAGAAACCCTATCTAGAAAACCAAACCAAGTTGACCTAAAAATTGCCCTAATCCGGGTGACTTGCATTCTGCCTGGGCAAAATGACCAAATGAACAGTATTTATTCATTTGGTAATAACTCAATGTAGAAAGATCCAATTAACCTGAAATTTTACCAGAAGATAGCTGAGACCTAGACCTACAACTTCATGAAGAAACCAAACGCAAATTTTGATCATAACATGTTCAAAACTGAACTTGCAATCAGTGTATAAAACACTGTAGATTTGGTTCTGTCCAGAAAATCTGGAAAATTTACAATCCGGCCAGTTATGGTATTTAGGCCATAACTTGAGTTACAAAACTCCAAATGGAGTGATTTAAAAAAAGAAATGTAACTAGACACAATAAGGAACAACTTTCATGAGACAAATTTGCCAAATTCCTACTGTATAAATGACCAATGGAATAGTAAACTTAGTACTTGAAATATGAAAATTGTGAATAACTAACACTAAGCTTTGAAATGGAATTGGCAACTAATGCCAACAACTTTGGAATGCAAAATGTGGTATGTTGGTGATATTTGAACCAATATACCTATTATCTATTAAAAAGTCAACATTTTAGTTGACTAATGAAATGAATTGTAACCTTACATATAAAGTATAAATATTCAAGAAATGACTTTGTAATATGCCCTAGTAGGCCTAATGTGATTGGTTTGGATAGGTTGGCATGCCAATAGGGTTCTGATAGCAGTACTGCATATGATATATGGCTCCATGCCATTCTGTGATGATAGCCTATGGCTATACTGATTATGATGTTATACTTGGCTTTATGCCTTATTGCTTTTATGTCTTATTAGCCATTCTGTTTGCACACCGGGAGACACATTGTGACCGATGGTGTGACGGCCTGAGGTACTTAGTACCCTGTGCTAGTTTACCCATTTATCTAGTTCGGTCAATTTGTATAGGTTACTTGGGCATGGAAAAGTATAATTGTAATTGAATTGATTATTAAAGAAAATAAGGAAATTAAATATCAAGATAAAGATCAAGAATGATTACAATAAAATAAAAAAGCTCAAAATCATCAAGAAAACGATTAACAAAATGCATGAAGAAGTTAATATCATAAAATGTAATTAGCCTTTGACTAAACAATAAGTTAGTAAATATTCATTTCTTATGAACACAATAACTAGGAAATTTTTACTTTTATTTGCATATTATATTTTCTTGTATTATTGGCACCACTAAGCTTTATGCTTAGCGCGTCGCTTTTGCAACGCATAGGTACTGAAGATTTGGACAGAGAGCCCAGTAGACCACAGACTGGGTAAGGCCGCTCACAGTTCTGTATAGTGTCTATGTCACCTCACAGACTACAGTGCATTAGTAGGACACTAGGTCCCATTTTGTATTTTGTGATTTTTGTAAGTTTTGTAATTAAACTCTTATTTTTTCATGTATATTTGAAACCTATATAATAAAATTTTGTATTAATGTAAGTATTTATAACTTTGTGTTTATAAATAACATATGAGAATTTATTTATGATTTGAGCCTGATGATGATGTGAAATGAATGAATGACAAATGGAGGAACTGTTAAGAAATTATTGTAAATTGATGTGATACAAATGGAGTTTGAGAATGATTGGAAATTATTGGAAGTGTTTTTCACAGGTTCCAAAGAACTGTTTTCTCCATTTTTAGCCGATACTCTATCGGATTTTCTATAAAATTTTTGGAGCCGTAAATTAATTTATAATTTCAATAAATGATCTAAATGAGATCAATTTTATAAATTTCACCTAATAACTATAATAAATAAATTAAGAACTGATAAATATCAATGAGATAAGTTATGGTGTTCCGGTACACTGTGTGGCATATCTTGCTCGACTATACTGTAGATGGGCAAGGGGTGTCACATTTAGTGGTATCAAAGCACAGTTTAGGCTTTTCTGGGTCTAGATAGAGTCCATACCATGCATTGCATTTGTAAGAGTCGAGGTGACACTAATGTAGATCTGTTTCTCTTTCTTATTTTGATTAGGATATGGATCCCACGTCACCGAGAGCTGTAGATGAGGAAGTGGAGAGTCATGCTCCACCTGCAGCTGAGACTGGGGGCAAGGGAGAACCTGTTCCACCAGTACCAGCAGTGCCTGCACAGCCTACGCTAGCTATGTTTCAGCAAATGGCTAAATTCTTCAGACAGATGGCTGGGGTTATGCCACCACCACCACCTCCACAGCAGAAATTCCATCTAGAAAAACTGAGAAAATTTGGGGCTGTGGACTTCATGGGTAAGAAAAAAGATGACTCAGTGGTGGCTGAGAATTGGCTAGACCGCACCATAAGGGTATTGAAGCAACTGCATTGCACCCCAGAGTAGAACTTGGAGGGTGTTGTGTCCCTACTTTAAGATGATGCTTATCAGTGGTGGGACACCTTATCTAGTGAGGTCCGGCTAGAGTTGATAACTTGGGATTTCTTCTTTAATGAATTTAAGAAGAAGTATGTGGGAAGTGTGTACCTAGAAGACAGGAGGAGAGAATTCATTAACCTGAGGCAGAGACAGCTATTAGTAGCGGAGTATGAAAAGGAATTTGTGAAACTAAGCCGCTACGGAAGAAAGATAGTCCCCATAGAAGTAGAGAGGTGCAGAAGGTTTGAAGAGGGGCTAAATGATAATATTAAAATAATAATCACTGCCTTGGGGATTATGAACTTCACGAAATTAGTTGAAGTCGCACTGAAAGTGGAAAGGGTCAGAGTAAGTGAACAGAATAGGAAAGATAAGCAGCGTAAGAGGAATTTGGACTAGGGCAGTCAAGTATACCGACTGATAGTAAGAAGTTTAAGGGTTCTGGTTCACAAGATCAGACACAGGGCCAGAGAGGCCAAATTAGAATATCTATAGCTAGCTCCCCGGGCACAATAACAAGGGGATCAGCCCCAGTGCCTGAATGTATGCACTGTGGTAGGAGACATAGAGGGGAGTGTCGATTGTTAACTGGAGAGTGTTTCAAGTGTGGGGCTATGGATCATTTCATAAGAGATTGCCCTCAGAGGAGTGGTTCAATAGCTCCAGTACAAGTTGATAGACCTGCCCCTACAGTTCAAAGGGGTAAAAGATCGGGTAGAGCAGAGACGACTGACATTTCACAGAAGATTGTTTCTGAGACAGTCGAATGCTCGAAGTCAGGGTGGCACCAAGAGTATATGCTATGGAAGCTTAGGAGGAGCCGAACCCAAACATTGATGAGGCGATATAAGGAAGTGAAGAAGCAAGGAGGTAGCAACTCCACATTTACTTAAATCAGGTAAATTTTGAGGACGAAATTTAAATTAGAGGGGAAGAGTTATAACACCCTCACTATATCCATTCCGTACATTCTACTGTTCCGGTGACCAGTGTCGGTCAGGACAGTTTGTCACACCCTATCCCTCGATAAGGCATAACATGATCCCGTAGTATACCTAATGAATTACCAAACTTCACCTACTGATAACCCATTAAATACACTACAAGGGATTTTAAACATTTTCTTACTTCTTTTTACAGTGGTGAGCACTATTACAGGTGTTAAAAAGTTTCTTTTACTGAAGTGAAACAGCTAACACATTTGAAGAATTAATAATTTCTGTAAAAATTTTGGCAGAGTGCCATTTGTATTTTGAATAAAACAGTTCTTCAAAAACCTGTAAAAAGTACTTCAAATATATTTCTCAATCTCAAACTCCAACATCTAAATCAACACAATAAGTTTCTCAACATTTGTCTACTCAATCCACAATAATTTTCCAGTGTTTTCAAAAGCTGAGATAAAAGAAATATATCACAATATTTAAAAACCAAAATAATTTACAAATTTAGTTTACAACTTTAATGTACAATTTTAATTTATAACTGCTCAAAACCAAGAACACTATATACATATAGTGAACATACATTACAATACAAAATACAAAATATGGTATACTCAATATACCCGATGAACTCTCAATGTAGCACTAGTAGCCTAGTCTGCTGCCCTGTCAGTCAGTCTACCTGCGACAGCAATGAAAAGCTATCGCTGAGTAAAATTTACTCAGTGGTGCACAATAACAATTTGAAATGCGATATATAAATCTTTTATTGACAATTCAAAAATCAAATAATTCACAATTCCATTTCACAATTTACAAAGTTCATATAACACAAATTTGATCAAATAACTGAATAACACAGTTTTGCCAATCAATAACACAATTTGATCATATAACTGAATAACATAGTTTTGTCAATGAATAACACAATTTGATCAAATAACTGAATAACACGGTTTTGCCAATCAATAACACAATTTGATCAAATAATTGAATAACACAGTTTTGCCAATTGATAACACAATTTAGGCCACGACACAATTTTTCCGCACATGCCGTGTTGTACACCACGACAAGACACACTCACCCAAATAATCGAAATCAATGAGGGAGGAAGCTAGCTAAATAATGAGAACTCATTTACACTCACCTCAGACTGGCAAGTCAAAGGGGGAGGAATATAATCACACTCACCCCATAAATGGAGGAGGAACATAGTAATATTGTCATGCCAAGTGTGAATCAAAATAATTCCAAATCACAATATTTAAATATTTCATACAAACCACAAATCATATTTTATCTCAAAATTTTCATTTGCAAAGTAGGCAACACAATAATTTCCAAATAAAATTCCCAAGTCAATATAATAAAAAATTATTCATAACTCAATTCTCCAAATAAATTTTCTAGTAAAAGCAGTGAATATAAAAAGTATTGTACACAGACACAATTTAAAACTATAATGTTCAAATAAATTTTTAAGTAGAAAATGAGAAATCAAAATTATTGTGCACAAACACAATTTAAAACAATAACATACAAATAATCATAATTTATTTCAATTGAAAAATTCAAAAGAAATAAATATTGTGCACAAACCTCTGATATATGCCTCTTGGCCCTGACTCAGTGTTTCTTATGCTTCTCAATATCCTTTTCAACTGAAACACACAATTTAAAGTGTTTCAGTACTCAATGAATTTGTTTCTAACAATAAAATCCAATATTTAAATTTTCTTGGTACTGTTTCCTTCAATTCATTTCATTAGTCAACCTATAATGTTGACCCTTGATACACTCTAAGTGAGTCAATTCTAATGTTATCAATATATCACATTTTATAGCCTTTTAGTGTTGGTACATGTTACCAAATTCATTTTCAAGTATATTGCATTTTATTGCAATTTACCGGATTTCGGTATACTAATTTGACCTAGCCAGATGACCTAGTTCCCTCAGTTTTCGAGTTTCGGTCCAAACTACAAACTTGTAGGTCTATGTCTTATTGTACGCGGGGCAAAATTTGAGGTTATTCTGAGTTGTGTAGACCAAGTTATGGTCAATTTACCAATGCTGGACAGAATGTACCAAAATGGTAACTTTAGGTCATTTTTAGGTCACTTTTGGTTCGGCCACTTTTGGTACCCGAACTTGTGCAAGCTATTTGACTTGCTTATGATCATTTTTGGGTGTTGGTGTCTTCATAAGAATTGTAGATATATGTCTAAAATATTCATGGTAAAAATTTCAGGTCAATTGGACCTATTTTGAGTGAGTTATGGCCAAAACACCAACTACTGCCCAAATGGTCAATTTTCAGGCTTTCAAAGCACTAATCCGGATTCGGTCATTTTTCAAGTCATCTTCTAGGCAGAATTTTGGTAAGCTTCCTTCATGAAAGTTGGCACATTTTGTGCCTAGTTTCACCTCCAATTGGTCTCATACCAATTGGAGCCACACACTTAAGGTTCTAAGCCAAAACATACACTGCCCTATTACACATTGTTCATCACTCATCAATTACACATCCTATGCTTACCAAGTTAACTCTTCCATGTCATTTCTGTTTTGTACCTTACAATTAACACATTTAACAACACATTTTTGGTCATTTTGGCAGCTTATAACCATTCTCAATATGCACACTATAACCTAGAATTTTCCAAGTCCAATTATAATAATTAAACACATGAATGCACCTCATTTACATATCCAAATTCAAACCTTTATACACACATACATGCTGCCATCCATAACAACATAATTCAACAATATAATTCCATAAACCAAACCATGAAACAACACATTTTGATCTTCTTCATAAGGCTGCCACAAGTTTACACATATCCATCAATTGCCATTTTCACTTTTTAAGCTTCCAAATCACACCTTACACATGGAATTCAAGTACAATACAATCAAACCTATAAATCATCATTCAAACCACTATTTACATGCAAGAAAAAACTGTTCTTATTGAGGTTCCATGGCTGCTAAAATGTACATCTCCCTTAAAACATCAAACTTCAAAAATTCTTCTATAAATCAACTACCCATAACATCCATTCAAGGTTTAATGAAACAAGAATAAAAAATACATACTTACCACTTTTGAAATTCTTTAAAACCTCACCAAAACTTAAATTTCTTACTGCCTATCTACTGCCCAAGTTATGTAGAACAACTTTAGTGAAGGATAATGGAAGAAAATAGGCTTAGATCATGGTGAGAGAGAGAGCTTGGCCATGGATGGCCATGGATGAATTTGAGAGAAGAAAAGGATTCGGCTGGTTCTTATCTTTGAGGTTGAAGATGATGTTCAACTATCCATTTAGCTTATATAGTGGTCCCAAATCTGCCTTAGTGGAGCACTTACATGATTTTAATGTTTAATTATTCTAACTTTCTAAATTTTCACTTTTATGCCCCAAACTTCCATCATTTATATTATGTACTTCAATTTTAATTTTCATGACATTTTTCAAGTGTAATATCATTTATTTTTAATGGACATTTAGGTCAAAAGAAAACTCGGGGTGTCAAATGACCACAATGCCCCTGTTCGGGTTGCATTCCTGATTTTTCGGTAACACCGAGTTTTGTCGTTTTCTCGATTTCTCGTTTTTCTTTGTACTAATTAATTAATTTTTCTTTGATATTTCTAATGATATTTATGCTTCAATAAGTCTTTAATTATTTCTTAAAAATATTTTTCAGGATTTCCCGCGGTCCAGGGCTAGTCAACGGTCCTCGCCGCAACTTCCCGGTGCGGTCACCCATCGCTACGGTTTTTAGCTCGTTTAACTTGGTTACATTTTATTGCTATTATTTTTCCTTTATTTTTCTTGTATTTTCCTTTCTTGTATTTCCCTTTCTTGTATTTCATTATTTTATGTCTCCTCAATAACATTTAGATATAGTTCTAGGCATCCTAGCTGTCCGGACAGACACTAGTCACCGGAACAGTAGAATGCACTACCTAACATAGGAGTGTTACATAGTTAGAACGTCTGGAAAAATATTTAAACTAAAGTGAGGAACCATAATTAACTCAAATATTAATAAGAAAAATTTAGAAAAGATTTTAGAAATAAAATACAACCAAGTTAAATGAGCCGGTTCCCTAGCGATGGGTAACCTAGTGGGAAGTTGCGATCCTCGCAACTAGGAGCCATAGACCCAAGAAAAAATTCATAAAATAATTTTTGGGACTCCAGGGAAGAGTCATTGAGGTTTCTATGGCATTAGAATGCCAAGAAAATGCTTAAATTTTTTTTTTCAATCGGTACAGACAATTTTAGTCTGTTAAGCCAAACGGAGGGCATTTTGGTCATTTCGCCTTCAGAGGTGATTTTTGGCCAACTTGTCCAGTTAAGTAAATAATTATTATGACATAAAATGTAAATAAATATTGCTAAAAATTTAATTGAAAATGAGTAGAAAAGAAAAGGAAAGAAAATGAAGGAAATTTGGAATTATGACATCACATGATGTCACTAAAGCTCTCCCACCCAATCACATTGTGACACATGTCCATAAACCACTTAAAAAGCATAAAATGGGTAGAAAAATTGAAGAAACCAATTTGTTTCTTCCTTTTCCCATTTCCAGCCGTGACTCTCTCATCTTCCCTCTCTCTAACCCATTCCTCCATGAAAGCTTAAGGCAAGCTTAAGACAACCCACCAAATCACCTCTAAACCCTAACTTCTCTTCATGAAAAATTGTCCCTACCTGTGACACCCCTTACCCGACTACAGTGTAGCCGAGCAAGTTATGCCACTCAGTGTGCCGGAGCACTCTATTTTATCTTAATTCATTTTTTTTATCGTAGTTCTGAATATAACTTGTGAAATATAATTCATTTATTGAAATTGTAATTTATTTGAGGTTCCGAAAATTTTAAAGAAAATCCGGCGGAGTACCGGCTAAAAATGGAGAAAACAATTCTTCGGAACCTGTGAAAAACACTTCTAATAATCATATTCATCTATTCACAAACTCCAATATCAAAATCTCAATATTTTTCAACCATTCGTTTCTCAATCATTCATCACATTTGATAGTCATGTAACAGTCACAGATCAATATTCACTTTTCCATTTACAAACACAATTTTGCATTATTTACATGAAAATCAAAATACATTACATAAGTTTCATTTACACAAAGGAAAATAAAAATCAATTATAAAATACCAAAATGAAGCCTAGTGTCCTACCAATGCACTGTAGACGGTGAGGTGACACGGACACTATGCAGAACTGTGAACTGCCTTACCGAATCTGTGGTCTACTAGGCCCTCTGTCCAAATCTTCAGTACCTATGCGTTGCAAAAGCGACGCGCTAAGCATAAAGCTTAGTGGTGCCAATAATACAAGAAAATATAATATGCAAATAAAAATGATAATTTCCTTGCTATTGTGTTCATAAGAAATGAGTAATTACTAACTTATTGTTTAGTCGAGGGCTAATCATGTTTTATGATATTAACTTCTTCATGCATTTCGTTAATTATTTTCTTCATGATCTTGAGCTTCTTTGTATTTTTGTAATCATTCCTGATTCTTAATTTTCGTATTTTCTTTAATAATCAGTTCAATCACAGTTATACTTTTCCATGCCCAAGTAACCTATCTTTGACGATCGGATGGATAACGGGTCGTTGGCACTGGACACCGCGGTGCCTCGGGCCGTCATACCATGGGACGCATAACGTCTACCACGTATGCAGTCAGTATGGCTAAAAAGCCATGATATCACATAATCGGGCATAAAAGCCATGAATACGGGCATAAAAGCCATGAATACGGGCATAAAGCCATGAATACAGGCATAAATCCTTTCACAGTACTGCTAAAACAATACCCTATTGGCATGCCAAACTATCCAAACCAATCTTGTTAGGTATACTAGGGCATTTGATACTTTAAAATTCTTCAATCTTTGAATTTCAACTTTTGGTGTCACTATTCATTTCATTGGTCAACAAGAAAGTTGACTTTTGCATAGAAAGTAGGTACATTGACTTTGGCACTTCAAACATACCACATTTTTCATTTAAAACTTGTTGGTATTGGTTGCCAATACCATTTCTAAGCTTAATGCTAATTGAACAAAATTTTCAGATTTGGTGCTTCATTTTTACTGTTCCATTTGTTATTTTTACAGTGGGAATTTGAGGAAATGGTAAACATGAAAGTTGTTCCTTATTCTGTCTAGTTGAATTTCCTTTTTTGAATCATTCCATTTGGAGTTTTGTAGCTCAAGTTATGGCCAAAATAAGTTTACTGTTCACGTGCACTGTTCATGCTGCACTTTTGGGTTTTGGCAGATTTTGGTCCAACTTTGGTCAGTAATTTGATCAAGTTAAGTTCATAATTTGGCCTAACTTTCTTCATATGAAATGTTCTACTATGCCTTAGGTTTTCATCGGTTCAAGAGTCTCCTAAATCCGATTTTTCTAGAGAGAGTTATAGTCATCCAAACATTACTGCTCAAATGAAAATTCTGGAAATCTCAGTACAGTAAATTTCACTTTGCTCAATGATTTGATTAGGTTAATGGCATAATTTGAATTGGTGTCCTTCGTGAAAGTTGTTTGTCTATATCTTATCTTATTGCTGTAAAAATTTCAGGTCAATTGACCATATCTACAGTGAGTTATGGCCTTACTGTTCATTTGGTCATTTCTGCAGGGGCTGTTTGCAGGGTATCCAGATTGGGGCCAACTTTTGGTCCTCTTGCTTTGGTCTTTTGGGCATGGTTTATTCAGCAAAAATGTGTTATTATAAGCCTGGTTTCATGTCCAATTGGTCAAACACCAATTGGACCTACACAGCCAAAGTTATGGCTGTCTAAGTGGACTGAAATTTCAGTCACTCTGCTGCACTCACAAGACAGCCTACACATTCACTTGGCTATACTATTTTTCAGTCCAATTCATGGTCAACATACCTAAAATGGTCACTAATTGACCATTAAAAGGTTCTCTAACAATTTCCTAAGCCAAGTCAATTTTTCACTTCTCAAAACCCTAATTCCCATCTCTATTTCACACTAGTTACCCTAGTTAACTAGTTAAGTCATTATCCACATAATTATGTACTTCAAACATGATCTCTAGTTCACTCCAAGCTCATCAAAAACATTCATTCCTATTCCTTCAATAGGGCAGCCGAAATCCATGGTATGTATACACATGAATTTAGTCCATTTAGTTTACAAATACCTACTAAATTCAAGTCCCTAACATGGAAATAAAAAAGTATTTGCATAAGTAAGCACTAACCTCTTGTAGGGCAGATTTCTCCAAGCTAAAACTTCACTTTCCTTCACTTTCTAGGCTGCCAAACACTTCCCCAAGAGGTATGGACAAGTTTTAGTGAAGGTGACTTAGGGTTTTGGGGTGAGGAAAGCATGGAAATTGAAGCTTTTAAGAACTAAAAATGGAGGAGCATGGGTGACGTTTTTTGAAGAGAGAAAGGGCTGCTGAAATTTCTGGAATTCTGCCTCATTTATCCCTTTTTATTGAATTTTAATTGTCTTGCTTTAATGTGATTGGCCATAGCATTTTTAATTACCTAAGCATGACATCATAATTCCCAATTTAGCTCATTTTTCTTTCTTTTCTTTTCTACTAAATTTCAATTTATTTTTTAGCAATATTTATTCATATTTTAGATCATAATAATTATTTACTTAACTGGACAAGTCGGCCAAAAATCACCTGTGAAGGCGAAATGACCAAAATGCCCTCCGTTTGGCTTAACGGGTCAAAATTGTCTGTACCGATTGAAAAATTTTTCTAAATATTTTCTTGGCATTCTAATGCCATAGGAACCTCAATGACCCTTCTCTGGAGTCCCAAAAATTATTTTATTAATTTTTCTCCGGGTCTAGGGCTCCTAGTTGCGAGAACCACAACTTCCCTCTAGGTTACCCATTGCTTGGGCACCGGCTCATTTGACTTAACTGTATTTTATTTCTAAAATTTTTACTAAATTTTTCTCATTAATATTTGAGGTAATTATGGTTCCTCACTTTAGTTTAAATATTTTTCCAGAAGTTCTAGCTGTCCGGACCGACACTGGTCACCGGAACAGTAGACTGTGCGGAACTGCTACCGGGAGGATGTTACACTACCAATAGAGCAAGCCTTGGATAGCAATTTGAAGAGGAAAAAGAAAGGTTTTGGCAAGTTTGGGAGTAGCTCCAACAAGGTTAGTGACCAATCTCCTTCCATTCTTGTTTAATTCATGTTTATTAACATGAGATAAATGGAAATTGTAAAAAAAACAAAATAAAACTTATGTATATTCACCCCTACAATTTTGGCAGCTTAGGGGTGGTTAGAATTTGATGAATTTACTTGGAGTAAAGTGTTTATGAGCTGCCCAAAGCATGAGATGAGTGCTTGATCATGTAAGAGTAAGTGAAATGCAAGTGTAATGCATGAATGAACCTTGAAAATGTGGACACTTGAACAACATTAGGGTTTGCTCATGTAATGGTATGTTAACATTGTAATGGTCAATTAGTGACCATTTGAATGTGTGTGAGGAGGAATTGAAGTGAGTAAGGATGTTGGAATTGAACTTAGGCATGCTGCCCTTGGTGACCTGTAGGACTAGTTGTGAGTCTAGCAGGTTTGGGCAGTTATAAATGGAGTTGTATAGGTTTAATTGGTGCAAGGCCAATTGGACATAAAACTAGACACATAATGGCACAACTTTGGCGAAAAAACCCTGCCCAGAAAACCAAATCAAGTTGACCTAAAAATTGCCCTAATCCAGGTGACTTGCATTCTGCCTGGGCAAAATGACCAAATGAATAGTATTTATTCATTTGGACATAACTCAGTGTAGAAAGGTCCAATTGACCTGAAATTTTACCAGAAGATAGCTGAGACATAGACCTACAACTTCATGAAGAAACCAAACCCAAATTTTGATCATAACATGTTCAAAAAATGGACCTGTAGTCAGTATACAAAATACTGTAGATTTGGTTCTGTCCAAAAAATCTGGAAAATTTGCAATCCGGCCAGTTATGGTATTTAGGCCATAACTTGAGTTACAAAACTCCAAATGGAGTGATTCAAAAAAAGAAATGTAACTAGATACAATAAGGAACAACTTTTATGAAGATAATTTTGTCAAATTTCTACTGTATAAATGACCATTGGAACAGAAAACTTAGTGCTTGAAATCTGAAAATTATGAATAACTAACACTAAGCTTTGAAATGGAATTGGCAATCAATGCCAACAACTTTGGAATGCAAAATGTGGTATGTTGGTGATATTGGAACCAATATACCTATTATCTATGAAAAAGTCAACATTTTAGTTAACTAATGAAATGAATAGTAACCTTACATATAAAGTATAAATATTCAAGAAATGACTTTGTAATATACCCTAGTAGGCCTAATGTGATTGGTTTGGATAGGTTGGCATGCCAATAGGGTTCTGATAGTAGTACTGCGTATGATATATGACTTCATGCCATTCTGTGATGATAGCCTATGGCTATACTGATTATGATGTTATACTTGGCTTTATGCCTTATTGCTTTTATGGCTTATTAGCCATTTTATTTGTACGCCGGGAGACACATTGTGACCGATGGTGTGATAGCCCGAGGTACTTGGTGCCCAGTGCTAGTTTACCCATTTATCCAGTCTGGTCAATTTGTATAGGTTATTTGGGCATGGAAAAGTATAATTGTAATTGAATTGATTATTAAAGAAAATAAGGAAATTAAATATCAAGATAAAGATCAAGAATGATTATAATAAAATAAAGAAGCTCAAAATCATCAAGAAAACGATTAACAAAATGCATGAAGGAGTTAATATCATAAAATGTAATTAGCCTTCGACTAAACAATAAGTTAGTAAATATTCATTTCTTATGAACACAATAACTAGGAAATTTTTACTTTTATTTGCATATTATATTTTCTTGTATTATTGGCACCACTAAGCTTTATGCTTAGCGCGTCGCTTTTGCAACGCGTAGGTACTGAAGATTCGGATAGAGTGCCCAGTAGACCATAGACTGGGTAAGGCCGCTCACAGTTCTGCATAGTGTCTGTGTCACCTCACAGACTACAGTGCATTAGTAGGACACTAGGTCCCATTTTGTATTTTGTGATTTTTGTAAGTTTTGTAATTAAACTCTTATTTTTTCATGTATATTTGAAACCTATGTAATAAAATTTTATATTAATGTAAGTATTTGTAACTTTGTGTTTATAAATAACATATGAGAATTTATTTATGATTTGAGCCTGATGATGATGTGAAATGAATGAATGACAAATGGAGGAACTGTTAAGAAATTGTTGTAAATTGATGTGATACAAATGGAGTTTGAGAATGATTAAAAATTATTGGAATGTTTTTCACAGGTTCCGAAGAACTGTTTTCTCCATTTTTAGCCGGCATTCTGTCGGATTTTCTATAAAATTTTTGGAGCCGCAAATTAATTTATAATTTCAATAAATGATCTAAATGAGATCAATTTCATAAATTTCACTTAATTACTATAATAAACAAATTAAGAACTGATAAATATCAATGAGATAAGTTATGGTGTTCTGGTACACTGTGTGGCATATCTTGCTCGACTACACAGTAGACAGCAAGGGGTGTCACATTTGCGGATTAGTCTTGCATTGTTAGTAAGATAAAGAATGGTTTTTGAATAGTAAAGAATTATGATTTCAATTATGATTTATGTATAATTAATTTTGTTGGAATTAATCTTTATTTTCATGATTGCTGGAATTACTTTAAATGTCCAGTTGTGATTTAATAAATTGAATTTTTTGCTCAAAGTCATTTTAACTAATGATTTATATTATTGGCAACGAAGATTTTGACTTTTGAAATTTTGTTGAATTTTGAGACTTTCAAATTAATTGTTATAATTTTGTCAATGTATATTGTACTATGTTTTAAATTATAGTTGTGCACCACTAAGTTTACCACTCAGTGATAGCTTTATATACTGTCGCCGGTGAAAAGAGCATAGAGCAGTTGAGTAAGCTTATTTGAAGACACATTCAGATCAGCTCCAGGTATATCATAGGTATACCTATGTACATAGGTTTTGATGTATGCATGTAATAATATGTATGTAAATTATTTGAGCAGTTGTATAAAAACTCTTGTAAAATATTTTAGTATGTAATTAAATGCAAATTATTGTAATGTAAATTTGAGATTTCATTTACCTGTATAGTTTTGTAATATTAATTTTTTTTTAGTCTTGTAATCAATGAAATGTTTCTTTTATGATGAGGTTGGATTGAAAATGAAATGATTTGATTATTGAGATTGAATTATGAGATGAAATGAAGTTTATTGGAGTTGTATTTGAGAAAACATATTGGGAGTGTTTTCCTTTTCAGGTTTGAAGAATTGTTTTCTCAAAATACAGTCGGCACTCTGTCGAGATTTTGAAAATTTTTTGAAACACCAGGTTTTAATCGATGATTTTATCCATGACCAAAATTTCACTCAAAGGCTTTTTAAGAAATATTTAACATTCCCACCACTATTTAATTTCACGAAAATTGTTTTAAAATCCCTTGTAGTATATTTAATGGGTTACTGGTAGGTGAAGTACGGTAATTCATCAGGTATACTACGGAATCATGTTACATCTTACGGAGGAGTAGGGTGTGACATTACTCCTTACAGAGTTTCCACAACCGTCATTACCATAGCCTAATGTCTAGGTTCAGGATAGTGGGTATGTAAGGGGAAGGTATTAGACACCCCTTACGCCTGGTCTAGCCTCGTTAATTCGAGTGCCAGTCCTCTACTAATGTTTTTAGAAGTCTTGTTTATTATTCCTTTATTAAACTTTATCCTAAAAATGCAATTCTAATCCTACACATGCAAGTAATTCACAAAAGGGTTGTTGTTTACAAATAATTTTTATGCACAAGTAATTTCTATCTATGGGGTTGCTAATTATTTAAATGATATTTACCAGATGACTAAAATTAATTTATTATTGAGAATTTAATTTACAAATAAATTCAATTTCAAATAACCCTAAGTTTCTATTTCACATAATCAATTAATTTTTCACCAAGTTATCCTAAGGATAATTAAACTAAATTAATTATGTACATGTGCAATTTATTTTAATATCACATAAGGCCTAAACAATCACAACCTAATAAAGATTTCTAACATGCAAATTTATTTTACAATTACCAACTAGTAAATTAAATTTATTTTACATGCTAAGGTTAGTTTAATTTACAAACAAGATTAATTTTAATTTACAAAGTATTTATTTAAATTAATTATATACAAAATTCAGTTAAATTAAAAATAAAGTTAATTTCAATTTATCAAATAAAAATCCTATTATTACTATAATTTCATGCCAATGGTTATTCTAGGAATTTAGGATTACTTACTTGTTGGTAATTGCAGTTGCCATTGGGGCAAGCTACTCTTAAAAAAGGGTATTCTCTTCTAGTGTGGCAATGATATCCCTAGCTTACTATCATTAGCTCCATATAAGTTCCACGCAAATACCCTCTTTGGTACTTACCTTAGGGCTACTTACCAATTTTGTTTATAATAAAAATAAAGAAACTAAAAAGTAAAGAAACTAAAGAAAATAAAAAAATACTAATAACAATTCATATTGGATTCTAACTCTAGTCTCCTAAGGGGTTAATGTAACACCCCTCACCCGTCTACAGTGTAGCCGAGCAAGGCATATCACACAAAGTGCCGGAGCACCTGATCTTATCTGATTTCATTATAGTTCTAGATTCACTTATTCAAAAACTTTATCTGAGGTTTAGGCTATTTTTACTGTTTATCAAAATCTGACTAATTTGAAAAATTTAAAAATTTTAATAACAATCTAGCAGAGTGCCGACAGTAATTTGGACTAACAGTTCTTCTGAACCTGCCAAAAATAATTTCAATATATACTCAAATTCATAACTCAGATTGTCTCAAAGCATTCTCAACAATTTCTCAAACTCAAATTCAGTTTCAAAATTTCTCAAACTCAAATCTCATTCAGAATCATTATGATTACATAATCAACTCAGATATCAGAATTTTTATATTTCATTAACGTATATAATTTGCCAATTAAGTAAATAAATTTGTCAAGTACAGGATATACAAATGAAATTACAGTTACTAATTCATATTACAATATAAGCAGTAATTATAATGTACAGATTAGAAAATATGCTTAAAATGAGCCCTATCTACATGCATTGCTGACGAGGTGACAACCTTGAATTCTTCTAACACTTCTGCAGATCTGGACTCCAAAAATCTCAGTCAACTATCTACTGGTTTTACCTTCAGTACCTGCGCGAGAAAACGATTCCATCACGCTAAGCATTTCTGCTTAGTGGTGCAATAGTATAACAAAAAATAATATATACAAATAAAGAAAGAAATAAATCATAATTTGGATACTCAGGAATCAATTTAATTTTGGTATGATATTTTTAGTATCAACTATTTTATATACTAATTTGATCTTCTTTGGAAGTACTAAGTTATAACCTTTCAGTAATAATGCCTAGTATACAAATTATTCTAACTGTATTGTATTTTAAGTCTCTACGGTTCTGCAAATTGTATTTTTGTTATGTTTCTATTGCTAATCTCTTTTACTCATTTCATTCAATACTTAACTTAATTATACTGAAATTTCATTATACTTAACTTAACTTAAGTGCCTGAATTGAATAATGTTTTAATAAACTGCCTGTGTAGCTTTACACTGACTAGACTGGATAAATGGATAAATTAGCATTGGGTACCTAGTACTTCGAGCCGTCACACTATCGGTCACAAAGTATCTCCCGGTGTGCAAACAGTGTGGCTAAAAAGGCATATAATCAATCAGGCATTAAGCCGAATACAATAACACAATCCGTATAGCCATAGTATGGCATAATAAGCCAGAAAACACAATACGGCGTGAAGCCATTTACAGAACAGCTGTCAGAATCCTATTGGCATGCCAACCTATCCAAACTAGTCAACTAGGCAATACTAGGGCATTTAAAAACTTAAATATTTAATTCTTTATTTTTAGGATTTATAGGTTATTATGCCTTTCACTGGTCAACAAAATTGTTGATCTTTTTATGCATCATGGATAGGTTGATTCTAGTATCAATATGTCCCAATTATTCAGTAGATCATCAGACAGATCACATTTCATATCAATTGTTTTGAAGTACCATTGTGCTCAAAGCATTTTTCATTTCTCTGATAATAAGGACTAATGTCCCATTCATACATTCATGTGATTTATTAAGTCATTACATTTCTTATTCACATTACTAGTCAAACATAAACGTTGACTTTCCCACACTAAACAGATATGTTGGTTCTAGTTGCACTAGGATTCCTCATTTTGAGTTTATACTCATTGGTATTGATTTCCAAACTTAATTCAAGGCTAATTATATGTGATTCCAATTTTTTAAATTTCATGGCCAATGATTACTGTTCCATTGGGTCAGGCTATAGGGTGAAATTAGCAAAATTCTCTTCATCAAATTGTTTCTTATTGTGCCTTCTTTAATTTTCTTTTTGAATTACTCCATTTTGAGTTGTATAACTCAAGTTATGGTCAATTAACCATAACTAGGTCAAATATGAATTTTGGTTCCCTTAGTAGTCATTTTGATTTTGGACTTTACTAATTTATTTGGACTGCTTATAATGACATTTAGGCCTAGTGTGCTTCATAGGATTTGTTGCCCTATGTTTTATAGTTAGTTAGAAATTTTACTTGTAATTTATGAAGTCTTATAGAATTATTTTTAGTCAAATTATTGACTTAGACTCAAAGGTCCTATATTGGCATGGTCCTCAATTAGGTCAATAGCTTTGACCTTAAATTCTGGCCTTATACATTTATAATTTGAGGAAGTTGCCTAAACCAAAGGAATAAAAGTGAACAAAGTTAACGAAATAATGGATATACCAATACCAAACAAAGAAAGCATACACATTCATTTTCTTGCTATTTTCTTCTATTATATTATTGCACCACTAAGCATTATTGCTTAGCGCGTTGCTTTTGCCACGCGTAGGTACTGGAGATCCCGATCGTGAGCCCAGTAGACCACAGACTGGGTGAGTCCATCCTGCAGTTCTGCACAGTGTCCGTGTCACCTCATCACCTGCAGTGCATTGGTAGGACATTAGATGTCATTTTGTCATTTTGTAATTAAATATTTGTTTTCTTATATGTATTTGGGATTTATGTAATGTATTTTGAGGTTCATGTAAATAATAAAGATTTATGGTTATGTATGGAAATAATTTGGGTATTTAATTGTTGTTTATATATGAGAACCCTGAGAAATGGATGTTTGAGAAATGAAAAGGTTGTTGAGACCTGAAATTGAAAAAAATGTTGAGATCTTGATATTGAGCTTTGTGATGATATTGGAGTTGAGAATGAATGAATTTGTTCATTGGAAGTGTTTTTAACAGGTTCCGAAGAACTGTTTTCTCCATTTTTAGCCGATACTCTGCCGGATTTTCTTTAAAATTTACGGAACCTCAAATAAATTATGATTTTAATAAATGACATAAATGAGTTATATTTTACAAGTTATATTCAAAAGTAAGATATAAATTAATTAAGGAATATTAGAGTGTGCCGGTACACCGTGTGACATTACTTACTCGGGTATACTGTACACGGGTAAGGGGTGTCACATTTAGTGGTATCAGAGCACGGTTTAGGCGTTTCTGGGCCTAGATTGAGTCCATACCATGCATTGCATTTGTAAGAGTCGAGGTGACACTAACGCAGATCTGTTTATCTTTCTTATTTTGAATAGGATATGGATCCTTCATCTCAGAGAGCCATTGAGGAGGAAGTGGAGAGTCATGCTCCACCGGTAGCAGCTGAGACTGGGGGTAGGGGAGAACCTACTCTGCCACCAGCAGAGCCTCGCCACCTCCACAGGCCATGTTCCAACAAATGGCCGACTTCTTCAGACAAATGGCCGGGGTAATGCCAGCACCACCACCACCACCACCAGCTCCACAGCAGAAATCACACCTGGAAAGGCTATGGAAGTTTGGAGTTGTGGACTTCTATGGCAAGAGAGAAGATGACTCTGTTGCAGCCGAGAATTGGTTGAACAGAACAAGCAGAGTACTAAAACAACTTCACTGCACTCCAGAGCAAAACCTGGAAGCTGCCATCTCTTTACTGCAAGATGATGCATATGAGTGGTGGGACACCGTGTCCAGTGAAGTGCAGATAGAAGCTGTAACTTGGGACTTCTTTCTTTCAGAATTTAAGAAGAAATATGTGGGTACTGTATATCTGGAAGAGAGAAGAAGAGAGTTTATTAACCTGAGGCAGAGACAGCTGTCAGTGGCCGAATATGAGAAGGAATTTGTTCGATTAAGCCGTTATGGAAGGGAGATAGTCCCTAATGAAGCTGAAAGGTGCAAGAGATTTGAAGAGGGACTAAATGACAACATCAAGATCCAGCTCACTGCCTTGGGAATCACAGAATTTACCAAGTTAGTGGAAGCTGCAATAAAGGTGGAAAAAGTAAGAATCAGTGAGCAGACTAGAAGAGAGAGACAGCAGAAGAGGGGACCGGGTCAGTCTAGTTCAGCCCCTGCATTTGGGAAGAAGTTCAAGGGTCCTCCTGCACAGAGTTCGGGTCAACCACGTGGTCGTGGTCGGGCCTCGGGGCCTGAGCCACGATTCACCCCTAGGAGAGGTCAGTCCACACCATCAGTGGGCAGCTCTCCAGGGATGGGGTTCAGGGGACCAGCCCCAACATCTTCTTCATGTTCGCATTGCCTGAAATGGTACAAGGGGGAATGTTGGAGAGTAACTGGTGCCTGCTTGAGGTGTGGGTCAACAGAGCATCAGTTGAAGAACTGTCCACGTAGAACTACTACAGCTGCTCCAACACAAGCGCATGCACTGCTCCGCACCACCAAGGGGTAGAAGGTCTGGTAAATCCGAAGCTGTGGGACCATCTCGAGGCTCAGATCCGAGCCAGCAGAGAGGCCGAGCAATGCACCACCTGCCAGAAATTTTGCCTTGAGAGCTCAGGAGGAGCAAGATGCCCCGGACGTCATCAGGGGTACGTTCTCCCTCTACACTACACCTGTGCATGCATTGGTGGATCCAGGATCCACCCATTCATACATCTGCATCAACTTACCCGTAGAAAGGGGGATACTAGTAGGGGAGAGTGACCAAGACATTCTGGTCACTAATCCATTGGGCCACAGTGTAGTGGTGAACAAAGTATACAAGGGTTGCCCGTTAAGGATTCAGGGGTATGAATTCTTGGCAGACTTGATTGAGTTGCCCTTCCATGAGTTTGACGTGATTTTGGGAATGGACTGGTTGTCACGTCATCAGGCAATAGTTGATTGCAAATTGAAGAGAATTTCTTTGAAAACTCCTGAGGGTAATGAAATTACAGTTGTGGGGGAAAGGACAGATTTCTTGTCCAATGTCATCTCAGCCACTGTTGCAAGAAGAATGATGAGAAAAGGCTGTGAAGCCTACCTAGCACATGTGGTGGATACTAGGCAGGCTAAGCCAAACCTGAGTGACATACCCACAGTGAGAGACTTCCCAGAAGTATTTCCTGAAGAGTTGCCTGGTTTGCCACCAGAAAGGGAAGTTGAATTTGCTATTGAGACACTGCCGGGTACAGCACCCATTTCCATTGCTCCTTATAGGATGGCACCCACTGAATTGAGGGAGTTGAAAACTCAGTTGCAAGAGTTGCTTGATAAGGGGTTCATACGCCCCAGTGTGTCACCATGGGGAGCTCCAGTGCTGTTTGTGAAAAAGAAGGATGGGACTTTGAGACTATGCATCGATTACCAGCAGTTGAATAAAGTGACTGTGAAGAACAAATATCCGTTGCCTAGAATTGATGATCTGTTTGATCAGTTGAAGGGAGCAGGAGTGTTTTCCAAGATTGATCTCAGATCAGGATATCATCAGTTGAGGGTGAAGGATGCAGATGTGCCAAAGACTGCATTCAGGACCCGATATGGGCATTATGAGTTCCTAGTGATGCCCTTTGGCTTAACAAATGCACCAGCGGCATTCATGGACCTTATGAACCGTATCTTCCATCCACACTTAGATCAGTTCGTAGTGGTCTTTATTGATGATATTTTGGTGTATTCCAAGACTAGGGAAGAACATGATGAGCATTTGAGGATTGTTCTGCAAACCCTGAAAGAAAAGAAGTCAGATGCTAAGTTGTCCAAGTGTGACTTTTGGTGAATGAGATTGCATTCCTTGGACACATAGTGTCACTGATGGGATTAGGTGGATCCCAAGAAAATAGAAGCGATGATGGAATGGAAGCCTCCCAGAATACAACCGAGGTCAAGCTTCTTGAGGCTAGCCGGGTATTACGTAAGATTTGTGAAGGATTTTCCTAATATTGCTCCAATGACCAAGTTGTTACACAAGAATGTCGATTTGACCGAATGACAAGTGTCGGACAGCTTTGAGAAGTTGAAGGCTATGTTGACAGAGGCACCGCAGTTAACACAAACAAGGTCGAAAGGACTTCGTGGTCTACAGTGATGCCTCACATAATGGGTTAGGGTGTGTATTGATGCAAGAGGGGAAAGTGATCGCCTATGCTTCCAGGCAGCTAAGGCCACATGAACAGAACTACCCTACCCATGATCTAGAGCTTGCAGCAATTATCTTCAGATCTTGAAGATATGGAGGCATTACTTGTATGGTGAAAAGTGCTACATTTACACGGACCACAAAAGCCTGAAATATTTGCCAACCCAGAAGGAGCTCAACCTTAGACAGAGGTGATGGATTGAGTTCCTAAAGGATTATGATTATGTAATTGACTACCATCCTGGGAAGGCAAATGTAGTTGCTGATGCCTTGAGCAGAAAATCCATGACAGCTTTGAGATCATTGAATGCCCGTCTAACTTTGATTCGAGATGGAGCTATTTTGGCTGAGTTGCAAGTGAGGCCAAACCTGCTACAGCAGATTTTAGATGGGCAGAAGGTAGATGAGAAGCTGATGGCTATTATGAGCAAAATTTCAGAGGGAAAAGCAACTGATTATGAGGTGAAAGCAGATGGGTGTCTCAGATACAAAGGAAGACTGTGTACCAGATGATGGGGAATTGAAGGCGAGATTCTAAAAGAGGCACACACGGTGTATATGCTATGCACCTGTGAAGTACAAAGATATATCATGATCTAAAGCTTGATATTGGTGGCACGGTATGAAGAGGGACATAATCGACTATGTGACTAAATGCTTGACATGTCGGCAAGTCAAGGAAGAACATCAAGTTCCATCGGGTTTGCTACACCTATACGCATACCGAATGGAAATGGGATCGGTCACCATGGATTTTGTAAGTGGTCCGCCTCTCACCCTAAGAAACATGATGCAAGATGGGTGATAGTTGATAGATTGACAAAGTCAAGACACTTTCTCGCGATTAGACCGACTACTCACCGGAGAAGTTAGCGTAATTGTATATCGCTGAGATAGTTAGATCGCATGGAATTCCACTTTCCATCATATCTGATCGAGACCCAAGGTTTACATCAAGATTTTGGAAGAAGTTGCATGATTCCTTGGGTACACAACTCTATTTCAGCACAGCTTTCCATCCTCAGACGGATGGGCAATCAGAAAGAGTAATCCAGGTAAATAATTGAAACCAATGAAATTGATACAAATATTGAATAGAAATGATAACAATAACATGAAATATATGTCAGGTCCTTGAGGATATGCTGAGGAGTTGTGTCATTGAGTTTGAGGGAAGTTGGGATAGATACCTCCCACTGGCAGAGTTTGCATACAACAATAGCTACCAAGCTAGCATTCAAATGGCCCCATATGAAGCACTGTATGGGAGAAAATATAGAACTCCAGTGTGCTGGACTGAATTGGGCGAAGACAAACTGGTGGGGCCAGACCTGGTGAAACAGACTAAGGAGAAAGTGAAACAAATCAAAGCAAATCTGAAGGTTGCCTCGCATGCATGTAAATCTTATGCCGACCTGAAGAGAAAAGAAATAGAATATGTGGTTGGCGACAAAGTGTTCCTCAAGGTGTCACCGTGGAAGAAGGTATTGAGGTTTGGAAGAAAAGGTAAGTTGAGCCCTAGGTTCATTGGCCCATATGAAGTCATTGAACGTGTGGGTCCAGTGGCCTATAGGCTAGCTTTGCCACCAGAGCTGGATAAGATCCACAATGTGTTCCACGTGTCCATGCTCAGAAGATACCGCTCAGATCCTTCACATGTCATCTCCAGGGAAGAGATTGAAATACAACCGGATTTGACATATGAAGAAGAACTTCTACGGATCCTAGCTCAGGAAATAAAAGAATTAAGGAACAAGCAGATTCCACTGGTGAAAGTGCTTTGGAGGCACCACAACACCGAGGAGGCAACTTGGGAAAGTGAAGAGACGATGAGGCACCAGTTCTCTCAACTGTTTGCATCAGGTAAATTTCGAGGACGAAATTTAAATTAGAGGGGAAGAGTTGTAACACCCTCCCTGTACCAACTCCGTACATTCTACTGTTCCGGTGACCGGTGTCGGTCCGGACAGCTAGAACGTCCGGAAAAATAATTAAACTTAAGTGAGGGACCATAATTAACTCAAATATTGATAAGAAACACTTAGTAAAAATTTTAGAAATAAAATACAACCAAGTAAAACGAGCCGGTGCCCAAGCGATGGATAACCGGAGGGAAGTTGCGGTTCTCGCAACGAGGAGCCCTAGATTCGGGGGAAAAATTATAAAATAATTTTTGGGACTCCAGAGAAGGGTTATTGAGGTTCCCATGGCATTAGAATGCCAAGAAAATACCTAGAAAAATTTTTCAATCGGTACAGACAATTTTGACCCGTTCAGCCAAACGGAGGGCATTTTGGTCATTTCGCCTTCAGAGGTGATTTTTGGCCGACTTGTCTAGTTAAGTAAATAATTAATATGACATAAAATATGAATGAATATTACTAGAAATTAAATTGGAAATGAGTAGTGGAGGAAAGAAAAGAAAAATGAGGAAAAAGGCTTAATTATGACATCAAAATGATGTCATTTAAAAGCCATACCCAATCAAAGTTAAACAACTCTTTTATTAACCAATAAAAGAGACAAACCAAGACCAAAAAATTAAAAACACAATCTGCCATCTCCCTCCCCAAACCAGCCGAAACCCAAGCCTTGCCCTAAACCTCCATTAAACCCCACTTCCCAAGCTTGATTCACCCATTTCTACCCAATAAAATCATAACCTAGCTTCACTAAAATTTATCCTAGTACCTTGCATGATCTTTTGGCAGCCAAGAAAAGGAAGGAAAGTGAAGTTTGGGGCTTGGGAAATTCTGCCACTTAAAGGTTAGTGCAACTATAAACATAAAACTCTTAAATTTCATGATTTTGGACTTGAAATTTAGTAAGACTTGTAATTTAAATGAACAAAAACCTATGTGTATGAGCTCTTGAATTTTGGCTGCCCTAGAAAAGGAATATGTAGGAGTGTTTTTGATGAGCTTGAAGTGAAATAGAAACCATGTTTGAAGTTATAAACATATGAGTAATGCATTAGTAGCTAACCAAGGTAAATGGCATAAATCATGAAATTGAATTAGGGTTTAGGAAAGGTGAAAATGTGACTTGGCTTAGGAAATTGTTAGAGAACTTTTAATGGTCCATTAGTGACTATTTTAGGTAAGTTGAGCACAATTTGGACTGAAAAATAGGATTGCAAAGAGAAGGAGTAAGCTGCCCTAGGACAGCAGCAATGGACTGAGATTTCAGTCCAATTACACAGCCATAACTTTGGCTGTGTTGGTCCAATTGGTGTTTGGCCAATCGGACATGAAACTAGGCTTATAATGGCACATTTTTGCTGAAGCCATGCCCAAAAGACCAAAGCAAGAGGACCAAAACTTGGCCCCAATCCGGACACCCTGCAACTGATTCTGCAGAATTGACCAAATGAACAGTAACTGTTCATTTGGCCATAACTCACTGTAGATTTGGTCAATTGACCTGAAATTTTTACAGCAATAAGTTAAGACATAGACAAACAACTTTCATGAAGGAACCTACCCCAAATTATGGCCAGAACCTAACCTAAATGGCAGTGGAAGTTACTGTTCATGTTACTATAGATATGGTAATTTCTGCAGAATGGGAATCCGACCAGCTGTGGTTTTTGGACCATATCTAGAGTTACAAAACTCCAAATGGAGTGATTCAAAAAAGGAAATTCAACTAGACAAAATAAGGAACAACTTTCATGTTTTACATTTCTTCAAATTCCCACAGAAACAGTGTCCAATAGAACAGTGAAGTTGACTCACAAAAACTGAAGATTCTGCTTGTGTTGGTTTAAACTTTGAAATGGTATAAATGCTTAATGCCAACAAGTTTGGAATGCCAAATGTGGTATGTTGGGAGTGCCAAAGTCAATGTACATATTTTTATTCTAAAAGTCAACATTTTTGTTGACCAATAAGATGAATAGTGACACTAAAAATTTGAAATTCACAAATTGAAGAATTTAAAAGTTTCAAATGCCCTAGTATACCTAACAAGATTGGTTTGGATAGTTTGGCATGCCAATAGGGTTCAGTTAGCAGTACTGCACATGGCAATATGCCATTTTGTGATTTCATGGCTTGTAGCCATTCTGACTTTGTATTGAGACTTGTCCTTGTGCCTGATATTATTTACAGCTTGTTAGCTGTTCTGTTGCACACCGGGAGATGCATATGTGACCGATGGTGTGACGGCCCGAGGTACTAGGTACCCAGTGCCAGTTTACACGTTATCCAGTCCAGTCGTCTAGTGTAGGTTTACTTAGGGCAACCAAATGAATAAAAGTGAACAACGTTAACGAAATAATGGATATACCAATACCAAACAAAGAAAGCATACACATTCTATACACATTCATTTTCTTGCTATTTTCTTCTATTATATTATTGCACCACTAAGCATTATTGCTTAGCGCGTTGCTTTTGCCACGCGTAGGTACTGGAGATCCCGATCGTGAGCCCAATAGACCACAGACTGGGTGAGTCCATCCTGCAGTTCTGCACAATGTCCGTGTCACCTCATCACCTGCAGTGCATTGGTAGGACATTAGATGTCATTTTGTCATTTTGTAATTAAATATTTGTTTTCTTATATGTATTTGGGATTTATGTAATGTATTTTGAGGTTCATGTAAATAATAAAGATTTATGGTTATGTATGGAAATAATTTGAGTATTTAATTGTTGTTTATATATGAGAACCCTGAGAAATGAATGTTTGAGAAATGAAAAGGTTGTTGAGACCTGAAATTGAAAAAAAGGTTGAGATCTTGATATTGAGCTTTGTGATGATATTGGAGTTGAGAATGAATGAATTTGTTCATTGGAAGTGTTTTTAACAGGTTCCGAAGAACTGTTTTCTCCATTTTTAGCCGGTACTCTGCCGGATTTTCTTTAAAATTTACGGAACCTCATATAAATTATGATTTTAATAAATGACTTAAATGAGTTATATTTTACAAGTTATATTCAAAAGCAAGATATAAATTAATTAAGGAATATTAGAGTGTGCCGGTACACCGTGTGGCATTACTTACTCGGGTATACTGTACACGGGTAAGGGGTGTCACAAATACAGAACCCTAATTCACAAAGTCAAAGTCAACAATATATACTTGCAAACAATTAGTTAATACTTGAAATTTCCACTAACAACTTACAATACACTCCCACTAATCTATTAATACCATAATTCAACAATAAAATTCATGAATTACCAAACCCTTAAGTACCTCAAGGCTGCTACATTTAAGCTCAATTGTCCAAAGTCTCTAACACTTATTCAAACCCCTAATTCAATTATCATTTCAAACATACACATGCCCATAAGCTCTAATTCATTTATTTACTTAAATCAACACGTCTAACCATCAATTACAAGTAGAATTAACCAACTTCCCATGGACTTCCTTGGCTGCTGAATTTAAATCCCCATAAATACTCATTCAATTCTTTCAATTTCTCCACAATTCAACTCATCACAACATCAACTCAAAGTTTAATTAAACAAGGGAGGAAAAATAAGCACTAACCTTTTTTTGAGCTTTATAAAACCTCACCAAAACTTCTTCTTTTTGCTGCCTATGTGTTGCCCATGATGTGTAGACTAACTTTAATGAAGAACTCTTGAAGAAACTAGGGCTTGATCATGGAGAGAGAGAGCTTAGAAAAGTGGATGGCTATGGAGGAAAATGGGACATTTCATTTCGGCAATGAAGAAAAATGGGGAAGATGAAGTTAAGTGTTGCATATTTTGCCCTCTAATAAGTTTATATAGTCCCACTTAGTGCTCCACTAAGTGACATTAAACATTAAAATAAGCTAAGGTCTTCATAATTACACAAATGCCCTCATTTCTCATTATTTACTTTATATGTCAAATTTCTTATTTTCATGGCATTTTCAAAATTTAATACTACTTATTTTTAATGAAAAATTTAGGTCAAAAGTCCACTCTAGGTGTCAAATAACCAAAATGTCCCTCTTCGGGTTGCATTTCGAAGTTTTCGATATTTCCGATTTACTCCTTGTACCGTCGATTTCTTTAATTTTCATTTTTCGTTTATACTAACTTATTAATTTTTCTTTGACATTTCCAATGTCAATTATACCTCAGTAGACCTTTAATTATGTCCCGAAAATATTTTCCTGAGTTTCTCGCGGTCTAAGGCTAGTCAACGGTCCTCGCCATAACTTTCCGGTGCGGTCACCCATCGCTACGGGTTTGGTTCGTTTAACTTAGTCACATTTTATCTCTTTCATTTTTCTTTAATTTTTCTTATATTTTATTTTTATTTATTTCATCATTATATGTCTGTTCACCATCACCAAAGTGTAGTTCCAGACATCCTGACTTGCCCGGACTGATATTAGGTCACCGGAGCAACAGAATGTACAGAACACGTACAGGGAGGATGTTACAATTAAAATTCCTAATTAGTTACAACTACTTAAGGGTCCAGGTCTTCTAACATAATAAAAACACTTTATAACACTTCTTAAATTAAGAGAACTCAGAAAAATAAATCAAATATCAAATAGAACTCAAGAACACACAAGAACATATATAAATATACAATTCTCAGATTCTGACATATTGACAATAGCAAGAAATTTGATTTTTGAAAAATAGTTAGACATGCCTAAAAATCATGAAAAAATAATAGAAGATAGCCAAAACATCATACAACATCATAAAACTTATAAACTAAACAAAACCCTAGCCGAATGGTCTACACAAATTGTAACTTTTTCTAATAATAAAATCGCACTACTTTTTTGTAAAATTCATAACTCACCAACCATAACAGATATGAATGCGAAACTAATTGAAAAAGATTTACAAGATTCCAAACTTAATTTTAGATACCAGATTTACACAAAAATATTAAGAAACAAAGGAGATATGGGCTCCACAAATAGGGTATCCTGCAAATCAGATTTTACAGGAACCCTAATTTCAAATAGCCATAACTTACAAAATATTAAAGCTTTTTTAGTGATTCTTGAGCCTAAAATTAATAAAATTTCGTGTAGAATATGAATATAATTTTTACAAATTTTTAACAGATTCAAAAAATAATGAAAAATAATAAAAACAAGAGAGATGGAAAACTGAATATGTGCATAGTTGTGTATCCCCTCAAATTAAACATGATTACATGATCTATATGAACATACAAAATAAATTAAAAACAAGGAACGTAGAATTAAACATTAGATGGCATAGATCTTGAAAAGAAAATAAAAGAACTAACCTTCAAGAAATATCGCAAGAAAGAAAGAACTAAAAGAAATTTTGACTATTTCTCTTTAAATTTTTTTCCTTTTTTTTTTCTTTTTCTAGTAGGTATTTATAGGGTTTTGGGAGAGAGTTGTGATAGGGTTTGGAGTCCTAGGGTGATAAAGTTCATATTATCACACCCTACTCCTCGTAAGATGTAACATGCTCCCGTAGTACACCTAATGAATTACCGTACTTTGCCTACCGATAACCCATTAAATATACTATAAGGGATTTTAAAATAATTTTCGTTCATTTTTAAATTGGTGGGTAAAATTTTTTTTAGATATTAAAAACCTTTATTTAAAGTCCAAACATAAATCTAATTTTTAGATATTTAAAATCTCTGCAATTTTTACAAAAATTTCAACAGAGTGCCGTCTGTATTTTGAGAAAATAGTTCTTCAAAACCTGAAAATAAGGATACTCTCAATATATTTCCCAATCACAACTCCATTATTCAATATCATTTCACAAATCAGTACAAGCAACTCAAAACACCGTTTAAATTAAATCAAATATTGAAACATCTCATTAAGGTAACAAAATTAATATTTACATTCATGGGAGTACTAAAAATTTAGTAGTGCAAAACTTTATAAGTACATAAAATCTGAAGATAATATTACAATAATTTGTATTTGATTACAATCCAAAAATATATTACAAAAGAGTTGGTATAACTGCTCAAAGGAAATTTCATACATATAATTACAGAATTACATCAAAATCTAAAGTACAAGGGTATACCTATGATATACCCGAAGATAGTCTCACTATGTCTTTCAGTAATCTTGCTCAGCTGCTTTATATTTTCTTTTACCTGTGACAGCATACAAAGCTATCGCTGAGTGGTGAACTCAGTGGTGCACAAACTAATAATTTAAAACTTAATACAAGTTATGCTTGACAATTCATAACAAATAAAAATTTAAAATTTCTAAATTCTTCAAAATTCATAACATTCAGAAATCAATATTTTCATTCATGCAAATTATTCATTTGAATAACATTTTGATTGAATAGTAATTATTTATCTACATTTCTTTTAAATCTCGAAACAATACAAAAATATTTTGAATCACTGACAAATTATTTATTTCAACCACAATTTATCAAACAATGCATAATTTAAAGGGCGTTGCCAACAATTTACACAGTTGAACCCATGACCCAAAATTCAAATAGATGCCGTGTTGTACACTACGACATTTCAAACTCTCCCAATAACCGAGGCTAAAAGGGAGGAACAAAGACTAGCTAGTATATATGAGTACTCATTCAAACTCTTCCCCAACTGGCAAGCCAGAGAGGAAGGAACTCACCCTTTCTAGTGGAGGAGATATCTCACTAAACAAGCTAATGAGAATTCACAACATATATTGCCATATCAACTGTGGTTTCAAATCATATTCAAAACAATTTCTATTTACAAAGTGTTTACAAACCATTAACATATTGAATCATCATAAATTCATGCTCAAGGTTGGCAACACATCAAACTTAAAATTTACAATCCTCAAAACCATACAATAAATCTTTAAATGCATAAGAAATTTTATATTTAAATTATACAATTTCATTCAATAAGTTAAAATTCTCAACAAAACAAAATCATAAGTCATAAAATAAACTTGTTCAAATCAATTTAGAAGTGAAAAGTAACAAAATAGTTAGTTGTGCACAAACCTTATACGAGTCGCCTCTTGGCCTTGACTCGATGTCTCGGGTTCTTTTCCGGTATTCTTTTCCACTGAAACACACAGTTTCACAGTGTTTCAGTATTACAATTTATCATAACTCCAAAATAAATTCAAATCTACTTATACCAAGCTTTAACATGCTAAACTTGACGTTCTTTAAAATTTGTATTTCGGGGTTACTATTCATGACACTATTCAAGTCAATTTGTTGACTTTCTAATGCTTAATAGGTATAGGAGTTCTAATTTCACCCACATACCACAATTTGGTTACCTAATTTGTTGGTTTTGGTTCTTTTCTCAAATTTTAAGTCTTTTAGGCAAAATTTTAAAATTTCAGTTTTGGTGTCCTGTTTTGCACTGTTCCATTGGTCATGTTGCTGTTAGAATTTGGCTACATTTTCTTCATAGAAGTTGTTCCTTATTATCTTAACTTTATTTCTATTTTTGAATCACTCCATTTGGAGTTTTGTAGCTCAAGTTATAGCCATTTGAACTTGGCTGGCTGGATTAATCTAACCCAGATTTTCTAGGCACTAATTTGGTTCTGGCAATTTTAGGTCACTAATTTTGGGTGGCTAAATGACTTAGTTAAGGGCATAATTTGGGTTTGTGTTCTTCATAAAAGTTGTAGTACTATGTCATATCTTTCTAATGCCACAAAAATCAGGTCATTTGGACTTGCCTAGCCCAAGTTATGGCCAAATGAACAAACACTGTTCATTTGGTCATTTTTGTACAGGGCAGTGTGCTCTAATCCGGATTTAGCCAATTTGTTCACTATGCTATGGCCACTTTCTGGGCATAATTCCCTAATGAAAAATGTGCCATTTTATATCTAGTTTCATTCACAATTGGCCTCACACCAATTGGGTTGGTAAATTTTCAGTTTTGGTCCCTAGAAGGGACCATGGTCATGCTGCCTGCAGAATGACCATATCCAATCCGAATTCAAACTCAATCCAACACTTCCTACACACCACAATTGGTCATACATGACCATTCCTCAACTCAAGCAAGGTCAAACACATCATTTAGCTAATTCTCACATTTTTCCTCCCAAAACTCTAGGTGCCAAAACCCTAATTCTTCAATAGCTTCAAATCATGAACTCAAAGTGTATAAACATTATATACATTCTCAATCAAACTTGCCTACATATTTAATTGCATCCAAACCCATCAAATCTTATTCATCTCTAACATGGACGAATTTCATGGGTTGCTACACATGCATGATTTTTTTTTTCATTTGTTTCTATAATAATTCATCCACATGAACTCAACTTCAAGCATTTATACTAAAGAAAGAGATTTGATTAACTTACCTCAAATTATGAATTTTCTACTTCTTCAAATCTCTTTCCTTTCCTCTTCTTTCACTTTCAACTATCAACCCAAGATGAAATTTCAATATTTAGTGTTAAGGATTATGAAGATCATGAAGGAAAGTAAGGTTTTGTGAGCTTTTAAGGCATTTTAATGGAGGAAAAAATGAGAGAGTTAGAGAGAGAAGATGGGGCGGCTTGGAGTGGCAAAGAAGAAGACCAAATTTCTTTTGTTTTATTTTCATTTATTGTATATTTAGCCTAAATTTGACTTAGTCAAATTAAGTTATTAATTTAAAATGAATTATGAAGTCATGCATGATGTCACACACATGATGTCATAATTCTTTATTTTCTTTTCTTTTCTTTTCTTTTCCTCACTTCTTCAATTTAATTATATATTTCACAATTTTAATTTCTCACATTTTATTGGACAGTTCGATCAGGAGTCAGCTTTAGGGTAAATTGACCAAATTGCCCCTCACCGGTTCGATTCGGTTTGCAAATAATTTAATATTTCTTTTGGATCCCTGACCTAATTATTTGACCTGCTTAACAATTCTTTTTCGTGATTTTCTCTTTTCCACTGTGTTCGCAATAGTCCTAAGGACCGCGGCGTCACATTTTACGATTCGAAATTCGAGTTTAAATTGACCTCGCATTCCTTCCCGAGAAGGTCACCCATCGCTGTGACTCTTGGCTCATTTAACTTCTTATGTTCTGTTTTTCTTATTTATACTTAACTAATTGACAATTACTAATTATTTTTGTTCAGGGCTTATCTAATTGTCTTAGATGTGGTTCTAATCCCCTTAATTATCTGGACCGACACCGGTCATCAGAACAGTGAAATATACCAGGCTATGCAAATAGGGGTGTTACACATATAACTTAAACAACTAGGTAGGATTGCAGAATCTAAGTGAGACTGAAATATGGATGAGGTGTTTCAACCAATAGAAAGAGAGGGGAAGGGGAAGGCACCAATAGGGAGTGAGAAAGAGGTGTGGTAGGGTTTGAAGTCATAGTGTGATAAGGTTCAGATAACTTAAACAACTGGGATTGAGGAATTTGGGTGAGAGTGGGATATGGGTGAGGTGTTCCAACCAATAGAAAGAGAGGGAAAGGGGGTGGCACCAATAGGGAGTGAGGAAGAGAGTGGGGACAAATGGGGAGAGAGAGTTTGTATGGGAGAGGAATAGAGAAAAAGATATTTTCTTATTTTAATTTTCAAAAAAATAAATTAAATGGATCATATTTAAAATTCCTAACTAGGCTTTCTTAGGCCCATGGGGCCCAATTGAGCTTAATTAGGTACCAAAAACTACCTATATTAAATTTAAACAAAATAAAATTTTATTTAAATTTAATTAAATTCACTTCCAAAAAAAAACATATTATTATTTTTTTTTCAAGATCATGCCACAGAATTAATAATTCAGCTCCAAACCTCCAATTACATCTTACAGTCATATAATTTTTCATCATCGAGTTTCCTATAGCCTTAATGCACATACTCATCACAAAATAAGGTTCTACAGTTTGCCCCCCACTTTAGCGAAAGTTCAAATCAATGCGAAAGCATTGCTCAAGTTTCGTCAAAGTGAAACTCAGATTTCTAATAACTATGAAACATTGGCTATGAGGATCAAGTATATCTTGCTCGGTCGACATACTCTATGTTATGAGACTAGCTACGGTCTCATAACAGTAATAACTGTGTCATGTGAAAAGTGAGTGTATCTTGCTCTATCGATACATTATGTGTCATGAGACTAGCTACGGTCTCATAACAGTGATAATTATGTCATGTGGAAATTTAGTGCATCTTGCTTTGTCGATACACTCTGTGTCATGAGACTAGCTACGGTCTCATGACAATGGCAACTGTGTGATTTGAAATATTGTGGATTCGTATTTAGAACCGCAGTCCTAAACTACCTATGTATCTCCCTCGCTATCCTGAGGAAGAATCAGACCCACTCGTAGTTCAACACTTGAAATTGTGGTGATGCATGTTCTTCTACGCCTCACACACCTACAGGTGACATGTTGATGTGTGTTCTTCTACGCCTTACACAACTATGCTATATGCCCTAAACAACGTCTAAGGACTTACCAAAAAACATCTGCCATGAAATGTTGTAGGTTCATATTTAGGACCGCAGTCCTAAACTGCTTACGTATCCCTTTCGCTATCCTGAGGAAGAATCAGACCTCCTCGTAGTTCGACACTTGAAACTATAGTGATGCATGTTTTTCTACGCCTTACACACCTACAGGTGACATGTTGATGCATGTTCTTCTATGCCTTACACAACTATGTCGTGCGCCCTAAACAACGTCTAAGGACTTACAAAAAAATATCTATTTCATGATTTGAAAAATTGGGATGACTAGGTCTCAGAACTCTTTTTGTGATTTTTGTGCTTCTTGTATACTACTTCCTATCATGGGCATGCTGATTTTGCTAGAGATTCTAGAAAAAACTTAGTCCTTTGGGGGACCTCTTTTTGCAAAAACTTTCTTATAACCTCAAAATTTTTGAGAAGAACTGTTCACCAAAAAAGACTTCCTCAAGGTCATAATACAATTTCCCTCTGATTTTTCTTTTTCTTCTCTCCCCTCCATGGTTTCTACCTTGACTCATTTTTCTTCCATTAACTCCATTCTCTGTGCCCTAACTTTTGCCTGAAATGCCCTTTTGGGTTTTCCACCTAGTGAGCTCCTTTTTTTTTCTCTTTTTTTTTTGAAATTGGACAATTGCCAGGGCATTCATATCAAGCACCTATTCTATCATGCTCACAAGACATAGATTAAATCCAAACAATGTCATTCAATTACCTAATCATTTGATGCATCTCTTAGGACACAAACATTCACAATCATAATTAAATAAAACTTATTCCTAGTTATTGCAATAAAAACTTCTTTATTTATTCATGTACACCATTACTCCCTCTTACATTTAGTTTTGCTAAATTTTCAACCTTCCAAAGTTAGAAATAAGCTTTATAACCTGCTGAATGGCCTTTTCAGGTTTTCCATCTAGATCTTCTCTCATCTCTCCTTTTGCCTAGACCACCTTTTGTAGGTTTTCAATCTAGCATTTTTTTCTTTTCTTTTTTTTTTGACCCTTACTTTTGCCTAGACTGCCTTTTGCAGGTTTTCAGCCTAGCGGGCCTGTCTCACAAAAAGTACCATTTGAGCTTGTCTAAATTAACTGGTTCTTGAAATTCATTCCCATCCAGGTCTGATATTCTTACAGTAGCAAGATCTTTTTGACTATGTATGGACCATCCTAGCTTGGGTTAAACTTTCTGCTTAAATCAAAAGGGATGGGCTGAGCTTATTTCAAAATCATGTATCCCTCTTTGAACTTTCTTGGTTTCACCTTCTTATTAAAGGCTCTAGCTATCTTCCTTTGATAAGCATGCATATGATACAAGGCTCACATTCTCTTTTCATCAATCAAAGTTAGTTTTTCATATCTCTTCTAGGTCTACTCATTTTTTGGGATCTTAGCTTTTAGCATCACTCTTAAGGATCTGACCTCTTGCTCAATGGATAGCATTTCTTTAGTCCCATACACAAAAGAGAATAGGGTTGCCCCCGTGGATGTCGTTGTAGTACTATGATAATCTTTAACAACATAAGGGAGTTTTTCAGGCCAATTCTTATATCTTTTGAACATTTTTTCCTTACTAGAACCTTTTCATTCATATGGGAACCACACATTCCTGCATGTACTTCTTTCATTATTTGCTCAGTCTATTTTTTTATCACACATAAGAGTTTGTAGAATTACCCCTTAGTGAAAGTAAGTTGAGTGGCTAATCTATAAATTGTTGCTCTATCTCTTTTGTTGGCTTATTATGAGTATTCTCTCACTTCCAGAGACCTCCTTATGTCTTCATACCATTTTCCTTCTCCTTTTAGGTCCACATGTGCTATTACTAATCCTTTATAGCATAAAATTTTACTCCTCATTAGGATAACTAGCTAAGTTAACTTTTGATCACTCTTTTCCTATGGGGATACCAGTGTGGCTTGGGAATTGGCCATCTGATTCTAAGCTCAAGGTATTTGCTTATTGGTACTTTGTTAACAAGGCTATAAATTTATCTCTTTCTTCTTGGGTTAAATCTTCAGCTAACTTAATGTCTTTAGGATTATTTGGTGAACCCAAATTAATAGAGATTGATTTTGATGCATTAATAGAAACTGATTCTAAATGATTATGAATGCCATGCATATGCTCATTAGAATAAACATCAAACAAGTAAGCAGAAGGACTGGTAATGTTGTTGATCTTTGCCTTAAAATTAGCATCAAGTATATCAAAAATGGAAACATCAGTATCATTACTGTGAGCATTACAAAAGACAGACTCAAACTTAGGGGTATAGCTTTAGGTGCTTGGCTTTCATGTAGTCTTTAGATCAATGGTACTAATTTTCTGCTCTAATTCTTTTGCATGTGATAATCCCTAATCATATGTCAAGGTAATTGCCCCCTCTTTCAAGAACTTAGGAGACTTTGGCTCTTCTTCCTCTTCTGTTGGCTCATAGGCCAAACTATGACTCATGATCTGCCCCTTCATCTCAAGAAAAGTCACCTGACCATCTATACTTTCTCCTAGGCCTATGCTAAGAAAAAACTTCATCCCTTTCTTCATAGTAGCCACTTTTAGATCCATCTAGTTTTTATAGATCCCAACAACTTGAAAATCAAACACTAGTGGAACTAAACCATCTAGTTGTAATGCAACTATCTCCTCATCAGAATCAGTCCAGACATCCAAAGAACCCTCATCATCGCTAAAATTATCACAAATGTCAACAACCATTATAAATTGAGGTTAATTGGGCTTTTGGATGGGTTGGATAGGTTCATTGGGCTTTTGGATGGGTTGGATAAAGTCAATAATTCTGTTAGGGTTATTTGGGGTGATGGAGATCATGTAGAGACCTAGTGTAGGTGGAAATTTTGGTTAGGCATAGGGCTAGTGTGGGTTTTTTTTGGTTGATTTTTTGGGTCAATTATCTTTTTGGCATCAATTAGGTCTTAGATATTATGCTTAAGTTGAAAGTATCAGTCAGTGTCATGACTGTGGGCATTGGTAGAATCGGTAACATTGGTTGATATCATAGCTAAGTGGGAGTGGATTTGGTAGTGGTCTGGGTGCTAAGAGCTGTAGGAGGTCTTGAGCTTTGAGACGCTCTTAAACTTCAGATAAGGGTTGGTTGAATTGGAAAAATCTCCTTGAGGTGTGAAACACAATTTGAACCTCAATAACTTTACTGCCACTTAATTGGCCTACCTCGGGGCCTCTTTCTAAAGTTGACCACAATTTTCTCTTCTAGCTCAAACATCTTGGAGTTCAATATTTCATCAAGCACGGCCATAATTTCTTTTATCTTAAGTAGTGCAGGTGAAATCCTTACTAGTCTCTTCCCTTTCCTAACCCAAGTGACCTCATTGGAAGTCTCTTTGGTGTGTTTTGAGGCTATGTTTGCTAAAAAAAAATAGGATTTAAGGGTTAACTTAAGCATGCTATGTACATGAATGCAATGCATGAATGGACCATTTTTTTCTTTTTTTTTTTTCTTTTTTTTGCCTTTACTTTTACAAAACCAAAATCGAACCATACCAATAGAACCAAAACTGAACCAAAACTAAACCATATAAACTGAACTAAAATCGTACCAAAGATTGAATCAAAACTAAAAAAATAAAAATATCTCCAGAACTAAATCTTCGCCCCCTTATACCTTCAACTCTCATGCGCAGGGTAAGAAAAAATTCTATCATAGGCTATGGTACACTGGACACACCAACAGGGGGTGGTCCAGCACGATCCTTCCCTTACAAACAAAGGATTTATATCCTTAAAGTTCAACCATAAGTAAGCATCTCTTGCTTAACACAAGTTTTGAAATGGACTTGGGCTTATACACACATTGGGTTTATGCATTGGCCTAGGTTCATCTCAACTATCACTAGAACTTATGGTTTAAATAGTAAGGTTATAAATCCAGCACAACAAAAATCTACGGGGTACCTAGGGTTGAAATCTATGGCTCATGGGCTTCATTAGGTAGGAAAAGGGTCACCCATGCGAGAGCTTGTCCATTAAGCATAACGGCCAGAGCTGTGGCTCTTTTATATACTCGAGGGTACGGGCATGGGGCACTAGCATTCACCAATTCGTCATAGCTCGAGTGAAACTATGGTCTCCTTGGCAAGTACTAGTGGCGCTAAAAAGAGTAAGAGTGATCTGTGTGATAGTGTAGTGCAATGCAAAAAGTTTAACAGAGGAATAATATTAGACTAATAGAAACATCTTAGAGTAATTATCCATTTAATCCCTAGTGGAGTTGGATGGATAGCGTGAGGTGAAATATCATCCACTAGAATTATATAAAATGCATTAGGTAATGCCCAAGAAAGATGGTGGAGTCACAATGGTCTCACTTAAGTACCACATCCTTAGATAGCATTTCCTAGACATGCACTTCATACAATCCTAATAGAATCGAACCACTGGTAAGTACCGTCTTCCCATAACACTATCACAGTGCCAAGGATTTATGCCACGAAGGCATAGATAGATAGGAGTCGCCACTCGGGTAATAACCAAGACATATTTAGTGTTTCTTCAGAGGGTCATGGATGGCAACTTACTCCTTGCAAAGTTTTCACAACCGTCATTACCATAGCCCAATGTCTAGGTTCGGGATAGTGGGTACGTAAGGGGAATGTGTTAGGCACCCCTTACGCATGGTCTAACCTCGCTAATTTGAGTGCCACTCCTCTATTAATGTTTTTAGAAGTCTTGTTTATTATTCCTTTATTAAACTTTATCCTAAAAATGCAATTCTAATCCTACACTCGCAAGTAATTCACAAAAAGGGTTATTTTTTACAAACAATTTTCATGCACAAGTAATTTCTATCTATGGGGTTGCTAATTATTTAAATGATATTTACCAGATGACTAAAATTAATTTATTATTGAGAATTTAATTTACAAACAAATTCAATTTCAAATAACCCTAAGTTTCTATTTCACATAATTAACTAATTTTTCACCAAGTTACCCTAAGGATAATTAAACTAAATTAATTATGTACATGTGTAATTTACTCTAATATCACATAAGGCCAAAACAATCACAACCTAATAAAGATTTCTAACATACAAATTCATTTTACAATTACCAAGTATTAAATTAAATTTATTTTGCATGCCAAGGTTAGTTTAATTTACAAACAAGATTAATTTTAATTTACAAAGTATTTATTTAAATTAATTACATACAAAAGTCAGTTAAATTAAAAACAAAGTTAATTTTAATTTATCAAATAAAAATCCTATTATTACTACAATTTCATGCTAATGGTTATTCTAGGAATTTAGGATTATTTACTTGTTGGTAATTGCAGTTGCCATTGGGGCAAGTTACCCTTAAAAAATGGTCTTCTCTTTTAGTATGGCAATGATGTCCCTGGCTTACTCCCGTTTAGCTCCATATAAGCTCCACACAAATGCCCTCTTTGGTACTTACCTTAGGGTTACTTATCAAATTTGTTTATAATAAAAATAAAGAAACTAAAAAGTAAATAAACTAAAGAAAATAAGAAAATACTAATAACAATTCATATTGGATTCTAACTCTAGTCTCCTAAGGGGTTAAAATTCCTAATTAGTTACAGCTACTTAAGGGTCCAGGTCTTCTAACATGATTCAAACACTTCATAATACTTCTTGAATTAAGAGAACTCAGAAAAATAAATCAAATATCAATTAGAACTCAAGAACATACAAGAACATATATAAATATACAATTCTCAGATTCTAGCAGATTGACAGTAGAAAGAAATTTGATTTTTGAAAAATAGTTAGACACGCCTAAAAATCATGAAAAATTTACAGAAGATAGCCAAAACATCATACAACATCATAAAACTTATAAACTAAACAAAACCCTAGCCGAATGGTGTACATAAATCGTAACTTTTTCTAGTAACAGAATAACTCACTAACCATAACAGATATGAATGCGAAACTAATTGGAAAAGATTTATAAGATTCCAAACTTAATTTTAGACACCATATTTACAAAAAAATTTTAAGAAACAAGGGAGATATAGGCTCCACAAATCGGGTATCCTGCAAATCAGATTTTACAGGAACCCTAATTTTAAACAGCCATAACTTACAAAATATTAAAGCTTTTTTAGTTATTCTTGAGTCTAAAATTAATAGAATTTAGTGTAGAATATGAATATAATTTTTACAAAGTTTTTACAGATTCAGAAAATAATGAAAAATAATAAAAATATGAGAGACAAAAAACTAAACTTGTGTAGAGTTGTGCGATTACATGATCTATGTGAACATACAAAATAAATTAAAAACAAGGAACATAAAATTAAACATTACATGGCATAGATCTTGAAAAGAAAATAAAAGAACTAACCTTCAAGAAATATCGCAAGAAAGAAAGAACTAAAAGAAATTTTGACTATTTCTCTCTTTAAATTTTTTTCCTTTTTTTTTTCTTTTTTTTTTTTGTCTTCTCCTCCTCTTTTCTTTTTTTTTTCCTTTTTCCAATAGGGTATTTATAGGGTTTTGGGAGAGAGGTGTGATAGGGTTTGGAGTCCTAGGGTGATAAAATTCAGATAACTTAAACAACTAGGCAGGATTGCAGAATCTGAGTGAGACTGAAATATGGATGATGTGTTTCAACCAATAGGAAGAGAGGGGAAGGAGAAGGCACCAATAGGGAGTAAGGAAGAGGTGTGGTAGGGTTTGAAGTCCTAGTGTGATAAGGTTCAGATAACTTAAACAACTGGGATTGAGGAATTTGAGTGAGACTGGGATATGGGTGAGGTGTTCCAACCAATAGGAAGAGAGGGAAAGGGGTTGTCACCAATAGGGAGTGAGGAAGAGAGTGGGGCCAAAGGGGGAGAGAGAGTTTGTATGGGAGAGGGATAGAGAAAAAGATATTTTCTTATTTTAATTTTTTTAAAAAATAAATTAAATGGATCGTATTTAAATTTTCTAACTGGCTTTCTTAGGCCCATGGGGCCCAATTGAGCTTAATTAGGTACCAAAAACTACCTATATTAAATTTAAACAAAACAAAATTTTATTTAAATTTAATTAAATTCACTTCCCAAAAAAAACATATTATTAATTTTTTTTTTCAAGATCATGCCATGGAATTAATAATTTAGCTCCATGCCTCCAATTACATCTTACAGTCATATAATTTTTCATCGTCGGGTTTCCTACAGCCTCAATGCACATACTCATCACAAAATAAGGGTCTACACATCTTTACTACTATCATCCCTCAAGTGTAAATCATGATCTTCTTGAGCATTATTATGTATTGGAGTCTCTGGTTCTTCCTCAACAACTGCATCACATGGATCTATATCAACACATTGTGAATATTGATCTACAACTTCTGCATGTGGCTCACAAGCTTCTCTCTCACCCCCATGTGGTTTACAAGCTTCTCTCTCACCCCCTTCTGGCAGAATAACTTTTGGATCAACAACTTCTACCTCACTAACAACCTTTATAAGTAGTGGACCTTGATCTGCCTCAACTTCCTCAACCACATTATAGGCAATAGCAGTAGGAAAGGGAGGCTCTTTTACTTCTCTAGATGTTTCTCCCCTGATTAACCTAGCTTTATCTAGCTCCTCCCATGTGTGGGCCACATATAACTCAAGTGTACCCTCTTTCTCTATTGCTTTGTATACATCTAGTAGTACTTTATCATTCCACAATAAAATAAAATCATCTTCTATTTTCCCAGTGGGCTTAGTATAAATGCCCAATACCTATCGCAGTCAAAATCCATTGCATAATTCAAGATATTGAAGATGCAGAGGTAATCTGGGTCCATCCTCACGCTTTCTTCACCCCTAACCACATACGATGGGTGTGGGTTATTGACAAATACTCCACCAAAGTGCCACCTCACAGTAAAACATATACTACAAATTACACTAATAAAGCAAAAAATTCAATATTGAATATACTAAGGAAGCACTGCAATTGGTAGATTCAAGAAATTAAAGACAATTTCAAGGGCAAATTGTTATGCAAAATCCCGTAAGTATACGGATCATTAACAAGTAATAGAGTAGTGAGTAGAATATCATTCCCATAAGGAATCTTGGTTGAGTACCAAACTATACAACAATTGTAATTATCTAGACTATCGAATTCAAAGGGAGAATTGTCAACTAAAGTAAATATGGCTAGAAAGTAAATAAAAGCATATTGACTAAATTCAAGATATCAAATAGTAAAAGCATTGTAGAGTTAAAGGTTCACACTTCAATCAATCATAGATTTAATTGAACCCATTCAATAAATGGGAATTTATTACTTTGAAGGAAAGTAATACTAAGTTATCTTAAGTCTTCTCTCAAGGCACTCAAGTTGTATCTTAATCAACTTAAACCCTACTTTCATGGCAATTAAATCAATTAAGACCCTTTAAGTTCTTTGATTAATTATTAGCTCCACATAGAATATTAGCCTATTTCTAGGTCAAAAACCCAAGTTCAAAATCCTGTTATTTCAATATTAATCTTCACCTTTTAGTACTTCGATTATTATCTAAAATCAATACTAAGTGGGTGCCAACACATAACATGCATTAAGAGCACAAAAAAATGAATCAAAGAACAAAATCCCAAATTTATTGAAATAGAATTAAATAAAATTCATAACTGAATTCAAAATGCTACATCCTTAACTCTAGAATAAGGAAAACTACTCACTCATGGTGAGTTCTAGAATTAAGTTTGAAATAAGAAAATAAAAGAAACAAATTAGAAGAAATAGAATGAAGAAAACCAAAATGAGAATTTTGTAGCTTTAAACTTTTGAAACTTTGACTGAGAATCTCTTTTAGAAATCTTGCCAACGATCTCTCCCAAGGTGGAACTTCTATGCTTGAATGCTAAATAATCCATCCATCGTTTTATTCCTGACTTCTTGTATTTATATCTATTGTAAAAGTACTCAACGTGGAGTTCTAGCAACCTTAGAAGTCCTTCCAGGTCAAGCAAAAAAGAAGAAAAGTCGAATTAGGATTTTATGCTGGCAGCCATTACACGACTCGTATAGCATTTTACAGGGCAGGGCCATATAATGCTTTAGATATATTAACTTTACACCTTATAGAGGAACACAAGATTACATGAGCTAAGTATGGTTACACGGGGCATATGACATGGCCCGTGTACTGGCTTTCTTGGTTATGTTACACAGGTCACGCTTCTTGATTGCACAGCTTGTGTAATCTTTTCAACTTTCTAACTTTCACTTTTTTTTACTTCCAAACTTCTCCACACTTGTTCTTAACCTTAGGATTGCATCAAATCACTTGATATAACATAGAAATTAAGAAATTAATTCAGATCAACATGAATTCTAAAATATAATGGATTTAACTTAAAATTATGCAATTAACCAACTAAACATGAATGAAATGCAACAATTACTACCCCTAAATGCCTATATGATACAAATACCCCCAAACTCAAATATTTTCTTGTCCCCAAGTAAATTAGAATTCAAAAACTCGTAAGGGTTCCTTGTCTTATAGAATCATAAGTAAGACTCATTAGCTCTTAATTGGACTCTCAACTTCCTCATTCCAATTCCTTTTTTAAGGCTTAAGGAGCATGACGGTCACTTGAGAAAATCTATCTCTTAATAAAAGTTCAACCAATCATTCCAAATGCAAGATTATTAATAAGTCATAAGGAATTTGTCCTGCTTAGATAGATTCAAAGAAACAATCACCAACTTAAAGCGTCTCTATTGCAAATGAATGTATAAAGAGTGAAGGAATGTATTTCTAGCCCCATAGGCATACTTTAATTCTCTATCTCCATTCATACACTATACATTATTAGAAGATCAAAAGGTCTTTCTATAAGGTTATAATGGGGTTTTTAAGGTTGAGTATTATGGTTATCAATAAAATGGACTTAGGATACACAAAATATGAGAAGATACATCCTGTAAAAGATCAATTCACACTAAATGTTTTACTTCCTCTTTATGTAAAGAGAGAAGGAGCTTTATAATTTGGTTTGAATGCCTTGGCATGCTTTTTTTGATGATTAAATGGGGATTTTTATATTTAATTAGTTACACTTGAGGTTTTTGTCCCATTTTGGTGTCTACCCCCAAACTCTTTTTTTTTTTTTTTTGGTAGTTGGGAGGAAATTTTTTTTTTGAATTCTCTTATTATTATGCACATTATACTCTCTCTCTCTCTCTATATATATATATATATATACACACACACACACACACACACACACACACACACACACACACACACACACCTAGTGTGTTTCTCATTTTTGCAATTTTGCTCTTTTTATAGGGTTAGGACTAGTGTCTGGGTTAAAGGCTAGGTTAATAATATGGGTAACAAAGAAAATCCTTATAGGTAAATATAAACTTCAAATTGGCTCCACGGGATAATTTTAACTAAGGGTGACTAAGGGTATAATGAGGCTAAAGTCAAAGAATGCCTAAATCATCTATTTATCAAGTATACACTAGGATTTCATCTTGATAGATCAAAAAGATTTGTTTTAGGGTTGGTGAGACATGCTTTAGTTATTTCAAGTTTTAAGAATTTTCTCTAAGCTATCGAAATTCATTTGTGACAAACTAATAACTATGAATTGATTTAGTTAGTTTTATCCCACCAAAAAAGATTAGTTTTTTGCAAGCAAACCATCTAAATCTTATGCCTGTTTAGTACATTCAATCCATCTATCTATGAGAGAACAATTATGTTTTGAAAGACAAGGTAAAAGAAATTTTTTTTTGAAATTTTGGTACAAATGCAAAATTATGTGTAAAAGGTAATATCATCGATTTAAAATGTGAGGGAAAAATAAAAATATAAAAGGAAATAAAAGAAAAATGAAAGCAATGCAACAAGAGAAAAAAAATGCAAAAATATAAAAGAACGATTAAACCAGTAGTGCAAAAATATAAAAGAAAGATAAAAGCAAGCAAGCAATAAGCAAGACTTTGCTATACCCCCAAACTCATTATTGACATTGTCCTCAAGGTCAAATATAGATTATGCATACTAGATTGAAAAGATGACAAACATTGGAGTCAACTTTACATTTACTTCAACTTAAACCCTACTTTTGTGGTGATTAAATCAATTAGAACCCTTTAAGTTCTTTGATTAACTATCAACTCCACGTAGAATCTTAGCTTATTTCCAGGTGAAAAACCCTAACTTCAGAATCTTGTTATTCCAATCCACCTTTCAGTGCTTTAATTAATATCTAAAATCAATACTAAGTGGGTACCAACACATAGCATGCAGTAAGAGCATAATAAATTGAATCAAATAACAAAATCTCAAATTTATTGAAATAAAATTAAATAAAATCTATAACTAAATTGAAAGTGCTACATTCCTAACTCTAGAATAAGAAAAACTACTCTCTCATGGTGAGTTATACAATTAAGTTTGAAATAAGAAAATAAAAGAAACATATAAGAAGAAATAGAATGAAGAAGCCAAAAATGAGAATTTTGTATTTTGAACTTTTGGAACTTTGGCTGAGAATCTCTTTCAGAAATCTTGCCAATGATATCTCTTGAGGTAGAATTACTATGCTTGAATGCTAAAGGATCGATCCCCTACTTTATTCCTAACTTCTTATATTTATATTTGGTGTAAAAGCACTCAATTTAGAGTCCTAACAGCCTTAAAAGTCCTTCCAAGTCGAGAAGAAAGGAAGAAAAGTCGAATTGGGATTCTCCACTGGCAGGCATTGCACAGCCCCTGTAGCATTGCACAGAGTAGGGTTGTGTAATACTCTGGATACCTTAACTTTGCACTGCATGGACGAATAAAAGATTACACGGGTTGAGGATGGTTACATAGAGCATATGACACGACCAGTGCATTGGCTTTTTTTCATGGCAATGTTGCACGGGTCATGCTTCTTGATTGCATGACCTATGTAATCTTACGAGCTTTCTAACTTTCACTTTTTTGACTTCCAAACTTCTCCACACTTGTTATTAGCCTTAGGATTGCATCAAATCACCTAATATAATATAGAAATCAAGGAATTAAGTTGGATCAACATGAATTCTAGAACATAATGAATTTAACTAAACATTATGCAATTAACCAACTAAACATGAATGAAATGCAACAATTACTACCCCTAAATGCCTATATGATACAAGTGCACCACAAATCACTGGCAACAATCATTTTCAACTATTAATTCTTTGTTACTCGCTAAATAAAATATTCAACATGAGGTAGCCTAAACAAATACCCAAATCTTACATTATATTAACCAAAATACCCATTTTTTATCACTATTAAGATGCATAAAAATACACTAAATTACAACTTAAAAATAATTAAACTCATCTTTATAGTAAAACTTGCTATTTTTTGTTCTTTATTGTTGAACTCTAGTATGTTCTATAATGCGCTTCTGTGTAATATCCCGAACTTCTGAGCTCTAAATAGTATCATTTCAGTCAGTGAATAGTACTATTCAAAGCTAGTTTGAGGATTAAAAATGAAATGAAAATAAATAGAAATAAGCAGAATAAAAATCAAAGTGACCATCGGGTTATGGATTTAATCAGTATTATCGAAAAATATGGACTATAACCCGATGAAGGGAATTTTGGTCAATTCACTCTAAGAGTTGACTTTTGACCTAAATGACCATTAAAATGTGTGAGATTGAAATATTGAAAAGGAATTAAAAATGTGGAGTGTATATGGAAATTTAAAAAGGGACACATAGGGAATTAAGTAAATTGTTATAAAAATTATAATTATAATTAAATAAAAAATTCAATAAATTTGGATAATTATAAATAGATGAGACAAAATGCATTAATTAAAAGATAAACATCTTTTTCCTTTTTCCATTAGGATGAACCAAGCTCCCCTATGTTCTTCCTCCATTTTTTATTTTTAAAACTCCATTTTCCTTGCATTTCTACCATATTTTCCATAGCCACCAACATAAAAACTTGCTAATTGATCTTGAAGAAGTGATTTGTAGTAGAAGAAAGAAGAAATTTTAAAGTTTGGAAGCTTGAGAAATTGGTCAAGTGAGGTTAGTCCTTAAACTAGCCTACTTTCTTCTTTTATTCTTGAAATTGAGTTTATTTGTGATGGAATTGTATGAGAAATGAAAAAAAAAATGTATGTATAAAAGGGATAAATTTTGGCCAGTTTGATAGGGTTAGGGTTTTTTGATGGTTTGATGACATTGAACATGTCTACTAGTGTTGCTTGATGTGTATACATGAATTGTATGTTGATTTGGCATGCAATGGTATGAATTTGAGAATATGAGGAAATTAGGATTTTGGAAAATTGAGGATTTTGTGCTATAATGTACAATTAATGTTTATGAGGTCAAATAGTGACCAATTGATGTGTATTGAATAAGGATTGATAAGGGTTGGTGAGAGAATTAATGTGAATGACAAGGACCATTTGGTTGTGAATATTGATAGCTTGTGTCCAGTGTGTTTGAATGCCTATATGTAACACCCCTATGTTCGGTAGTGCGTTCTACTATTCCGATGACCAGTGTTGTCTGGATAGCTAGGATGACTAGAACTATACTTAAATATTGATGAGGAGACATGAAATAATGAAATACAAGAAAAGAAAATACAAGAAAAACAAAGGAAAAATAATAGCAATAAAATGTAACCAAGTTAAACGAGCCGAGAATCCTAGCGATGGGTGACTGCACCGGGAAGTTGCGGCGTGGACCGTTGACTAGCCCTGGACCATGGGGAACCCTGAAAAATATTTTTAAGACTTAAATAAGCATCTATTGAAGTATAAATGATATTAGAGATGTCAAGAAAAATTAATTAATTAGTACAAAGACAAAATGAGAAAGCGAGAAAACGACAAAAATCGGTGTTACCGAAAAATTGGGAATATAACCTGAAGTGGGGCATTTTGGTCATTTGACACCCCAAGTTGTCTTTTGACCTAAATGTCCATTAAAAATAAATGATATTACACTTGGAAAATGTCATGAAAAATTAAATTGGTGGTACATAATCTAAATAGCAAAAGATAGGAGTTAAATGTGGGAATTTGAAAACTTTAGAATTAAACAAATATTAAACCCTTTACTTAGTGCTCCACTAACTCCATTAAGTGGACCATTAAGCCTATTGTGGCAGAATATGCCTTCATCTTCTTCACTTTGCAAAACCAGCCGAAACTCCTTTGAAAGAAATCCTCCATAGCCGAATCTTCCAAGCTCCATGCAAGCTTGTTTAAGCCATTTTCCCCCTAAGTTCCTTCATTAACCTTGCTCCTCACCTTACAAGGAAGAGTTTGATAACAATTTTAAGAAGTTTAGTGAGGTTTTGATCAAGCTTCAAAAGTGGTAAGTGAGTGTTTTCAAATCTTACTTCATTAAACTTTGAATGGTTGTTGTGGGTAGTTGTTTTGTGGAGGAATTTTTGATGTTTGATAAATTAATGGAGGGGTACATTTCGGCAGCCATGAGGACTCACCATGAACAACTTTTTTTTGTATGTAAATAGTGGTTTGGATGATGATTTAAATGTTTAATTGTATTGAAGTTGAATTCTATGTGTAAGGTTTGAATTGTAAGCTTGAAAAGTGAAAGTGAAAATTGATGGGTATGTGTAAACTTGTGGCAGCCTTATGAAGAAGATCAAAATGTGTTGTTTCATGGTTTGGTTTATGGAATTATATTGTTGAATTATGTTGTTATGGATGGCAGCATGTATGTGTGAATAAAGGTTTAAATTTGGACAAGTAAATGAGGTGCATTCTTGTGTTTAATTGTTGTAATTAGACTTGGAAAATTTTGGGTTATAGTGCATATTGAGAATGGTTATAAGCTGCCAAAATGACCAAAAATGTGTTGTTAAATGTGTTAATGGTAAGGTACAAAACAGAAATGACATGGAAGAGTTAACTTGATAAGCATAGGATGTGTAATTGATGAGTGATGAATAATGTGTAATAAGGCAGTGTATGTTTTGGCTTAGAACCTTAAGTGTGTGGCTCCAATTGGTATGAGACCAATTGAAGGTGAAACTAGGCACAAAATGTGCTAACTTTCATGAAGGAAGCTTACCAAAATTCTGCCTAGAAGATGACTTGAAAAATGACCAAATCCGGATTAGTGCTTTGAAAGCCTGAAAATTGACCATTTGGGCAGCAGTTGGTGTTTTGGCCATAACTCACTCAAAATAGGTCCAATTGACCTGAAAAATAGTTTAGACATATATCTACAATTCTTATGAAGACACCAACACCCAGAAATGATCATAAGCAAGTCAAATAGCTTGCACAAATTCGGGTACCAAAACTGGCCGAACCAAAAGTGACCTAAAAATGACCTAAAGTTACCATTTTGGTACATTCTGTCCAGCATTGGTAAATTGACCATAACTTGGTCTACACAACTCAGAATGACCTGAAATTTTATCCCACGTGCAATAAGACATAGATCTACAAGTTTGTAGTTTGGAATGAAACCTGAAAACCGAGGGAACTAGGTCATCCGGCTAGGTCAAATTAGTATACTGAAATCCGGAAAATTGCAATAAAATGCAATATACTTGAAAATGAATTTGGTAACATGTACCAACACTAAAAGGCTATTAAATGTGACATATTGGTAACATTAGAATTGACTCACTTAGAATGCATCAAGGGTCAATATTATAGGTTGACTAATGAAATGAATTGAAGGGAATAGTACCAAGAAAATTTAAATATTGGATTTTATTGTTAGAAACAAATTCATTGAGTACTGAAACACTTTAAATTGTGTGTTTCAGTTGAAAAGGATATTGAGAAGTATAAGGAACACTGAGTCAGGGCCAAGAGGCATATATCAGAGGTTTGTGCACAATAGCTATTTCTTTTGAATTTTTCAATTGAAATAAATTATGATTATTTGTATGTTATTGTTTTAAATTGTGTTTGTGCACAATAATTTTGATTTCTTATTTTCTACTTAAAAATTTATTTGAACAATATAGTTTTAAATTGTGTCTGTGCACAATACTTTTTATATTCACTGCTTTTACCAGAAAATTTATTTGGAGAATTGAGTTATGAATAATTTTTTATTGTTTTAACTTTGGGAATTGTATTTGGAAATTATTGTGTTGCCTACTTTGTAAATGGAAATTTTGAGATAAAATATGATTTGTAGTTTGTATGAAATATTTAAATATTGTGATTTGGAATTGTTTTGATTCACTCTTGGCATGACAATGTTACTATGTTCCTCCTCCATTTATGGGGTGAGTGTGATTATATTCCTCCCTCTTTGACTTGTCAGTCTGAGGTGAGTGTGGATGAGTACCATTATTTAGCTAGCTTCCTCCCTCATTGATTTCGATTATTGGGGTGAGTGTGTCTTGTCGTGGTGTACAACATGGCATGTGCAGAAAAATTGTGTCATGGCCTAAATTGTGTTATTGATTGGCAACACTGTATTATTCAGTTATTTGATCAAATGGTGTTATTGATTGGCAAAACTGTATTATTCAGTTATTTGATCAAATAGTGTTATTGATTGGCAAAACTATGTTATTCAATTGTTTGATCAAATTTGTGTTATATGAACTTTGTAAATTGTGAAATGGAATTGTGAATTATTTGATTTGTGAATTGTCAATAAAAGATTTATATATCGCATTTCAAATTGCACCACTAAGTAAATTTTACTCAGCGATAGCTTTTCATTGCTGTCGCAGGTAGACAGACTGACAGGGCAGCAGACTAGGCTGCTAATGCTATATTGAGAGCTTATCGGGTATATTGAGCATACTATATTTTGCATTTTGTATTGTAATGTATGTTCACTGTATGTATATAGTGTTCTTGGTTTTGAGCAGTTGTAAATTAAAATTGTACATTAAAGTTATAAACTAAAATTGTAAATTATTTTAGCTTGTAAAAATATTGTGGTATATTTATCTTATCTCAGCTTTTGGAAACACTGGAAAATTGATTGTTGAACTGAACTGATAATGTTGAGAAATTTATTGTGTTGAAGAAATTTATTGGAGTTTGGGATTGAGAAATATATTGGAAGTGCTTTTTACAGGTTTTTGAAGAACTGTTTTATTCAAAATACAGATGGCACTCTGCCAAAATTTTTACAGAAATTATTAATTCTTCAAATGTGTTATTTGGTTTCACTTTAGTACAAGAAAATTTTTAAAACCTGTCAATAGTGCTCACCACTATAAAAAGAAGTAAGAAAAGTTTTAAAATCCCTTGTAGTGTATTTAATGGGTTATCAGTAGATGAAGTTGGTAATTCATTAGGTGTACTACGGGATCGTGTTATTCCTTGCGGAGGGGTAGGGTGTGACACTATAAGTTAAGCTACATAGCTCCAATTGGTGTAAAACCAATTAGAGATTAAACTTAAGACATAATGCTACAATTTTTATGGAGAGAGCCTGCCCAGAAAATAACAGTAAGTTACCCTAATTAAGCCTTGAATCCGGAATGGCAATTCTGGACCTGGGCAAAATGACCATATGAATAGTACTTAGTAAATTGGTCATAACTCACTCTAGGAAACTCCAATTTGCCTGATTCTTGAACCTATGGAATTTTGAAACATAGGAGAACATTTCACCTGGAGACCATGAAGCGAAATTATGAACCTAATTCAACGAAATTGCTAGACAAACTTGGTCCAGAGAACTTGTCTTGGTTCTGGACTAAACCTGAAATCCTGATCATTTAGGTACCCGATTAGTTTTGGAAAAAATGTCATAAGTCAAGCTACAAAACTGTAAATGCAGAAATTCCAAAGCCAAAATGCTCATAAGACATAGAACTAAAACTTTTCTCTTTGGACCAGAACCTAGTTCTTAAAGCAACTTAGGGAAATTGTTAGGGCAAGTTGGAAATGCATAAGCTGGAATTCCTACAATCTAGCAAATTTGTCTTATGACCTCTGAATGGTTATTAGGCCATAACTTTCTCTAAAAAACTCTATTTGAAGTGATTCAAAAATATTTGGAAACCTAAGACAAAGGCCTAAAACTTCGTTTTAGGGACCTAAAGCCAATTCTAAGCCTAAAGTGCTCGGATATTAGTTATAAAATTTGGTGATTCTAGAAAACAAGGAAAGAGCAGGGTTTAGAACCCTGGACCAGTACTTAATAATTTGACTATAACTAGAGTTATAAAACTTTAAATTAAATGATTCATAAAGGAAATTAAATTTAAACCATAGGGGAACAGCTTTCATGAAGAAAGTGAGGTCGAACTGATTTTACATCTTGGACAAATTGCTAAGGAAAGTTAAAGCATCAATTCTAAAATTCATTAAACTTTTACAAATTGACTTGAATTGTGATATTTGCTTAACATAAATGGTTTGATGAACACACATATCATATGAATATGTAATTGGGACTTATGTTCCCATCATGAATGGAATGAAAATGTTATGAGCATGAATAACACATGAAATGAATTAATGAGTATAATGATATTAAATTGCCTATATATGTCTAGACATTAGTGTATGGGTTGGATTGATTGGGATGCCAATTAGGGACCATAGATGCAGTACTGCCCATGGCTTTCTAGCCTACTTCATGGATGATCATTGATAGATAATGTATGTCTGATATGGTTATTCTTTTGGCTTTATGTCTGCCCACTGGCTTTATGCCAGACATGTTTTACTGGCTTTTATGCCTGCCCACTAGCTTTATGCCTAACAGATGTATACCTGATAGGCACATGAGGTGTCTAACTAATATACTCCCGTGTATCCAGTCTTAACAGTCTGTTATAGGTTACTTGGGCATTGAAAAGTATTAAGAAGATTGAATATTAAGCAAATAAATGGAAAAGATCCCAATGAACTAAATTGTTCCTAAAGATCACCAAAAATGTGCAATGACTCATAATTAATGAAAATTCATTTCTTTCATGACACTACACACATGAAACATGTACTTTCATTTATTTAGTTTATTTTCATTTTATTATTGCATCACTAAACAATATGCTTAGCACGATGGATTTTTTCCTCGCGTAGGTACTGGAGACAAAGTCCAGTAGAGGCATTGGACTGCGAGTGGAGATCTGATCTGCAGAAGTGTTATGTCACCTCATCACTACATTTTGGTAGGGTCTATGAGTTACAAAAATATTGCCACTGTACATTGTAATTAATCATTAAGTTTGTAATGTAAATTCTAAACTTGTATAATAATTTTGTACATTATGTAAGTTAGTAAATTTTGTAAATTTTATGTATGAAATGAGTTTGAAATTTGAGTAAATTTTGTAAATTTCATGTATGAAATGAGTTTGAAATTTGATATGAAACAAGATGGAAATGTTATGGATGAAGATGATATATGACTTGAAATTATTGAGACTAGATGGAAATTGAGATTGATAGGGATTTATTTAAAACAGGTAATTGATTCTAACAGGTCAAATGTTAATAAAACAGGGGAAACTCTGGCAGTTTCTCTATTTAAATATTATAATTTAATTAATAATAGAATTAAGATTTTTAATAAATAAAGTGAGATAAAATAAGGAGCTTCGGCACAGAATGTAGCGTTCCTTACTCGACTACACTGTAGATTGGATGAGGAGCGTTACATTTTGTGAATTGGATGGCTTCTTTGAAGAACAAGTCAATTTTGAGAGAATGTCTGTTTGGGGTGTTTTTAATCCCAAAGTTGTAATTTTTCACCCTAAATCGACTCCCATAGCTCCATTTGCCAACTCAGATTTTTTTTATCCATTTGGCAGAGAATTGCCATTAGTGCACATGATTTACACTTTTGAGCGATGTGCAGTTTTGGGTTTATGTGTTAGGTTTTTATTGATTATAGTTGTGTGATAGGAAAAGTAAAAATTTCAGGTGTGTTTTTTAGGAAAAAAAGTAATAGTACATATATCCAGGGATTTATTTAGCCATTAAAAATATGTCCTTGTTCAATTTAGTCATAATTAAAAATTAAAATTTTAAGGGATGACTGCCCTTATAAGGCTAATCTGTCATTGGATGGATTAAAAGGGTAGGAGAGAAGGAGGGATGTTGTTGATGATTGGGGTGACAACAGTAGATTATGTAATAGGAATAAATTGTGAGGTTAGAGGACGAGTAGAAGACTAGAGACAAGTCTAATCCCTTTAGAACTTTTTAGGAATTTCAAGTTAAAATGGATAGTATAGATTAAATTATTTTATTTACATTGAAATTAGTGAACAACATGACTTATTTAGTTGTAAGAGGTCTTCTTCAGTTCACTTAGCAATTAAAGACAACTCTTTGATAACTCAATTGCAATTGGGAGTCAAAATTATCCCAAAAATGCGAATTGATTTAATTTGAAATTAAAATTAAATTGAAATTTATTAAAATTGAATTAACTAAAATTGATCTTAAATCAAACTAGAATAAGTTGGTTTGGTCCTGTTCAATTTCAAATCAGAACTATATTTTTTTTGGTTTTCAAAAAACAAAAAATTTTTCAAATTTTAATTATTTAATTTAATCAAAATTAATATCAAAATCGAATAGGGACTAAAAGTAAAATTAAGTAGATTTTACAATCTGGTCTCAAGTCCTTTAAATCTTGTATTGAAGTTGTTGGTTTTCATGTAGAATTGGTCTAATAGTCACCCCTACACTAAGGCATCTTTAGATGAATTGTAAACAAAATTAATTTTTGATTAGGAGACAAATGTGGTCTTAGATAGTGGAGAGTAGAAAGAAGGTTTGTGGACAAATTTGTGGATTGGTAATAATATAACCTTGAAACTCTCAAACTAAAAAGAATGAGAATCAAACGCGCACCCATGTTAAAGTAGCACCGATGTATTATTTCATTTTCTTCTCAATTATATCGAAATTTCATTTAGACCACAAGATCATACACATCATTCCAACTCTACTCATCATAGCCATCTATCAATATCTCCCTTATGAAGTACTGCTTCCTTTCTTCACTATCTCCACCCCTGACTATCATTGAAGATGTAAAGTTTGACTATGGCAATGGGGTGAATAGTGTTCGACAATGGCAAGGTGGCTATCTTTATGCATGTTGATGATGTGCGATCCAATGGAGATGATTTTGAGAATTCATAGTCAGTTTATAACGACATTGAGACCTCCGCGATTGGATCTGATATTGTTTTATAAGGAAGAGAGAGATTTGCAGTGGTTACAAGCTTTACATTTGCAAATGCCACTGGTCAGTTTCTAAACACTCATTTCGATTTTCCCATATTCCTTGATCTCATCGTCGTTCATTGTCCCTTCTTCACAAGATAAACACCATGGTTCACCTTCCATCTTCTTGAAGGAGGACGATGATGATGGTGGAATCAAGTGCTTGATTTCTCGTAGGATACAGCCTGAGAAATCTCCAAATGATTCTTAGGATAGTTCGTCGTCTATTTGAGCTCTAGATGATAGCGATGAAGAAAAACAAAAGATACGAGTATATTTGTTTTCTTGTACAAATTTCTCTTTTACATTTAATCTTGAATTTTATGGTAATTGGTTCAAGCTATAAACAAATTGGAAATAAATTTTGTGATTTCAAGAGGGGATTATTATCAAATCATTTCTCTGGGAAATCTAAGTTGAAGAAGTAGATGAAGATGGAGTGAGAGTCAACTCCAGCCAAACCCTCCATAGCCTCTAGCTCCAGTGAGTTCTTTGGGTGGTGAAAGTGACGTTGAACGATTACAGTAATAGCATACCCTCAAATTTCTTGAGAACTCGAACCACCACTGGAGTCTGTGCTTCGATAATGCTCCAATGAGGCTGGAGTCCAACAACTTTGTAGCAAAGCCATATGCCTCGATTTTCTAGATTTGTGAATTTGTTGATTTTTTTTGAGTTTGGATGCCCTTCTTTTTCTAGTTTTGTTGATTTTATGAGTTGTTGAGTTTCTATTTGTGTTAATTTCTTCTGATGCGGTAATCTAGATCTTTTAATGTTATTGATTTTCTAGATTTGTAGTTTCTTTTTTTATTTTTTAATTCCAATATTAAAATATAAAAATAATTTTTATTATTTAAAATTATTTTTTTTTTCTACATGTCATCTTGACTTTGCTTTTTCACTTGTGCTATTAATCATATATCTATACGTGCTGCTAACTAGTATCCTAGGCATTAATTAATTATATTTTTTAAAAAAATTCAAGGTTAAATGGGATAAAAGTAAATGTGAGGGTACCAACTGAATTTTCAGATTAAAAAATCAAGGATTTAATATGTTGTGGGCCTTGATGTAATTGCCATTGGCATGGGGAGGATTTTAGGAGCTAGGGAAGAGTAATTGCTAAATTATAAATAATAAATAACAATATAATTATAAATTAATATATAAATAAATTAATATATAAATTTCTTAATTAATTAAATTTTAATAAATTCAAATAAAATTAAAAAGAAATTGTACACTCTCCTCGTGGTAGGAGTTCTCTCTCCCTAGGGTTCTTCTCTCCCTGGTCCTTCTAGCTAGGGTTTCTATCTCCTTTGCTCTTGGATTCATTGTTTTACTAGCTGTTGATGTTGGCTTTTGGCTTTCATTGTTATAGATTCTATAGATGAGTTGTTTTGTTCCCTACACTTAATTGAGAAGAAGGGGGTTGTGGGAGAAGTGTTGGTTGTTAATAATGAGGCAACGACATAGCAATTGAAAATCTCATTATGTTTAATTGGAAAAGTGATTGCTCAGAATGAGTTTAATGTCCTTGCCTTGTAAGCAACAATGCTATGCAGTTGGAGACTTTAGAAAAGATGTCTTCTATTAAGCATAGATTGCATTATAAGAATATGTTCGTGGTTAAAGGAAGTAATAGAGGTGGGGGGTTATCTTTTTTATGGAAGAGGCTCTCTCTTCGGCTGCTATCATACTCTTCACTTCACATTGATTTTGAAGTTCATGGCGATGAATTGATGGAACCTTAGCATTTCATTGGGTTTATAGGTGGGTTGAATGCATTAATAAGCATTTATCATGGCAATTATTAAGGGATTTGAGTGGTAAATTGGCTGGTCATGGGTGACTTTAATGAAATATTCTCTCATTTAGAGAAACATGGTGTAGTTACTAGACCAGAGCATTATCTAGATGCTTTTCGAGTGGTTTTGTGTCACACCCTATCCCTTATAAGGCACGACATGTTCCCGTAGCATACCTAATGAATTACCAAACTCCACCTACAGATAACCCATTAGTTATGCTACAAAGGATTTTAAAACAAACCATAACTTTTTATCTTATCAATTCTTTTGCGGAAAACTGCATGAGAATAGTTAAAATTCCATGTAAACATTAATTGGAAATAATGATAGACTAAATATTACAAAAGTTACATTTTCATAATTCTCAAAGTAAAATATAAAATAGTTACAAACTCAAAATGAGATAGCAATGCAATGCTTTTAAATACAAACTGCTCAATATCCGTACATCCATACATATAGGCATAAAATATATCCAAAGGAATCACAAGGGTATACCTAACGTAAATACCCACAAACAATACCAAAATGCTGCTTTCAAGTCTCTCACTCGGCAGCCTTCTCCTTTCCCTTACCTGCTACAGCATAAAGAAGCTATCGCTGAGTATATCACTCAGTGGTGCATAACTAATAACTTTAAAACTTAAGGTAAAACACAATTTGTCAAAGCATAATAAATCACATTTTTCTTAAGCATGAAAACTTCACAAGAGTTCTAAGTTCATAAGAGCCATTTATTTGAATAACATTGCAAATGAGAAATCATACTTCATAAATCACAATTCACAAAGCATTAGTGTTGCCAACACCAACACACAGTTCAGGCCATGACACAAAATTTTACGATCAGTGCCGTGTTGTACACCACGACAAAGCAATCTCAACCTCACTAACCGTTATTAATGAGGGAAGGGCTAGCTAGCTAATGAGTACTCATATAGTCTTACCCCACTAACCGTTATTAATGGGAGACATAATCAATATCAATTACCAACCTCAAGTAGCCGTTACTACTGGAGAGTTCCAAAAGGGACTGTCATGCTAACTGTGGTTTCAAAACAGTTTCCAAAAATTTTCCATTGAACAATCACATTTATAAACCAATAAACACATTTAAATTCATCATAATATCCAAATAAAGATAGCAACACCTAAATTTCTTAAATGCAAGAGAAAAATCATATTTTAGTCAAAGTAAACTTGTTCAAAGAAAACTCATTCCATTTAACATATTCCAAGCAATTTACAAATTTAAAAACGAAGAAAATGTTAGTTGTGCACAAACCTTCAATGCTCTCCTTTATTGTTAACTACTTCTCCTTGTACGTTCCAACTTCTTTTTCTACGGAAAATACACAAATAGAATACCTCAATACCAATCTCAATTGCTACCAAGAACTCATTATATGCATGTCTAATGCATCCAAAGTTAGCTTTGAAAATTTTAGAATATTTTGGTTTTGGGACAGCTTGGTGCCCCAATCTTTGAACCAAATTTTTACCTAGTTTCGATCATAATTTGGTGAGGTGTTCTTTATAAAAATTGTTCATTTAGATCTTAACTTTATTTTCCTTTTTGAATCGCCTATTTCGGAGCTGTGTAGCTCAAGTTATGCCCAAAACACCATTAAATTTTGTTCTGGCAAATTTATCGATCCAATTTCGTTCAGCAATTTGACTAAGTTAAGTCCATAATTTGGTTTAATGTTCTTCATATGAAATGTTCTACTATGTCTTAGGTTTCCATCGGTTTAAGAATCGCCTAAATCAGAGTTTTCTAGAGAGAGTTATAGCCTTGCAAAGTTTACTGTTCATTTGGTCAATTTTAGGTGCCCAGATTCTGGCAGATTCGGTGACCCGAATTCGTTTCGCAATTTGATTGAGTTCAGTTCATAATTTGGCCTAACATTCTTCACATGAAATATTCTACTATGTCTTAGGTTTCCATCGATTCAAGAATCACCTAAATTCGAGTTTTCTAGAGGGAGTTATAGCCTTGCAAAATTTACTGTTTATTTGGTCAATTTTAGGTGCCCAGATTCTGGCAAATTCGGTGACCCGAATTCGTTTCGCAATTTGATTGAGTTAAGTTCATAATTTGGCCTAGCATTCTTCATATGAAATATTCTACTATGTCTTACGTTTCCATCGGTTTAAGAATCACCTAAATCGGAGTTTTCTAGAGAGAATTATAGCCATTGAAACTTTACTGCTCATATGGCAATTCTGCAGTTTTGCAAATTCAGTAACTCAACTTTGCTCAATAATTTGATTGGGTTAATGGCATAATTTAGGTTTGTGTTCTTCATAAAAGTTTTAGATCTATATCTCATCTAACTATTGGTAAAATTTCAGGTCATTTTGACCTGCCTAGCTCGAGTTATGACCCAAACACGATTACTGTTCATGTGTACTGTTCATACTGTAGTTTTTCAAGTTTGGTCAGTTTGTTCACTAGGTTTTGGTCATTTTTTGGGCATGCTTTCAAAATGAAAATTGTTTCATTTAGTGCCCATTTTCAGTCCCAATTGGTCCCATACCAATTGAACTTGTAAAATTTCATTTTTGGTCCCTCAAAATTGACTTTTGGTCATGCTTCATACCCAATCCGAATTTGGCTTTGATTTAAACACTTCTAACACACTTAATTAGGTCACAAATGGCCATTTCTTTCCTTAAACTATGTCAAAGACATCATTTAGTACTTCTTCACATTTTTTGTGTCTAAACCCTAATGTTCAAAACCCTAATTTTTCTCCCATTTGGCCAAAACCCTAGTTTAGGTTCTATATATGTTTTCTTTCATTTTCTTATGAAATTTCATCATCAATTAACTTCATTCCAAGCTTATACAACTAATCTAACATGAAAAAAAAATACCTCTTATTGATTTCTTTCCAACTGTCACACCCTACCCCTCTGTAAGGCATAACATGATCCCGTAGTATACCTAATGAATTACCAACTCCGTCTACTGATAACCCATTAAATACACTACAAGGGATTTTAAAAACTTTTCTTACTTATTTTCTGATGGTGAGCACTATTTACAGGTATTAAAAACTTTGGTGAACTGAAGTGAAATAATTAACTCATTTGATTTATTTGGAATTTCTGTAAAAATTTTGGCAGAGTGCCATCTGTATTTTGGATAAAACAGTTCTTCAGAAAACCTGTAAAAGACACTTCAATAATTTTCCAAATCTCAACTCCAATACATTTCTCAACACAACAATTTATCAACTCAATTCCATAGAAAATTTTCAAAGTCTGAGATAAGGAAATATAATATAATTTTCACAAGTCAAATAACTCATAATTAATTTACAACTTCAAGGTACAATTTGAATTTACAACTGCTCAAAACCAAAAAACAAAATATACATACAGTGAATATACATTACAGTACAAAATGCCAAATGTGGTATACTCACTATACCCAAAAATCTCTTGCTGGAGGTATATGCAGCCTAGTCTGCTGCCCTGTCTGTCTCTCTACCTGCGACAGCAATAAAAAGCTATCGCTGAGACAATGTCTCAGTGGTGCACAACATTAACCAAATACAACTTTAAATCACAATTCATAAATCATGTAAATAGTGGATACTTAAAACCATAGTCAAATTTAAGACAATAAAGGTCAATAAGAATTTAAACTCCATTTCTCAATATCACAATAGATTTTCATAAGTCAGGTCATGTTTGAATTCAAAAGACAGTATATGTCGATGAAAGTTTAAATCCATTTCACAATCTCACAATACACATCAATAAATCACACACAGCTTAATCATGATCCATAGTTCAATTCGTCCCAAAAGCCGATGGCTAATGAGGTATTCAATTCGTCCCAAAAGTCGATGACTAATGAGGAATAACATGGCTAGCTAGCAAAAATATGAGTACTCATCCAATTCGTCCTCAACAGGCACACACCTCAACACTTCAGCCAGAGAGGGAATTCAATTCGTCCCACTAGACAAGCTAATGAGGAATACAATCAATATACATGATAGCTGTGGTTTCAAACCATTTCCAATGCTTTTAAATCAATAAGTATCCATCAATGTCATTCAAACAATTTTTCACAGTTTCAAACCATTCACAATATTTTTCAATCAATAAGTGTCCATCAAACTCATTTCCACAATTTAAAACAATAATATACAAATAGTCAATATTTATTTCAATTGAAAATAATTCAAAAGAAACAGTTGTTGTGCACAAACCTCTGATATTTGTCTCCTGGTCCTGACTCAGTATTTCTTTCCCTTTTGCTGAGTCCTTGTTAACTGAGAAACACAATTTGAAGTGTTTCAGTGCTAAATTAATTTGCCTCTAACGATAATGTTCGATAAACAATTCACTGAATACCTTTATTTGCTTAATCACCTAATATACCGACCCTCGATGTTTTCTAGGTAAATTAGGTTTTAGTGTCCTTTATATGTCACATTCGATAGGGTTTTAGGGTTGGTATGTGTTACCAAACTCAATTCTATGTATATTGCGTTTTCTTGCATTTCATTGCAAATTGCTAGATTTCGGGATACTAGTTTGACCTAGCCGGACGATCTAGTTCCCTCGGTTTTCGGGTTTCGGTCAAAACTATAAACTTGTAGATCTATGTCTTATTGCACGCAGGGCAAAATTTCAGGTCAATCCGAGTTAAGTAGACCAAGTTATGGTCATTATACTATTGCTGGTCAAATGGCATCAAATTAGGTCAATTTTAGGTCAATTTGGTCAACTTTGGTTCGGCCAGTTTTTGGACCCGAACTTGTGCAAGTTGTTTGACTTGCTTATGGTCATTTCTGGCCTTTGGTGTCTTCATAAGACTTGTAGGTATGGGTCTTAACTATTCATGGTTAACATTTCAGGTCAATTGGACGTGTTTTGAGTGAGTTATGGCCTAAACACTCACTGCTGCCCAATTGGTCATTTTTCAGGTCCTAATTGCACCTAATCCGAATTGGTCATTTTCTTAGGTCACCTTGCAAGCAGAATTTTGGTATGCTTTCTCAATGAAAGTTGGCACATTTTGTGCCTAGTTTCACCTCCAATTGGTCTCATACCAATTGAGGTTACACATTTAAACTTATTGGCTAAAATGTACACTGCCCTTGGTTACTTTGCTTAACACACATCAATTACACACATTTACCTTGCAATATGTTTACTTCCCTACCAAATCTGTTTTGGTACATTACCAAAACTATATATTACTTTACATTAACATCACTTGGGGCAGATTACAATTATCCTCAACATACCAAATATAACTCTAATTCCCAATGTCCAAACACAATTACACATACACATAACATTACTAGTTTTTACATACTCTTTACACAACAAGTTCATATACATATCCATCAATCCTTCTATGTCAATATTCTGTCAACACTTCCATGAATACATACATTTATTCAAGTGTCCCCAAGCTGCCGAAAATCTTCTTCAACACCAAATTGTCCTACAATTCATCAATTCCCATCCAAGTGCCAAAAATCACCATATAAATATGAAGTAATTCACTAGGTTATTAAATCATCACAACCAACATAATTCTCATCAATTATATGTACAAATACTTCATCAATACATGATTACATGGCTGCCCAAAAATGGATATCTCAATACTCTTCAAACTTAAAAATTTCCTTCACAAAACCAACACCCATAACATGTATACAAAGTTTATCAAAGAAATCTTCAAAAATGCTAACTTACCTTATGGTTGGAGCTTGTTAAACCTTGCTTAAACTTCTCAAATTTGGTATCAAACTCTTCCTTGTGATGAGTAGACAAACTTTCATGAAGCCACTTAAGGGATTAGAGTTGAAATGGAAGGATTAGATGAGCTTGCATGCACACGCCAATGGAGGTTTCCTCTCACCTTCAATTCGACTAGGTTTATGAAATGAGGAAGATGAAATTTTCTGATGGTGTAATGGAAGTACACCTGCCCCACTATGTGTTTAATTAATCCTTTAATGGTCCACTAACTCCAAATAATCATATAATAAGCTAATTGTTCATTTATTCCACATTAACCCATGATTTTAGCTATTTACTTTAGGTACCACCAAATTAATTTTTCATTTTATTTTCTAAGTGTAATACTATTTATTTTTAATGGAAATTTAGGTCAAAAGACAATTCGGGATGTCAAATGACCATAATGCCCCTGTTCGGGTTGCATTCCCGATTTTTCGGTAACACCGGGTTTTGTCCGTTTTTCGATTTCTCACTTTTCTTTGTACTAATTATTTAATTTTTCTTTGATCTTTCTAATGATATTTATTCTTCAATAAGGGTCTATTTAAGTCCTAAAAATGTTTTCCAGGGTTCCCCGCAGTCCAGGGCTAGTCAACGGTCCACGCCGTGACTTCCCGGTGCGGTCACCCATCGTTAGGTTTCCCGGCTCGTTTAACTTGATTACCTTTCTTTACTATTATTTTTCCTTTGTTTTTCTTGTATTTTCTTTTCTTGTATTTCATTATTTTATGTCTCCTCCCTCATGTCAAAGTGTAGTTTTAGGCATCCTAGCTGTCCGGACAACACTGGTCACCGGAGCAGTAGAACGCACTACCGAACTTTGGGGTGTTACACCAACTTCACTTTTCTTCCAATTCTTGTTCTCCTTGCTTTTAATCTCTCAATCAAAGATCTCTTTGATGTTTTCTTTTAGTGGGCTATGGAATTTATGAAGGGAATTTAAGGAAATTAAAACTTGGGAGGGGAAATCAATGAGGGGAAGAAGTGGAAGAAGAAGAGAAAAAGAGAGAGAGAGAGAAAGAGAGAGGAGAGGGTGGTGGCCTTTTATGAAAAAAAAGAAATGAAGAAGACATTTGTCTTCTTATATATATACATATATGTGTGTGTGTGTGTGTGTGTGTGTGTGTGTGTGTGTGTGTATTTATCCCCAAAATTAGCTTATTAAAATTATAAATTTTAATTGTGTCATAAGGATAATTAAACTTAAATTTTTATTCCCTTTTTTTTTTTCACATTTACACTTAATTTTTTCTTTTAATTAAATAATTAAATTTAACGATCAAAAGCCCATAAGTCTTTCATTTTAATTTTGTCATAATGGAAATGAAAGTTTAAGTTTTCATTTCTTAAATTTTCCCTTACATATTTTTTTACTTGAATTTTTCTTCAATTTTTATCCCATAATTCAATTCATTAATTTCATCTAATTTAATTGAAATTTTGGTCAAAAGTCAACTCTTGAGGTGAATTGACCAAAATGCCCCTCATCGGGTCATAATCCTTCTTTTTATAATACCCGATGAGTCCTTAGTTTTTTTTTTGTTCACTAGAATTTTTTATTGTGTCTATCTCAATTAATTTTCTAATTATTTTTGGTCCTCAAGGTGTCTTTGAATAGTATTAGTCACGGATAAAAAATAGTACTATTCATAACTCAGAGGTTCGGAGTGTTACATTTTGACTAAGACTACATTGAGTGATTTGGGTTTTGAGGGGTACTTGTTTACATGGGATAATGGATAGGTTGGAACAGGCTTTGTAGGGGAATAGTTAGATAGGAAGGTAGGATCTCTAGCATGGCAGGTTATGTTTCCTTGGGCTGTTCTTTCACATCTTACTCATTAAGGGTTTGATAACTATCCAATTATTCTTGAGCTTAATGGGTTAAGGTTGGAAAGGAATGCTTGGAATAAGACATTCATGTTTAAATGCATGTGGATGAGGGAGGAGACTTGTGGGGATGTAATTCAATCTAGTTGGGATAGTGTGGAGAGTAGAGATGTGGGTTTGGAATGGGCTAGTAAAATTTCCTCTTCCACTAGACTTTTGGTTCAATGGAGTAAGCAATCGTATGGTAATTTACGGCTTCAGAAAAAAGATTTCATCTGAATTGGATAGGTTGGGTATGTCATGTGGCACTAAAGCTTTTAAGGCTCATTGGGTTTTCAAATATTGCTTAGTAAAAGTCTCTTTACGAGAAGAGATGATATGGCAACAACATTCTCACCAATTATGGCTATAAGAGGGTGATAGGAAGGCACACTTCTTTCATTCTGTGGCTTCTGCACATAGGAGAAATAATGTTATTTCGAGTCTCATGGATAGTAACAATAATGAGCTTTATGGAACAAAGTTAGAATAACACATTTTAAAAGTTTATACAGGTTTGTTTGCTTTAGAAAATCATTGTGGGACCCTTGAATCTGGTTTATTATCGTCTTCCCATAACATTATCACGATACTTAGATATTAACGCCACAAAAGCGGAGAAAAGGAGTTGCCACCGAGTAATAACTAGGATAAATTCATAAGAAGGGATGTGAGTACCAACTTACCCCTTGCAGAGATCCAATATTTTTTTTTTTTTACCATGAGCTCAATGGCCTAGATTTAGGATAATGGATACAAGAGAGGGAAGGTGTTAGGCACCCTCTCTGTCTGGACTTATCTTAGAACAAGGGTCAGCCTCTACTAATGATTCTTGAAGTTTGTCGTACTGTTTCTTTTATTTAATTCTTTATTCATACATTTTATGCAAATCTAAAGTTACACACATTTAAATTCAACTATAAAAAAATAAAATAAAACAAAGTAAAATAAAATAGCAAAAGGCAAGTATTTAAATAAAGAAAATAGAAAAACAAATAAATAAATAAATAAACAACAAATAAAAATAATAAGTTAACTATCTAACTTAAAGAAGTCAAAATTGAAATTAGAAATTAATTTAATTAATTTAAATGTCTTAATCTAATCAAATTAATTAATTATAGTTCCAGCAAGTCTAACATGCCTGAAAAAATCCTAATTAATAAAAGAAGTTTAATAAAAAAAAATATAAAGAGTCATATTTTAACTAAACTAGTCAAATTACTGAAAAATTTTAGATCTATATAGCAATTTTGTAAAATCCATAAAAAATACAAAAATTATCAGAAAAAATCTAGAAAAATTACTAAAAGTCGTAAACATACCAAACTTTAACATGACAAAACGAAAACACTCAAAATTTGATAGCAAAAAAAAATATAAAAGTGACCAATACTAACCTATATGCAAAAATCCTAAAACTAGATAGAAATTTTGTAAAATAAAGGAAAAATACTAAAACATTATGAAAGATCATAAAAGTTTACCGAAAGCTACCTAACATATCAAGCTAAAACAAGGTAAAAAGAAAATAATTATTCTACCACAGATCAAATAAGAAAAATTAATTGAATCAGCCAACAATAAAATCTAGATAGCATTGCACAATAATATTGCAAAAATTACTTACACCAATCTACCAAAGATTTTCCTAATCTAAAAATATGAAAATAAATTAGACATCTTGAATGATCACCAAAAAAAGCAATGACTAAGAATAAGCAAGATTTTACCCCTAAATGTAGGTATCATAAAAATCGTCCATAATTATGTCATAACTTCAAAAATTAATATCTAAACCTACAAAACAACTTTTTTAGTAATTTAAAAGGCAATTCCATATGGAAACAACCCAATGAATATTTTAAAATTATTTTTAAGTCCTAAATCTAACAATTACAAGATGAAAATGCATGAATAATAAAAATGACAAAAATAACAATATTAGAGTTATGAGTGCCCGATCAGAGACATACCTTTCTTCGGACGATTTCAATGGAATTATGAAGCTTCTTTTGCACCTTAGAGATTTTAAGAATGATTTGGAACAAATAAAATAAAACAATTTTAATGAATTGATTAATAAAACTAATTAACTAGGCGATTAGTGTGTGAATGTAGGAAAAAAATGGTTAGGAAATTAGAGGAGGAAGAAAACTTCTACAAATAAACTCTCTCATACACTAATAGATCTAAAAAAAAAGCTTAAATTTTCTCTAATTTTAGCCACCCTAATTGTTTCTAGCCTCCCCTCAAAAACCCTAATTTTAATGATATAATTATAGTACTAGGGTGATAGGATAAACCTGATCAAATTAGGTTTTCAAAAATTAAAAATAAACGAGATAATTAAAATAAATAAATAAGATAATTAAAAAAATAACCTAATCTAATGTTGATCATGATTTGGGAGCCATTTATCTTTTCTATCTTTATCCTTTTTTCTAATAATAATAATAATAATAATAATAATAATAATAATAATAATAATAATAATAATAATAATAATAATAATAATAATAAGATAACTTTTCTGAAAGCTTTTTTATTTTTATTTTTATTTTTATTTTTATTTTTATTTTTTCTTTTTTCCTTTTTTATTTTATTTTATTTATTAACTAAAAGATTTTTTAATAAAGCCTGTCGCAAGGATTTTGCGATCGCTGGACGAATTCTTACCAAAGTGGGAAAAGTGAGGAGTCGCCACTTTAATTTTGAGGGAAATTAAAGAAAACTATTTTTTAAAAATTAAAATCCACTTTGAAAACAGATATCCTAGGTTCGGGGTCCGTATATGGGTGGGGAAGGTGTTAGGCACCCCATGTCGTCCCTCAACGAGGATAAGCAAATTTAATATTATGCTCTTTATATATTGATAGTTTAGGGGGTAGAATAATGATGTTAATCCTTTGTGCGGATAAAAGGAATATTTGATATCTCACTATTTAGGGTTGCCTAAGAACACGAGTACATGAGATGACCCTTCAGTGAATAGGTGTTGTGTAATGGATTTTTGTTAGGGGTTAATTCGAATGTTGAAGTTGTGATATTTTGGTTTGGATTTAAGCTAAGAGAACTCGGGTAAGAACTCTCTCCCGATCTCTTAGTTTGTTCTGTTTAAAATTTAAGCAGAGGATTTCAGGTAAGAACTCTCCCCCGATCTCTACATATTTTATTAAGATTTTGGCCAAGAATTCGGGTAAGAACTCTCTCCCGATCTCGTAATGTATTCTATTTAAAATTTAAATAGAGGATTTCGGGTAAGAACTCTCCCCCGATCTCCACATATTTTATTAAGATTTCGACCAAGAATTCGTGTAAGAACTCTCCCTTGATCTTCTTAGCACATTAAGAATTTTAATTGAGAACTCGGTTAAGAACTCTCCCCCGATCTCTTAGTTTTAAGAATTTTAATTGAGAACTCGGGTAAGAACTCCCCCGATCTCCTAGTGTTAAGAATTTAGTTGAGAACTCAGGTAAGAACTCTCCCCCGATCTCTTAGTTTTTAGAACTTAGTTGAGAACTCGGGTAAGAACTCTCCCCCGATATCTTTAGTGTTAAGAATTTAGTTGAGAACTCGGGAAAGAACTCTCTCCTAATCTCTTAATGTGTTACGTTAAAAATCAAACTGAGTTAGGGTAAGAACTCTCCCCCAAACTCTTAATATGTTTACGTTAAAAATTAGACTAAGTTCAGGTAAGAACTCTCCCCCGAACTCTTAATATGCTTACGTTAAAAATTATACTGAGTTCGAGTAAGAACTCTCCCCCAAACTCTTAATGTGTTTATTACAATGGTGTTTTGTAAGAACTTGGAACTAAGGATTTTGGTAAAGGGTCCTTCTTGAGCCCTTTTGTGGGAATGAAGTACCAAGGACACAAGAGACCCGTGTACAGCTTTTCCTAGCCTACGAGACCTTATAACTAGATAGTGGACGAAAGACCGAACTCCTTATTGATCTTTCGCATGATTGCTTTATTAGAACTCTTTGATTAGCAATATTCGATCTCTTTTTAATTGCTCGTCCGAGATCCGATCTTATCTTGATTCTCGATCTATTATATTATCACTTGGGCTCGTTCTGAGGCCTGACCTCATAACTTGTTTGTTTGACCTATTCTTGTTCCTAACCTATTCGACCCTTTTTTTATACCTATTCAGACCAAAAAAGACTTTCATGTTGAAGTACTCCTACCTAGATTCTTTAGAGTATTTACAAGTCACCGATGACTCGGACACCTACTCTTGAAAGGAATGAAAACTAAGAGACAATAAATGAAATTTGCGAATGAAATAACAGAAGACGCAGGAAATAACTATGGGCCTAGATAATCTATTTTTAGATTTAGTGCGACTGGATATAAAAGAAATTTTAAAAGAAAACGGGAGAAAACAAACTAAGGATATTCAACAAAAATAACAGTTTAGACGCTTACCTGTGGAAAGTTGAGGAGACAGGTGAGCTAACTCCGATATCCTCAAATCTTGTAAAGGTGGAAGCTAACGGCCGAAGGACTCGAACTTACTCAAGTTAATGGGAATAGGTCGGAGTGAAGTTGAACTCGGAAGGTAATCCACTGATACTAGAGTGGTGGGGATGAAGCGGAGTGAAGATGGTTTCACAGGGTGATGCAGAGGAACTGAAAATGAAAATATCAGGGTTTAGAGCTCCTTTTAGTGAAATACTTCAGAAAACTAGTTTCTAAAGTTTCCTTATACTTTGAAAGCTCAAAATGGCAAGTAGCAAGACTGAATAAAAATCTAGAGTCTTTCCACGATAATAACACCTTCCTTTTTTTTTCGTCTGTCCCTTCTACAGTATTACATACAGGTATTTATAGGGAACGGGTGCCCATAATGAAGGGTCAGGATCTTGCTAGGGGGAGACGGAGGGCTTAGATTCAAAAAGACATAATTTGATGTCTGGGAATTAAAGAGAATTAAAATGGAGGGTCGAGGTTCCGTTCAGATATTCGTCCTTTCTCTTCTGAATCCAATGGTCCAGGGTCTTGCCTTACAAAATGGATCCAAAGGTTGGGAATAAAAAGCGCTGAATCTGTTATTTGCTTTTGATCTAAGGGCTCCAGATCCATCCTTACGATTATGTTCAACGGTGGAGATAGGGATGTACGGGGCTGCTTTAACTGCTTTGGCATCTGGCGGCTAGGAGGGCATCCTTGCAAATGAGATGTGTGGTGAGGATCTGATCATTCTTGCAAATGCTTTGACTAACTCGGATTTGACGATGAAGAGAGTTAATTGGAAGTTATTTAACCCCTCTACGTTCTTCGATCTCTATAGGTTGTCTCTTGTTTCGATCTTCCTATTATGACCATCCCCTTTTGGGATCATTATTCTGATCTCTATTTCTTGCATCGGGTCCCCTCTTATTTCCCGATCTCTCTCATTTTTTATCTTTCCTCTCTATCTAACTTGCATTGGTCAAAGCAATAAATTTTTCAGTTATCGATGCATCCGCTTCGGGTTCTGTATGCAATAAATGCCAAAGCCCTATATATATGCAGTAATGAGAAATCATTTTCACACCTTACTTTTCCTTTTTCAGTTTATTTTCAATTACCCCTTCCCCCATTCTAGGCTTTCCGGTGATAATTCTAATTATGATGGCCATTTTGATCTTTCTCCAACTGTTTCCTTCGCCCTTCGCCTAAAAATTTATGACCCCGGTGAATGGAGAGCTATGAGAATGTCATCTAATGATAATGAAGGAACCAGACTAATTTACCGATCAAGATCGAAAGTGACAGCCGTGTCGATCTCAAATCAGTCTATCGATATAATCGGTAGATCGATCTCGGACAAGAAGACTGCTAATTTCAATCTTGATGTTGGTGACTGTCTCTTGAAGTTCATTTGGCTTCCAACCATATCGGGCGTCCCGACTGTAGCTCAGTTCTGTTCAATGACATCGGTGATGGCTCTGCTCAATATCATGAGAGTCATAGTCACCTTATCTGAGCTGCACATCTATCCAATATTTGTAGCTAGCTTTCTGATCAAACACATCTTTTGATTCAGCCACAAGACTAGGCTTTGACATAGGCCAACATTCTAGGCCTCGGAATAGTCTCAAGCTAGGTAGAATGTAGTGCTGATTTTGAGAGATCGCTCAAATGATGTAATCCGATCTTTTGAGATAGCCCAAATGATTTAATCTGATCTTTTGAGATCGCCCAAATGATGTAATCCGATCTTTTGGAAATGAAATGAAATTTTTATTTGAATGTTTTTGTTTCATTGGTTATTTTTTCGATCTCTGATAAGTGTACCCGATCTGATCCCTAGAGGAATCGCCATTCGCTGATCCGTGGGTTTGGAAATTTCTTCAATTTGATGACCTTGGTTAATCGATCTCATTTATTCAATTTTTTATTATGTTTCTGGAAGCTTCTTGCGACGTGTCAAAGAGGTGGCTCGGTTTTGCTAACCGTTGCGTCACTTGGGACTTCATAAGCATTTAATGCTCAGACGGGTATAAATAGGGGAAGGGTGAGTCATTTGTTTCCTTATGTCATTTCAGACCTTCCCTAGCAATCTCAACACTTCCTCTCGTTTTCTAAAGTTTTCAGGCACCGATTTATACTCCGATAAGGGTTTCGATCTTTTCTCAGTTAATTTCTTTTTATTTTTTGAAAATGAGAGGGATCGATGGTCAGAGAGCTGTTAGTCCTCCCTCCGTTCATATCTCGTGGACTTCAGACGAAGTTGAGGTGGTCAGGCTAAGTGGGCGACTTAAACCATCTACAACCTCTGTCTCAGCCCACGATCGGGCGGTGCAATCAAAACAGGCATCTTCTTCAGGGAAAGAAAACCTACCCGTGGATGAGTTGCCGTCGGTCCTCCAGGAAACCGATCTGCAGTCCATTAGTCAAGAGTACAACCTTCGGACTGACTCTTTCGAGCTTATCAGATGTCATGGTGATCTACGCGCCGATCATTTCTTTGAAAAAAATAACGTGATCATAGTGTATGAAGAACAATTGAAGGTTGGGCTTCGATTTCTTCTGGACGACTTCTTTAAGGCCATTTTGAAGTTCCACCACATATGCGTAGCTCAAGTGCATTCGAACTCATGGAGGATTCTGATGGCTTTCAAAGGCTTATGCCGAGTCAAAAAGCTCGAGCCTATAGCAAAGGTTTTTGCTGAGTTGCATAGGCTCACTCGATGAAAGGACGATGAGTATTGGTTCTTCCAAGCTAAGCCACATTGTAGGCTTTTTACCGATCTCCCTTCTTCGTTGAAGAATTGAAAGAACCGATTCTTTATTTTGAGGAATAAGATTTCGAATGACTTTGAGGGTATCCCACACAGTTGGCAATACTTAGTCTCTTCAGTTCCAAGGAAGATCGCCCTAAATAGAGACGAGGACGTCATGGTAAAGGAATTGAAGGATTAGGCGGCCACTCACAAATATTCATGTCTAGATGCCGTTATGGCCGAACTAAAATGGTGGCTAATGCAAATGATCGCCAATGAAGATTATGAACTGTAGCTCTCTAACCTCGGACCCAGGATCGATATAACCCAAATCTTTAGCCTCCTGACTTAAGTGATCTCACTAACTTATTTTTCGTGTAGGTATGGCTAGAGGCAAGGGCGCAAAGGAGAGCCGCAAGCGAAAAAGAGAGGTCACCTGGAAGGTGTAAGAAATGAAGATTGCTGCGGTATCCCATACGCTAGGGCAAGACTCGGTAGAAGTGCCGGGCTATTCTTCCCAATCTTCGGGACAGCCGATCCCAGAGGTAGAGATCTCTCCTTCCCCTCCTCGATGAGATGAATCGCCACCTCTGCCTGTTTCTTCAAGTGCAGAGGGAGGGTCTTCCCAACCTGCTGTGAGGACCCTCTCTCGTGGTGCCCAGGTCCTCATCCATTCGCTAGAGAAGAATCACTCAGTTCGAGGGAATCCTGGGCTGGCCAAAGTTGTGGGTGCCACCATCTGCTTCCAGGACGACCGGAACTGGCTGACTCCGGATAGCGTTGATGATCTCCTGGCTCAAATGATGAGCTTGAGCGTATAGAGCCTTGTGAATCAACATATAATCAGAAAAAAAAAAGGCTCATCTCTTGAGACAGGAAATTCTGAAGGCGGTGTAAGACGCAGTTTTTACCAAATCCCAACTTTCGTCTGCCTAGGATTACATTGTTGGGATCGAGGGTTAGATAAAATCTTATGAGGATAGGATAGCCGAATTAGAGTGGGAACTCAAAGAAGCTCGGGCCTGCCAAACTGCCGATGTCACTCACATTACCGAAGAGATCAAAGTGAAAGAAGAAGAGGCCGTGATGAGGGAAGCTGGTGCTTATATGAATACACATGGCGATCTTCTGGCCGAGCTTGTAAGGTGCTATCCTGAGGAAGGCTTCTCCTAGATGGTGGATCTTGTCCCTAGGGTTGAGGAGGAGAGCGAGGACGAGCCTGAGAGAGAGGGAGAGGATGAGAGAACTGATAATGTACCCAGGGAGCAGGCTGGGGGAGACCCTCCTACTGAATGACTTGTACATTTTATTTTGAAATGAATTGAAGTTTTTTTTTGTTTAATTTCTTGATGAGATCAGAAAGTGTCCAAACCAAACTGTCTGAGTATTTAATTGACTGAATGTAGCTGAACATTAAACTTGAAAGTGACTATTAATCAGAAGATAAGAGATCAAAAAAATATTACATGTGAACATGAGATTGGACTAAGTCATGACCAAATACCAGATGAAACTTTAAAATATTAGAATTGCAGAGATTTGATGTTAACTTGAACTTTTAAGATCAGAACCATTATTAAACCAGATAGAAACCTTAACTTCATTTCAAGGAATATCTGGGGCATTTAAGCAAAAAGCTCGATAACAACGTTAGCCAAATGAAGTTCTGCAATATTTGTACAGAGAGATCAAAGAATATCAGTAGGCAAGATTGGATGGTCCGAAGACCCAATGTTGACTCGAACTCATCTGATAAAGACCAAGAGATCAAAAAACAATCTAACTTGAACGTGAGATCGATTTGTTCCAGGGACGAGCAATCGGTAAGCTCAGAAAAGCTACCTGTGATTGAGACATCAGTAGAGAACAGATAATAAAGTTTCGATTTTAAAAGACCCTTACCTTTGGAGGTCGGCCAAAATATGGTATATATAGCTGCCCCTCTTTACATAATTTCTATTAAAGAGAATGAAATACTCTTGTATAGGAATTATGTAAAGATTCAGAACCTTATTTTGGGTGGCTGGGATATTGGAACCAACGATCAATAAGAAATTAAATGATGAAAATTAAAATCAACTTGGGCATTGAACCCAGAGGTTGATAACGGAAAATTAAATGCTGAAAATTAAAATCAACTTGGATCTAGGAACTAGAGGTTGAGAACAGGAATTTAAAATGCTGAAAATTAAAATCAACTTGGATCTAGGAACCAGAGGTTGATAGCAGGAATTTAAAATGCTGAAAAAAAAAATCAACTTGGATCTAGGAAACAGAGGTTGATAGCAGGAATTTAAAATGCTGAAAAAAAAAATCAACTTGGATCTAGGAACCAGAGGTTGATAGCAGGAATTTAAAATGCTGAAATTTAAAAAAAAAATCAACTTGGATCTAGGAACCAGAGGTTGATAGCAGAAATTTAAAATGCTGAAATTTAAAAAAAAAAATAAATCAACTTGGATCTAGGAACCAGAGGTTGATAGCAGGAATTTAAAATGCTGAAATTAAAAAAAAAAATCAACTTGGATCTAGGAACCAGAGGTTGATAGCAGGAATTTAAAATGCTAAAAATTAAAATAAACTTGGATCTAGGAACCAGAGGTTAATAGCAGGAATTTAAAATGCTGAAAATTAAAATCAACTTGGATCTAGGAACCAGAGGTTGATAGCAGGAATTTAAAATGCTGAAAATTAAAATCAACTTGGATCTAGGAACCAGAGGTTGATAACAGGAAATTAAAATGCTGAAAATTAAAATCAACTTGGATCTAGGAACGAGGTTGATAGCAGAAAATTAAAATGCTGAAAATTAAAATCAACTTGGATCTAGAAACTAGGCTGATAGCAGGAATTTAAAATGCTGAAAATTAAAATCAACTTAGATCTAGGAACAAGAGGTTTAAATCAACTTGGATCAAGGAACCAGAGGTTGATAGTAGGAATTTAAAATGCTGAAAATTAAAATCAACTTGGATCTAGGATGCTGAAAATTAAAATCAACTTGGATCTAGGAACCAAAGGTTGATAGCAGGAATTTAAAATACGGAAAATTAAAAATCAACTTGGATCTAGGAACCAGAGGTTGATGACAGGAATTTAAAATGCTGAAAATTAAAATCAACTTGGATCTAGGAACCAGAGGTTGATGACAGGAAATTAAAATACTAAAAATTAAAAATCAACTTGGATCTAGGAACCAGAGGTTGATAGTAAGAATTTAAAATGCTAAAAATTAAAATCAACTTGGATCTAGGAACCAGAGGTTGACAGCAGGAATTTAAAATGTTGAAAATTAAAATCAACTTGGATCTAGAAATCAGAGGTCAATGACAGGAAATTAAAATACTGCAAATTAAAAATCAATTTGGTTCTAGGAATCAGAGGTTGATGATAGGAATTTAAAATGCTGAAAATTAAAATCAACTTGGATTTAGGAAGCAGAGGTTGATAGCAAGAATTTAAAATACTAAAGATTAAAATTAACTTAGATTTAGGAACCAGAGGTTTAAAATGCTAAAGATTAAAATCAACTTGGATTTAGGAACCAGAGGTTGATAGCAAGAATTTAAAATGCTGAAAATTAAAATCAACTTGGATCTAGGAACCAGAAGTTGATAGCAGAAATTTAAAATGCTGAAAATTAAAATCAACTTGGATCTAGGAACCAGAGGTTGATGACAGGAAATTAAAATACTAAAAATTAAAAATCAACTTGGATCTAGGAACCAGAGGTTGATGACAGGAAATTAATTGTTGAAAATTAAAATCAACTTGGATCTAGGAACCAGAGGTTGATGACAGGAATTTAAAATGCTAAAGATTAAAATCAACTTGGATCAAAGAACCAAAGGTTGACGACAGGAATTTAAAATGCTGAAGATTAAAATCAATTTGGATCTAGAAACCAAAGGTTGATGACAGAGAATTAAATGCTAAAAATTAAAAGCAACTTGGATATAGGAACCAGAGGCTGATGATAGGAAATTAAATGCTGAAAATTAAAATCAACTTGAATCTTGGAACCAGAGGTTGATGATAGGAATTTAAAATACTAAAGATTAAAATTGTGACACCCCTTACCCGACTACAGTGTAGCCGAGCAAGTTATGCCACTCAGTGTGCCAAGCACTCTATTTTATCTTAATTCATTTTTATCATAGTTTTGAAAATAACTTATGAAATATAATTCATTTATTGAAATTGTAATTTATTTGAGGTTCCGAAAATTTTATAGAAAATCCGGCAAGGTACCGGCTAAAAATGGGGAAAACCGTTCTTCGGAACCTGTGAAAAACACTTCCTATATTCTTATTCATTCATCTCAACTCCATTTATCAAAATCTCAATATTTTTCAGTTCACATTCATTTCTCAATCATTCATCTCATTTGTTAATCATGTACAAGTCATAAATAGACATTCACTCTTCCATTCACAAATACAATTTTCATTATTTACATAAACATCAAAATATGTTACATAGATCCAAATACATATGAGAAGATAAAAATTTAGTTACAAATATCAAAATGACACCTAGTGTCCTACCAATGCACTGCAGGTGACGAGGTGACACGGACACTATGCAGAACTGTGAATGGCCTTACCCAATCTGTGGTCTACCGGGCCCTCTGTCTAAATCTTCAGTACCTACGCGTTGCAAAAGCGACGCGCTAAGCATAAAGCTTAGTGGTGCCAATAATACAAGAAAATATAATATGCAAATAAAAATAATAATTTCCTTGCTACTGTGTTCATAAGAAATGAATAATTACTAACTTATTGTTTAGTCGAGGGCTAATCATGTTTTATGATATTAACTTCTTCATGCATTTCGTTAATTATTTTCTTCATGATCTTGAGCTTCTTTGTATTTTTGTAATCATTCCTGATACTTAATTTTTGTATTTTCTTTAATAATCAGTTCAATCACAGTTATACTTTTCCATGCCCAAGTAACCTATCTTTGGACGATCGGATGGATAACGGGTCGTTGGCACTGGACACCGCGGTGCCTCGGGCCGTCATACCATGGGACGCAGAACGTCAACCACGTATGCAGTCAGTATGGCTAAAAAGCCATGATATCACATAATTGGCATAAAAGCCATGAATACGGGCATAAAAGCCATGAATATGGGCATAAAGCCATGAATACAGGCATAAAGCCTTTAAAGATCTTGCTAAAACAATACCCTATTGGCATGCCAATCTATCCAAACCAATCACATTAGGCCTACTAGGGCATTTTGCACTTTTAAGTTTCACAATTTTTGAATTTCAAGTTTTCATGTCACTATTCATTTCATTAGTCAACTAAAATGTTGACTTTTGCATAAACAATAGGTATATTGGTTTTAGTACTCCCAACATACCACATTTTGTATTCAAAACTTGTTGGTTTTAGTCACTTTCTCAAAGCTTAGGTCATTTTGGCAAAATTGCCAATTTTTAGTTTTGGTCTCACTATTCACCTCATTGGTCAACAAAAATGTTGACTTTTGGATAGAAAATAGGTGTATTGGTTTTAACACCCCAAACATACCACATTTTGTATTTAAAACTTGTTGGAAGTGATTACCATTACCATTTCTAGGCTTAAACCAAGGGAAACAAAATTTTCGGTTTTTGAAGCTTAACTTTACTATTCCATTAAGCACTGTTACAGTGGGAATTTGAAGAAATGGTAAACATGAAAGTTGTTCCTTATTTTGTCTAGTTGAATTTCTTTTTTTGAATCACTCCATTTGGAGTTTTGTAGCTCAAGTTATTGCCAAAATAAGTTTACTGTTCACGGGTACTGTTCCTGCTGAAATTTTGGGTTTTGGCAGATTTTGGTCCTTTAAGTTCATAATTTGGTCTAAATTTCTTCATATGAAATGTTCTACCATGCCTTAGGTTTCTATCGGTTCAAGAATCGCCTAAATCCGAGTTTTCTAGAGAGAGTTATAGCCATCCAAACATTACTGTTCAAATGTAAATCTGCAGAGTTGCAGGTTTGATAACTCAACTTTGTTCAATAATTTGAATGGGTTAATTGCATAATTTGGGGTATGTTTCTTCATGAAAGTTGTTTGTCTATATCCTATCTTGTTTCTGTAAACATTTCAGGTCAATTTGACCACTCTACAGTGAGTTATGGCCAAATGAACGATTCATCGTTCATTTGGTCATTTCGCAGGGCTGCTTTGCAAGGTATCCGGATTGGGGCCAAGTTTTGGTCCTCTTGCTTTGGTCTTTTGGGCATGGTTTCTTCAGAAAAAATGTGCCATTATAAGCCTAGTTTCATGTCCAATTGGCCAAACATCAATTGGACCTACACAGCCAAAGTTATGGCAGTGCAAGTGGACTGAATTTTCACGCTCTCACGCCCTAGGGCAGCCTACAACTTCACTTTGCAATCCTATTTTTCAGTCCATAATATGGTCAACTTACCTAAAATGGTCACTAATTGACTATTAAAATGTGCTCTAACAATTTCATAAGCCAAATCAATTTTTCACTTCTCAAAACCCTAATGTCCAATTCAATTTGCCCATAAACCTCAATTAGCACACTTGTTCAACATCCATGCATATTCATACCTTAAACATCATTTCTATCTACTCTAAATTCATTAAAACAATCAAACTCATCCTTCCTTAGGGCTCCCAAAAATTCAAGGGATGCATACACTTAACTTTTATTCATTTAATTTACAATTTCTCACTTATTTCAAGCTTCTAACATGGAATCAAAGAAGTATATATATAAGTAGGCACTAACCTCACTTTAACCTCTTGTAGGGCAGATTTCTCCAAGTTAAATCTTCATTTTCTTGTACTCTCTTGGCTTCCAAACACTTCCTCTAGGTCCAAGGATTCATTTTAGTGTTGGGGTCTTGAGGAAATATGGTGAGGAAGCATGAGAAATGAAGCTTTTGTTTGAAAATCAATGGAGGGAGAAGAGGGAGAGATTCACGTTTTGGCTGAAGAAGAAGAAGGAAATAGCAGAATTTTGAGTCCATTTGTCTCTTTTAATTGTTTAAAAAAAAGACTTATTGAATGGTGATTGGTGGAGGGTATGTAAATGACATCATGTGATGTCATTATCCCTAATTTCCTTCAATTTTCTTTTCTTTTCTTTTCTACCACATTTCAATTTAATTTTTTGCAATAGTTCTTCATATTTTATGTCATATTAATTATTTACTTAACTGGACAAGTCGGCCAAAAATCACCTCTGAAGGCGAAATGACCAAAATGCCCTCCGTTTGGCTTAACGGGTCAAAATTGTCTGTACCGATTGAAAAATTTTTCTAAATATTTTCTTGGCATTCTAATGCCATAGGAATCTCAATGACCCTTCTCTGGAGTCCCAAAAATTATTTTATAATTTTTCCCCCGGGTCTAGGGCTCCTCGTTGCGAGAACCGCAACTTACCTCTGGTTACCCATCGCTTGGGCACCGGCTCTTTTGACTTAATCAGATTTTTATTTCTAAAATTTTTACTAAATTTTTCTCATTAATATTTGAGTTAATTTTGGTTTCTCACTTAAGTTTAAATATTTTTTCGGACGTTCTAGCTGTCCGGACCGACACCGGTCACCGGAACAGTAGAATGTACGGAGTTGCTACCGGGAGGGTGTTACAACTCTTTCCCTCTAATTTAAATTTCGTCCTCAAAATTTACCCAGTGTAAATAGCCGAGGAGCTATCACCTCCTTATTTCTTCACCCTTCCGTGTTATCATACTTCACTTTCTCCTAGTCTCAATCCTATCCTCAAACAGTTCTGTACTCATTCTTTTTCATCTTCAATATAGTCTCCTTCTTATTTCCATTCGCTATCTCATTGTCTCTTCACTCTCTTATTCCATACCTTAACCTAAAATAAACAGGAAATACAGATCTGCAATAGTGTCACCTCGACTCTTATGAATGCAATGCATGATATGCAATCTATCTAGGTCCAGAAATGCCTAAACCGCGCTCTGATACCACTAAATGTGACACCCCTTACCCGACTACAGTGTAGCCGAGCAAGTTATGCCACTCAGTGTGCCGAGCACTCTATTTTATCTTAATTCATTTTTATCATAGTTTTAAAAATAACTTGTGAAATATAATTCATTTATTGAAATTGTAATTTATTTGAGGTTCCGAAAATTTTATAGAAAATCCGGCAAGGTACCGGCTAAAAATGGAGAAAACCGTTCTTCGGAATCTGTGAAAAACACTTCCTATATTCTTATTCATTCATCTCAACTCCATTTATCAAAATCTCAATATTTTTCAGTTCACATTCATTTCTCAATCATTCATCTCATTTGTTAATCATGTACAAGTCATAAATAGACATTCACTCTTCCATTCACAAATACAATTTTCATTATTTACATGAACATCAAAATATGTTACATAGATCCAAATACATATGAGAAGATAAAAATTTAGTTACAAAATATCAAAATGACACCTAGTGTCCTACCAATGCACTGCAGGTGACGAGGTGACATGGACACTATGCAGAACTGTGAATGGCCTTACCCAATCTGTGGTCTACCGGGCCCTCTGTCTAAATCTCCAGTACCTACGCGTTGCAAAAGCGACGCGCTAAGCATAAAGCTTAGTGGTGCCAATAATACAAGAAAATATAATATGCAAATAAAAATAATAATTTCCTTGCTACTATGTTCATAAGAAATGAATAATTACTAACTTATTGTTTAGTCGAGGGCTAATCATGTTTTATGATATTAACTTCTTCATGCATTTCGTTAATTATTTTCTTCATGATCTTGAGCTTCTTTGTATTTTTGTAATCATTCCTGATACTTAATTTTTGTATTTTCTTTAATAATCAGTTCAATCACAGTTATACTTTTCCATGCCCAAGTAACCTATATTGGGCATCGGATGGATAACGGGTCGTTAACCGGACACGCGGTGCCTCGGGCGTCATACCATGGGGCCTTGAGCGTCAACCACGTATGCAGTCAGTATGGCTAAAAAGCCATGATATCACATAATTGGCATAAAAGCCATGAATACGGGCATAAAAGCCATGAATACGGGCATAAAGCCATGAATACAGGCATAAAGCCTTTCGCAGTACTGCTAAAACAATACCCTATTGGCATGCCAATCTATCCAAACCAATCACATTAGGCCTACTAGGGCATTTTGCACTTTTAAGTTTCACAATTTTTGAATTTCAAGTTTTCATGTCACTATTCATTTCATTAGTCAACTAAAATGTTGACTTTTGCATAAACAATAGGTACATTGGTTTTAGTACTCCCAACATACCACATTTTGTATTCAAAACTTGTTGGTTTTAGTCACTTTCTCAAAGCTTAGGTCATTTTGGCAAAATTGCCAATTTTTAGTTTTGGTCTCACTATTCACCTCATTGGTCAACAAAAATGTTGACTTTTGGATAGAAAATAGGTGTATTGGTTTTAACACCCCAAACATACCACATTTTGTATTTAAAACTTGTTGGAAGTGATTACCATTACCATTTCTAGGCTTAAACCAAGGGAAACAAAATTTTCGGTTTTTGAAGCTTAACTTTACTATTCCATTAAGCACTGTTACAGTGGGAATTTGAAGAAATGGTAAACATGAAAGTTGTTCCTTATTTTGTCTAGTTGAATTTCTTTTTTTGAATCACTCCATTTGGAGTTTTGTAGCTCAAGTTATTGCCAAAATAAGTTTACTGTTCACTGTCTATTCTGCTGAAATTTTGGGTTTTGGCAGATTTTAGTCCAACTTTGGTCAGTAATTTGACCAAGTTAAGTTCATAATTTGGTCTAACTTTCTTCATATGAAATGTTCTACCATGCCTTAGGTTTCCATCGGTTCAAGAATCGCCTAAATCTGAGTTTTCTAGAGAGAGTTATAGCCATCCAAACATTACTGTTCAAATGTAAATCTGCAGAGTTGCAGGTTTGATAACTCAACTTTGTTCAATAATTTGAATGTGTTAATGGCATAATTTGGGGTAGGTTTCTTCATGAAAGTTGTTTGTCTATATCCTATCTTGTTTCTGTAAACATTTCAGGTCAATTTGACCACTCTACAGTGAGTTATGGCCAAATGAACAGTTACTATTCTTTTGGTCATTTCTGCAGGGGCTGTTTGCAAGGTATCCGGATTGGGGCCAAGTTTTGGTCCTCTTGCTTTGGTCTTTTAGGCATGGTTTCTTCAGCAAAAATGTGCCATTATAAGCCTAGTTTCATGTCCAATTGGCCAAACATCAATTGGACCTACACAGCCAAAGTTATGGCAGTGCAAGTGGACTGAATTTTCAGTCCCTCTGCTGCTTTCCTAGGGCAGCCTACAACTTCACTTTGCAATCCTATTTTTCAGTCCATAATATGGTCAACTTACCTAAAATGGTCACTAATTGACTATTAAAATGTGCTCTAACAATTTCATAAGCCAAATCAATTTTTCACTTCTCAAAACCCTAATGTCCAATTCAATTTGCCCATAAACCTCAATTAGCACACTTGTTCAACATCCATGCATATTCATACCTTAAACATCATTTCTATCCACTCTAAATTCATTAAAACAATCAAACTCATCCTTCCTTAGGGCTGCCAAAAATTCAAGGGATGCATACACTTAACTTTTATTCATTTAATTTATAATTTCTCACTTATTTCAAGCTTCTAACATGGAATCAAAGAAGTATATATATAAGTAGGCACTAACCTCACTTTAACCTCTTGTAGGGAAGATTTCTCCAAGTTAAATCTTCATTTTCTTGTACTCTCTTGGCTGCCAAACACTTCCTCTAGGTCCAAGGATTCATTTTAGTTTTGGGGTCTTGAGGAAATATGGTGAGGAAGCATGAGAAATGAAGCTTTTGTTTGAAAATCAATGGAGGGAGAAGAGGGAGAGATTCACGTTTTGGCTGAAGAAGAAGAAGGAAATAGCAGAATTTTGAGTCCATTTGTCTCTTTTAATTGTTTAAAAAAAGACTTATTGAATGGTGATTGGTGGAGGGTATGTAAATGACATCATGTGATGTCATTATCCCTAATTTCCTTCATTTTTCTTTTCTTTTCTTTTCTACCACATTTCAATTTAATTTTTAGCAATATTTTTTTATATTTTATGTCATATTAATTATTTACTTAACTGGACAAGTCGGCCAAAAATCACCTCTGAAGGCGAAATGACCAAAATGCCCTCCGTTTGGCTTAACGGGTCAAAATTGTCTGTACCGATTGAAAAATTTTTCTAAATATTTTCTTGGCATTCTAATGCCATAGGAACCTCAATGACCCTTCTCTGGAGTCCCAAAAATTATTTTATAATTTTTCCCCCGGGTCTAGGGCTCCTCGTTGCGAGAACCGCAACTTACCTCTGGTTACCCATCGCTTGGGCACCGGCTCTTTTGACTTAACTGTATTTTATTTCTAAAATTTTTACTAAATTTTTCTCATTAATATTTGAGTTAATTTTGGTTTCTCACTTAAGTTTAAATATTTTTCCGGACGTTCTAGCTGTCCGGACCGACACCGGTCACCGGAACAGTAGAATGTACGGAGTTGCTACCGGGAGGGTGTTACAAAAATCAACTTGGATCTAGGAACCAGAGGTTGACAACAGGAATTTAAAATGCTGAAGATTAAAATCAACTTGGATCTAGGAACCAGAGGTTGACGACAGAGAATTAAATGCTGAAAATTAAAATCAACTTGGATCTTGAATGCAGAGGTTGATAACAGAAAATTAATTGCTGAAAGTTAAAATCAACTTGGATCTTGAATCCAGAGGTTGTTGAGAGGAATTTAAATGCTGAAAATTAAAATCAACTTGTATCTTGAATCTAGAGGTTAATGACAAAAAATTAAACCTGATAAAGCAAAGCAAACCTAACACAAGATGTTCCTCAATTAAAATGTATTTAACAAGGTCCCGAAGATAGATGATTAATGGAGAGGGTCAGAATGAGTCCTAAGGCTTGGCCTACAGTTTCCTCCTTTTACTCACTTTTTCAGAATGCCCTTTCAAGTTTTGGCTCCTTACTCATTTTGCGGAAAGTGCCCTTACAGGTTTTCGCCCTCTTTCACATATTTTGCTAAGAGCGCCTTTTCGAGTTTTTACTCATACATCATTTTTTTTCCCAATCACCCGGCCATCGTTCATCCCCTGCAAATCTCACAGCAAAGTACATGAGGTTATCAATACTCAAATCCTGATCTCATAATAAAGTTTTAATGAATTAATAGCGCACAAATGAAAGTATATAAGAAAAATGAAGGAACAATTTTATTATGGCTTAAAAACAAATGTACAATTCCAAAGGAAAAGGGTACAAGAATAGATCTCACAAATTCCTTGCAGCTAACTTTGAACTCTCTTAACTGCCACTATTTCAAGTAATCTTCTGACGAACGTTCGTGTCGTGATGACTTATTACCTCTCCTGGTCTTGGATTCCCTCCCTTATTTCTCCGTTTTCTAGTTCTAGGAGCGTCCTATCGAGTTTTCATCCCTAGAGGATGAGTTTCTTTTTTGGCTCACTTTTTCAGGATGCCCTTTCAGGTTTTCACCCTTTACTCATTTTGTAGAAAGCGCCCTTGCGGGTTTTCGCTTTCTTTTACACATTTTGCTAGAAGTGCCCTTTCGGGTTTTCACTCATACACCCTCTTTTTTTTTTTAGGCATAATATCTTTTGACATCATCTGCATTCACGGGTCTTGGGAATTCTTCGCCATCCATATGAGTCAAGATCAGTGCACTGCTAGAAAATGCATTTTTAACCACGTAGGGTCCTTCGTAAGTTGGTGACCATTTGCCCCGAGGATCATTTTGATTTGGGAGGATCTTTTTCAAAACCAGATCTCCCAATTGGAATTCGCACAGGCGAACATCTTTATTAAATGCTCTAGCTATTCTCCTTTGGTATAATTGCCCATGACACGCTGCTACTAGTCTTTTCTCATTTATTAGATTCAGCTGATCTAACCTTAATTGGATCCATTTTGACTCGTCAATTCCCGATTCTTTTAGAATCCTCAAGGAGGGAATTTCCACCTCTATAGGTAAAATAGTTTCCATTCCATAGACCAATGAGTATGGAGTTGCCCCAGTCGATGTCCTTATGGAGGTTCGATAAGCATGAAGGGCGAAGGGAAGCATATCATGCCAATCTCTATAAGTGACGGTCATTTTCCTTATTATTCTCTTGAGATTTTTGTTAGCGACTTCCACCGCTCCATTCATTTGGGGATGGTATGGTGAAGAATTGAGATGCCGGATTTTATACTGGTCATGTAAATTTCAGATCTTTGGGCCATTCAAATTCTTAGCATTGTCAGTGACAACTTCGCTAGGAAGGCCGTGTCGACAGATGACATTATTCTTAAAAAATTTGAGGAATGTATTTTGCGTGATATGAGCATATGAATTGCCTCAACCCATTTGGAAAAGTAGTCAATAGCCACCAAGATGAACTTGTGCCCATTGGATGCTTTGGGATTAATAGGGCCGATTATGTCGATGCCTCACATTGCAAAAGGCCAAGGTGAGACAAGATTAAAAAGCTGATGAGGCGGGACATTTATTGGTTCAACATAAATTTGACATTTATGATACTTCCGAAAGTACTCAATGCAGTCCTTTTCCAAAGTAGTCCAGAAGTATCCCCGTCTCATGATTTGCTTGGCCATCATATGCCAATTGGCGTGAGTAGCGCAATTCCCTTCATGAGTCTCAAAAAGGATCCTCCTTGCTTCTTTTACATTCACACACCTCAATAATTCGCCATTGGAGCTCCTTTTGTACAAAATTTCTCCACTGGGGAAGTATCCCAGTGCTAATCTCCTGATCATCCTTCTTTCATTTCTGCTTGCCCTGGAAGGGTATTCCCTGGTTCTGATATAGACCTGGATGTCATGATACTAGGGTTTACCATTTGTTTCTTCTTCGATCATGAAGCAGTACACTGGCTCACTCCTTGCATAGGCTCACTCGACGAAAGGACGATGAGTATTGGTTCTTCCAAGCCAAGTCGCATTGTGGGCTTTTTACCGATCTCCCTTCTTTGTTGAAGAATTGGAAGAACCAGTTCTTTATTTTGAGGAGTAAGATTCCGAACGACTTCAAGGGTATCCCACGCAGTTGGCAATACCTGGTCCCTTCAGTTCCAAAGAAGATCACCCTAAATAGAGATGATGACATCATGGAAAAGGAATTGAAGGATCAGGCAGCCACTCGTAAATATTCATGTCTAGATGTCGTTATGGCCGAATTGAAGTGGTGGCTAATGCAGATGATCGCCAATGAAGATTATGAACTGCAGCTCTCTGACCTTAGACCCAGGATCGGTATAACTTAAATCTTTAGCCTCCTAACTTAGGTGATCTCACTAACTTGTTTTCCATACAGGTATGGCTGGAGGCAAGGGCGTGAAGGAGAGCCACAACCAAAAAAGAGAGGTTACCCAGAAGGTGCGAGAAATGAAGATTGCTACAGTATCCCAGACGCTAAGGCGAAACTCAGAAGAAGTGCCGGACTATTCGTCCTGACCTTCGGGACAGCCGATCCCAGAGGTAGAGATTGCTTCTTCCCCTCCTCGACAAGATGAACCACCACCTCCGCTAGTTTCTTTAAGTGCGGAGGGAGGGTCTTCCCAACCTGCTGTGAGGACCCTCTCTCATGGTGCCCAGGTCCTCATCCATTCGCTAGAGAAGAATCGCTCAGTTTCGGGGAATCCTATCCTGGCCTGGCCAAAATTTTGGGTGCCACCATCTACTTCCAGGACGATCGGAACAGGCTAACTCTGGATAGCATTGATGATCCCCTAGCTCAGAAGATGAGCTTGAGCATAGAGAGCCTTGTGAATCAACATATAATCAGAGAAAAGGCTCATCTCTTGAGACAGGAAATTCTGAAGGCGGTCCAGGGCATGGCTTCCGCCAAATCCCAACTTTCGTCTGCTCAGGACTACATCACTGAGATCGAGGGTCGGACGAAATCTTATAAGGATAGGATAGCCAAACTGGAGCTAGAACTCAAAGAAACTCGGGCCTGCCGAACTGCCAATGTCATTCGCCTTACTGAAGAGATCAAAGTGAAAGAAGAAGAGGCCATAACAAGGGAAGCTGGTGCTTATGTGAATGCACATGGTGATCTTCTAGGCGAGCTTGTAAGGTGCTATCCTGAGGAAGACTTCTCCTGGATGGTGGATCTTGTCCCTAGGGGTGAGGTGGAGAGCGAGGAGGAGCCTGAGAGAGAGGGAGAGGATGAGAGAACTGATAATTTACCCGGGGAGCAGGCTGGGGAAACCCTCCTACCGAATGACTTGTACATTTTATTTTGAAATGAATTGAAGTTTTTTTTTTGTTCAATTTCTTGATGAGATCGAAAAGTATCCAAACCAAACTGTCTGAGTATTTAATTGACTGAATGTAGCTGAACATTAAACTTGAAAGTGACTATTAATTAGAAGATAAGAGATCGAAAAAACATTACACGTGAACATGAGATCGGACTAAGTCATGACCAAATACCGGATGAAACTTTAAAATATTAGAATTGCAGAGATTTGACATTGACTTGAACTTTTAAGATCAGAACCATTATTAGACCGGATAGAAACCTTAACTTCATTTCAAGGAATATCTGGGGCATTCAAGCGAGAAGCCTGACCACAACATTAGCCAAATGAAGTTCTACAATATTTGTACAGAGAGATCAGAGAATATCAGTAGGTAAGATTGGATGGTCCGGAGACTCAATGTTGACTCGAACTCATCTAATAAAGACCAAAGATCGAAAAACATTCTAACTTGAGCATGAGATCGATTTGTTCCAGGGATGAGAAACCGGTAAGTTCGGAAAAACTACCTGTGATTGCAACATTGGTAGAGAATGGATAATAAAGTTTTGATTTTAAAAGAACCTTACCTTCGGAGGTCGCCAAAATATGGTGTCTACAAAGCCCATAAAAATCAAGCCCACATCCATTTATAGCTAAAATTAAAAAGTTTAATAGATTTCATTATTTAATTTAGCTAAATTTAATATTTCCTAGGTCCATTCAAAACCTTGAAAAGTATTATATTAAGTCTAATTAAACACTAGAGGCTTATGACTTTTTAAGAAAAACTTTTATTTTCAAAACAATGCAATTAATTTTCTAAAATGCACAAAATTATTCTATTTTATTAATTTTCTAGTCATTCCATAGTCTATAAAATATTTCAGGGTCTTAACCACCCAATAGTATTTTCATCATAGGGCTCCTCTATGCCTCTACAATATACTTAAAACAGAGGGTAAAAAGTAGGTGCCTGCAGTTTGCCCCTCACTTTGGTAAAGTTTGGAAACAATACCAAAGGTAATTGTGTCAATATTCGTCAAAGTGCTTCAACATATATGACATGAAGAAGTAAGGCATGAGAATACTACCTTTTATGATATACTCAATGCCTGACTTAGATTAGGACTTTAACTATATTTCCTACTCCTTTTAAGACTAATGGTTACATAGGCTATAGCAAAAGTGTGTGATTTGGAAAATTTTGAGGCTTTGTACCTAAAGCTTCCAAGCTTCTTACATATCTTCTTTTAAGGGAGAATCAAATTGTCTCGTAGTTTTGAAAAAAATGCAAATTGATTTGAAAATTTTGATTTGAAATTTCAAGTTTTGCATCTAAGTGACACTTAGATTAACCATGTATCTCCCTTTCAAGGAGAATCAGACCTGATGTAAACTTTACAAGAGGTTTTCTGTCTCTTACAAGCCATAAGGCAACCTTATAGAATGTACTCCGTATTCTATAAGATTCGATCTATAGAACATAATTTGTATCCCATAGACCACCATGATTTACACGATATACTCTGTATCTCATAAACCATTTGTGAAATGAAGAATGTGTTCTGTTAAAACATACTCTATGCCCTATTCTAAGATGCACTCTATGTCTTTATGGCCTACAAAATGTGCTCTGTATTTTAGTAGAATATACTCCATGTCCTATGGAATATACTTTATATCCCAAAGCCTACTAAGATGCATAGGATGCGTCTAGCACCCCATCAATTCCAAGATGTACTCTGTGTCTTATGCCCTGTATAACATACTATATTCTGCTAAGAAATACTCTTTGTCCTATGAGATGTACTATGTATCCCAAAACTTATTTTAGGATGCACTTCATATCCTAAAGCTTCCATGTGTGTAAGGCGTACTCTATGCCCTAAAACTGATGTACAAGACATACACTGTGTCCTAAAGACTTCTATGATGTGTAAGACATGCCCTATACCCTAAAGCCTTCTATGATGTGCCGGATGCACTTTATATCCTAAAGACTTTTGTGATGAATAAGACATGTTTTTTTTCCTAGAGCCTTATGATGTTCAGGATGTACTCTATATCCTAAAAACTTCTGTGATGTGTATGATGCACTCTATACCCTAAAGACTTATGTGATGTGAAAGACATACTCTATATCCTAAAGACTTCTTTGATGTGCAGGACATTCTTCATATCCTAAAGCCTAAGTTATCATTGGATCTAAAGACACCAATTGTGTTGCACTCATGCTTTTGGAAAAAGTATCTACTAAAGATGTGATGTTAATGCTTTTGAAATTCCACTAGAGATTTGCACTTTGAAAAAGAATTTTCTCCACTTGGAGACCATGGAGACCCTTCTGACTCCTTTAGGAATGGAAATTGAATTTTACCTCTATAAAAAACATGAAATTTTATTCCTAATATGATGCATGAAATGTAAACTCTAAATTTGAACTAAGAAATCCTATCATTGTTGGTTCTGATCCTGCAAGTTCTATTAGTTTAATCTAGGGCTTTTTTCAAAACCCCTAAAACTTAGGCAGACGGGTCTCTCCTACTCGTGATTTCTCTTTTCTCTTTTTTTTTTTCTTTTTCTTGTTCCCCTTTTCTTTTCTCTCTTTCTCCCTTTTCAAAGACTAATTCTCTCCTTTTTTTCATTCACTTTGACTAAATGTCATGATCAATATTGCTTCTCTTTTTTTTTTTTTTCCACAATGCCTTCCATGATCAAAATCATGCTCAAGAATTGGATGAAAAATGGTTGATGTTCTATACTAATGTGCACTTCCTGGCATGCTAATGGAAGGTGTAAGATTTCTTTAGGACATCAAGTTGGATTTTCCTTTTCTGATGGCTATTGTTCACTTATAGGACCCAGCTATTCATGTCTTTAAATTTTAAACCTTCAAGATATATCAAACCTATAAAGAGTTCAACATCATTTTAGGTAGGAAACCATCTCCTCATAATTCCATTATTCTACCCTTTCTTTAGGAAAATTACATGCCAAACTTCAAAGTACTTAGAAAGAGGCCCACTCCCTTACTCAGATGGATCAGTCTGTGTTTCTTCTTACTTATAAGGAATATAAAGGAGAGTATTACTACTTTTATATTTTCCCTCATGAATCCTTGCATGGACATTACCAAATCATCCCCATTTTAAAGGAGAGACAGATTGGTGCCACTTTTACTCTCGTTATTCTAATAGAGACTCTTAATGATTTGGATAAAGTTAAGGCTAGTGCTTCTCAAAACTTTGGAGGTAGTCCTCTTCTCAGGTCAGTGTTTCTTCTTTTTTATTTGCTCTAATTTCTACCTAAGCTGCCCTTTGTGGGTTTTCAACTTAACGAGCTTCAATGTTTCTTTTCTTTTTCTTTTTTTTTTAGATCTAGCCGCAAGAAAAGCTTAAGCCTCTAGTTATTTTGACTAAGATTCTTTCATGACCTCAAAATTTGCAATCTAGATAGCCTCTCAAGCCAACTAAGTCAATTTTTCATACTGCTTGGTTCAATATCCATCTTGATTCAAGGATACAATGGATCATTACTTGTTTAGGACTTTTTCTCATATGACCTTTAAGACCTACTTGCTTTGTGTTGCCATTACGATTTGACTAAGTCTTCTTCCAGATAAGTGCCACTTCAGAGTTGAAGAGCTAACTCCTATATTGCTCCACGAGACCAAAAGCACTTAGAAGACTGCTTTATCTAGAATTTCTTCACTAGACCAACTGGTGACTCCTTCAATGAAGCTTATAAAGAATGGATGATAATGACAGACTAACTAAGAGATTAAAGATGTAATTTCTATTACCTATTCATTAATCTTATCTCCTTTTGGACAAAATGTAAAAGAAATCATAATAAAATTAAACACATTCCATTTATGCAAATAAACTATCTTTATTAAATTGGGTACACCTTTACCCTTGCGAATTTTTAACATAGTTACATCTTTGACTCTTCAAAGTCAGATACAAACTCAAAACCTGTGGAATGGCCCTTCAGGATTTTCCATCCAATTCTTCTCTTGCTCTCTTTTTGCCTAGATTGCTCCCTTATGGGTTTTTAGTCTAGTAGATATTTTATTTTTATTTATTTTTTTCCTTTTTTTGCCTTTTTTTTTTCTTTTGCTTAGATTGCTTTTTATAGGTTTTTAGTCTAGTAAGCATCTATTTAAACAAAGTACTTTTCAATCTATCCATGTTGACTGATACTTTATCTAAATATGTTTCTCTTCCAAGCAAAGCCAAGTTTACTGTATATGGGTCATCCCAGTTTAGCTTGAATTTCACATAAGGATTTAAGGGAACTACCTAGCTTATTTTAAGATCACATCTCTATTTTATCTTTCTGGGCTTTACTTTCTTATTAAAGGCCATGGCTTTCTTTCTTTGGTAAGCCTATATGTGATACACAACCAACTCTCCATATCTTTTTTGACATAATCACTTTCTGTAATAAATCTCATTTTAGTTTGATGGAATAAACTACTTTCGTGCCATATACCTAAGAAGACAATGCTACCCCCAAAAAAATACTTCTTTCAGTTGGGCCTCAGTTTGTTTTTTATTTCTCATTTGGAAAAACTTCTCTAATACCTCAAAATGACTCTTCTATATGTCACAAACTTCTAGTGTTTTGTGGATCATGCCATGGAATGACATTACTTTGTAATAATTGATCCCTTATTCTAGGGTGAAGACTGTCTTCATTTTATTAACTATGTGAGGCAAGGAAAAGTCTTCTTATAACATGTTTTGACTAATATTCTCATTTGCTTCTTTACTCTTTGAGCAATCTTTTCTGTACTTCTTTTAACCGCCTCATATGTGGATCTATTAGAATGCAACATTATGCCTCTATCAACTCTAGCATGTTTTTGCAAGATCAAGCAAGTGCTTCTATGTACTTTATTATTAAAGTTATGAATTTTTCTCTTTCTTCTAAAGTTAAATCTGTAACCAATTTTACTTCCTTAGGGTTTATGGTGTACCCAAGTTAATAAAGATTGAGTTTTATGCATGAAATCAATTCTAAGTGATTATGGATGCTATTCATATGACCATCAGGATAAATATCAAACAAATAAGCAAATGGAGAACATGTGTTATTAATCTTAGCCTCAAAGTTGGCATCAAATACATTAAAACAAAGACATCAAATTTAATACTAAAAAGAGACCTAAACTTTGGAGTGTAACTCTAACTGCATGGCTTACAACTTGCAGATCTCTTTCCCATGCTTATTACTCATATCTCCCTTGAACTACTTTCATCATTTTGGGCATATCTCCATCTTTAATTTTCAAACTTTCTCTAGGCCTAAAATTTCATTTCTTTCTCTTCAAGGGTTGGATCTGGTTTTAGGCATCAGAATAGTATAGGTGTTGGGCTTTCATTTTGGGTTAGATATTTTTTTATCATCAAGGAAGTTTTGAACCTCATCCCTCAATAGAAAATAGTTTTATGTATCATGGCCTGAGAAATTAGTGATAATGACAATAGAGGTTAGCTATGTGATTTGGTGGTAGAGGGCTTAGAGTTGGTCTAGGAGCTAAGGGTTAGAGTAGGCCATGAGCTTTAAGATGCTTAAATACCTTAGAAAGGGACTTGTTTAGGGGGGAAAATTTTGGGGATTCTTCCTATAGATTGGACGTCCACAATCTTTTCTCCTACTACACTTCCTGTAGGCTAGTATCCTCCCTTCTTGGGCTGGTATGCTTTACTCTTTTCAGTCATCCCATCTTATAACTAGACGCCCACATCATATAACTATTCAAAAGTGGTTATAAAGAGGTAATACAACTTCTCATAGTAAATTAGTAGTAGTCTCTTAATGACCAAGAACACCTGATTTTTCATTATGGGCCTATGAGTCATCTTCATAGAATTCTAAGAATGTTTCACTGTGTTTCTGCCTAGTGGTCTTTAAGTCTCTAAGGGTTACATTTAAAGCATTATTATAGGAGTATTGATGATAAATCTTCTTACTAGATCATCCCAATCTTTCATGACTATGGATTCAAGCCTATAATATCATCATCAGGTTGTTCCTTCTAGTGACATTAGAAAGAACTGAATCACCTACTCCTTATTTAGTTTAATGGTCCTCATCATAATCAAGTAGGACCTCAAGTAGGCCTTTTAATCTTAGGCTTGGTCTTGAATTTCTTAGGCAAACCCCCTTCTGCATGGATATCAAAATCCTCAAAGTCAAAATGATTCATGCGCCCCCCTGCCCCCCACCCCCCCCCCCCCCACCAATTTTACTTTCTTCTTGAGGCTAGCATGCAACTTCTCAAACTTCTCAGTCAACATTTCGTACTCCTTATTAGGCTCCTTCTCAGCCTTCATGCCTTCTATGTTAGATGGTCATCCTAATCTCAAAAGTTTGCATCAAATAAATCTTAGGTCTTTCCATTAGTTTCCTTTAAAACATTTTCAATTATGGGCTTAGGCCTTATTTCCACTATTTTCCCCCACTGTTGATTACCCAAGGACTTGAGGAACTTAGCCATCATGTCTTCCATCTTACCATTCATGGTCTCATCCAACATTTCTTTGAGCATGGTCTTAATGTCCTCTCTCTTAGCCATTAGTGATAGCGCACTAACTACTCTTAAAGATTTTGGTTGAACAGGGCTTTTCTATAGGCTTGGTCTTTCTTAACAATCTATTTTTCTCACAAGTCCAGGTTGTAGGAATAGGAGCACTCTTAGTTCATTTTGGAGCTATGATGGATGTACAACATAAAGGGGTTAGTGTGTAATGCTTATGTGCATGATTATGAGTGAATGCACTTTTAACTTGTTGAATTGCACATTATTTGGGCCTAACACGGCACACACATTGAATGATAGTGGATGGAAACTAAAGAAATAGAAAATTAAAATTAAATAAGACTGAATAATTTTATTGATAAAAATAGGCCTAATGGGCCTTATTACAAAGTAGTCCTACGAAGAAATTCTATTAAATACATATTTTGATAAGAAATCCTACTGAAAAATAGTTTTAAACAAAATAAATAGTCCTAAATAATTTTAAAATTCGTAATTCTAAAGCTCCCATCCAATGGGCTAAATGCTCTTAAGTGGAGTATCAACATAAGGAGACTTTATAATCATATTTCTCAGCCGGTTCTTCTCGTAGATCTTTTACTTATTCTCCTTTGAAATTTTCCTTGTAAGCTTCCAAGTCCATGATTTTAGCAAGTTGAGAATGGGATTGAATTAGGCCTATCATTTTAAATCTTTCAAATTCTACACATTTGTCCTCCATGTCAAGATAGATGTCTTATTCCTCCCTCATAGGAGTTTGGATCCTTTCCTTTTCAATTTCATCAATGTTCACCTTAATCTCATTTATCTTGTCTCCTAGCTTTCTGATTCGATCCATGAGTCCTCCTACTTCTTGAAGGAAATAGTCAACATTTAATATCAATTGACGCCTTAAATGACATGTTTCAGTCTAATAACATGCAATTCAATAAATTAAAAATCAATGAAAATGATACATGAATGTATGAATGCATAACTAAAAATAAATTACAAAATTAGAAAAAATTTATAGAACATATTCAACCATATCTTCGCCTCCTTATAACTCTAAAACTCTCTCAAGTAAAGTAATGGTTAAGTAAAAAATCTCTATCCTAAGTAGGGGTACTTCAAGCATATCAACAGGGGATTAGCCTAAGATGGAGCCTTCCCTTACAAACAAAAGGTCTATGAACCCTAAAGTCCAATATGCAAGTGGGCCTCCACTTGCCCTCTAGGGAGATAGAATGGATTGGGCTTTGAATTCTTGAAAGGCAACAGAGGGTTTCAAGTTTCAACCTAGATTAATCCTATCTTCCTTTAAAACTTACATATTTAACACAAAGTTTTATAAACCAAACACATCACATGCAATAAGGGTCTTAAGGCCACATGTTTCTAGGGCTAGCATGACTGAATCCACCTTTATATCTTCGTTTCAGGTTCAAAAGGCTCTCCAAAAGTGAGAGCTTAACCATTATGTCTCCCATTGACCTTAAGAAAGTCAAAGGTGCAAACGATTAGGTTCATGCTCTTTTTATACCCTAAGATACGTGCCACAGGTTGCAAAGATAAGTTGACTTACCAAAGCTTAAATGGAATAGAGGCCTCCTCAATCTTATCCCCATGAGGCTACATCACATCATGGTTTATTACACTTTCATTATGTGTGCAAGTTGCATGCAATGCAAAGGAATTTAATAAAAGAAATAATAATAGACTAAAGGAATCAAGTTAGAGTAACTATCCTCAATCCCCAGTGGAATTACCAAGCTGTAGGACCCTTGAAACTGGTTTAGCATCGTCTTTCCATAATACTACCATGATACTTAGATATTAATGCTACAAAGGCGAAGGAAAAGAGTTGCCACCCGAGTAATAACTTAGACAAATTCATAAAAAGAAATGTGGGTAGCAACTTGCCCCTTGTAAAAGTCCACTATCCTTCTTTTACCGTGAGCCTAATGGCCTAAATTTAAAATACTGGATACAAGAGAGGGAAGGTGTTAGGCACCTTCTTTGTTTAGACTTATCTTAGAATAAGGGCCAACCTCTACTAATGATTTCTGAAATCTGTCTTATTATTTCTATTATTTAATTCCTTAGTCATACATTTTATCCAAGTTTAAAGTTACACACATTTAAATTTAACTATAAAAAATAAAATAAAATAGCGAAAGGAAAGCATTTAAATAAAAAATAAATAAATAAATAAATAATAAACAACAAAAAAAGTCAACTATCAAACTAAAACAAGTCAAAATTGAAATTAGAAATTAATTTTAATTAATTTAAATGTCTTAATCTAATCAAATTAATTAATCCTAGTTCCAATAGGTCTAACATTCCTAAAAAAAATCCTAATTAATAAAAAACAGGTTTTAATTAAAAAAAATATAAAGAGTTTTATTTTAATTAAACTAGTCAAATTACTGAAAAATTTCAAATCTATGTAAAAATTTTGCAAAATCCATAAAAAATACAAAACTTATAAAAAAATTCCAGAAAAATTACTAGAAGTCCTAAACATACCAAACTTTAACGTGGAAAAATGAAACACTCAAAATGTGATACCAAAAAAAAAAGTAAAAAGGAAATGTAAAAGTGACAAATACTGACCTACATACAGAAATCCTAAAACTAGGCAGCAATTTTATAAAATAAACAAAAAATATTAAAATGTCATGAAAAATCATAAAACGTTACCAGAAGCTACCAAACATATCAAACTAAAACAAGATAAAAGAAAATAATTGTTCTACCATAGATCAAATAAAGAAAATTAATTGAATCAACTAACACTAAAATCTAGACAGCATTTCTCAATAATATTGCAAAAATTTCTCACACCAATCTCCCAAAGATTTTGCAAATCTAAAAATATGAGAATAAATTAGATATCTTGAACAATCATCAAAAAAAAAAAAATAATGACCGAAATAAGAAAGATTTGACCCCTAAACAAATTTTACAAATGTAGGTATCATAAAAATTGTCCATAATCATGTCATAAAACCGAAAAAATAACTTTTTTAGTAATTCAAACGGCTGTTCCATATGGGAACAACCCAATGAATCCTCTAAAATTATTTTCAAGTCCTAAATCTAACAGTTACATGATGAAAATTCATGAATAATAAAAATGATGAAAATAGCAATATTAGAGTTGTGGGTGTCCAAACAAAGACGTACCTTTCTTAGGACGATTTCAATGGAATTATAAGACTCTTTTAGCACTTTGAAGAGCTTAGAAATGATTTGGAATAAATAAAATAAAACAATTTTCATGAATTCATTGATTAAAATAATAACTAGATAATTAGTGTGTGAATATGGGGAAAAAATGGTTAGAAAATTGAAAAAGAAAGAAAACTTCTACATAGAAACTCTCTCACACACTAATAAATCTAATCTAATCTTCATCATAATTTGGCAACCATTTATCTTTTCTATCTTTATCCTTTTTTTTTTATTTTAAATGATAATAATAATAATAATAATAATAATAATAATAATAAGAATAATAAGAAGAAGATAACTTTGGGCGAACTTTTTTTTATTTTTATTTTTATTTTTATTTTTATTTTTATTTTTGTCTTTTTCTTTTTTGTCTTTTTATATTATTTTATCTTATTAATTAAGCAAAAGGTGTTTTAATAAAGCCCTAAAAAATCAAGTACACATCCTTTAATAGCTTAAGTTAAAAATTTAATGGGCTTCATTATTTAATTAGCTTAATTAAATATTTTCTAGATCCATTCCAAAACCTTGAAAAATATTACATTAACTCCAATTAAATGATACACGCTTATGATGTTTTTTTAAAAAAACTTTTTATTTTCAAAATAATGCAATTAATTTTCTAAAATGTCTAAAATTATTTTACTTTATTAATTTTCTAGTCATTCCATAATTTCTAAAACATTTCAGGGTCTTTACCACTCAATGGTATTTTCATCATAAGACTCCTCACTGCCTCTATAATATGCTTAAAATAGATGGTAAAAAGTAGGTGTCTACAATTATCGGGTTCATAGAGATGATTTAGTTGTTATTCCTTATAAGGTTATTATTATATGAATTCTACTTCATTGAGGCCTTGTGATTTAGATGAAATTATTCAGACTGTAAAGCAAATGCATCCTGCTAAGGCCCCAGGGCCACATGGCTTCCTCCTTTATTTTATTAGAAGTATTAGGCTGTAGTGGATGTAGATGTGGTCCATTTGGTTCAACGTGAGCTGCATGGTGGTCTTGTGCCAGATGATCTAAATCACACTTGTATTTGTTTAATGCCTAAAATTAAACATCCAAGGTATGTTACTAAATACAGACCCATTAGTTTGTGTAATCTTATTTTTAAGATTATTACAAAAGTGATATCTAAATGCTTGAAAAGTATTTTGACCAATGTTATTGATGAATTTCAAAGTGCTTTTCTTCCTGGTCATTTAATTACGGATAATGTACTTGTTGCATTTGAGATTTTTCATCACATGCTAGAGGTCAGTTTAATAGGCACTTATTATCCCTAAAATTGGATATACTGAAAGCCTATGACCAAGTAAAGTGGGCATTTCTTAAAGCATTGATGCTCAAGTTAGGTTTTCTTACTCATGAATCACATTGGTTATGAAGTGTGTTACTACTGTTTCCTATTATGTTTTGTTTAACGGCGAGGCTATTGGTCCTTTCATCCCCTCTAAGGGTCTTAGACAGCCAATCTATTATCTCTTTATTTATTTCTTTTATGTACAAAGGGACTTACTATTGGAATTGATGAGATTCCTTTAAGTTATTTTCATTCTCTTCCTTTTATTCTCTTTCTTCTTTCTACTTCTAATTCTTAAAACTTAACATAGTATCAAAGCCTTCAATTCATTAGGCTTTGGTACTACTCATGTGCACAATTCATTAGCACAACTCATGGGAACTATTCATAGGAATAGTTTTGAGGAGATTTTTGGTTGCTCTACCACGTTTCTATAGAGATTTTAGGTTATTTTGCACTAATTTCAATCTCCATTTCTAGTAACTTTCAATTTCTGTATTAATTACTGTGTCCCTTTTAAGCCATTCTTAGCTGCTATCCCATTTTGAAACTCTTCACTGGTGGAAGGTAGAGTAAATTCTAGACATAACGCCACGTAATACTTATTCCCCTAGTTTTCGATCCTTTCGCGTCAAGTGGTATCAGAGCCAAGTTAGGCAGTAAGTTGGTCATTGGTTTTAGTGAAACCCCAAGTTGCGTTTACTTAAGCCGTTGAAGCCGTGAATAGGTGTTTAGGCATCAAGAGTAACATCGTTGACAGTGATCTAGAACAAATGGACAAAATATTTCCTAGCTTATCTTGTAGCTCTAGAAGCGCTAGGTTTGAGGACAAGGAAAATAAAAAATCAAAAAATAAAAATAAAGAAATATTATTATTATCTAATATTGAAAATAAGTTAAATAATTGGAAACTTCCTCCTATTTCGTCAAGTCTTATATATAAATCTAGTAACAGTTTTATTTTTAGGTCAGATTACGTCATTAAAACTGTTGAACAAGCCACTCCTATCCATGAAGGATTAAGGTCTAGGAGTCTATTTTCTGAAGAACTTCTGACAGAACATCAGAAGAAATATTCTTTCCTACATATAGGAATGATACAAGTTGCTTTAAAACCTGCAACTAGATTAGGCTTAAATACCTCAGCCTTAATCTGTGTCAGAGATAAATGACATAATAATTTTAATGATTCCTTATTAGGAATAGTAGAATCATCTTTGTGTGATGGCCCGATATATTTTTCATGCTATCCTAATTTTACCATTTCGGTAAGAGATCCTCATGTTATGCAAGCTCTATCCTTAGACATAAAAACCTCAGGATATGATATGTTTTCAGGATCTGAAAATATAATCCTTATATACAGCATTCATTACAAAGCAATGAACACAGTAGTACCTAATCTTAGGGAAGAAACTACAAAATTGATTTCACCAAAAGGAATCACCACTTTTTTCATCACAGACTTAGAAAAAGGAAACCTAGTGGTCCCAAAATCAATTGAATGGGAATAGGTTAAACTACCTGAAAATTGGATCTTAGAAAAAGCAGTTCCTCCTAAAAAGGAAGAGTCACATGATCTTGAGTCCATTATAGAAACAAACAATGGAACCGTAGCAATATCTTTTGCTAGAACAAAATCCAGAAATTCGTTCTCAGGAAAATCGGTCTGCTCAGAACCAATTTTACCTAGATCATCCTTATCAGGAATAGAACTAGATCGAATGAACTCAATGAGCCGATTAAGTTCCATAGGAACCCAAAGAACAGAAGAACAGGTAGCCCAGCCCATATATGGACTAGACAGTACCTATTCAAGCCCAAAAGAAATAGTAAGCCTTAAAAGGCCTGAAAACCCAACTCAATTAGATATGGGCTTTGACAAAGAATGTCTCCGACAACCAAGAAAGATTATGGCCCTAACCAAAGAAGAAACTCCATTTGAAAAATGGTTTCAAATGACTTTTAGTTTAGAAAAGCAAAACTCTTATCTTAGAGAATATGCTTGGTATCAAGAGAGGGGAGGAAATAAAAAATTTCCTGAATTCCTTAAATACATGATGGCCTGTAGAAAAAAGCCATTTCCAAACTTTGAAGATAGGACGTTCTTAACAACTTTAGAATCGTCTTATAAAAATTTTATTACCTCAAAAGGTAAACTCCTAAAAGGAGTACACCCACCATTAACTGAGTTATCTTATAAGGTAACAGAAAATCAAGAAGTTGAGTGTTCACCTTTTTCCAGGACAGACAAACAAGGCAACTTTGCCAATCTCAGTCTGTATACCATAGGTTAACAGTTAAACGAGGTAGAAACACAAATCCAGAACTTCAAGTCAAGAGACTATAGACCCGAAAAGGGAGAAACCTCAAAGGCAATAGTTGAAAAGAAAGTCTTATTTAAACCAATAGAAACAGAAAAATTGAGCCTTAAACTGGCAACAGAAGATCATTCAGAAATGATTGAAGAGTTAACTAAAAGGTTAATAGAATTAGGCTTTGAACCAAAAGATTCTAAAAAGAAAACAATAGCTCCTTTAACTAAGGAACTAACTTTCAAAGAAGAGTTAGAAAATAGATTAAAAAATCTAAGTATAGCCCCTTTAAACAAACATTCAGATAATTCAGAATCTGAATTTGAGTCCGAATCATCTAATATTGAAGATGAAATTAATCAGATTGAAGCTAGTTTCAAGCAAACTCAACCTTTAGAAGTTAATAGGATAATGTATCCTAAACCAAGAGCCACTATTGAAATGAAGCCTTATTACCCTAGGCCTTCACCAGTGAATCTACAATATGAAGACACAAATTATAAGTATGTGCAATATGATAGAACTTCAATTGTAGAATGGAACATAGATGGACTTTCTGATTATCAGATCAAGAATGTCATCCAATTTATGACTATGTATGCCATAGCCTCACGAGTTAAAGCAAACAACTCAGATCAATCCATAGCTAAAGCCATTATAGCTGGCTTTACTGGTCAACTTAGAGGTTGGTGGGACTTTTCCTTATCAGAAGAAGGAAAAGCACAGGTTCTAAATGCTGTTAAAACAGAAGTAAGAACGGAAGGTCCAACAGTAGTATCTGATAGTGTTAATACACTATTATACACTATAGGAATGCATTTTATAGGATCTGTAAGCCTGTATATGGATAGGTCACAGGAACAGTTAATGAACTTAAGGTGTCCTGATCTGTCTCATTTTAAATTCTAAAGTTGTTAAGAACGTCCTATCTTCAAAGTTTGGAAATGGCTTTTTTCTACAGGCCATCATGTATTTAAGGAATTCAGGAAATTTTTTATTTCCTCCCCTCTCTTGATACCAAGCATATTCTCTAAGATAAGAGTTTTGCTTTTCTAAACTAAAAGTCATTTGAAACCATTTTTCAAATGGAGTTTCTTCTTTAGTTAAAGCCATAATCTTTCTTGGTTGTCGGAGACTTTCTTTGTCATAGCCCATATCTGATGGAGTTGGGCTTTCAGGCCTTTTAACGCTTACTGTTTCTTTTGGGGTTGAATAGGTACTATCTAGTCCATATATGGGCTGGGCTACCTGTTCTTCTGTTCTTTGGGTTCCTATGGAACTTAATCAGCTCATTGAGTTCATTCGATCTAGTTTTATTCCTGATAAGGATGATCTAGGTAAAATTGGTTCTGAGCAGACCGATCTTCCTGAGAACGAATTTCTGGATTTTTTCCTAGCAAAAGATATTGCTATGGTTCCATTGTTTGTTTCTATAATGGACTCAAGATCATGTGACTTTTCCTTTTTAGGAGGAACTGCTTCTTCTAAGATCCAATTTTCAGGTAGTTTAACCTGTTCCCATTCAATTGATTTTGGGACCACTAGGTTTCCTTTTTCTAAGTCTGTGACGAAAAAAGTGGTGGTTCCTTTTGGTGAAATCAATTTTGTAGTTTCTTCCCTAAGATTAGGTACTACTGTGTTCATTGCTTTGTAATGAATCCTGTATATAAGGATTATATTTTCAGATCCTGGTAACATATCATATCCTGAGGTTTTTATGTCTAAGGATAGAGCTTGCATAACATAAGGATCTCTTACCGAGATGGTAAAGTTAGGATAGCACGAAAAATATATCGGGCCATCGCATAGAGATGATTCTACAATTCCTAATAAGGAATCATTAAAATTATTATGTCTTTTGTCTCTGACACAGATTAAGGCTGAGGTATTTAAGCCTAATCTAGTTGCAGGTTTTAAAGCAACTTGTATCATTCCTATATGTAGGAAAGAGTATTTCTTCTGATGTTCTATCAGAAGTTCTTTAGAAAATAGACTCCTATAGCTTAATCCTTCATGGATAGGAGTGGCTTGTTCAACAGTTTTAATGACGTAATCTGACCTAAAAATAAAAATGTTACTAGATTTATATATAAGACTTGACGAAATAGGAGGAAGTTTCTAATTATTTAACTTACTTTCTATATTAGATAATAATAATATTTCTTTATTTTTATTTTTTGATTTTTTATTTTCTTGTCCTCAAACCTAGTGCTTCTAGAGCTACTAGATAAGCTAGGAAATATTTTGTCCATTTGTTCTACATCACTGTCAACGATGTGACTCCTGATGCCTAAACGCCTATTCACAGCTTCAAGTGTTGAAGGAAACGCGACTTAGGGTTTCACTAGAACTAATGACCAACTTACTGCCTAACTTGGCTCTGATACCACCTAACGCGAAAGGATCAAAAAGCAAGAATTAAAACTCACAAAGCAAATAGTACGTGGCATTGTGTCTAGAATTTGCTCTACCTTCCACCAGTGAGGGGCTCAAGCGGTTACTAGTTTCCAGCCTATATACCACTTAATTAAAGAAGATGGCAGAAAACAAAGAAGACATGATGAGAAACTGAATATGAAGAAGAATATGTATTTAAAAATTATTATTTCTTAACCAAATATCTAATAAACCAATTATAACTCTAAATAATACTAATAGTCTTCCATGCGCCCTACAATCACAGAATTCATTGTGAGACTCTAGATGTTGATTACACAAATCATTACCATTTTCTACAAAGGCAGTTCTTAATAGTTCTACTTCCCTTCTATCAGTTAAATGAAGACAACGCAAATAAAAAACGATTAATATAAGTAGACATAAACAGTTTCTGATGCAAAGGATCCCTTTAAGGGCAAGTGCAGAGCATACTTAAACAGTACTGCTTACAGTGCTTTAAATAAATAGTAATATTAAATAGTATTGAGAATAGTAATACTTACAGAGCTACAGTTTTCTTCCCAACCAGTAGGTCTAATGGAAGCTACAGGAATATTAGCAGAAGGCGGAGGTGAATAGTAAACCCAATAATTGTACTTACCAGAGGGATGTCCAAGAAGATCCACAGTGCTTAGGGACAGTGTTTCAAGTTCTTGGTTCAACTCCTTAGCTTGATTAATTAAAACATCTAATTCCTTTTCTAACTTTGGAAAAGAAGATTGGGATGATGAAAATACCATATATTTTATTGATTTGAAAATAGTACACACTTAGAACATTTGGAACAAACAGGAAATCAAGATATCTTACAAGAGAAGTTTAAAACAAACCATTACACTCTAAGAATTTTTCTATGATGCTTGTTTAACAAGTCGGGTGGCCTTCTTATAGAAGTTCGAAGGAATCTTCAATCGTTATTGCATGCGTTACTTTAAGTGGCAGGCAAAAGATAGTGGCTGTCTTGTCTTTTAGACTGAGAGGAATCTGATACCCTTTACAGTTCATAAGGGTCTTGGCTGTCTTCCCAATATTGTCCTTCCATGTCAGTGTCGCTATTGCTTTCGTCCTTTTGACGTGACTTTGAGCACTCCGCAGCATCTTTGGCTTTTGAGCTGGCAACTTTTGAGCTGGCTTCTTTGTCATCTTCTGATAGTGCGCTGAAAAGCTGTTGGCGAAGTTCATCTTTCGGTACTGATTTGAGTAGATCTTTGAATAATTCTGACAGGTTTGATGAGACTGAAGGACCAGGCATTGTTGGCTTTTTAGCCAGAGTAATTAATCCTTTGGAGGAATAAACAGAAGGTGACTTAAAAAAGTCACTTTATCCCACCATTTAATTAGGACTCTACGAGTTAACCAGGGAACATGATCATTGGAAAACTCGCCAAATTTTTTCATTTTCTTTTTTGAGATAATATAATCCCAACGAACTATCCATGGAACTTTGTACAGGATAGTAAACATTAATCTTGAATCCTTTAAGGATTTATTTGAGTCAGCGAACTGCTCATAAACCTCTCTTACCTTATTAGGTAGGGCTATGGGAAATATTCTCCAGTTAAAGAACCATCCGTAAAACCAGGATGGGAATTCAAATAGTTCTTTGTCCAACGGGAACTGTATGAACCAGCTGAATTTTCTTTGCCTATTTTCATAAATTAAGGCACCAGTCCAGGCTTGCATATAATCAAAGTAATTAAAATACCTGGCTTTTCCGAAATTTAATTCTTTCTGTTTGAAGAGTGAATCTCCCCATTCATCATAGGATATTATCCTTTTAATGATAAACTTACTGAATGCCCACTCATTAGCGGACCTTTCTGTTGGAGAGAAGAGAAGACCACTGAGTCAGTCTCTACTAAAATAGCTTGATAATAAGTGTTGTAACATCCTCACTTTAGCTAGTCCGTACAGTCTACTGTTCTAGTGACCAGTGTCGGTCCGGACAGCTAGAACGTTCAGAAAAATATTTAAACTAAAGTGAGGAACCATAAATAACTCAAATATTAATAAGAAAAATTTAGCAAAAATTTTAGAAATAAGATACAACCAAGTTAAATGAGCCGGTGCCCTAACGATGGGTAACCTAGTGAGAAGTTGCGGTTCTCGCAACTAGGAGCCCTAGACCCGGGGGAAAAATTATAAAATAATTTCTGGGACTCCAGAGAAGGGTTATTGAGGTTCTTATGGCATTATAATACTAAGAAAATACTTAGAAAAAATTTTTAATCGGTACAGACAATTTTAACCCGTTAAGCCAAACGGATGGCATTTTAGTCATTTCGTCTTTAGAGATGATTTTTGACCAACTTGTCCAGTTAAACAAATAATTTATATAACATAAAATATGAATAAATGTTCTTAAAAAATTAATTGCAATTAAATAGACAAGAAATGAAAAGAAAATAAAGGAAAATGGACTTATGACATCATAATGATGTCATTAAAGTTCTCCCACCCAACCCAATGTTGACACATGGCATAACTTTATTTAAAAGAGACAAATGGGCTGAAAAATGAGAGAAAAACCAGATTTCTCATTTCTTCTTTCTTCCTTGCCGTAAGCCTCCACCATAGCCACCATTTTCAAGCTTTTTAAAGCTTGATTTCACCAACTTCTACCCAACTAAACCCTAAACTCCCAACACAAAAAAGTTATTCTTGCATCTTGGAGATTCTTTTGGGAGTAAAAAGAATTAAAAAGAAAGACTTCTTATAAGCTTTGGATTAGCTCCCTAAGAGGTAATTGACTTAAACTTATGTTTCTCTTCAAATTTATGTTGAGTAAGTATAAATGAGTGTAAATTACAAAGAAAAATTGTTGAATACCAATTGTATGTAAACCCTAAATTTTTGGCAGCCATGGTTAGGGTTTGTTTGTGATGATTTTAATGAAGTTAAAAGGTTATTATGGCTGCCCTTAATGTGCATTTTGTAAGTGGATTGAAGAAATGCAATGAAAATGCATGAATGGTAATGTTTGAGTTAGTGTTTGGGGTGAAGAAATGGGACTTTGACCATGTGATGATGAAAATGGATATTAATGGTCAATTAGTGACCATTTAGTTCTGTTTAAACCAAAAATGAAGTGTGTTGAGTGATGGGATTTGGGTTTGGTGTGGCTGCCCTAGGTGACCTGCAGAATTGGACATGAGTCTAGCAGGTTTGGGTAGCCATAACTTGAATTGTAGAGGTTCAATTGGTGCAAGGCCAATTGGACATGAAAATAGACACATAATGGCACAACTTTGGTGAAGAAACTATGCCCATAAAACTAAACCAAGTGGACCAAAAGCTTGCCCTAATCCGGGTGACCTGCAGTCTGCCTAGGCAAAATGACCAAATGAACAGTGTTTAGTCATTTGGCCATAACTCAATGTAGAAAGGTCCAATTGACCTGAAATTTTACCAGAAACAAGTTGAGATATACACCAACAACTTTCATGAAGAAATCTGACCTAAATTATGACCATAACCTAGTCAAATTGCCAACCAAACTTAGGTTACCAAATCTGGCAGAACCAGTTTTGCCCAGAATTTTGGATTCTGTCCAATCCGGCTAGTTGTAGTTTTTGGACCATAACTTGAGCTACAAAACTCCAAATGGAGTGATTCGAAAAAGGAATTTCAACTAGATAAAATAAGGAACAACTTTCATGTTGATCATTTTGCCAAATTCTCACTGCAAAAATGACCAATGGAACAATAAAAATTAGGTATGAAAACTGAAATTTCTGCTCAATTAACTTTAAGCTTAGAAATGGTATTGACAACCAATACCAACAAATTTTGAATGCAAAATGTGGTATGTTGGGAGTATTAAAACCAATGTACCTATTGTCTATACAAAAGTCAACATTTTGGTTGACTAATGAAGTGAATAGTAACACCAAAACTTGAAATTCAAAAATTGTAAAACTTAAAAGTGTAAAATGCCCTAGTATACCTAACAAGATTGGTTTGGATAGCTTGGCATGCCAATAGGGTTCTGTTAGCAATACTGCATATGGCTTCATGCCATTCTGTATTTCATGGCTTCCCATGTCATTCTGTGACATAATAGCCTTTGGCTACGATATTAAGTTGTTATACTCAGGTTTAATCCCCGATAATTATTACAGCTTATTAGATGTTCTGTTGCACACTGGGAGACACAATGTGACCGATGGTATGATGGTCCGAGGTACTTAGTACCCAGTGCCAGTTTACCCGTTTATCCAGTCCAGTCGACTAGTATGGGTTACTCGGGCAATGTTAATAAATCTTACCAAACTTTAATCGAATAATATGGTAATAAATATTTAAAATTAAGTCTACCCAAAAATGTAAATATACATCCTGCATACATATTTTTATTTTATTTTATTTTATTTTATATTATCACCACTAAGCAGAATTGCATAGCGCGTCGCTATTTCCACACGCAGGTACTGGAGATATAACTGGGGAGTCCAACAGACATCATACAGGGTGAGCTTTCAGATCTGCACTCAGAGTTCAAAGTCACCTCTCAAATGCAGTGCATTGGTAGGACATTGGGCTACCTAAATCTTTTGTATTTGTAAACTTTTGTTATGTATATTATAAACTCATGTAATCATATTTTTGCTGTAATTAACCATGAGCTGTGTTCAGAAATAAATATGAGTATTTCTCATTGAATTGGGTGTGATATGAGATGAATGTGAATTTTGAGATACTGAATTGATTTGAGAAATTGTTGAAAAATGTTGGTGGTTGACTGAGATTGAGATTATAATTATATTGGAAGTGTTTTTAAACAGTTCGTAAGAACTGTTTTTCAATTTATAATGAAGCACTCTACCGGATTTTCTATAAAATTTGCAGAAAAATTTAGATTTATCAAAAATTATAAATAAATGAATAAAAAGGGATTAATTGAAATTGAAACATGAATTGGTGTTCTGACACACTGAGTGGCATAACTTACTCGGCTACACTGTAGACGGGTAAGGGGTGTCACAAGTATAGGCCTTTGGTAAATAAGGATTCACTGTATGATGCTCCGTATAGAAATTTGCCACCTCATAAGGCTTCAGTTCCTTGTGTTTTTTATCCATTGGCATAAGGAAACAGTAGCTTATTAGAATATAGGGGTAATTAACCTCTTTGGCGTTATTAGCCTCAACGCTGATAGTATAAGCATCTTCTCGAAGTTTGTCCACCATTTTGGGCGGCAGTGGCGATACCTCATGGGTTCGCTTTCAAGGAGTTATCAATGCCTTTGAACTCATATCCTGTAAGAAATTCACGGGATAGGAAATCAGGCAACGAGTTAGATTCTCCTTTTATAAATTCAGTATCAAAATCAAATACTGATAAGATGGCTTGCCATCTAGCAAAGATCTGTTTAGATGCGATGTTTTTAACATCCTTCAGTAATATTTCTTTTGCACTTTTACAATCAACCCTTATAAGGAATTTCTGAGTCAATAAATCATATTCAAACTTTTGTACACAGAGAACTATAGATAAGATCTCTTTTTTAACCGTAGAGTAATTAACTCTAGGTCCTGTCCAAATTCCACTGGTAAATCTGACTAGTGATTCTTTGTCAGCTATCCTTTGTTTTAGGATGCCACCGTATCCTATGTCAGATGCGTCAGTTTCCACCACCTTTAAGGCTTGTGGATGAGGAATTGCCAGACAGAGAAGTGATTTGACCTTTTGTTTTATCCATTTAACAGATAAGGTATGTTCTAGGGTCCACGGCTTTGGATTCTTTTTCAGTCTTTGGAATAGTGGTTTGGCATCTTGTGCTAAACTTTTATAAAAGTCAATAACATAATTAAGACTACCTAGGAATCTCTGTAATTGGGTTTTGTCTTTTTTTTCATTAGGAAATTTGCGGGCAAATTCAATGGCTCGGTCTATGGGAATAATAGATCCTTGTTCAATGTTATGACCTAAAAATCTAATTTTAGTCTGGAAGAGTTTTATCTTCTTGGCTGAGACAACTAAACCATTTTTCTTAATAATTTTCATAAACACATTTAAGTGTTTGAAATGTTGATCTATTGTCCTGGAGAAAATAAGGACATCATCAATGTAAATAATTGAGAATGCTGAATAAGCATTGAATATTTCATTCATAATTTTTTGAAATTCTGATGGGCCATTTTTAAGCCCAAATGGCATCACATTCCATTCGTAATGCCCAAATGATACTGTAAAGGCAGTTTTATACCTATCTTCTTCAGCTATCTGGATTTGCCAGTAGCCAGACTTCATATCAAATTTTGAAAAGATTTGGGCCTCATAGAGTCTGTTTAACAGATCTCTTTTATTAGGCAATGGGTATCTTATCCATCTAAGGGCCTTATTTAAAGGCTTATAATTGATGACTAGTCTTGGGACTCCTCTTTCTAGTTCAGCAGCATTTTCTACATAAAAGGCTGAAGGAACGGAAGCGTGAAAAACACAAGTTTATACCATTGAATTCAAAAATTTTCGCCTAGGGTCACATGCACCATGCAAGATTTATTTTTATCTATTTGATTTCAATGATAAACAACATATTAAAACTCTTTTAATATGTTTTTGGATCTGTATTTGCCATTTAAGATTTTAAAATTAATCAGATTAATTTTAGAACCCTAGATTAAATCAAGAACGATTACACTAACCTCTTGATGTCTTTGCGTGTCTGCGCCTTTGAGATTCGTCTTCAGGACACCAGATGTTGTCCCTCTAGCTTGTCCACACCAAGAACACCTATGGCAGCCCTTGAACAGCTTCTAAAGCCTTTTCTATTAATTAGAAATTCAAGTTCTGCCTTTTAAGAGATCAGAGATGCAAACAGGACACTAGAAACAATTTCTAGTGTTCTTAATTCAAGAGATTGATGGCTAATCTCTTTGAATTGATGAGAGATGAAGAAAAATAGCTGGAGAGGCTCAAAGTGGCGTGACATATGAGAGGAGAGGCTGCTGGTTGTGTTTTCTTTTCATAACCACACTTAAATAGCTAGGTTAACACATTAAACCCTAGCCACATGACACCTTTGTATTAGATCTATGTTTAAGTTAACCAATAACATTGTTCCAAGTGTCAAACCTATATTTAATCTTGATTTTAATCATCTTACATGATTATATATATTTGGCAAGCTTATGTGTTATGCCATGTGTCACCATCTCATGGTGCCACGTGTCACAATCGCAAAATGACCAAAATGCCTCGTGTCTTAATTTTGAGTTCTTAACCCAAAATAATTATTTTCTTCTTCTAATTAATTTATATCAAATATAAATTAATTAATTAATCTCTATTAATTAATTTCTCATCAATTAGATTCATATTTAAACACTTTAAATATAAATTTAATTTATACTACACATCCAATAATCTAGATTTGGTTTCAAGTCATGCTAGGGACTTTGCAATTTTAATTACAAACCAAATCTATTTAATTAATCAATTAAACTCTTTAATTAATTAATTAAATCATATTTAAATAGGTGATAACTTGTGTATGTGTGTGACTTACTAGGCTCATCACTAATTGGCAATGAGACATGATATCAACTCTTAATATCATCAGAACTCTTTCTTACCATAAATGATTTCTCTAAATCATTTTATGAACCTCATAGACCATGGTTAACACCTAGCATAGCATGCCATGGCCACCCAATTAGTAATAAGATTTACCTTAAATGAACCTATAATCATATGTTACCATGCACTAGAATCTCTGTTACAAAATCCCAACTCAAGCCGAGTCATGGTTTATGTCAAACTCCATTTGCTATGAATATTATGTTCTCTTTTAATTCCAGTTCTTAATTAAAAGATTTTTCTCATCGTAAACTCTTTTCTCAATAAATCTATCTCTGGCCAGAACTTGAAACATCAAGAACAATTAAATGAACATAGGATTTTATCTCTATTTACTTAGAGGAACAGATTCCATCTTGATCAACACCTACCTCCATATATAACTAGCAGGAGCCAACACATGCCCATATACCCATACATAGTACAAGTATAAAAGCAGATCAAACTCAAACTACCTATATACAAGATAATCGTGCTATCTCAGTCTAAAGATTATATGCCTCGATATGATTTATGACAAAACATTGACAAGAGTAAACTCCATGTGCTTGTCATAAGTGTCACCGGTTCGCCTACTTATCATTTATAAGTGCCTATCATGTTTGTTATATGGCATGAGACTCACCATTCCATCTTATTTATATCTCATATAAATAACTTGGGAACAAACATGAATACAATCTTTCTGGATAAGTCATGTCCTTATTATGAAGTATCCTCGATTGTGAACCTATTTATGATACTTTGTGCTAGAAATATTGTCACTCATATTCTTAACAACTTAAAAATAATATTTCTAACAAAATATCAATGGACCTTTTCTATTACACATAAATATATTATGTAAACGAAAAAGTGGAAATGCCTTTATTATTAAAAATATGTACAAGATACATACTAAATGATATGCTCTAGGGCATACTACTAACAATCTCCCACTAGCACTAGAGCCATTCATTACAATACCTTAGACCTATCTTCTCAAGATGTCGGTCTAAGCGAACTTGTGACAAAAGCTTAGTGAATGGATCACCTGAATTTTTAGTCGATGTTATTTTTCTGCATGGCTATAACGCCTTGCCCAACTATATCTCCGATAATGTGGTAGTGCCTTTCTATGTGTTTGGATTTTGGGTGAGACCTTCGTTCTTAGCTCAGTAGGATCGCTCCATTGTTGTCACGGTAGTGGAACTGGCGACTCAATGGAAGGAACTACTGTAAGTTACATCACGAACTTCTTTATCCAAGCGACTTCTTTTGCAAAGATTCGATGCAAAGAATATACTCACCTCGATGAGTGGAATCTGCAATCGTGCTCGCTTGGAACTCTTCCAACCGATCGCACCTCCATTACAAATGAACACATATCCTGAGGTAGACTTTCTATCATCGATATCTGATTGGAAATCAGAATCAGTATAACCATCCAATTGCAAGTCTCCACCTCCATAAATCAAGAATAAATCCTTAGTTCTTCTCAAGTACTTAATGATATTCTTGACAGCTATCCAGTGTTCCAAACCTGGATTGGATTGATACCTGCTAGTCAAACTAACAGCATATGCGATATCTGGCCTAGTACACATCATTGCATTCATTAAACTTCCAATAGCCGCAGCATATGAAATCATGGCCATCTTATCTCTTTCTTGTGTGTCTTTGGAGACATCTCTTTAGAAAGGTGGATACCATGTCTCACTGGTAACAATCCTCTCTTGGAATCAAGCATGTTAAACCTCTTTAACACCTTTTCCAAGTATAGACTTTGGGATAAACCAATTATTCTTTTCGCTCTATCTCTATAGATGCGAATCCCAAGAATATAGGTTGCCTCCCCTAAGTCTTTCATGGAGAATGTATTTGACAACCATACCTTTATAGTCGTCAACATACGTATCATTACCCATCAACGATGTCATCCACATATAAGACAAGGAAAGTGATAGCACTGTCACTAACCTTCTTATATACACATGGCTCATCCTCATTTTTGATAAAACCAAAAGATTTAATGGCTTCATCAAAACGGATGTTCCAACTCCTCGAAGCTTGTTTCAACCCATAAATGGATCGCTTTAGTTTGCATACTTTGGAACCATCTTGGGATTCAAATCCCCTAGGTTGTTCCATGAAAATGTTTTCTTCAATGTATCCATTGAGAAAAGCTGTTTTGACATCCATCTGCCAAATCTCATAATCATAGTATGCAGCTATTGCTAATAAAATCCTAATTGATTTAAGCATGGCAACAAAGTAGAAAGTCTCCTCATAGTCTATTCCTTGCCTTTGGCGAAACCCTTTCGCTACTAGCCTTGCCTTATAGGTCTTTACCTTTCCATCAGAACCAATTTTCTTCTTGAAAACCCATTTGTTCCCTATAGGTACAATACCTTCAGGTGGGTCAACAAGATCCCAAACTTGATTCTTATACATGGAATAAATCTCGGATTTCATTGCATTAATCCATTTTGAAGAGTCTATATCTGATATAGCTTCTTCATAGGTAAGTGGATCATCTCCATGATCTACTTCTTCATGAGTAGACAACTCTTGTTCTTCTTCATGAAGAAAACCATATCTCACTGGTGGGTGAGATACCCTGGTTGTTCTATGAGGAACAGCTGTAGATGTTTCATCAATGGGTATAGGTTGACTAGATGGATCTATATCCATCGATGCATTGGTTGGTCAATTCCCCAATTCTAACTCTATTTGCCTTCCTTTGCCTCCTTCTTGAACAAACTGTTGTTCAAGAATGTGGCATCTCTACTTATCACAACCTTTTGTGAAGTAGGCAAATAAAAATAATATCCAAAACTATCTTTTGGATATCCAACAAATCGACCTTTTCTCGATCCGTCTCCAATTTATCAGTGTTCAGCTTTTTGATATAAGCTGGACAACCCCAAATCTTAACATGCTTAAGACTTGGTTTTCTTCCATGCCATATCTCATAAGGTGTGGAAGAAACTGATTTTGATGGAATCCTATTCAGAATATATAAAGCTGATTCTAATGCAAATCCCCAAAAGGAGATTGGCATATCAATATAGCTCATCATACTACGTACCATATCCAATAGGGTACGATTTCTCCTTTCAGATACACCATTCAGTTGTGGCGTTCCTGGAGGAGTCAGCTGAGAAACAATGCCATGCTCTCTCAAGTATTCATCAAATTCAGAACTCAAATATTCACCTCCACGATCCGATCAAGATCTTTAATATTTTTTTCTGTTTGATTTTCTACTTCAGATTTAAATTCTTTGAACTTTTCAAAGGATTCATGTTTGTATTTCATCAAATACAAATACCCAAACCTTGATTTATCATCAGTAAAGGTAATAAAATAATGAAAGCCCCCTCTAGCCATTTCTTTAAACGGACCACATACATCACTATGTATTAGTTCCAAAATATTTTCAGCTCTTAGCCCTTGTCCAACAAAGGGTGATCTAGTCATTTTGCCTTGAAGGCAAGATTCACAAGTTGGAGTAGGCTCAGAGCCCAATGAGGATAGAATCCCCATTTTCTCCAGTTTTGCAATCCTATCTTCTCGCAACATGACATAACCTTAGGTGCCAAATATATTTTGAACTGAGTTGGTTTTCACCATGGCATTGCATTAATTTAGATTGCTATACTCTGGCGATGGAAACACTTTCTTCGGCAATGGAAACAATTTCCTTGGCAATGGAAACACTTTCTTCGGCAATGGAAACACTTTCCTTTGCCTTTGTCACTTTGGTCTTTGTTTTCTGTTTAGCTATTTTCTTAGACGGACCAGGATTCTGAGATTTCTTTTTCTTATTGACCTACTTCTTGTTGGTCTTGCCAGCAGAAGAAGATGCAACCAAAGCCACCTCTTTCCCTTTATTGCCTAGCATATTCTTTTGGGCAATAACCGGTATGTTGAGTAAACTAGCTAAGGTGCATTCTGTTTAGTCATATGGAAATTTGTCACAAAATTCCCAAAAGACTCAGGAAGGAACTGAAGGATCAAATCCGTTTATAGTTGGAAATCCATGTTGAAGTCAAGATGTTCCAACTGCTCAATCAGCCGAATCATCTTGTGGACATGTTCCCCAACATTACATCCCTCGGACATCCTCATACGGAATAGTGTCTAGATATCTCATACCTAGCATTCTGCTTGTGCTCACCATACAACTCTTGTATGTGAAGGAGGATCTCACTGCACTCTGCATGTTCTCATGTTGCTTCTGTAACTCATTACTCATGGAAGCAAGCATGTAACACTTAGCTCTCATATCATGCTCCTTCCACTTGTCCAAAGTTTCATGTTCCTCTTGAGTGGCCTCTGTAGGTAAGGGACCAGTAACATTTGAATCTATAACATATCATATATGTTCAAGGTTCATGACAAGTTTCAAATTTCTTAGCCAATCAGATGATTAGGTCCTGTCAACTGTTGTGATCAAGTATGCTTGCAAGGATATTGGATGGTGGTGGTTGTTTTGTGCTCTTTTTTATCAAAATATTAATTGAAGAAAATAACCAGATTAATTAGTATATGTATCATTTAATTAACCATAATGATTATGGTCTTTTAATCAAATTGGTCCTCCCTCTAACTTAGCGAATCCTACACTTCCAAAGTAGAAAACGGAAATCCTAGTTGGATGGATTTCTAGTGGGTAATTGAATTCTTATAATTCTATTGATCATCCTCCGGTACATCCATTATTGGAATGACAATAAACTATAAGTGAGCAACTCCTTGCCCATCACATCTCATGTGAGGTTCAATCCTTTGCTAGCCCCTAATGCTCAAAATCTCGGTACATCCAATATTGACTTATCTTGCATTAGTTAAGTTGATCCCATTGAGCGATAATTATGCAAATAATTTTAATGTCCTCAGTACATCCAATATTGGCCACCAAACCATTTACATATTTACAACATCTCATGCTTAACAATTATTCTTAAGAAAATCTCTTAAATTAATTGCATCTCATGCAACTATTTAAAATTTCTTAAAATAATTGCCCCAATGGAGGGCTTATGTTATAATTACTTTAATTATAGCATTTCCAACTTAATCATTTGTTTGGAAGATTTTATAGCCATCCTAATTACTATTAAGGTCTCACTTTGCACATTATCCATTTAGCATGCATATATCATATAATTGCATACATTCCCATACATCTCATGCATTCATGGATAAGCAATAAATATGGTATGATCATGGACTTTCTAAGGGATTCAATTCTGAGCCACCAAGAATTAAATCAGGGCATTCCTAGGTGCATTTCATTCATTCATTTTACAAGAGTTGCTGAAGGAGTACATAATCAACACTTGATATTGAATTCCTCCTTTGGTCCCACCAATGCTCTTGACCTCCTTGAACTTCTTGCAATCCAATATTACATAGTAATCCTTGGCATACCAAGGCGAATTTACAAGAACTTAAATAAATGAAATTACAACCCAAAAATATTACAAACTTAATAATACATGCCCAAAATAAATTAAAATAAATTAATTTACAATCCCAAAGAAACATAAAAGAAATAAATCCAATCACATTGGTCTTTTATAGTCCATGATCATCCATCATGCATATCACTATTTAACAATTAAATAAAACATACATTCTTAAATTAAATTGAATATCTCATATTCAACTTAAAATTCCAGATTTGAATATGATTCAAATAAATTTAAAAATTCAGATTTGAATCTCATTCAAACAAATTTAAAAATTCAGATTTGAATCACATTCAAACAACTTCAAAAATTCAGATTTGAATCACATTCAAACATTTTTTAAAAAATCAGATTTGAATCACATTCAAATATTTTTTTAAAAATCAGATCTGAATTTTATTGAATCAATTTTAAAAAATCAGATTTAAATATGATTCAAACAACTTTAAAAATTCAGATTTGAATCTCATTCAAACAACTTTTAAAATTCAGATTTGAATCACATTCAAACATTTTTTAAAATTCTGATTTGAATCATAATTTAATTGTGTGATTAAAACAACTAATTAAACACTTTAATTAGTCAAAGAATAGGCCTTAGATCATACAACAATTGCAGAATTAAAAGCCAAACCTTGAATCACCCATGGATCCATTGTTGCCGCCACCAATGGTGGCTTCTCCATGTGTGACGCCACATCTCATGATCCAACCAGCAATGAATCTCTTGATCTCATGATCAAACACACAATTAAATTATATAATCAACAATCTAAATGGCAAATATAGTGGCTCTGATACCAATTGAAGGAACGGAAGCGTGAAAAACACAAGTTTATACCATTGAATTCAAAAATTTTCGCCTAGGGTCACATGCACCATGCAAGATTTATTTTTATCTATTTGATTTCAATGATAAACAACATATTAAAACTCTTTTAATATGTTTTTGGATCTGTATTTGCCATTTAAGATTTTAAAATTAATCAGATTAATTTTAGAACCCTAGATTAAATCAAGAACGATTACACTAACCTCTTGATGTCTTTGCGGCGTGCGCCTTTGAGATTCGTCTTCAGGATACCAGATGTTGTCCCTCTAGCTTGTCCACACCAAGAACACCTATGGCAGCCCTTGAACAGCTTCTAAAGCCTTTTCTATTAATTAGAAATTCAAGTTCTGCCTTTTAAGAGATCAGAGATGCAAACAGGACACTAGAAACAATTTCTAGTGTTCTTAATTCAAGAGATTGATGGCTAATCTCTTTGAATTGATGAGAGATGAAGAAAAATAGCTGGAGAGGCTCAAAGTGGCGTGACATATGAGAGGAGAGGCTGCTGGTTGTGTTTTCTTTTCATAACCACACTTAAATAGCTAGGTTAACACATTAAACCCTAGCCACATGTCACCTTTTGATTAGCTCTAGGTTTAAGTGACCCAATCACATTGTGCCAAGTGTCAAACCTATATTTAATCTTGATTTTAATCATCTTACATGATTAAATATATTTGGCAAGCTTATGTGTTATGCCATGTGTCACCATCTCATGGTGCCACGTGTCACACTGCAAAATGACCAAAATGCCCCTGTGTCTTAATTTTGAGTTCTTAACCCAAAATAATTATTTTCTTCTTCTAATTAATTTATATCAAATATAAATTAATTAATTAATCTCTATTAATTAATTTCTCATCAATTAGATTCATATTTAAACACTTTAAATATAAATTTAATTTATACTACACATCCAATAATCTAGATTTGGTTTCAAGTCATGCTAGGGACTTTGCAATTTTAATTACAAACCAAATCTATTTAATTAATCAATTAAACTCTTTAATTAATTAATTAAATCATATTTAAATAGGTGATAACTTGTGTATGTGTGTGACTTACTAGGCTCATCACTAATTGGCAATGAGACATGATATCAACTCTTAATATCATCAGAACTCTTTCTTACCATAAATGATTTCTCTAAATCATTTTATGAACCTCATAGACCATGGTTAACACCTAGCATAGCATGCCATGGCCACCCAATTAGTAATAAGATTTACCTTAAATGAACCTATAATCATATGTTACCATGCACTAGAATCTCTCTGTTACAAAATCCCAACTCAAGCTGGAGTCATGGTTTATGTCAAACTCCATTTGCTATGAATATTATGTTCTCTTTTAATTCCAGTTCTTAATTAAAAGATTTTTCTCATCAGAAACTCTTTTCTGAATAAATCTATCTGTCCTGGCCAGGAACTTGAAACATCAAGAACAATTAAATGAACATAGGATTTTATCTCTATTTACTTAGAGGAACAGATTCCATCTTGATCAACACCTACCTCCATATATAACTAGCAGGAGCCAACACATGCCCATATACCCATACATAGTACAAGTATAAAAGCAGTATCAAACTCAAACTACCTATATACAAGATAACTGTGCTATCTCAGGTCTAAAGATTATATGCACTGATATGATTTATGACAAAACATTGACAAGAGTAAACTCCATGTGCTTGTCATAAGTGTCACTGGTTCGGCCTACTTATCATTTATAAGTGCCTATCATGTTTGTTATATGGCATGAGACTCACCATTCCATCTTATTTATATCTCATATAAATAACTTGGGAACAAACATGAATACAATCTTTCTGGATAAGTCATGTCCTTATTATGAAGTATCCTCGATTGTGAACCTATTTATGATACTTTGTGCTAGAAATATTGTCACTCATATTCTTAACAACTTAAGAATAATATTTCTAACAAAATATCAATGGACCTTTTCTATTACACATAAATATATTATGTAAACGGAAAAGTGGAAATGCCTTTTATTATTAAAAATATGTACAAGATACATACTAAATGATATGCTCTAGGGCATACTACTAACAAAGGCTGGACAGGTCCATGGGCTTTCACTTTTTCTAATAAGCCCTTTAGACTCGAGGTCAGCAATTTCTTATTTACAGATCTCTAAATGTCTTGGACCCATGGAAATGGGCCGGGCTTTGGTTGGTATCATTTTTTCATCAAAGTTGGGCTCATATGGTAATTTAACCACATGACTTTTTCTAGCCCAGAAGGCATTTGGTACTTCTGCACAGATGCTATTAGTCATCTCGTCTTGTAATTCTTTTGTTTTTTTTTTTATATAAAAGGTTCATTAACCTTTTCTTGTACAGTTTTGTATTCTATTTCTCTTTTAAGAGAATTTATAAAATTTTCTTTATTTTTTATGTTACTTTTAAGTACATCAATCTCTCTTTCTATTGGTAAAGAGATAAATTCAAAAATAATCTCTTTCCCTTCAATTTCGAAAACAATTCCCTTTTCTGTTATAGATTTTATTGGATATAACATATGTAGGAATGGGTTTCCTAAAATAACAGGATGAGATAATCCTTTTACCAAGATAAGTGGAATTTCAAAGCATATACCTTGGTTATAGACAACTGTATCAGACAATTAGTATTTTACAGACATTTTAGTACTGTCAGCTGTGTGCAATTCTTCTACTGTTTTAGAGAAGTATTTTGAAGAGACAAGTCACTCATTTATACAACAAAGGTCGGCACCTGAGTCTATCAAAGCTATAGTACTAAATAAGTACTCCTTTTAAACAATTATAGTAACCTTGGTATGCCACTTGTGAGTTATAACTCGATCTGTTCTATTGACATACTGGAGATTATTTATCTCTACTGGTTCTCCTTCTTCCTTCTCAGCTTCTTCCATTATTAATGGAGATTCATTTTTTACTTCTAATAAGACTATTCTTTCTTTAAGAAATTGTAACTCAGTTTTAACTGAATTTATTTCCTGTCTTAATTCTTTTATAGTTGGTTCCCTTGGCATTTTAGCTGTTTTAATTCTTTCCATTATTTCTTTGACATCATATGGGGTTTGTTTTTCTTCAATTCTTTTTTCTAGAGGACTTTTATCCTTGAATACATTTAAGTATTCTTCTAGTCTTTTCCTTCTTTCTTCTTGATCTTCGATTTTATCTATTAGATCCAATAACATATTTTGTTCTTTTGTTAATACACAAAGACCATTTAAGGTACATAGTGATTTGTAATAATCACATTTTCCATCGCATTCTGATTGTTTATCAGACTCGTTAGAAGATTCTTCCAAAGTATAATCTATGGCATTTACTTCTAAATCTTCTAGCTCAGATTCATTTAAGAGAATTTTGATTAATGATTCTTTAAGATTTTCATCAGTTGACAATGCTTGTATCTGTTGTTTAACTCTACACTTATTAGCGTAGTGACTAGTTTTTCCACATTTATAGCAAACTACATTGGTTTCTTTTTTCTTCCTTTTAGAAGATGATACTGTTTTCTTTTTTGGAGTTTTTCTCTATGAAGTTTCTCCTTTATCCTTTTTAGGATGTTTTTTGAACCATTTTTTACTTTTACCTACTCTCCTCCTCCCTTTAACTTTCCTTTTATGAGGAAAAGTTACTTGAGGTAATCCTATTTGTTCACAGAAATCACCTAGTATCCTTTTACCAGTGACTTTTTCCTTTTGTAATTGCCTATGAATTTTTAATTCATTACACAATGCTATACCTGCTGAGACTACTTCAGAAGCTAGTTCTCCGTAGGTATAGTGACTGTATGGTAGGGCTCCATCATTTTTATCCCTAATTTGTTTCTTAACTCATTCAGAAAATAACGAGGGTAATCCAGAAAGAAATTTTTCTTTCCAGAAGTCAAAGTGGTTATCTTCCCTAGTAAAAATAAGGGAAAAGAAGGTATCTTTATACCATTTAAAATGAGACAGATCAAGGCACCTTAAGTTCATTAATTGTTCCTGCGACCTATCCATATACAGGCTTATAGATCCTATAAAATGCATTCCTATAGTGTATAATAGTGTATTAACACTATCAGATACTATTGTTGGACCTTCTGTTCTTACTTCGGTTTTAACAGCATTTAGGACCTGTGCTTTTCCTTCTTCTGATAAGGAAAAGTCCCACAACCTCTAAGTTAACCAGTAAAGCCAGCTATAAGTTTGTATACCATAGGTCAACAGTTAAACAGGGTAGAAACACAAATCCAAAACTTCAAGTCAAGAGACTATAGACCTGAAAAGGGAGAAACCTCAAAGGCAACAGTTGAAAAGAAAGTCTTATTTAAACCAATAGAAACAGAAAAATTGAGCCTTAAACTGGCAACAGAAGATCATTTAGAAATGGTTGAAGAGTTAACTAAAAGGTTAACAGAATTAGGCTTAGAAACAAAAGATTCTAAAAAGAAAACAATAGCTCCTTTAACTAAGGAACTAACTTTCAAAGAAGAGTTAGAAAATAGATTAAAAAATCTAAGTATAGCCCCTTTAAACAAACATTCAGATAATTCAGAATCTGAATTTGAGTCCGAATCATCTAATATTGAAGATGAAATTAATCAGATTGAAGCTAGCATCAAGCAAACTGAACCTTTGGAAGTTAACAGGATAATGTATCCTAAACCAAGAGCCACTATTAAAATGAAGCCTTATTACCCTAAGCCTTCACCAGTGAATCTACAATATGAAGACACAAATTATAATTATGTGCAATATGATGGAACTTCAATTATAGAAGGGAACATAGATGGACTTTCTGATTATCAGATCAAGAATGGCATCCAATTTATGACTATGTACACCATAACCTCACGAGTTAAAGGAAACAACCCAGATCAATCCATAGCTAAAGCCATTACAGCTGGCTTTATTGGTCAACTTAGAGGTTAGTGGGACTTTTCCTTATCAGAAGAAGGAAAAGCACAGGTCCTAAATGCTGTTAAAACAGAAGTAAGAACGGAAGGTCCAACAGTAGTATCTAATAGTGTTAATACACTATTATACACTATAGGAATGCATTTTATAGGATCTGCAAGCCTGTATATGGATAGGTCATAGGAACAGTTAATGAACTTAAGGTGTCCTGATCTGCCTCATTTTAAATGGTATAAAGATACCTTCTTTTCCCTTATTTTTACTAGGGAAGATAACCAATTTGACTTCTGGAAAGAAAAATTTCTTTCTGGATTACCCTCGTTATTTTCTGAACGAGTTAAGAAACAAATTGGGCATAAAAATGACAGAGCCCTACCATACAGTCACTATACCTACGGAGAACTAGCTTCTAAAGTAGTCTCTGTAACAGCCCGATCCTTCTCCAGTTAGTATTGTCCGCTTTGGCCCATGAGCCTCACGGATTTGTCCCTTGGGAGGTTTCATTCCCAAAAGCGGACAATACTAACTGGAGAAGGATCGGGCTGTTACAATTTGGTATCAGAGCTGGACTCTGTAACACCCTAGGCAAATCCCACATCGACAAAACACGGGAGAGATGCTGGGTTCATAAGTTGACAGTTCGTAACCCCTATTGACGCGTTTTAAAACCGTGAGGCCTAGTATGGGCTAGGCCAGAGCGGACAATATCACTAGTAGGCCGGGCTGTTACATTTGTGGTATCAGAGCCACTCCGCGTGCAACCTTGAACGATGGTGGGGCAAACCTCAGCGAGGACGCTGAGTCCCATAAGGGGGGTGTATTGTAACACCCTAGGCAAATCCCACATTGACAAAACACGGGAGAGATGCTGGGTTCATAAGTTGACAGTTCGTAACCCCTATTGACGCGTTTTAAAACCGTGAGGCCTAGTATGGGCTAGGCCAGAGCGGACAATTTCACTAGTGGGCCGGGCTGTTACATTCTCCCTCTAGTACGGTGTGTGGTGCGAGGACGCACCAGGCGGAAGCTGGTGGGCTTGTCATGCTTGTTCAACCAGCTACGCACTGGGGTGGAAACTTCGTGTCCCACATCGGAAACGGGAAGAAAAGATTTGGGCCATATATGTGGGAGACTTCCTAACCTGGTCAGCGCGCTTTTGGGAATGAAACCTCCCAAGGGACAAATCCGTGAGGCTCATGGGCCAAAGCGGACAATACTAACTGGAGAAGGATCGGGCTGCAGCTCAATTGGTAAGAGGCGAAGCAAACCCGTGAGGTGATGAGGGTTCGAATCCTAGCTCTGCAGGGCGAAGGGATTGAACTCCACCAAAGCAGACAGTACCGATTTGAGTTGCATCGCCGGCCTCTAGAGGGGTACGCCGGCAAGATGGCCACCCATAGAGGGGCTTGAGCTGGGGCCCACTAAGTCGGGGTGTGACAGTCTCAGCAGGTATAGCATTGTGCAATGAATTAAAAATTCATAGGCAATTACAAAAGAAAAACTCACCGATAAGAGGATACTCGGTGATTTTTGTGAACAAATAGGATTACCTCCAGTAACTTTTCCTCATAAAAGGAAAGTTAAAGGGGGGAGGAGAATAGGTAAAAGTAAAAAATGATTCAGCAAACATCCTAAAAAGGATAAAGGAGAAACTTCATAGAGAAAAACTCCAAAAAAGAAAACAGTATCATCTTCTAAAAGGAAGAAAAAAGAAACCAATGTAGTTTGGTATAAATGTGGAAAAACTGGTCACTACGCTAATAAGTGTAGAGTTAAACAACAGATACAAGCATTGTCAAATGATGAAAATCTTAAAGAATCATTAATTAAAATTCTCTTAAATGAATCTGAGCCAGAAGATTTAGAAGTAAATGCCATAGATTATACTACGGAAGAATCTTCTACCGAGTCTAATAAACAATCAGAATGCGATGGAAAATGTGATTATTACAAATCACTATGTACCTTAAATGGTCTTTGTGTATTAACAAAAGAACAAAATATGTTATTGGATCTAATAGATAAAATTGAAGATCAAGAAGAAAGAAGAAAAAGACTAGAAGAATACTTAAATGTATTCAAGGATAAAAGTCCTCTAGAAAAAAGAATTGAAGAAAAACAAACCCCATATGATGTCAAAGAAATAATGGAAAGAATTAAAACAGCTAAAATGCCAAGGGAACCAACTATAAAAGAATTAAGACAGGAAATAAATTCAGTTAAAACTGAGTTACAATTTCTTAAAGAAAGAATAGTCTTATTAGAAGTAAAAAATGAATCTCCATTAATAATGGAAGAAGCTGAGAAGGAAGAAGGAGAACCAGTAGAGATAAATAATCTCCAGTATGTCAATAGAACAGATTGAGTTATAACTCACAAGTGGCATACCAAGGTTACTATAATTGTTTAAAAGGAGTACTTATTTAGTACTATAGCTTTGATAGACTCAGGTGCCAACCTTTGTTGTATAAATGAGTGACTCGTCTCTTCAAAATACTTCTCTAAAACAGTAGAAGAATTGCACACAGCTGACAGTACTAAAATGTCTGTAAAATACTAATTGTCTGATACAGTTGTCTGTAACCAAGGTATATGCTTTGAAATTCCACTTATCTTGGTAAAAGGATTATCTCATCCTGTTATTTTAGGAAACCCATTCCTACATATGTTATATCCAATAAAATCTATAACAGAAAAGGGAATTGTTTTCGAAATTGAAGGGAAAGAGATTATTTTTGAATTTATCTCTTTACCAATAGAAAGAGAGATTGATGTACTTAAAAGTAACATCAAAAATAAAGAAAATTTTATAAATTCTCTTAAAAGAGAAATAGAATACAAAACTGTATAAGAAAAGGTTAATGAACCTTTTATATAAAAAAAAAACAAAAGAATTACAAGACGAGATGACTAATAGCATCTGTGCAGAAGTACCAAATGCCTTCTGGGCTAGAAAAAGTCATGTGGTTAAATTACCATATGAGCCCAACTTTGATGAAAAAATGATACCAACCAAAGCCCGGCCCATTTCCATGGGTCCAAGACATTTAGAGATCTGTAAAAAAGAAATTGCTGACCTCAAGTCTAAAGGGCTTATTAGAAAAAGTGAAAGCCCATGGACCTGTCCAGCCTTTTATGTAGAAAATGCTGCTGAACTAGAAAGAGGAGTCCCAAGACTAGTCATCAATTATAAGCCTTTAAATAAGGCCCTTAGATGGATAAGATACCCATTGCCTAATAAAAGAGATCTGTTAAACAGACTCTATGAGGCCCAAATCTTTTCAAAATTTGATATGAAGTCTGGCTACTGGCAAATCCAGATAGCTGAAGAAGATAGGTATAAAGCGCCTTTCTGATTATCATTTGGGCATTACGAATGGAATGTGATGCCATTTGGGCTTAAAAATGGCCCATCAGAATTTCAAAAAATTATGAATGAAATATTCAATGCTTATTCAGCATTCTCAATTGTTTACATTGATGATGTCCTTATTTTCTCCAGGACAATAGATCAACATTTCAAATGCTTAAATGTGTTTATGAAAATTATTAAGAAAAATGGTTTAGCTGTCTCAGCCAAGAAGATAAAACTCTTCCAGGCTAAAATTAGATTTTTAGGTCATAACATTGAACAAGGATCTATTATTCCCATAGACCGAGCCATTGAATTTGCCAGCAAATTTCCTGATGAAATAAAAGACAAAACCCAATTACAGAGATTCCTAGGTAGTCTTAATTATGTTGCTGACTTTTATAAAAGTTTAGCACAAGACGCCAAACCACTATTCCAAAGACTGAAAAAGAATATAAAGCCCTGGACCCCAGAACATACCTTATCTGTTAAACGAATAAAACAAAAGGTCAAATCACTTCCCTGTCTGGCAATTCCTCATCCACAAGCCTTAAAGGTGGTGGAAACTGACGCATCTGACATAGGATACGGTGGCATCCTAAAACAAAGGATAGCTGACAAAGAATCACTAGTCAAATTTACCAGTGGAATTTGGACCGGACCTAGAGTTAATTACTCTATGGTTAAAAAAGAGATCTTATCTATAGTTCTCTATGTACAAAAGTTTGAATCTGATTTATTGAATCAGAAATTCCTTATAAGGGTTGATTGTAAAAGTGCAAAAGAAATATTACTGAAGGATGTTAAAAACATCACATCTAAACAGATCTTTGCTAGATGGCAAGCCATCTTATCAGTATTTGATTTTGATATTGAATTTATAAAAGGAGAATCTAACTCGTTGCCTGATTTCCTAACCTGTGAATTTTTTTACAGGACATAAGTTCAAAGATATCAATAACTCCTTCAAAGCAAACCCATGAGGTATCGCCACCGCCTCCAAAAATGGTGGACAAACTTCGAGAAGATGCTTATACTATCAGCATTGAGGCTAATAACGCCAAAGAGGTTAATTATCCCTATATTCCAATAAGCTACTATTTCCTTATGCCAATGGATAAATAACACAAGGAACTGAAGCCTTATGAGGTGGCAAATTTCTATACGGAGCATCATACAGTGAATCCTTATTTACCAAAGGACTACACTTATTATCAAGCTATTTTAGCAGAGACCGACTCAATGGTCTTCTCTCCAACAGAAAGGTCCGCTAATGAGTGGGCATTCATTAAGTTTATCATTAAAAGGATAATATCCTATGATGAATGGGGAGATTCACTCTTCAAATAGAAAGAATTAAATTTCGGAAAACCCAGGTATTTTAATTACTTTGATTACATGCAAGCCTGGACTGGTGCCTTAATTTATGAAAATAGGCAGAGAAAATTCAGCTGGTTCAAACAGTTCTAGTTGGACAAAGAACTATTTGAATTCCGATCCTGGTTTTACGAATGGTTCTTTAACTGGGGAATATTTCCCATAGCCCTACCTAAAAAGGTAAGAGAGGTTTATGAGCAATTCGCTGACTCAAATAAATCCTTAAAGGATTCAAGATTAATGTTTACTATCCTGTACAAAGTTCCATGGATAGTTCGTTGGGATTATTTTATCTCAAAAAAGAAAATGAAAAAATTTGGCTAGTTTTCCACTGATCATGTTCCCTGGTTAACTCGTAGAGTCCTAATTAAATGGTGGGATAAATGTGACTTTTTTGAGTCACCTTCTGTTTATTCCTCTCAAGGATTAATTACTCTGGCTAAAAAACCAACAATGCCTAGTCCTTCAGTCTCATCAAACCTGTCAAAATTATTCAAAGATCTACTCAAATCAGTACCGAAAGATGAACTTCGCCAATAGCTTTTCAGCGCACTATCAGAAGACGACAAAGAAGCTAGCTCAAAAGTTGCCAGTTCAAAAGCCAAAGATGCTGCGGAGTGCTCAAAGTCACGTCAAAAGGACGAAAGCGATAGCGACACTGACATGGAAGGACAATATTGGGAAGACAGCCAAGACCCTTATGACCTGTAAAGGGTATCAGATTCCTCTCAGTCTAAAAGATAAGACAGCCACTATCTTTTGCCTGCCACTTAAAGTGACGCATGCAATGATGATTGAAGATTCCTTCTAACTTCTATAAGAAGGCCTCTCGACTTGCTAAACAAGCATCGTAGAAAAATTCTAAGAGTGTAATAGTTTGTTTTAAACTTCTCTTATAAGATATCTTGATTTCCTGTTTGTTCCAAATGTTCTAAGTGTGTATTATTTTCAAATCAATAAAATACATGGTATTTTCATCATCCTAATCTTCTTTTCTAAAGTTAGAAAAGGAATTAGATGTTTTAATTAATCAAGCTAAGGAGTTGAACCAAGAACTTGAAACACTGTCCCTAAGCACTGTGGATCTTCTTAGACAACCCTCTAGTAAGTACGATTATTGGGTTTACTATTCACCTCCGCCTTCTGCTAATATTCATGTAGCTTCCGTCAGACCTACTGGTTGGGAAGAAAACTGTAGCTCTGTAAGTATTACTATTCTTAATACTATTTAATATTACTATTTATTTGAAGCATTGTAAGCAGTACTGTTTAAGTATGCTCTGCACTTGCCCTTAAAGGGATCCTGTGCATCAGAAACTATTTATGTCTACTTATATTAATCGTCTTTTGTTTTATTTGCGTTGTCTTGATTTAACTGATAGAAGGAAAGTAGAACTATTAAGAACCGCCCTAGTAGAAAATGGTAATGATTTGTGTAATCAACATATAGAGTCTCATAATGAATTCTGTGATTGTAGGGAGCATGAAAGACTATTATTATTATTTAGAGTTATAATTGGTTTATTAGATATTTGGTTAAGAAATAATAATTTTTAAATACATATTCTTCTTCATATTCAGTTTCTCATCATGTCTTCTTTGTTTTCTGCCATCTTCTTTAATTAAGTGGTATATAGGCTGGAAACTAGTAAACGCTTGAGCCCTTCACTGGTGGAAGGTAGAGCAAATTCTAGACACAATGCCACGTACTATTTGCTTTGTGAGTTTTAATTCTTGCTTTTCGATCCTTTCGCGTCAAGTGGTATCAGAGCCAAGTTAGGCAGTAAGTTGGTCATTAGTTCTAGTGAAACCCAAAGTCGCGTTTCCTTCAGCCGTTGAAGCCGTGAATAGGCGTTTAGGCATCAGGAGTAACATCATTGACTGTGATCTAGAACAAATGGACAAAATATTTCCTAGCTTTTCTGGTAGCTCTAGAAGCGCTAGGTTTGAGGACAAGGAAAACAAAAAATCAAAAAATAAAAATAAAGAAATATTATTATTATCTAATATAGAAAATAAGTTAAATAATTGGAAACTTCCTCCTATTACGTCAAGTCTTATATATAAATCTAGTAATAGTTTTATTTTTAAGTCAGATTACGTCATTAAAACTGTTGAACAAGCCACTCCTATCCATGAAGGATTAAGGTCTAGGAGTCTATTTTCTAAAGAACTTCTGACAGAACATCAAAAGAAATACTCTTTCCTACATATAGGAATGATACAAGTTGCTTTAAAACCTGCAACTAGATTAGGCTTAAATACCTCAGCCTTAATCTGTGTCAGAGATAAAAGACATAATAATTTTAATGATTCCTTATTAGGAATTGTAAAATCATCTCTATGCGATGGCCCGATATATTTTTCGTGCTATCCTAACTTTACCATCTCGGTAAGAGATCTTCATGTTATGCAAGCTCTATCCTTAGACATAAAAACCTCAGGATATGATATGTTACCAGGATCTGAAAATATAATCCTTATATACAGGATTCATTACAAAGCAATGAACACAGTAGTACCTAGTCTTAGGGAAGAAACAACAAAATTGATTTCACCAAAAGGAACCACCACTTTTTTTGTCACAGACTTAGAAAAAGGAAACCTAGCGGTCCCAAAATCAATTAAATGGGAATAGGTTAAACTACCAGAAAATTGGATCTTAGAAGAAGCAGTTCCTCCTAAAAAGGAACAGTCATATGATCTTGAGTCCATTATAGAAACAAACAATGGAACCGTGGCAATATCTTTTGCTAGGATAAAATCCAGAAATTTGTTCTCAGGAAAATCAGTCTGCTCAGAACCAATTTTACCTAGATCATCCTTATCAGGAATAGAACTAGATCGAATGAACTCAATGAGCCGATTAAGTTCCATAGGAACCCAAAGAACAGAAGAACAGGTAGCCCAGCCCATATATGGACTAGACAGTACTTATTCAAGCCCAAAAGAAACAGTAAGCCTTAAAAGGCCTGAAAGCCCAACTCCATCGGATATGGGCTATGACAAAGAAAGTTTCCAACAACCAAGAAAGATTATGGCTTTAACCAAAGAAGAAACTCCATTTGAAAAATGGTTTCAAATGACTTTTAGTTTAAAAAAGCAAAACTCTTATCTTAGAGAATATGCTTGGTATCAAGAGAGCGGAGGAAATAAAATATTTCCTAAATTCCTTAAATATATGATGGCCTGTAGAAAAAAGCCATTTCCAAACTTTGAAGATAAGACGTTCATAACAACTTTAGAATCATCTTATAAAAATTTTATTACCTCAAAAGGTAAACTCTTAAAAGGAGTACACCCATCATTAACTGAGTTATCTTATAAGGTAACAGAAAATCAAGAAGTTGAGTGTTCACCTTTTTCCAAGATAGACAAACAAGGCAACTTTGCCAATCTCAGTCTGTATACCATAGGTCAACAGTTAAATAGGGTAGAAACACAAATCTAGGACTTCAAGTCAAGAGACTATAGACCCGAAAAGGGAGAAACCTCAAAGGCAACAGTTGAAAAGAAAGTCTTATTTAAACCAATAGAAGCAGAAAAATTGAGCCTTAAACTGGCAACAGAAGATCATTCAGAAATGATTGAAGAGTTAACTAAAAGGTTAACAGAATTAGGCTTAGAACCAAAAGATTCTAAAAAGAAAACAATAGCTCCTTTAACTAAGGAACTAACTTTCAAAGAAAAGTTCGAAAATAGATTAAAAAATCTAAGTATAGCCCCTTTAAACAAACATTCAGAGAGTTCAGAATCTGAATTTGAGTCCGAATCATCTAATATTGAAGATGAAATTAATCAGATTGAAGCTAGCATCAAGCAAACTGAACCTTTGGAAGTTAACAGAATAATGTATCCTAAACCAAGAGCCACTATTGAAATGAAGCCTTATTACCCTAGGCCTTCACCAGTGAATCTACAATATGAAGACACAAATTATAATTATGTGCAATATGATGGAACTTTAATTGTAGAATGGAACATAGATGGACTTTCTGATTATCAAATCAAGAATGTCATCCAATTTATGACTATGTATGCCATAGCCTCACGAGTTAAAGGAAACAACTCAGATCAATCCATAGCTAAAGCCATTATAGCTGGCTTTATTGGTCAACTTAGAGGTTGGTGGGACTTTTCCTTATCAAAAGAAGGAAAAGCACAGGTTCCAAAAGCTGTTAGAATAGAAGTAAGAACCGAAGGTCCAACAGTAGTATCTGATAGTGTTAATACACTATTATACACTATAGGAATGCATTTTATAGGATCTGCAAGCCTGTATATGGATAGGTCACAGGAACAGTTAATGAACTTAAGGTGTCCTGATCTGTCTCATTTTAAATGTTATAAAGATACCTTCTTTTCCCTTTTTTTTACTAGGGAAGATAACCAATTTGACTTCTGGAAAGAAAAATTTCTTTCTGGATTACCCTTATTATTTTCTAAATGAGTTAAGAAACAAATTAGGGATAAAAATGACGGAGCCCTACCATACAGTCACTATACCTACGGAGAACTAGCTTCTGAAGTAGTCTCAGCAGGTATAGCATTGTGCAATGAATTAAAAATTCATAGGCAATTACAAAAGGAAAAACTTACTGGTAAAAGAATATTCGGTGATTTCTTTGAACAAATAGGATTACCTCCAGTAACTTTTCCTCATAAAAGGAAAGTTAAAGGGGGGAGGAGAGTAGGTAAAAGTAAAAAATGGATCGAACACTAGGGGAATAAGTAGTACGTGGCGTTCTGTCTAGAATTTGCTCTACCTTCCACCAGTGAGGGGCTCAAGCGGTTACTAGTTTCCAGCCTATATACCACTTAATTAAAGAAGATGGCAGAAAACAGAGAAGACATGATGAGAAACTGAATATGAAGAAGAATATGCATTTAAAAATTATTATTTCTTAACCAAATATCTAATGAACCAATTATAACTCTAAATAATACTAATAGTCTTTCATGCTCCCTACAATCACAGAATTCATTATGAGACTCTAGATGTTGATTACACAAATCATTACCATTTTCTACTAAGGCGATTCTTAATAGTTCTACTTCCCTTCTATCAGTTAAATCAAGACAACGCAAATAAAACAAAAGACGATTAATATAAGTAGACATAAACAGTTTCTGATGCACAGGATCCCTTTAAGGGCAAGTGCAGAGCATACTTAAACAGTACTGCTTACAGTGCTTCAAATAAATAGTAATATTAAATAGTATTGAGAACAGTAATACTTACAGAGCTACAGTTTTCTTCCCAACCAGTAGGTCTAATGGAAGCTATAGGAATATTAGCAGAAGGCGGAGGTGAATAGTAAACCCACTAATCGTACTTACCAGAGGGTTGTCTAACAAGATCCACAGTGCTTAAGGATAGTGTTTCAAGTTCTTGGTTCAACTCCTTAGCTTGATTAATTAAAACATCTAATTCCTTTTCTAACTTTGGAAAAGAAGATTGCGATGATGAAAATACCATATATTTTATTGATTTGAAAAGAGTACACACTTAGAACATTTGGAACAAACAGGAAATCAAGATATCTTACAAGAGAAGTTTAAAACAAACTATTACACTCTTAGAAATTTTCTACGATGCTTGTTTAGCAAGTCGGGAGGCCTTCTTATAGAAGTTAGAAGGAATCTTCAATCGTCATTGCATGCGTCACTTTCAGTGGCAGGCAAAAGTTAGTGGATGTCTTGTCTTTTAGGTTGAGAGGAATCTGATACCCTTTACAGGTCATAAGGGTCTTAGTTGTCTTCCCAATATTGTCCTTCCATGTCAGTGTCGTTATCGCTTTCATCCTTTTGATGTGACTTTGAGCACTCCGTAGCATCTTTGGCTTTTGAGCTGGCAACTTTTGAGCTGGCTTCTTTGTCGTCTTCTGATAGTGCGCTGAAAAGCTGTTGGCGAAGTTCATCTTTCGGTACTGATTTGAGTAGATCTTTGAATAATTCTGGCAAGTTTAATGAGACTGAAGGACTAGGCATTTTTGGCTTTTTAGCCAGAGTAATTAATCCTTTGGAGGAATAAACAGAAGGTGATTAAAAGAAGTCACATTTATCCCATCATTTGATTAGGACTCTCCGAGTTAACCAAGGAACATGATCAGTGGAAAACTCGCCAAATTTTTTCATTTTCTTTTTTGAGATAATATAATCCCAATGAACTATCCATGGAACTTTATACAGGATAGTGAACATTAATCTTGAATCCTTTAAGGATTTATTTGAGTTAGCGAACTGCTCATAAACCTCTCTTACCTTATTAGGTAGGGCTATGGGAAATATTCCCCAGTTAAAGAACCATTCGTAAAACCAGGTTGGGAATTCAAATAGTTCTTTGTCCAACTGGAACTGTATGAACCAGCTGAATTTTCTCTGCCTATTTTCATAAATTAAGGCACCAGTCCAGGCTTGCATGTAATCAATGTAATTAAAATACCTGGGTTTTCTGAAATTTAATTCTATCTGTTTGAAGAGTGAATCTCCCCATTCATCATAGGATATTATCCTTTTAATGATGAACTTACTGAATGCCCACTCATTAGCGGACCTTTCTGCTGGAGAGAAGACCACTGAGTCGGTCTCTGCTAAAATAGCTTGATAATAAGTGTAGTCCTTTGGTAAATAAGGATTCACTATATGATGCTCCATATAGAAATTTGCCACCTCATAAGCCTTCAGTTCCTTGTGTTTTTTATCCATTGGCATAAGGAAATAGTAGCTTATTGGAATATAGGGGTAATTAACCTCTTTGGCGTTATTAGCCTCAATGCTGATAGCATAAGCATCTTCTCGAAGTTTGTCCACTATTTTAGGCGGCGGTGGCAATACCTCATGGGTTCGCTTTGAAGGAGTTATCGATGCCTTTGAACTCATGTCCTATAAGAAATTCACGGGTTAGGAAATCAGGCAACGAGTTAGATTCTCCTTTTATAAATTCAATATCAAAATCAAATACTGATAAGATGGCTTGCCATCTAGCAAAGATCTGTTTAGATGCGATGTTTTTAACATCCTTCAGTAATATTTCTTTTGCACTTTTACAATCAACCCTTATAAGGAATTTCTGATTCAATAAATCAGATTCAAACTTTTGTACACAGAGAACTATAAATAAGATCCCTTTTTAACCGTAGAGTAATTAACTCTAGGTCCTGTCCAAAATCCACTGGTAAATCTGACTAGTGATTCTTTGTCAGCTATCCTTTGTTTTAGGATGCCACCGTATCCTATGCCAGATGCATCAGTTTCCATCACCTTTAAGGCTTGTGGATGAGGAATTGCTAGACAGGGAAGTGGTTTGACCTTTTGTTTTATCCGTTTAACAGATAAGGTATGTTCTGGGGTCCAGGACTTTGGATTCTTTTTCAGTCTTTGGAATAGTGGTTTGGCATCTTGTGCTAAACTTTTATAAAAGTCAACAACATAATTAAGACTACCTAGGAATCTCTATAATTGGGTTTTGTCTTTTATTTCATCAGGAAATTTGCTGGCAAATTCAATGGCTCGGTCTATGGGAATAATAGATCCTTGTTCAATGTTATGACCTAAAAATCTAATTTTAGCCTGGAAGAGTTTTATCTTCTTGGCTGAGATAACTAAACCATTTTTCTTAATAATTTTCATAAACACATTTAAGTGTTTGAAATGTTGATCTATTGTCCTGGAGAAAATAAGTACATCATCAATGTAAACAATTGAGAATGCTGAATAAGCATTAAATATTTCATTCATAATTTTTTGAAATTCTGATGGGGCATTTTTTAGCCCAAATGGCATCACATTCCATTCGTAATGCCCAAATGGTACTGTAAAGGTAGTTTTATACCTATCTTCTTTAGCTATCTGGATTTTCCAGTAGCCAGACTTCATATCAAATTTTGAAAAAATTTGGGCCTCATAGAGTCTGTTTAACATATCTCTTTTATTAGGCAATGGGTATCTTATCCATCTAAGGGCCTTATTTAAAGGCTTATAATTAATGACTAGTCTTGGGACTCCTCTTTCTAGTTTAGCAGCATTTTCTACATAAAAGGTGTCCTGATCGGTCTCATTAAGGCTCAATTTTTCTGTTTCTATTGGTTTAAATAAGACTTTCTTTTCAACTATTGCCTTTGAGGTTTTTCCCCCTTCGGGTCTATAGTCTCTTGATTTGAAGTTTTGGATTTGTGTTTCTACCCTGTTTAACTGTTGACCTGTGGTATACAGACTGAGATTGGCAAAGTTGTATTGTTTGTCTGTCTTGATTAATTAACTCCTTAGCTTGATTAATCAACTCCTTAGCTTGATTAATTAAAACATCTAATTCCTTTTCTAACTTTGGAAAAGAAGATTGGGATGATGAAAATACCATATATTTTATTGATTTGAAAATAGTACACACTTAGAACATTTGGAACAAACAGGAAATCAAGATATCTTACAAGAGAAGTTTAAAACAAACTATTACACTCTTAGAATTTTTCTACGATGCTTGTTTAGCAAGTCGGGAGGCCTTCTTATAGAAGTTAGAAGGAATCTTCAATCGTTATTGCATGCGTCACTTTAAGTGGCAGGCAAAAGATAGTGGCTTTCTTGTCTTTTAGACTGAGAGGAATCTGATACCCTTTACAGGTCATAAGGGTCTTAGCTGTCTTCCCAATATTGTCCTTCCATGTCAGTGTCGCTATCGCTTTCATCCTTTTGACGTGACTTTGAGCACTCCGCAACATCTTTGGCTTTTGAGCTGGCAACTTTTGAGCTGGCTTCTTTATCGTCTTCTAATAGTGCGCTGAAAAGCTGTCGGCGAAGTTCATCTTTCGGTACTAATTTGAGTAGATCTTTGAATAATTCTGACAAGTTTGATGAGACTGAAGGACTGGGCATTGTTGGCTTTTTAGCCAGAGTAATTAATCCTTTGGAGGAATAAACAGAAGGTGACTCAAAATTCCACTGGTGAAGAGACTAGTCCCTCATTTATACAACATAAATCTGCTCCTGAGTCTATTAAGGCTATAATACTAAATAAGTACTCCTTTTGAACAATTATAGTAACCTTTGTATGCCACTTATGAGTTATAACTCGATCTATTCTTTTGACATACTGGAGACTATTTATCTCTACTGGTTCTCCTTCTTCTTTTTCAGCTTCTTCCATTATTAATGGAGATTCATTTTTTACTTCTAATAAGACTATTCTTTCTTTAAGAAATTGTAACTCAGTTTTAACTAAATTTATTTCCTGTCTTAATTCTTTTATAGTTGGTTCCCTTGGCATTTTAGCTGTTTTAATTCTTTCTATTATTTCTTTGATATCATATGGGGTTTGTTTTTCTTCAATTTTTTTTTCTAGAGGACTTTTATCCTTGAATACATTTAAGTATTCTTCTAGTCTTTTCCTTCTTTCTTCTTGATCTTCGATTTTATCTATTAGATCCAATAACATATTTTGTTCTTTTGTTAATACACAAAGACCATTTAAGGTACATAGTGATTTGTAATAATCACATTTTCCATCGCATTCTGATTGTTTATCAGACTCGGTAGAAGATTCTTCCGAAGTATAATCTATGGCATTTACTTCTAAATCTTCTGGCTCAGATTCATTTAAGAGAATTTTAATTAATGATTCTTTAAGATTTTCATCAATTGACAATGCTTGCATCTGTTGTTTAACTCTACACTTATTAGCAAAGTGACCAGTTTTTCCACATTTATAGCAAACTACATTGGTTTCTTTTTATTTTGCCATTTCTCTGCCACCTAAATGATCCTAGTGGCTCGGAAAGCATAGCTAATAAGTTTTCCTTCAGTTAAAAGCAGCCTTAAAATATCCCAAATGTCGCCTCTATTCATTCCGATTGAATCTTTGGTTCCAAATCTGCATGAAACCCTGTCAAATCTTTCGAACCCTTTATTTTACCTTTAATACCATTATTTCACTGTTTTTATGTTGTCTGACTATTATTTTAAATGTTTCACTATTCAAAACTTCTTTAGTCTTTGCCATTTCATTACCACCAAAGAGATCTGTTACCTTAGTACCCTCAATAGCATATCAATTAACTTTTATTTTTGTCATAAAGCAATCCTTAAATATCCCAAATAACTTGTTTTAGCTTTCTGAAATGTCATCTTAATCCCTGGTTTTCCTTAAAACATGTTTTAGGGGCTGTTTTAGCTAACTGACAGTGAACCTGCCCGTAATTCTTTCGAACTTTACGATCACCTTAACTGCGTCCCAAATGAACATAATACTAAATTTTAGGTAGAACTTCCATCGATTGCCCAACGATCTAAAATCCCATCTCAATTCACCCCCCCTGGAACCTTTAGTTCCAAATCTGTTCGGAACAGTGCAAAATCATTCCTGTTCCTTGATTTTGCCTTCGATATCATTATTTCAGTGCTTTTAAATTTTCTTATCATTATTTTATGTGCTTGCTATATATAATTTGTTTGGCTTTTGTCGTTTCTTTGCCGCCAAAATGATCCTAGTGGCCCGAAAAGCACATGTAATGAGTTCTATTTTGCTCAAAAGCAAGAACCTTAATACATCCCAAATAACATTTTTTCAGCTCCTGTAAATGCGATCTTCAAGTACGAACCAGATTTTCTATAAAACACATTTTGGGGGCTGCTTTAGTGAGCCTCGGTCAAACTTACATGGAATTTGTTCCAACTTTAGAATGATTTTAGCTCCATCCCAAATGGACCCCATATTAAATTTGACGTCAAAATTACACCATTTGCCTGGCGAGCCAAAATCTTGCCTCAATTTGCCCCAATTGAACTTCGGTTCCAAATCCGTATGAAACCTTGTCAAATCTTTCAAATCCTTTACTTTGACTTTCATATCATTATTTCACTGTTTTTAAGTTTTCTAACTCTTCTTTTTTACTATTCATAACGTATTCAATCTTTTATCGTGTCGTTGCCGCCTAAACGATGTTCAACCTTAGTGCCTTCGATAGCACATCAATTAACTTTTATTTTCATCAAAAATAATCTTAAAATATCCCAAATAACTTGTTTTAGCTTCCAGAAATATGATCATCATGTCCTAACTCAAGCTTTCCTTAAACCGTGTTTTAGGGGAGGTTTTAGTGAATGCTCATTAATCCTGCCCAAAATTCGTTCGAACTGTGCAATCGCCACAGTTGCATCCCAAATAGACTCCATATTAAATTTCACACCAAAATTACATGATTTGCCTAGTGATCTAAGATCTCACCCCAATCTACCAATTAACACTAAAATCTAGACAGCATTTCTCAATAATATTGCAAAAATTTCTCACACCAATCTCCCAAAGATTTTGCAAATCTAAAAATATGAGAATAAATTAGATATCTTGAACAATCATCAAAAAAAAAAATAATGACCGAACTAAGAAAGATTTGACCCCTAAACAAATTTTACAAATGTAGGTATCATAAAAATTGTCCATAATCATGTCATAAAATCGAAAAAAATAACTTTTTTAGTGATTCAAATGGCTGTTCCATATGGGAACAACCCAATGAATCCTCTAAAATTATTTTCAAGTCCTAAATCTAATAGTTACATGATGAAAATTCATGAATAATAAAAATGATGAAAATAGCAATATTAGAGTCGTGGGTGTCCAATCAAAGACGTACCTTTCTTAGGACGATTTCAATGGAATTATAAGACGCTTTTAGCACTTTGAAGAGCTTAGAAATGATTTGGAATAAATAAAATAAAACAATTTTCATGAATTCATTGATTAAAATAATAACTAGATAATTAGTGTGTGAATATGGGGAAAAAATGGTTAGAAAATTGAAAAAGAAAGAAAACTTCTACATAGAAACTCTCTCACACACTAATAAATCTAATCTAATCTTCATCATAATTTGGCAACCATTTATCTTTTCTATCTTTATCCTTTTTTTTTAATTTTAAATAATAATAATAATAATAATAAGAAGAAGAAGAAGAAGAAGAAGAAGAAGAAGAAGAAGAAGAAGAAGAAAAAGATAACTTTCGTCGAACTTTTTTATTTTTATTTTTATTTTTATTTTTATTTTTATTTTTATTTTTGTCTTTTTATTTTTTCTCTTTTTTATATTGTTTTATCTTATTAATTAAGTAAAAGGTGTTTTAATAAAGCCCTAAAAAATCAAGAACACATCCTTTTATAGCTTAAGTTAAAAATTTAATGGGCTTCATTATTTAATTAGCTTAATTAAATATTTTCTAGATCCATTCAAAACCTTGAAAAATATTACATTAACTCCAATTAAATGATACACGCTTATGATGTTTATTTAAAAAAACTTTTTATTTTCAAAACAATGCAATTAATTTTCTAAAATTTCTAAAATTATTTTATTTTATTAATTTTCTAGTCATTCCATAATTTCTAAAATATTTCAGGGTCTTTACCACTCAATGGTATTTTCATCATAAGACTCCTCACTGCCTCTATAATATGCTTAAAATAGATGGTAAAAAGTAGGTGTCTACAATTATCGGGTTCATGGAGATGATTTAGTTGTTATTCCTTATAAGGTTATTATTATATGAATTCTACTTCATTGAGGCCTTGTGATTTAGATGAAATTATTCAGACTGTAAAGCAAATGCATCCTGCTAAGGCCCCGAGACCACATGGCTTCCTCCTTTATTTTATTAGAAGTATTAAGTTGTAGTGGATGTAGATGTGGTCCATTTTGGTTCAACGTGAGCTGCATGGTGGTCTTGTGCCAGATGATCTAAATCACACTTGTATTTGTTTAATGCCTAAAATTAAACATCCAAGGTATGTTACTAAATACAGACCCATTAGTTTGTGTAATCTTATTTTTAAGATTATTACAAAAGTGATATCTAAATGCTTGAAAAGTATTTTGACCAATGTTATTGATGAGTTTCAAAGTGCTTTTCTTCCTGGTCATTTAATTACGGATAATGTACTTGTTGCATATGAGATTTTTCATCACATGCTAGAGGTTAGTTTAATAGGCACTTATTGTCCCTAAAATTGGATATACTTAAAGCCTATGACCAAGTAAAGTGGGCATTTCCTAAAGCATTGATGCTCAAGTTAGGTTTTCTTACTCATGGATCACATTGGTTATGAAGTGTGTTACTACTGTTTCCTATTATGTTTTGTTTAACAGCGAGGCTATTGGTCCTTTCATCCCCTCTAAGGGTCTTAGACAGCCAATCTATTATCTCTTTATTTATTTCTTTTATTTACAAAGGGACTTACTATTGGAATTGATGAGATTCCTTTAAGTTATTTTCATTCTCTTCCTTTTATTCTCTTTCTTCTTTCTACTTCTAATTCTTAAATCTTAACATAGTATCAAAGCCTTCAATTCATTAGGCTTTGGTACTATTCATGTGCACAATTCATTAGCACAACTCATGGGAACTATTCATAATACTATTCATAGGAATAGTTTTGAGGAGATTTTGGGTTGCTCTACCACGTTTCTATAGAGATTTTAGGTTATTTTGCACTAATTTCATTCTCCATTTCTAGTAACTTTCAATTTCTGTATCAATTACTGTGTCCCTTTTAAGCCATTCTTAGCTGCTATCCCATTTTGAAACTCTTTTGAAGGTTTGTTGAAGTTTAAACAATCACTGTATCATAATCCTATGAGCTATTGGATAAGGGTTAACCTAATATTTGGTCTTTTTTCTCAACTTTGGAAAGGGAAGTGCAAACTTGTGAGTTGCTTTACTATTGGTGTTTTCTCCCTCATGTCACCTTTGAAGAGGAAGTGCAACCTATGAGTTGCTTTGTGTTTTGGTGCTTTGTGTGGTGCCCTTCCGTAGGTGTTTTTAAATCTGCCTTATGAGCTATTACGAGAAAGTTATTGGCTTCAATGAGAATCTCATCAAGGAGGTGTGTTATAATTGATGAGATTCCATTTTAAGATGGAGTGTTATGAAAATTTAATAGGGATTTTATATATTCATAATTAGTTGGAATATTTTATATATTCCTAATTGGTGTAGAATTTATATTCCCAATTAGTGTAGGATTTATATTCCTAAATAAGTAAGATTTACATTCCTAATTAACTATATATATATATATATATATATATATATATATATATATATATATATATATATATATATATATATATATATATATATATGTAATTTTCTATTTTGTATAAGTAATAAAAAAAAAAAAAAAAAGATGTAGCCCTTTGAGTTATTATCCTTCTCTTCCTTTCCTTCTCTTTCTTCTTTCAACTCTTTTTTTTTTTTTTTTTTTTTTTAAATCTTAACACTTACTAGTTTATTGGATAATGCAGTTTGTCTAGGGATTCTTTAGTATGTGTGAATTTGTGAAAAGGCTCATAAGGTCTCTCCTCTTTTGTTTGCTAATGAATGTATTTTGTTTCTTAGAGCTATATAGGAAGAGGTGATTATTATTGCTAATGTTCTATAGCAATATAAAGGATTATCAGGACAGAAGGTGAATTGTATAAATCTAAAATGGCTTTTAGTGCTCATATCCCTATTGAGCTTTGCAATTCCTTGTCGTTGTTTTTAGGTGTGAGAAAAGTAGATCAACAGCTTTTTATTTGGGGCTTCCAACAATAGTCGGTTAATCTCGAAAAGCTATGTTTGGGATAATTAAGGAAAGACACTAGTCTTATTTACAGGGATGGAAGGCGAAATTGTTACCTACTGCAGCTAAGGATTTATTGATAAAACCAGTGGCTTAAGCTGTTTCATTAAATGTGATGTTGTGCTTTCATTTACCTTCCTCTTTTTATGATGAACTGCAAGTGATGATTTGTCAGTTTTTGTGAGGTCAAAAAGCAAGTGAGAAAAGGATGCACCTATGTTATTGGAAGCAACTCTATCATCCAAAGGATCAAGGGGCTCTTGGGTTTTAAGATTTTGAAAGTTTTAATCAAGCCTTTTCAGCTAAGCAAGGTTGACTTTTGTTACAAAATCTAAATTTTCTAATTGCATAGATGCTAAAGGCTTGGTATTTCCTAACTTGTTCTTTTCTTAAGGCTATGGTTGGTTTTATTACAAGCTTTGCATGGATACTTCCATGCATATTTGGAGTGATCCATGGATCCCTCAGTGTACCTCCTTTAAGATTATCTCATTGCCTTAAGAACTTTCTATGGATTCTACTATTTTGACATTGACCAGCTCTCATTCTTAAACGTGGAATTAGGAGCTCACATCTAAAGGTTATTCTCAACCTCATAAATTAACATGGCATTATGATTCAAAAGAAAGATACATGGTGAAGAATGGATACCATTAGCATTGTTGTTGAATGAGAATCTACTTGATATTAGCTCTTCCTCTTGGGGCACTAGTTCATAGGTATGGAAATCTATTTGGAAACTTCTAGCTCCTTTAAAGGCTATCAATTTCCTATGACATGCAACCTTAGATATCCTTCCCACTTATGGGTTATTGAATAGCAAAGTTGTTACAGTTGATTCGGCATGTCTTCCTCGAAAGAAAAATGCACCTTAACATACCTTAGGGTGCAAAGTTAGTAATTTTAAAAAATTTTTAACCCTAGGTGTAACACCACTTTACCTGATCTACAGTGTAGCCAAGTAAAGGAATGCAACACTCTGTGCCAAAGCGCCTAATCTTATCTTATTTAATTGATGATCGATTTAATTACATCATAATTTAATCAAGGAAATTTTAAATGGAAACTGCAAGAGTTTCCCTGTATTATTAATAGTTTACCTGTTAAAGAATTGTCCTATTAAAATTTTCAATATTGGAAAATCTATGTCCTGTTAAAATTTTCCATATTGGAAAATCTAAAATATTTAACAATTTCAAAATCACAACTCATATTTCCTTATCTATTCACATCCATTTCTATACATAAATTTCCTTCGTTATATTCATTTACAAAATGTGTAAATTTATGATACATCTCAAAATTTAATTACAAACTTTGTGTTTAATTATAATGCACATGATTATGCACTACTGTGAGCCAATGATCTCAACCAAAATAATGTGCAGAGGTGACAATGACCACTACTGCAAATCAGTCCAAAATCTTTGTCCAAAGTCTATTGGGTCTTATTGCCTGGACCTGTGTAAGGAGAAACCATCGCACTAAGCATTTCTGCTTAGTGGTGCACTAACATAATAAAGTACAATATACAAACAAAAATAATTTCCATGTTTGTATGAAATAAGGAAAATACACATCTAAATATTCATAACTCATTTAAAAGACTGTAGAATTTATAACATTAAACTTTTGTAGTCATTTCATTTATTTAATTACGTAACGATTTTGGATACCTTTCATAATACTTTCTCTCATTCTCTCATATTTTCATATTTTCATAATCTTTGGAAATATTTATTTTTATAGGATCTTTCCATTTCTTTATTTCAATATTCAACTTTCTTAATTTATTTCGGTGCTCAAAGTAACCTTTAACAAGACTGTTTGGACTGGATACGTGAGTTTTACTGGAGCTAGACACTTGGTGCCTCGGGTTGTCATACCATTGGACACATTGGTGCTTACCGGATACACAATATAATTGGGCATAAAAGCCATGGAAATGATCCTATCAGACACTTGGTGCCTGCAAATGATTATTCAAAGCAATCATGAATAAGGGATAACTATATTGGACACTCGGTGCCTGCCAATGGTATTCAGGCATAGAAGCCATAGGCAGTACTGTTAATCTGGTCCCTTCTTGGCATGCCAATCTATCCAACCCTAACACTACTGTCTAGGCATACTCGAGCTAATTTATTATCATTAGCAATTCAATGTTCTCATTATTTCATCATTTCGTTATCATTCTTCCATCATTCCATCATCATCTCATTCATCATGGGAACATAGGTCCCAAACATAATTTCACATGCTATTCATGCTTAACATGCCATTAGCATTAATCACAATTCACATTTTAAACAATTATGCGTACATTTCAAAAATTTCTGATTTGGTACCTCAATTTCCTTAATTGATTTGGCCGAGGTATAGTAGGAATTAGGCCATACCTTCTTCATGAGAATTTTAAATCTATGTCTTATGTTAATTTTGGCTTTAGAATCATTTAATTTGTATTTGTGTAGATTAAGTTATGGCCATTTTGCCTGTCACACCTTACTCCTCTGTAAGGCATAACATGATCCCGTAGAATACCTAATGAACTACCGAACTTCACCTACCGATAACTCATTAAGTACCCTACAAGGGATTTTAAAACAATTTTCTTATTTTTGATAAGTGGTGAGCATTTCTACTAAGTATTTTAAACATGTAATTAAGTTGAAAGCTAGTTGCAAATTTTAGCCCATTTTATTTTTTCGCAAATTTTATAAAAATTTTGACAGAGTTCCCTCTGTATTTTGAGAAAACAGTTCTTCAAATACCTGTAAAAAGCACTTCTAAAAATTTTCTCAACAACTGCTTCAATTTCAAACTCAATCTCAAACAATTTCTCAAAACATTTATCAACTTTCAATTTCAAATCCAGTATCCAATGATCATCAAAATACTAACAATCCATTTCATTCAAATTAAATAAAATAGTTCCATTCATATTTCATTAGAAACAAAACAATTTGAATAGATCATTACAAAATTTACATTAAGAGAATTTCAATCTACAATATATATTACAACTTTATACAAATTTTATACAACTGCTCAAGACCCATTTTTACATGTCCATACATTTATGTGCAATATATACATCAAAAGAAATATTTACAATTATGGTATAAATTATACCCGAGGACTTTAGGCTGAATGATCCTCAATCTTTAGCAGCTCAGTCTGCTGCTCCTCTTGTCTCTGTATCTGTGACAGCAATAAAAGCTATCGCTGAGTACTAGGACTCAGTGGTGCACAACATACTAAAATAATCTTTATGCAAAAATAAAATCATATTTATTCAAAATTTTGACTAAACATGAGCATTAAACACAAAACATGAATTATGAGATTTTAATGCAAACCACGTTCATTTCAAAGTATCAAAACACATTTCATAAAACCCACAGTTAAATCATGCTATTCGAAACAAATAGAATCTCAATAGCCAGAAGCTAAAGAGAAATCACATCACAAGGCTAGCTAGCTCAAATATATGGATATCCATTCACGTCCTCTTCTACTGGCACACCTCAACACTTCTCCAGAGAAGGAATCAAAATTCGAAACTAATTACCCCTACTAGTCGTGCTAGTGAGGTGTTCAAATATATGGTCATGACACTGTGGTTTCAAAACTTATCTTAACAATTTGCTAAACATTGTCATTTCAAATATACACAATAACTTTCACAGTTTAAATCAAAACATCATAAATAATGTCACAATTAAACTTTCAACAATTCCAAAGCACAAGTAAAATACATATTTCGTTCACTTTATCAATGAATTTTAAAGCATGGAGATGTTGTGCACAAACCTCAAGCGAGTCGTCCCTTAGCCTCGACTCGGTTCCTCGGGTTCCTTCCCGATATTCTTTTTAACTGAAACACACAATTTTACAATGTTTCAGTACTAGAACTTAACACAAATCCAAAATAAATTTAGCTTCATATTTACCTAGTTCTACCGTGTTAAATTCGAAGTTCTCAAAATTTTTGTGTTTCGGGTTACTATTCACTACACTATTCAAGTCAAATAGTTGACTTTCTAAGGCTTAATAGGTATGGGAACTCCAAGTTCACCCACATACCACATTGTGGTCATTAAATTTTTTGGTTTTGGTCATTTTCTCAAAGCTTAAATCCTTTTGGTCAAATTGTCAAATTTTCAGTTTTGGTGCTACAAGTTGCACTATTCCATTAGCCCTTTTACTGTTGGAATTTGGCAAAACTTCCTTCATAGAAAATGTTCCTTATTGTCTTAAGTGTATTCTCACTTTTGGATCACCCCAATTGGAGTTTTGTAGCTCAAGTTATAGCCAAAATACAATTACTGTTCACGTGCACTATTCATGCTGCAATTTAGGTTCTGGCATATTTTTGATCCAACTTCATTCAATGATTTGATCAAGTTAAGTCCATAATTTGGTCTAATTTCCTTCATACGAAATGTTCTGCTATGTCTTAGGTTTCCATCGGTTCAAGAATCGCCTAAATCGGAGTTTTCTAGAGAGAGTTATAGCCATTGGAACTTTACTGTTCAAATGGAAATCTGCAGTTTTGCAGGTTCAATAACTCAACTTTGCTTAATCATTTGATTAGGTTAATGGCATAATTTGGGTTGGTGTTCTTCATAAAAGTTTTAGATCTATGTCTTATCTAATTACTGGAAAAAGTTCAGGTCATTCTGACCTTCCTAGCTCGAGTTATGACCAAATGAACAATTACTGTTCATTTGGTCAGTTTGTGCAGTGGCAGCCTGCTCTCATTTCACTTTGGTCAATTGGTTCACTAAGTTTTGGTCAGTTTTTGGCCATGGTTCCTTAATGAAAATTGTGCTATTTTATGTCTATTTTCATCTCCAATTAGTGGCATATCAATTAGACTTGTAAAATTTCCGTTTTGATCCTTCAAAGTTGGTTTGGTCATGCTGCCAGCAGCATGACCATTTGACCTACGAATTTAACTTCCATTCTCACAATTTCCACACATCTCTTTTGGTCATTATTGACCATTTTTCATCTCACAATAGACCAAAGTCATCATTTATGCATTTCTCCAAAATTTGCCTCAAAACTCTAATCTCACTACTTTGTTGCAATTAATCACATTTAAGAATTTCAACTTAACCATTCAACTAATTAAAGCTTTTAAACTCATTCTAATGCATCAAACCAATTACATGTTCAATTCTATCAATTCCATCAAACCCTAACCCCCATCAAGTTGGCTGAATTTCCCTTTTTCCCTCAACACAATATTTCTTTCCTATTTTCATTAAATTTTCACTTGCTCAACATCATTTTCATAAGTATAAATTAATTTAAGTTAGGAGAGGGAGACTTACCTTTGATGAAGCTTTTCCCAACTTCAATCTCATCACTTTTTCTTCCTTTCTTTGCTTCTAAGTTCTTAACCAAGGTCTAATATCAAGATTTGGTGTTGGGAATTATGAAGAAAATTTAGGGTTTTATGAGCTTCAAATATTCATCAATGGAGGATTTTTGAGAGAAATGGAGAGAGAGAGGGACGGTTGGACATGGGGAGGAAGAAAGTGATTTTTTTCTTTTCAATTGTTAGTAATTATCCCCTTTTAGAAGACCAAAAATTCCAATTTAATAAAATAAATTAATTAATCCTTTATGACATCATGCATGATGTCATCACCTTTGACTTTCCGATCTTCTTTTTTTTTCTATTTATTTTTTTCTATTAGTTCTTTAATTTAATTCTCGATTCTGAAATTTTCTTTTCTCCAATTTTATTTGACAGTTAGGTCAGGAGTCAGCTCTTGGGGTCAACTGACCAAATTGCCCCTCGCAGGTTCAACCCGGTTTGTAAATAATTCCTTATTTCTTCTGGCTCCCTGACCTAATTATTTGACTGGCTTAACAGTTCTTTTTCGTGATTTTCTTTTTTCCACTATGTTTATAAGGGTCCTAAGGACCGCAGCGTTACTTTTTACGGTTCGAAATTTGAGTTTAAAATGACTTCGCAGTCGTTCCCGAGGAGGTCACCCATCGCTATGACTCTCGGCTCGTTTAACCTCTTATGTTCTGTTTTTCTTATTTATAGTTAACTAATTAAACATTACTAATTATTTGTGTTTATGGCTTCTCAAGTTGTCTTAAGTGTGGCCCTAATCCCATTAATTGTCCGGACCGACACCGGTCACCGGAACAGTGAAATATACCAGGCTATACAAATAGGGGTGTTACAATTCTCCCCCCCTTAAAATAAATTTCGTCTCGAAATTTTACCTGGTATCAATTTCTGAATAGCTGTGGGTGTTGTTTCTCATGTCCTCCTCTCGTTCCCAAGTAGCTTCTTAGCCCGAATGATGGTTCCACAGCACTTTTACCAATGGTATCTGCTTATTCTGTAACTGCTTCACCTCATAAGCCAGAATCTTTATGGGTTCTTCTTCATATGTGAGGTCTGGATTCACTTCTATTTCTTCTATTGGTAGTACATGAGATGGGTCTGATCGATACCTCCTCAACATCGACACATGGAAGACGTTATGTATCTTCTCTAACTCTAGAGGTAGTGCCAAACGATAAGCCAAAGGACCCACTCTTTCCAATGCATCATATGGCCCGATAAAACGAGGACTTAGTTTCCCCTTCCTGCCAAATCTCATAATCCTCTTCTAAGGAGAAACTTTGAGGAAAACTTTCTTACCCACTGCATACTGAATATCCCTTCTTTTCAAATCAATATAGGACTTCTGACGGTCTGATGCAGATTTAAGTCGATCTCTGATCACTCTGATTTTCTCTTCAATCTGTTAAACAATTTCGGGTCCAATCATTTTTCTTTCACCCACGTCATCACAACACAACGGGGTTCCACATTTCCTGCCATACAAAGCTTCATATTGAGGCATCCCAATGCTTGATTGGTAGCTATTGTTGTAAGCAAACTCAATCAAAGGTAAGTGTGTATCCCAACTGCCCTCAAACTCAATCACACAAGCCCGTAGCATGTCCTCCAAGATCGGAATTACCCTCTCAGACTGGCCATCTGTCTGTGGATGGAATGCAGTACTGAAGTTCAATCTAGTTCCTAGGGCTCTCTGAAGACTACCCCATAATCTAGAAGTGAACCTAGGATCTCTGTCTGACATGATGGATACTGGCACTCCATGCAGTCTCACAATCTCATCGATGTATAACTTGGCCAATCTTTCCAAACTATAATCCATCTGAACTGGCAGAAAATGAGCAGACTTAGTTAGTCTGTCGAGAATGACCCATACTGCATCATAACTCTTCTGTGTCCTCGGAAGTCCCATCACAAAATCCATCGTTATTCTTTCCCATTTCCAACTGCATGCGGTAGTGGATGTAACAACCCAGTAGGTACTTGATGCTCTGCCTTCACTTGCTGACAAGTTAGGCATTTGGATACAAACTCTGCCACATCTCGTTTCATACCCATCCACCAGTAATGCTCCTATAGCCCTCTATACATTTTTGTACCACTAGGGTGCATGGCAAAAGGAGACTCATGTGCTTCCTTCAAAATGATCTTCCTCAATTCAACATCATTAGGAACACATATTCTGCCCTGGTGTAGCAGTAGACCATCATCTCTGATTGAGAATTCGGGTTTCTTGCCCTGCCTGACTTCTTCCAACAGCTTCTGATACTTCTGATCATTCTGAGCAGCCATTCTAATCTTATCAATCAACACTGGCTGTACATGCCATGCAACTGCTGTCTGCCCATCATCATTAATCTCTAAACTAGCACGTAATGATCTCAACTCATGTACCAAAGACAAAGGAGTAACTTGTAGACTTGCCATAGTCTTGCGACTTAGGGCGTCAGCCACAACATTAGCTTTCCCTGGCTGATAGTCTATCAGACAATCATAGTCTTTTATCAACTCTAACCATCTCCTCTGTCTCAAATTCAACTCTTTCTGGGTTCCCAAATACTTCAAACTCTTATGATCTATATAGATGTAACACTTCTCCCCATACAAATAGTGTCTCCAGATCTTAAGAGCAAACACAATAGCTGCAAGCTCCAAGTCATGTGTCGGATAATTTCTCTCATGCGGTTTTAGCTGGCGTGATGCATAGGCAATAACATTTCGATCTTGCATCAATACACAGCCTAACCCATTGTGAGAAGCATCACTATATACTGTATATTCTTTACCCGGAGTAGGTAAAGTCAGGACTGGAGCTTCAGTCAAACATCTCTTCAATTCATCAAAACTCTACTAGCATTTGTCCGTCCACTAAAATTTTACATCTTTTCTAAGTAGCTTGGTCAATGGAGATGCCAACATGGAGAATCCCTTCACAAATCGATGGTAGTATCCGGCTAAACCCAGAAAACTACGAATTTTTATGACATTTCTGGGTGGCCTCCAATTAAGGACAGCTTCAATCTTACTTGGATCTACCTTGATGCCCTCTTCTGATACTACATGCCCCAAGAAAGATATTTCTTTCAGCCAAAATTCACACTTCGACAATTTGGCATATAGCTGTTTCTCCCTCAAAGTCTGCAGTATAATACGCAGATGTATATCATGCTCTTCTGCATTCCTCGAATAGACCAATATATCATCTATGAATACCACAACAAACTGGTCGAGGTATGGTCTGAAGATAGTGTTCATCAGATCCATAAAAGCAGCCGGAGCATTAGTTAACCCAAATGGCATAACTAGGAACTCATAATGGCCATAGCGGGTTTTGAAAGCAGTTTTGGCAATACTCTGCTCTTGTACTTTCAACTGATAATAACCTGATCTTAGGTCAATTTTGGAGAACACAGCTGCACTCCTCAACTGATCAAACAAATCATCAATACGGGGCAATGGATATCTATTCTTTATTGTCACCTTATTCAACTGCCGATAGTCAATGCATAACCGGAGAGTGCCATCCTTCTTCTTAACAAACAATACTGGCGCTCCCCAAGGTGACACACTAGGGCGGATAAAGCCCTTGTCAAGCAACTCCTGCAACTGTACTTTTAACTCTTTTAATTTTGCAGGTGCCATTCTATATGGTGTTATGGAGATTGGGTCCACACCAGGCATAACATCAATCTCAAACTGCACCTCTCTTTCTGGAGGTAATCCTGACAATTCATCAGGAAATACATCCGGAAAATCACATACAATAGGGATGTCCCTTAGTGCTGGACTCCCCACTTGGGTGTCTATCACATGTGCTAAATATGCTTCACACCCCTTTCTGATCATTCTTCTAGCTAGTGCAGCCGAAATGATGTTTGATGGCAGTAAATGCCTCTCCCCGTGTATTACCACATCACCGTATAAAGGGAGACCAAAAGTGACTGTCTTCAGTCTACAGTCAATCATGGCATGATGCCTGGCTAACCAATCCATGCCCAAGATGATATCATACTCTCTGAAGGGCATTTCAATCAAGTCTGATGGGAAAACATGTCCTTGGATCACCAAAGGACAATCTCTATAAATTATGTTAACCCGGACCTCTTGTCCTAACGGACTAGTTACTAGCACTTCAAAATCCATTTGCACACATAGAACAGCAAGTGAACTGACTATGCTAGCACTAACATATGAATGGGTTGAAACCGGATCAAACAACACAAATACATCTTGATCAGAGACAGAGAATGTACCAGCTACCACATCAGAAGTCTCAGCCTCTTCTCGTTGTCTCATTGTGTAGATTCTGGTTGAAGCACTTCCTTGTCTCCGATCGACCAATCGCGTTCTCGATCGCTTGAAGTAGTGCCTCTACTTCTACCTCTTCCTCTGCCAACTAACTGTGAACCTCTGAGAGCAGGACTCTGAATAGATCCCTCGGCAGTAGTAGGAGCTGGACTATATCTCGGAGCACTAGTACAGTCTTTAGCTATATGGCCCTTGCCACCACAGTTAAAGCAGGCTCCAGTGGCCCAGTAGCACTTCCCCCCATGAATCTTGCCACAAGTCTCACGGTGGGCGAATGTGAACCCTCGCCGATCACGACTGCACCTAGGGGGTCTCTGTCCGGAGAATCGGCCCCTACTAAATCTTTCACCTCGACCCCTGCTGGGTCCGCTAAATTTCTTCTTTTTCCCAGAAGTCCCACCAGAACTCGGCTCTACAGAATTTTCCCCCTTGTCTTTGTCTGATTTCTCAGCTTTCTCTGATTTTTCTTTCACTGGGGTTGCTTCTGATTCTATTCTTTCCAACTCAAGTGCTTGAGACATGAGCTCTGAAAAGTTGCTATGTCGAAATCCCACAACTTGCATCCTTATGCTGGGCTTCAAACCCGTCTCAAATCTCTTGCACCTTGCCTTGCTAGTAGTAAGGAGACTCCCCGCATAGTGACTCAGGTGGGAGAACTCTCTCTCATACTCTGCCACTAATCGATTTCCTTGCTTCAAACTCAAAAATTCTTGCAGTTTCTGATCAACATATGCATCTGGGATGTATTTACGTCAACTCTCGATGAAGTCATCCTGTGTCAAGATCGGTGGTTCACCAAGCCGTGGGGATGGTCTTCCACCAATCATACGCATCCCCTTGCAGTAGAGACACAGAATACTCAAACTTCAGTTCATCTTGGCAGTGCAACTTCTTAAATACTCTGTCCATTCTTTCAAGCCATTGCTCTACCTCTAAAGGGTCCACTGTAACCTTAAATTCTGCAGCCCCATACTTTAATAACTTGTCATACTGTCTGGCTGGAGGTAATGGTTGTGCCATAGGTGGTTGTGGTGGAGTTTGAACAGGCATACCCCCAGCCATTTGTTGAAACATTGCCGCCATCTGTAAACCGTGGCAGGAATCGCGCATTTGCGAGGCCGGGTGCTCTCGACCCACTGACATTCATTAAAGTTGGGGCTTCCTCTTGTGCCTCAGCCTCAACAGACTGCTCAACTGAGCGATCCCCTTCTTCCATTTCAGTCTGAAGTTAGGGTATCTCCTGAACAAGTAACACATGGAGATTTCCCTCTGTTAGTTCATATTCATGATGTAATGCACTGTATGTAACAATTATGGACATTGAGCAGTTGTACTTAACAAGAAAGACACAAATTTATATGTTAAAACATACTTCAAATATTTGCTCTGATACCACTAAAACATGTCACACCTTACCCCTCTGTAAGGCATAACATGATCCCGTAGAATACCTAATGAACTACCGAACTTCACCTACCGATAACTCATTACGTACCCTACAAGGGATTTTAAAACAATTTTCTTATTTTTGATAAGTGGTGAGCATTTCTACTAAGTATTTTAAACATGTAATTAAGTTGAAAGCTAGCTGGAAATTTTAGCCCATTTTATTTTTCCGCAAATTTTATAAAACTTTTGACAGAGTTCCCTCTGTATTTTGAGAAAATAGTTCTTCAAATACCTGTAAAAAGCACTTCTAAAAATTTTCTCAACAACTGCTTCAATTTCAAACTCAATCTCAAACAATTTCTCAACACATTTATCAACTTTCAATTTCAGATCCAGTATCCAACAATCATCAAAATACTAACAATCCATTTCATTCAAATTAAATAAAATAGTTCCATTCATATTTCATTAGAAACAAAACAATTTGAATAGATCATTACAAAATTTACATTAAGAGAATTTCAATCTACAATATATATTACAACTTTATACAAATTTTATGCAACTGCTCAAGACCCATTTTTAAATGTCCATACATCTATGTGCAATATATACATCAAAAGAAATATTTACAATTAGGGTATAAATTATACCCGAAGACTTTAGGCTGAATGATCCTCAATCTTTAGCAGCTCATTTCTGCTGCTCTGCTCTCAGATCTGCATGATAAAGAATAAAGCTATCGCTGAGTACTAGGACTCAGTGGTGCACAACATACTAAAATAATCTTTATGCAAAAATAAAATCATATTTATTCAAAATTTTGACTAAACATGAGCATTAAACACAAAACATGAATTATGAGATTTTAATGCAAACCACGTTCATTTTGAAGTATCAAAACACATTTCATAAAACCCACAGTTAAATCATGCCATTCGAAACAAATTGAATCTCAATAGCCAGAAGCTAAAGAGAAATCACATCACAAGGCTAGCTAGCTCAACTATATGGATATCCATTCACATCCTCTTCTACTGGCACACCTCAACACTTCTCCAGAGAAGGAATCAAAATTCGAAACTAATTACCCCCACTAGTCGTGCTAGTGAGGTGTTCAAATATATGGTCATGACACTGTGGTTTCAAAACTTATCTTAACAATTTGCTAAACATTGTCATTTCAAATATACACAATAACTTTCACAGTTTAAATCAAAACATCATAAATAATGTCACAATTAAACTTTCAACAATTCCAAAGCACAAGTAAAATACATATTTCGTTCACTTTATCAATGAATTTTAAAGCGTGGAGATATTGTGCACAAACCTCAAGCGAGTCGTCCCTTAGCCTCCACTCGGTTCCTCGGGTTCCTTCCCAATATTCTTTTCAACTGAACACACAATTTTACAATGTTTCAGTACAAGAACTTAATACAAATCCAAAATAAATTTAGCTTCACATTTACCTAGTTCTAACGTGTTAAATTCGACGTTCTCGAAATTTTTGTGTTTCGGGTTACTATTCACTACACTATTCAAGTCAAATAGTTGACTTTCTAAGGCTTAATAGGTATGGGAACTCCAACTTCACCCACATACCACATTGTGGTCATTAAATTTGTTGGTTTTGGTCATTTTCTCAAAGCTTAAATCCTTTTGGCCAAATTGTCAAATTTTCAGTTTTGGTGCTACAAGTTGCACTGTTTCATTGGCCCTTTTACTGTTGGAATTTGGCAAAACTTCCTTCATAGAAAATGTTCCTTATTGTCTTAAGTGTATTCTCACTTTTGGATCACCCCAATTAGAGTTTTGTAGCTCAAGTTATAGCCAAAATACAATTACTGTTCACGTGCACTGTTCATGCTGCAATTTAGGTTCTGGCAGATTTTTTATCCAACTTCATTCAATGATTTGATCAAGTTAAGTCCATAATTTGGTCTAATTTTCTTCATAAGAAATGTTCTACTATGTCTTAGGTTTCCATCGGTTCAAGAATCGCCTAAATCGGAGTTTTCTAGAGAGAGTTATAGCCATTGGAACTTTACTGTTCAAATAGAAATCTGCAGTTTTGTAGGTTCAATAACTCAACTTTGCTTAATCATGTGATTAGGTTAATGGCATAATTTGGGTTGGTGTTCTTCATGAAAGTTTTAGATCTATGTCTTATCTAATTACTGGTAAAATTTCAGGTAATTTTGACCTTCCTAGCTCGAGTTATGACTAAATGAACAATTACTGTTCATTTGGTCAGTTTATGCAGTGGCAGCCTGCTCTCATTTCACTTTGGTCAATTGGTTCACTAAGTTTTGGTCAGTTTTTGGCCATGGTTCCTTAATGAAAATTGTGCTATTTTATGTCTATTTTCATCTCCAATTGGTGGCATATCAATTAGACTTGTAAAATTTCCATTTTGGTCCTTCAAAGTTGGTTTGGTCATGCTGCCAGCAGCATGACCATTTGACCTACGAATTTAACTTCCATTCTCACAATTTCCACACATCTCTTTTGGTCATTATTGACCATTTTTCATCTCACAATAGACCAAAGTCATCATTTATGCATTTCTCCAAATTTTGCCTCAAAACCCTAATCTCACTACTTTGTTGCAATTAATCACATTTAAGAATTTCAACTTAACCATTCAACTAATTAAAGCTTTTAAACTCATTCTAATGCATCAAACCAATTACATGTTCAATTCTATCAATTCCATCAAACCCTAACCCCCATCAAGTTGGCTGAATTTCCCTTTTTCCCTCAACACAATATTTCTTTCCTTTTTTCATTAAATTTTCACTTGCTCAACATCATTTTCATAAGTATAAATTAATTTAAGTTAGGAGAGGGAGACTTACCTTTGATGAAGCTTTTCCCAACTTCAATCTCTTCACTTTTTCTTCCTTTCTTTGCTTCTAAGTTCTTAACCAAGGTCTAATATCAAGATTTGGTGTTGGGAATTATGGGAATTATGAAGAAAATTTAGGGTTTTATGAGCTTCAAATATTCATCAATGGAGGATTTTTGAGAGAAATGGAGAGAGAGAGGGACGGTTGGACATGGGGAGGAAGAAAGTGATTTTTTTCTTTTTAATTGTTAGTAATTATCCCCTTTTAGAAGACCAAAAATCCCAATTTAATAAAATAAATTAATTAATCCTTTATGACATCATGCATGATGTCATCACCTTTGACTTTCCGATCTTCTTTTTTTTTCTATTTATTTTTTTCTATTAGTTCTTTAATTTAATTCTCGATTCCAAAATTTTCTTTTCTCCAATTTTATTTGACAGTTAGGTCAGGAGTCAGCTCTCGGGGTCAATTGACCAAATTGCCCCTCACAGTTTCAACTCGGTTTGTAAATAATTCCTTATTTCTTTCGGCTCCCTGACCTAATTATTTGACTTGCTTAACAGTTCTTTTTCGTGATTTTCTTTTTTCCACTATGTTTATAAGGGTCCTAAGGACAGCAGCGTCACTTTTTACGGTTCGAAATTTGAGTTTAAAACGACTTGCGATGCTCTCAGGAGGTCACCCATCATTGTGACTCTACTGCTTAACCTCTTATGTTCTATTTTTCTTATTTATAGTTAACTAATTAAACATTACTAATTATTTGTGTTTATGGCTTCTCAAGTTGTTTTAAGTGTGGCCCTAATCCCATTAATTGTCCGGACCGACACCGGTCTCCAGAACAGTGAAATATACCAGGCTATACAAATAGGGGTGTTACATTGCCAAAACTATTCCTGTGATTTCTGGAATCTAGGCAGATTTCTGGGCTCACATTATCAAGCAAATTTGGATAGGTTATAGTCATAATTTAGTATCATGGTCTTTATATGAATTATTCCCCTATGTATATGCTCAATTTAGTGCATACTATTCATTTGGTTATTTTTCAAGGTTTTAGTTTTGCATTGTCGGATTTTGCCTTAATTCAGATATCTTCCAGTCAGTTTTAGGTCAAGCATTCTTCATGAAAATTTTTGTAACGTCCCGAACTTCTGAGCTCTGAATAGTACAATTTTTAATAAAAAATAGTACTATTCAAAGCCGGTTTGAGGACTAAAAATAAGATAAAAATAAATTGAAATAAGCAAAATAAAAATCAAAGTAACCATCAGGTTATGGACTTAATCGGTATTATCGAAAAATATTAACTATAACCCGATAAAGGGCATTTTGGTCAATTCACTTCAAGAGTCGATTTTTGACCTAAATGTCAATAAAAAAGAGTGAGATTAAAACATTGAAAAAGAATTAAAAATATGGAGATGTGTATGAAAATTAAAAAGGACATGAAGGAAATTAAGTGAATTCTTATAATTATATTAATTATAATTAAAATTAAATTTACCTAAAGCAAGATAATAATAATATATATATATATATATATAAGACAAAATTAATAAATGATGTTTATCTTCTTCTTCTTTCTCTCCAAATGGCCGAACCACTCTCCCTCTCTTCCTTTCACCATTGTTGACATTCCAAGCTTCAATTTACTTGAATTTCTACCATAAAACCTATAGCTACTTGAGATAAAACTTGTTCTTTGATCTTGAAAAGAAGATTGGAAGCAAAAGAAGTGAGGAATCTTGAAGTTTTGGAAGTTGGGAAAATTTCCTAAGTGAGGTATGTGCAAATTAAGCTTAAATTCTTGTATATCACTTGAATTTAAGTTGAAATATGTAGAAATTACAAAGAAAATGATAAAAATCATGTATGATTGAAGGCATGGAATTTCAGCCAACTTTAGGAGGACTAGGGTTTTGATGATTTGATGAAATTAAACTTTCTTACTACTGTTACTTAATGTGTATACATGGTTTGTATGTTGAGAACTTGCTTGGAGTAAGAAGATGTGAAATTAGGGTTTTGGAGAAATTAGGATTTTTGTGCTATGAAATGAAATTGATGTATATAAAGTCATATGAGGGCTAATTAATGTGCATTGAATGAAGAATGATGTAGTTTGGTGAAAGAATTAATATGGAGGATAATGAGACTTGGGTTGTGAATCTGGACAGCCTAAGTCCAATAGCTTTGGAGGCTTATAAGTTGAGCTACATAGCTCTAATTGGTGTAAAACTAATTGAAGATGAAACTTAAGATAAAATGTCAAAACTTTCATTAAGACAACTTGCCTAGAAAATGACCATAAGTTACCCTAATTAAGACTTGAATCCGGGTTACCAATTCTGAACCTGGAGAAGATGACCAAAGGAACAGTACTTAGTAAATTAGTCATAACTCACTCTAAAAACTTTAATTTAAGTGATTCTTAAACCTATGGAATTCTAATACATAGGAGAACAATTTATATGGAGAACTTAAAGCCAAATTATGACCCTAACTCAACTAAATTGCTAGACAAAATTGGTCCAAAAAACGTGTCCTGGTTCCAAACTGAACCTGAAATTCGGAACATTTAGGTATCCAACCAGTTTTGAAAAAATTACCATAACTCAAGCTACAAAATCGCAAATATAGTAATTCCAAAGCCATAATTCTCCTAGAACATAGGATTACAACTTTTCTCTTTAGACTAGAACTCAGTTCTTAGAGCAAAGTAGGGGAGTTGTTAGGATAAGTTAAGAATGTCAAATCTGGAATTCCTGCACCTGAAGCATTTTGCCTTATGACCTCCGAATGGTTATCAGGTTATAAGTTCCTCTACAAAACTCCAATTAAAGTGATTTAAAAAGATTTGGAAACCTAAGACAAAGGCCTAAAACTTTGTTTTAGGGACCTGAAGCTAATTTTAAGCCTAAAATGCTTGGATATTAGTTGCAAAATTTGGTGAAATTCTGGAAAATAAGGAAAGTGCAAGGTTTAGTACCCTAGAACAATACTTAGTAATTTGACCATAACCAGAGCTACAAAACTTCAATTTGAGTAATTCAAAAAGAAATTAAAGCTAAGACATAAAGAAATAACTTTCATGAAGAAAGTGTGATCAAATTGATTTTGCATCTTGGCCAAATTTCTAAGGAAAGTTAAAGTAGCAATTATGGAATTTATGAAACTTCCACAAAATGATTTGAAATGTGATATGTACTTAATATAAATGATTTAATGAACACATAAATCACATGAATATGTAATTGGGACTTATGTTCTCATCATGATTGGAATGAAAATGATATGAATCATGAATAACACGTGTTGAAATAATGAGACTTATGAACATATAATGATACTAAATTGCCGATGTATGCTTAGACATCAGTGTAAGGGTTGGATCGATTGCCTTGCCAATTAGGGACCACAGATGCAGTACTGCCCATGGCTTTCGAGCCTACTTCAAGAATAATCATTGATAGACAATGTATGTCTGACATGGTTATTCTTCTGGCTTTATGCCTGACATGCTGGCAATTTTTGCCTGGCAGTTTTATTGGCTTTTATGCATGACAACTAGCTTTATACTTGACAGATGTATACCTGATAGGCACATGGGGTGTCTAACTAGTATACTCCCATGTATCCAGTCTTAACAGTCTATTAGAGGTTGCATTGGGCATTGAAATAAATCTAATAAGTTAAATATTAAAAGAGGAAGAAAAAGATTCCAAATGAATTAAATTGCTCCTAAAGATCAACAAATGTATATGACTCATAATAAATTGGAAATGCATCTCTTTTATGATACTACAAACTTGAAATATTTATTTTTATTTGTTTAGTTCATTTTTTATTTTATTATTACACAACTAAGCAATATGCTAAGCACGATGGATTTTCCTTACATAGGTACTGGAGATAAAGCACAGTAGATGCTAGACTGAGATTTAGAGATCTGGTCTGTAGTAGTGTTGTGTCACCTCATCCCGACATTTTGGTAGGGCCCAATGAGCTACAGAAATTTTGTCTTTGTACATTGTAATTAAATATTAAGATTGTAATTCAAATTCTGAATGTCTATCATAATTTTGTACATTATGTAAGTAAATGAATTTAGTAAATTTCATGGATGAAATGAGTTGGAAATTTGATATGGATCAATATGAATAAATGATTGGAAATTATGATTGAGGATCATATTATGATTTGAAATTATTGAAAATGATGATGAGATTTTATTTGAACAGGCAAATGTTTAACAGGTTAAATGTAAATAAAATAGGGAAAACTCTGGCAGTTTCTCCATTTAAATATTGTGATTTTAAAAAAGAATGGAACTAAAATTAATAATGAAGAAGGAAAAATAAGATAAGATGCTCTGGCATAGTATATGGCATTCCTTACTCGGCTACATTGTAGATCGGACAAGGGGTGTTACAATTTTAGCATATTGTCTTATCTTTAATTTGCCTTTAGTTTCACATCAATTGAAATTATGTAGCTCAAGTTATAACCATTTAATCCCACTGGACTCAAGCTGTCAAGATTTACACTTAATGCACAATACCAATTCATTTAATTTCTTCACCCTATCTGTGACACCCCTTACCCGTCTACAGTGTAGCCAAGCGAGGCATGTCACAATTGGTACCAAAGCATCTTAACTTATCTCATTTCATTCTTAAATTTTCCACATTTTATTTTTATTAAATTTAAATCTAATTATTTTAATGAAGAAACTGACGGAGTTTTCCCTAATTTATTAATATTCTGATGATTTTCCCACCTGATTGAAAAACAAATGCAATAATATTCTCATTCTTATGTTTTGATTCTCATCATCAATTTAATGTCACTCATATAAATACATATGAAATTCCAAATCATTTCCATGCATACACAACTCAACTATGAAATTTAAAACTTTATTAATTTACACCATGTGCAAATTTAATATACAAATATATATTTCACAATAATTACATAAGTGTCTGATTTACATTACAAAATGGAAGTTTAATTACAAATTACAAATTTCAAAATAAAAAATTACTAATGAAGCCTAATGGTCCTACCCAAAACATTACACGGATGAGGGACACTAGACACAATGCATATCTGACTTTCACCCAGTCTGAGGTCTGCTGGGCTCTCGCTCTGTATCTCTAGTACCTACGCGTGGCAAAAAGCAACACGCTAAGCAATACAGCTTAGTGGTGCCAATATAAAATAAAAATAAACTAAAATAAATAAATATGTAGAAATTATATTGTCATTTTATGCAGACTAAATTTCTAGTAATTATTCGTAATATTCTTAATATTAGTATTTTTTATGTTCATTATTTGGTTATAAATTATTAAGACTTATTTTGGTTGCCCAAGTAACCTATACCAATTGACTGGACTGGATAAACAGGTAAACTGGAACTGGGTACCAAGTACCTCGGGCCATCACACTATCAGTCACAAGGTGTCTACCAGGTGTTCAATAGAACGGCTAATAAGCCATATCAAACATCAAGCATAAAGCCAAGTGTATCAATCATAGCAAAATGGCCATAGGCCATAATATCATAAAATGGCATAAAATGCCATAAATCACGAATGGCACAAAACCATATGCAGTACTACTATCAGAACCCTAATGGCATGCCAACCTATCCAAACCAATCATACTAGGGATACTAGGGCATGTTACAAAGTTAATTATTTAATTCTTTGCACTTAATTTTTGGTGATTACTATTCACCTTACTATTCATGCATAATTATTTACTTTTTCATATTTAATAGGTAGGCAAGTTCCAATTGCACTAAAATACCACATTTTGGGTTTTACATATGTTGGCATTGGTTGCCAATTTCAATTCAAAGCTCATTGAAAGTTATTTCAAATTTTCAAATTTGGTTACTTAGGTTTACTGTTCTATTGGACCAATCTACAGTGATAATTTGGCTAAACTTTCTTCATCAAAGTTGTTCCTTAATGTGTCTTTTTTATTTCCCTTTTTGAATTACTTCAATTGGAGTTTTGTAGCTCAAGTTATGGCATTTTTTACCATAACTGGCCGGATTGGTCATTGTCCATATTTTCTAGGCAGAATTTGGTTCTGGCAGTTTTGGTGTCCTAATTTTGGCTAGCAATTTGAATTGGTTATGGTCAGAATTTGAGTTTCTATTCACCATGAAAGTTGTTTTACATTATCTAAGCTTTCTAGGGGTCCAAGAATCAGGTCATTTGGACCTCTCTACACAAAGTTATGGCCATATGAACAAACACTATTTATTTAGTCATTTTCCAAGTCCAGAATTTTGGTTACTCGGATTTAGGCAAATTTTAGGTCATTCTAAGTTAGTTTTCTGAGCAAGGTCTCTTCAAAAAAATGTGGCATTATACCCCTAATTTCACCTCCAATTAGCTTTGCACTAATTGAAGCTACACAAGTCAAGTTAGGACTGCACAAACCTACTAGACTCAAACATCTAGAATTTCTAGCAATTAAACAGCCTCTCCAATTCATTATTCTATGCCACAATTGATCTCAAATTAAGGTCAATTCATCTCAAATAGTCACTAATTGACCATTAGAACACCAATTCACTATCAATTGAGCAAAACCCTAATTTTGCTCAAACCCTAATTCCTAATTTTTCTAATCTTGCACTACACATACAATTTAAAATTCTAATTCACTTAAACACATAAAAAGGCATCTCTACACCATTTTAATTCATTTAAAAGTCATCAAATCCTAGCTTCTTCATGGTTGCTGAAATTTTGGTTATACATACATGTGGATTTCATTCCATTTCCTTGCAATTTTCTAACTCAAACTAAGTTCCTAAATAAGAATAAGGAGAGAGAGTGAAAGGATTGGCACTAACCTCACTAAACAGAATTTTCTCCTCGCTAAACTTCAATTTTCTTTCCCTTTCTTAGTAGCAAAACACTCTAGGAGGCTCTAAAGATGACTTTTAATGTTGGGGCTTTGAGTTTTTGGGTGAGAAACAAGGGGATTCAAGCTTGAAGAAAAGAGAAAAATGGAGGAGATGAGGGAGAGCTAGTTCGGCCAGCTTGTGGAAGAAAGAAGAAACAAACTTTATTTTTAATTTTTTGACTTCTTTTATCCATTTTAATGAGTTTTAAGTGTGCTTGTTGCATGGTGATTGGCTAAGAGGTTTTTATTGCATCATGGTGACCTCATGGCCATGTAGTAATTAGGATTAAATTTCATTTTCTTTTTCTCTCTTTTCTACTCATTTTTAATTAAATTTTTATCAATATTTATTCATATTTTATGTCATATATCTCACTTACTTGAATGGACAAGTTGGTCAAAAATTATCTCTGAAGGTGAAATGACTAAAATTCCCTTCATTTTACTTAATGAGCTAAAATTGTTTGTATTAATTTAGAAAATTTTCTTAGCATTTTCTTGACATTCTATTACTATCTAAGGCTCAATAACTCTTCACTAGAGTCCCAAAAATTATTTTATAGGGTTTCTCCATGGGTCTAGGGCCGCTAACTGTCTTCACTATCGCTTCCCGTTAGGTCACCTATTGCCGGAGCGACGGCTCATTTAACCTTGTTGTATTTTATTACTTAAATTTTTCCTTAATTTTTCTTATCATTATTTGATTTATTTACGACTCCTCACTCTAGTTTAAATATAGTTCTAAACATTCTGACTGTCCGAACAGACATTAGTCATCGAAACAGTACAATGTATGGACTACCTAAAGTGAGGGCGTTACAGCTCTATTCGTCTAACAAAAATTTTGTCCTCAAAATTTACCTAATACAAACAGTTGAGGAAACTGTTGCCTCATCATCTCTTCACTTTCCCAGGTTGCCTCTTTGGTGTTGTGGTGCCTCCAAAGCACTTTACCAGTGGAATCTGCTTGTTCCTCAATTTTTTCACTTCCCGAGCCAGGATCCTTATGGATTCATATGTCAAATCTGGTTGGATTTTAATTTCTTCCATGGAGATGACATGTGAAGTGTCTAATCTATACTTTCTCAGCATGGACACATAAACAAATTGTGGATCTTATCTAGCTCTGACGATAAAGCTACCCTGTAGGTCACTGGACCCACACGTTCAATGACTTCATATGGGCCAATGAACCTAGGGCTTAACTTACCCTTTCTCCCAAACCTCAATACCTTCTTTCATGGTAAGACTTTGAGAAATACCTTGTCGCCAACTTCATATTCTATGTCTTTTCCTTTTAAGTCAGCATAAGATTTCTGTCTATCTAAGGCAACCTTCAAATTGGCTTTGATTAACTTCACTTTCTCCTAAGTCTGTTTCACCAGGTCTAGTCCCACAAGTTTATATTTGCCCAGTTCAATCCAACATTATGGTATTCTGCACCTCCTCCCATACAATGCCTCATACAGAGCCATCTAAATGCTAGCTTGGTAGCTAATATTGTATGCAAATTCTGCCAGTGGGAGGTATCTGTCCCAAATTCCCTCAAACTCAATAACACAACTCCTCAGCATGTCCTCAAGGACCTGAATTACTCGTTCTGACTATCCATCCATTTGAGGATGAAAAACCATGCTAAAATGGAGTTGTGTGCCCAAGGCTTCTTGCAACTTCTTCCAAAATCTAGATGTGAACCTCGCGTCTCAATCAGATATGATGGAAAGTGGGATTCCATGCAGTCTAACTATCTCACTGATATATAACTCTGCTAGCTTCTCCAGTGAGTAGTCAGTTCTAACTGGCTGATTTAATCCAATCTATCTACTATCACCCATACTGCATCATGTTTCTTCTGGGTGAGAGGTAGACCACTTATAAAGCCCATGGTGACTCAATCCCATTTCCATTCAGGTATGCTTATAGGTTGTAACAAACCTGATGGAACTTGATGTTCTGCCTTGACTTGCTAACATGTCAAGCATCTAGTTACATAGTCAGCTATATCCTTCTTCATACCAGGCCACCAGTAGTGAGGCTTCAGATCATGGTACATTTTTGTGCTTCCAGGGTGCATAGCATAAACACTGATGTGTGCCTCTTTCATAATACTGGTCTTTAATTCCCCATCATCTGGTACACACAGTCTTCCTTTGTAGTACAGACACCCATCTTCTTTCATCTCAAATTCTGTCTCCTCTGTGATTTTGCCCATAATAGCCATTAGCTTGTCATCTACCTTCTGCCCATTTTGTATCTGCTGTAGCAGGTTTGGCCTTACTTGCAACTCAACCAAAATAGCTCCATCATGAGCTAAGGACAAACGGGCATACAATGATCTCAATGCTGTAATGGACTTTCTGCTCAAGGCATCAGCAACTACATTTGCCTTCACAGGATGGTAGTCTATCACACAATCATAGTCCTTCAAGAACTCAATCCATCGCCTTTGTCTAAGGTTAAGCTCCTTCTGGGTTGGCAGATATTTCAGGCTTTTGTGGTCTGTGTATATGTAGCATTTTTCACGATACAAGTAATGCCTCTATATCTTTAGTACAAATATGATCACTGCTAACTCCAGATCATGAGTAGGGTAGTTCTTTTCATGTGGCCTTAACTATCTGGAAGTATATGTGACCACATTCTCCTCCTACATCAACACACACCTTAACCCATTATGAGAAGCATCACTGTAAACCACAAAGTCTTTTTTCGATACTGGGTGTTAACATCGGTGCTTCTGTCAACATAGCCTTCAACCTCTCAAAACTGACTTGACACTTGTCATTCCAGTCAAATTTGACATTTTTATGTAGCAACTTGGTCAGCGAAGCAACTATCAAAGAAAACCCCTTCACAAACCTTCTGTAGTAACCAGCTAGCCCCAAGAAGCTTCTTACCTCAGTTGCATTTCTGGGAGGTTTCCATTCCATCACTGCTTCAATTTTCTTGGGATCCACTCTAATTCCATCAGCTAATACTATGTGTCCAAGAAAGGAGATCTCATCCAACCAGAAGTCACACTTGGACAACATAGCATACAGCTTCTTCTCCCTCAGAGTTTGCAGAACAATCCTTAAATACTCATCATATTCTTCTCTGTTCTTGGAATACACTAGTATATCATCAATGAAGACCACTATAAACTGATCTAGGTATGAATGGAAGATACGGTTTATAAGGTCCATGAAAGCTGCTGGTGCATTTGTCAAACCAAACTGCATTACCAGAAATTCATAGTGCCCATACTGAGTCCTGAATGCAGTCTTAGGCACATCTGCATCCTTTACCCTTAACTAATGATACCCTAATCTGAGATTAATTTTGAAAAATACACCTGCTCCCTTCAATTGATCAAATAGATCATCAATTCTAGGCAATGGGTACTTTTTCCTCACAGTTACTTTGTTTAACTGTCGTTAGTCAATGCATAACCTCAAAGTCCTATCCTTCTTTTTCACAAACAGCACCAGACCTCCCCACGATGACACACTGGGGGCATATAAACCCCTTATCCAATAACTCCTACAACTGGATTTTCAACTCCTTTAATTCAGTGGGCGCTATCCTATAAGGAGCAATTGAGATTGGTGTTGTACCCGGCATTACCTCAATAGTGAATTCTACTTCCCTTTCTGGTGGCAAACCAGGTAATTCTTCATGGAAGACATCGAGGAAGTCACTCACAGTAGGAATGTCATGGAGACTAGATCTAGCCTTTCTGGTATCAATCACATGCGCCAGGTAAGCTTCACAACCCTTCCTGATCAGTCTCCTTGCAGCAGTGTCTGAGATGACATTAGACAGAAAATCTGTCCTTTCTCCCACAACTATTATTTCATCATTCTCAGGAGTTTTCAGTGTAATCCTTTTCGATCTACAGTCCACTATTTCCCAATGACGTGACAACCAATCTATTCCCAAAATAATGTCAAACTCGTGAAAAGGCAATTCAATTAGGTTTGCAGAGAACTCATACCCCTGAATCCTCAATGGACAACCTTTGTACACTCTATTTACCACCACTCTGTCACCTAGTGGATTAGTGACTAAAATGTCTTGGTCACTTTTCTCTACTTGAATTCCCCTTTCCACAGGTAACTCAATGCAGATGTATGAATGTGTGGATCCTGGATCCACCAATGCATGCACAGGTATGTCATGGAGAGAGAACATACCCCTGATGACATCTGAGGCATCCTGCTCCTCCTGAGCCATCATAGCATATGCCCTTGCTGGTGCCCTGGCCTCTGGCCTCTCAGCTAACTCTAAAGCTGGCCTCTGTGATGTACCAGTTGCCATAGATTTACTTGGCCTTCTACCCCTTTAAGCTGCAAGGGCAGGCCTGTCTGCTTGTGCTGGAGCAGCTGTAACAGTCCACCTTGGGCAATCTCTGATCTGGTGCTTAGTAAACCCACACTAGAAGTAACCCCTAGTCACTCCCCAACATTTACCCTTGTACCACTTATGGCAATGCAGACAGGCTGAAGAAACTGCTGGGGCTGGTCCCCTATACACCATCCCTGGAGAGCTGTCCACTGATGGTGTAGACTAGCCTCTCCTTGGTGTAAACTAAGATATGGGCCTTTAGGACTGGCCCTGACCTTGTGGCTGACTAATACTCTGAGTAGAAGGACCTCTAAACTTTTTACCAGGTGTAAAGGATGAACTAGTCTGACCCGGACCTCTCTTTTACTGTCTATCCCTTCTGCTCTGCTCATTAATTCTAGCCCTTTCTACTTTTAATGCAGCTTCAACCAATTTTCCAAAGTTGGTAATCCCCAAAGTTGTTATCATGAGCTTGATATTATCATTTAACCTTTCTTCAAATCTCCTGCACTTTTTAGCTTCAGTAGGTACTATCTCCCTTCCATATCTACTCAGTCTCACAAATTCCTGCTCATACTCTGATACTGACAATTGTCTCTGCCTCAGGCTAATAAATTTTCTTCTCCTCTCTTTCAAGTACACATTGTTGACATACATCTTTTTAAACTCCGTAAGAAAGAACTCCCATGTGATCTGATCTAGCTGCACCTCTCTGGATACTGTGTCCCACCACTGGTAAGCATCATCCTGAAATAGGGACACAGAACCCTCTAGATTCTACTTTGGGGTGCAGTGAAGTTGTCTTAACACCCTCCCCGTTCTGTCTAGCCAATTTTCGACTATCATGGGATCATCTTTCTTCTTTCCTAGAAAGTCCATAGCCCTATATTTTCTTTTCTTCTCTAAATAGGACTTCTGTGGTGGTGGCGGAGGTTGTGGTTGTGTTGTGGCGGTGGGATTGCCTCCCATCATCAGCCTATAGAATTTGGTCATTTGTTGAAATAACGCAAACTAAGGCTATGCAGGTGCCTCCAGTGCTGGTGGAGCAGGTTCTCCCTTACTTCCAACTTTAGCTCTGGGTGGAGCATGACTCTCCACCTCTTCCTCTACTGCTCTCTACGACGCAGGATCCATATCCTAACCAAAATAATCAAAGACAAACAGATCTGTATTAGTGTCACTTTAACTCTTATAAATGCAATGCATGGTATGGACTCTATCTAGACCTAGAAACACCTAAACCGTGCTTTGATACTACTAAATGTGACACCCCTTACCCATCTACAATGTAGCCAAGCGAGGCATATCACACTTGGTGCCGGAGCGTCTTAACTTATCTCATTTCATTCTTAAATTTTCCACATTTTATTTTTATTAAATTTAAATCTAATTATTTTAACGGAGAAACTGACAGAGTTTTCCTTATTTTATTAATATTTTTATGATTTTCCCACATGATTAAAAAACAAATGTAGTAATATTCTCATTCTCATATTCTGATTCCCATCATCAATTTAATGTCAATCATATAGATACATATGAAATTCCAAATCATTTCCATGCATGCACAACTCAAATATGAAATTTAAAACTTTATTAATTTACACCATTTGCAAATTTAATATACTAATATATATTTCACAATAATTGCATAAGTGTCTGATTTACATTACAAAATGGAAGTTTAATTACAAATTACAAATTTCAAAATGAAAAACTACTAATGAAGCCTAATGGTCCTACCCAAAACACTACACGGATGAGTGATAATGGAGACAATGCAGATCTGACTCTCACCCAATCTGAGGTCTGCTGGGCTCTCGCTCTGTATCTTCAGTATCTACGCATGATAAAAAGCTACGCGCTAAGTAATACAGCTTAGTGGTGCCAATATAAAATAAAAATAAACTAAAATAAATAAATATGCAGAAATTATGTCGTTATTTTATGCAGACTAAATTTCTAGTAATTATTCGTAAAATTCTTAATATTAGTACTTTTATGTTCATTATTTGGTTATAAATTATTAAGACTTATTTTGGTTGCCCAAGTAACCTATAGCAGTTGACTGGACTGGATAAATGGATAAACTGGGACTGGGTACCAAGTACCTCAGGCCATCACACCATCGATCACAAGGTGTCTGCTAGGTGTGCAACAAAACGGCTAATAAGTCATATCAAACATCAGGCATAAAGCCAAGTGTATCAATCATAGCAAAATGGTCATAGGCCATAATATAATGGCATAAAATGCCATAAATCATGAAATGGCACAAAACCAGATACAGTACTGCTATCGAAACCCTATTGGCATGCCAACCTATCCAAACTAATCATATTAGGCATACTAAGACATGTTACAAAGTTAATTGTTTAATTCTTTATACTTAATTTTTAGTGGTTACTATTCACCTTACTATTCATGCATAATTATTGAATTTTTCATAATTAATAGGTAGGTAAGTTCTAATTGCACTAAAATACCACATTTTAGGTTTTACATATGTTGGCATTGGTTACCAATTTCAATTCAAAGCTCGTTGGAAGTTATTTCAAATTTTCAAATTTGGTCACTAAGGTTTACTGTTCCATTGGACCATTCTACAGTGAAAATTTGGCTAAACTTTCTTCATCAAAGTTGTTTCTTAATGTGTCTTCTTTAATTCCCTTTTTTTTGAATCACTCCAATTGGAGTTTTGTAGCTAAGTTATGGCATTTTTACCATAATTGGCCGGATTGGTCATTGCCAGATTTTCTGGGCAGAATTTGGTTCTGGCAGTTTTGGTGTCCAAAATTTAGCTTGCAATTTGAATTGGTTATGGTCAGAATTTGAGTTTCTGTTCTTCATGAAAGTTGTTCTACATTGTCTAAGCTTTCCAAGGGTTCAAGAATCAGGTCATTTGGACCTCTCTACACAAATTATGGCCATATAAACAAATACTGTTTATTTGATTATTTTCCAGGTCCAAAATTTTGATTACCCGGATTTAGGCAAATTTTAGGTCATTTTCAGTTGGTTTTCTGGGCATGGTATCTTCATAAAAAATGTGGGATTATGCCCCTAGTTTTACCTTTAATTAGCCTTGCACCAATTGAAGCTACACAAGTCAAGCTAGGGCTACCCAAACCCACTGGACTCAAAAATCTAGAATTTCCAGCAATTGAGCAACCTCTCCAATTCATTATTCTATGCCACAATTGATCTCAAATTAAGGTCAATTTATCTCAAATGGTCACTAATTGACTATTAAAATACCAATTCGCCATCAATTGAGCAAAAATCTAATTTTGCTTAAACCCTAATTCCCAATTTTTCCATTCTTGCACTACAAATACAATTTAAAATTCTCATTCACTTAAACACATAAAAAGGTATCTCTACACCATTTTAATTCATTTAAAAGTCATCAAATCCTAGCTTCTTCATGGCTGCCAAAATTTTGGGTATACATACATGTGGATTTCATTCCATTTCCTTGCAATTTTCTAACTCAAACTAAGTTCCCAAACAAGAAAAAAGAGAGAGAGTGAAAGGATTGACACTAACCTCACTAAACAGAATTTTCTTCTTGCTAAACTTTAATTTTCTTTCCCTTTCTTAGTAGCCAAATACTCTAGGAGGCTCTAAAGATGACTTTTAATATTGGGGCTTTGAGTTTTTGGGTGAGAAACAAGGGGATTCAAGCTTGAAGAAAAGAGAAAAATGGAGGAGATGAGGGAGAGCTGGTTCAGCCAGCTTGTGGAATAAAGAAGAAACGGATTTTCTTTTTAATGTTTTGACTTCTTTTATCCTTTTAATGAGTTTTAAGTGTGCTTGTTGCATGGTGATTGGCTAAGAGGTTTTTATTGCATCATGGTGACCTCATGCCCACGTAATAATTAGGATTAAATTTTATTTTCTTTTTCTCTCTTCTCTACTCATTTTTAATTAAATTTTTATAAATATTTATTCACATTTGATATCATCTACCTCACTTACTTGAATGGACAAGTTGGTCAAAAATCATCTCTGAAGGTGAAATGATCAAAACGCCCTTCGTTTTACTTAATGATCTAAAATTATCTGTACTGATTTAGAAAATTTCTTAGTATTTTCTTGATGTTCTATTACTATCTAAGGCTCAATAACTCTTCACTGGAGTCCCCAAAATTATTTCGTAGAGTTTCTCCACGGGTCTAGAGTCGCTAACTATCTTCACAGTCGCTTCTCATTAGGTCACCCATTGTCAGAGCACTAGCTCATTTAACCTTGTTGTATTTTATTACTTAAATTTTTCCTTAATTTTTCTTATCATTATTTGGTTTATTTATGACTCCTCACTCTAGTTTAAATATAGTTCCAGACATTCTGGCTGTTCGAACAGTCATTAGTCATCAGAACAGTAGAATGTACAGACTACCTAAAGTGAGGGCGTTACACTATCATTAATATTTCTCAATAAATATACATCAAATAATTATAATACAAACATAATAGCATTAAATAGGCTTCATATAATGGAAACCCTAATTATATAAAACCCTACCTTAATTGGCAATAACTCTCAAAATTTATGAAATTTCTTAGCACTAACTTTGATTATAAGTCCTAATCAATCTCAATCAACTTTCAATTCACCAAAACCTTGACTCTCCTTTTTGTTCTCCCAAACTGAAATCCCTTCCTTCAATAACATCTATAATTTCAATCAATATTCATAGTAATCTCTACAATCAAACTTGAATTCCATTACTTCACAACTAACTAAGCTTAAATCATAACTTGCCTCAATTGGTCAACAATTCTTCTTCACTAATCTTTCAAATGTCTTAGAATCCTTGCATGATTTCTTCAAATCAAAGCTTAATACAAGGTTTTCTCTTAATTTCCTATAAAAATTATGACGAAATTCATGTGTTTAGAGCTTAGAAAATGAAGCTTTAATGGAGGAAAAGAGAGAGAGAGATGGACAACAAGGGATGGGAAGAAGAAGATGATAGAGATAAGATGACGGCGGTGGTTAAGTGTATTAATGAGGTGTCATTATAATTAATATTCTTGTCTTATTTGTTGCATAAATATCTAAATGAATATAATTATAATTCTAATTCTAATTATTATAATATAACAATTCCATCCATGTCCTCATTAAAATTTTAAATTCCTTTCGGTTAATTAAGTCCCATTCTAATACATCAGTTTCACTTAATTTAATTAATATTTCAATCAAAAGTTAACTCTTCAAGTGAATTGATCAAAATATCCTTCATTGGGTTATAGTCCATCTTTTTCAATAATACCGATTAAGTCCATAATCTGATGGTCACTTCGGTTTTTATTCTGCATATTTTTATTAATTTCCATTTTATTTTTATTCCTCGAGTTGGCTTTGAGTAATACTATTCACAGACCGAAAATAGTACTATTCAGAGCTCGAAATTCTCGGAATGTTACAACTCTTCCCCTCTAAAGAGAAATTTCGTCCTCGAAATTAACCTAATGTAAATAGCTGAGGATACTGCTGCCTCATTGTCTCCTCGCTCTCCCAAGTGGCTTCCTTTGTGTTATAGAGTCTCTAGAGCACTTTCACTAATGGGATCTTCTCATTCCGCAATTCCTTGATTTCTAGAGCTAAGATTTTTACTGGTTCCTTTTCATATGTCAAATCTGGTTGTACATCAATTGTCTCCACTAATATGACATATGAAGGATCCGATCTATACTTCCTTAGCATCGAGATACAAAATATATTATAGATCTCATCCAATTCTGACAGTAAAGCTAGCCTATAGGCTACCGGACCCATATGTTCAATGATTTCTTATGGATCAATAAACCTCGGGCTTAACTTACCCTTCTTCCCAAATCTTAACACCTTTTTCCATATTGAGGTAACTTTATCACCGACTTCATATTCTATGTCTTTTCTTTTTAAATCCGCATATGACTTTTGCCTATCTGAGGCAACTTTCAAACTAGCTCTGCTCACCTTTACCTTCTTCTCAGTCTATTTCACCAAATCTGACCCCATAATCTTATCTTCACCCAATTCTGTCCGGCATAAAGGTGTCCTGCACTTTCTCCCATACAATGCTTCATAAGGAGCCATCTTTATACTTGCCTGATAACTATTGTTATATGCAAATTCTACTAATGGTAGATGCCTATCCCTACTTCCTTTAAATTCCATAACACAGCTTCTTAACATATCCTCAAGTATTTAGATTACTCTTTTTAACTACCCATCAGTCTAAGGATGAAAAGTTATGCTATAATGCAAATGTGCACCCAAGGCTTCCTATAACTTCTTCCAAAACCTATATGTAAACCTCGGGCCTCAATCTGATATGATCAATATTGGCACCTCATGTAATAGAACTATCTCACTTCTATACAATTCTGCTAACTTCTCGAGTGAGTAATCGGTTCTAACTGGTAGGAAGTGAGCTGACTTCATCAATCTATCTACTATTACCCACACTGTATCATGTTTTTTCTGTGTAAGAGGTAGACCAATGACAAAATCCATCATGATACGGTTCCATTTCCACTCAGGTATAGCTATAGGTTACAGCAAACCTGATAGAACTTGGTGCTCTACCATAACTTGCTGACATATTAGGCATCTAGTCACATAGTCAACATTGTCCTTCTTCATACTAGGCCACCAATAATAAGACTTCAAATCATGATACATATTCGTACTCCTAAGGTACATAGCATAAAAGCTACTGTGTGCCTCTTTCAAAATGCTCTTCTTCAATTCTTCATCATCTGGCACACATATTTTTCCTTTATAATACAAGCACCCATCTTCCTTTATCTCATACCTATTCTCTTTCCCCTCTTTGATTCGGCCCATAATGGTCATCAACTTCTCATCTAGCTTCTATACTTTTTACACCTGTTGCAGTAGACTCGGCTTTACTTGCAATTCGGCTCATATAGCCCCATCTTGTGCTAAAGCCAAATGAGCATTCAAAGTCCTTAATGTCACCAATGACTTTCTACTAAGTGCATCTGCCACTAAATTTGATTTCCCAAGGTGATAGTCAATAACGCAATCATAATCCTTTGAACTTAATCCATCTTCTCTGTCTCAAGTTGAGTTCCTTCTGGGTTGGCAAATATTTAAGACTTTTATGATTCGTGTAGACATAACACTTTTCACCATATAAGTAATGCTTCCATATCTTTAATGCAAATACAATTGTCGCTAATTCAAGATCATGGGTAGGGTAGCTCTTTTCATGCGGTTTTAGCTACCAAGAAGCATAAGCAACCACTTTTCCTTCCTGTATTAGAACACACCCAAACCCATTATGCGAAGCATCACTATAGACCACAAAGTCTCTCCCTAATAGTAGTTGTGTGAACACTGGCACTTCAGTAAGCATAGCCTTCAATTTCTCAAAACTGGCTTGGCACTTATCATTCCAATCAAACTTCACACTCTTATGCAATAGCTTAGTCAATGGAGCTGTTATAAGAGAGAATCCTTTCACAAATCTACTATAGTAGCCTAGCAATCCTAAGAAACTTCTGACTTTCATTCATTCTTAGGCGGTATCCATTCCACTATAGCTTCTATCTTCTTGGGATCCACTCTAATCCCATTAGCTGATACTATTTGTCCAAGGAAAGAAATCTCATTTAACCAGAATTCACATTTAGATAACTTAGCATATAGCTTCTTTTCCCTCAAAGTCTGCAATACAATCCTCAACTATTTATCATGCTCATCCTAGTCCTTAGAATACAACAGTATACCATCAATAAAGACCACTACAAACCGATCCAAATAAGGATGAAAGATACGGTTCATAAGGCCCATGAATGCCGCTGGTACATTTATCAACTCGAATGGCATCACCAAAAATTCATAATGCCCATACCAGGTCCTAAAAGCAACCTTAGGTACCGGGTCCTAAAAGCAATCTTAGGTACATCTGCCTACTTTACCCTTAGCTGATGATACCCCGATCTGAGATCAATTTTGGAGAAAACACCTACTCCCTTTAACTGATCAAACTGATCGTCTATCCTAGGCAAAGGATACTTATTCTTTACCGTCACTTTATTCAATTATCGGTAGTCTATACATAATCTCAATGTCCCATCCTTCTTCTTCACAAACAACACTGGTGCTCCCCATGGTGATACACTAGGGCTTATAAACTCCTTATCTAACAGTTCTTGCAATTGTACTTTCAACTCCTTTAACTCCGTCAGTGCCATCCTATAAGGAGCAATCAATATGAATGCTATACCTGGCATCACTTCAATTGCAAACACTACTTCTCTTTCTAATGGTAAACTACACAATTCCTCTGGAAACACATCTAAAAAGTCACATACGGTGGGTATATCTTGGAGACTAGACCCAACCTTCATAGTATCAATCACATGTTCTAGGTATGCTTCACAGCCCTTTCTTATCAGTTTCCTAGCTACCGTGGTCGATATGACATTAGAAAGGTAGCCCGTCTTTTCACCCATAACTATCACTTCTTCATTACTGGCAGTTTTCAAGGTGATCTACTTCAACCGAAAATCTACCATCACTTGATGATGCGATAACCAATCCATCCTCAGTATCATGTCAAATTCATGGAATGGCAGCTCAATCAAGTCAGCTAAGAACTCATGTCCCTGAATTCTTAAGGGACAACCCTTATAGACTTTATTCACCACTATGCTATGGCTTAAAGGGTTAGTGACCAAAATATCTTGCTCAGTCTCATCTATCTGAGCTCCTCTCTCCACAGGCAAGGCAATACAAATATATGAATATGTGGATCCTGGGTCTACCAATGCATGCACAGGCATATCATAGAGAAAGAAGGTACCCTGGATCAGGTCGGGCATATCCTGTTCCTCCCGGGCTCTCATACCATAGGCACGAGCCGGTGCCCTGACCTCTGGTCTCTCTACTGTCTCAGATCTCTCAGTCTATGTTGGAGTAATAGAAGCACTCCCTCAAGGGCAATCTATCTGAAAATGATCTGTGGCCCCACATCTGAAGCAATCCTTAGTCAAGTACCAGCACTCTCCTCTATGTCTCTTGCCACAATGACTACATGCGACTGAGGCTGCTCCCTTGGCTACTGTCCCTAGAGAACTAGCCACTGTTGTTGCTGACTAGCCTCTCCCAGGTATAGTCTATGACTTCGGCCTCTGTGACTGGCTCTGGCTCTGAGATCCCCTGGCCTCTTACTAGCTGTGGCTAAAGAGCTAGACTACCCTAGGCCTCTCTTATACTGTCTGTCTCTATGGCTCTACTCACTATCTCTAACCCTCTCCACATTCAGAGCAGCCTCCACCATTTGAGAAAAATCCATAATCCGAAGTGTTGGAATATGGAGCTTCACATTATCATTCAACCCCTCCTCAAACCTATGGCATCTGTCTACCTCAGTAGGTATAACCTAGAGGGCATAATGGCTCAATTGCATAAACTCCCGCTTATACTCTGATAAAGTCAACTGTCTGTACCTCAAACCAATGAACGCCCTCCTCCTGGCCTCTAGATATATGTGGCTAATGTACTTTTTCCTAAACTTAGTCAAAAAGTACTCCCATGTCACTGCCGCGGACACTGTGTCCCACCGCTGGTAAGCATCCTCTTAAAGAAGGGAGACTGCATCCTCTAAACTCTTCTCTAGAGTGCAATGTAGCCGCTGGAAAACCCGCTTTGTCCTCTCTAGCCAGTGTTCGATGGCAGTTGGATCATCATCTTTCTTACCCTTAATGTCAATGCCTCTCTTCTGCCTCCACTAGAACAGGTAGGAGCATAGCTCTCTACCTCCTCATCCACCGGCTGAGGGAATTTAGGCTCGGTGGGGTCGGACTCCATATTAACCTATAATAGACAGGAGAACAGATCTTCATTAATGTCACCTCGACTCTTAACGAATGCAATGTATGACTTGCACTCTTTGTCCTTCTACCTATCTAGGTCCAAGAATTCCTAAACCTTGCTCCAATACCACAAAATATAATACCTCCTTACCCAATCTACAGTGTAGCCGAGCAAAGAAATGCCACACCCTGTGCTAAAGCACCTAATCTTATCTTATTTAATTGATGATCAATTTAATTCCATCATAATTTAATCAAGGAAATTTTAAATGGAAATTGCAAGAGTTTTCCCGTATTATTAATATTTTACCTGTTAAAGAATTGTCCTGTTAAAATTATCCATATTGGAAAATCTCAAATATATAACAACTTCAAAATCACAACTCATATTTCGTTTTCTATTTACATCCATTTCTATACATAAATTTCCTTCGTTATATTCATTTACAAAATGTGTACATTTATCATACATCTTAAAATTTAATTACAAACTTTATATTTAATTACAATACATATGATCATGCACTACTGCCGACCAATGATCTCTACCAGAATAATGTGTGGAGGTAACAATGACCACTATTGTAGATCAGTCCAAAGTCTACTGGGTCCTATTGCCTGGACCTGTGTGAGGAGAAACCGTAACACTAAGCATTTCTGCTTAGTGGTGCACTAATATAATAAAAGTGTAATATACAAACAAAAATAATTTCCATGCTTATTTGAAATAAGGAAAATACACATTTAAATATTCATAAATCATTGAAAAGAATGTAGAATTTATAACATCAAACTTTTGTAGTCATTTCATTTGTGTAATTACGTAACGATTTTGGATACCTTTCATAATATTTTCTCTTGTTTTCTCATATTTCCATATTTTCACAATCTTTGGAAATATTTATTTTTATAGGATCTTTCCTTTTCTTTATTTCGATATTCAACTTTTTTAGGCACCCAAAGTAACCTTTAACAGGACTGTTTGGACTGGATACGTAAGTTTTACTGGTTCTGGACACTCGGTGCCTCGAGCTGTCATAGCGTCATACACATCGGTGCCTGCCGAGTATGCAAAATAATTAGGCATAAAAGCCATGGGAATAATCATATTGGACCCTCAATGCCTGCCAATGATTATTCAAAGCAATCATGAATAAGGGATAACCATATCGGACACTTGGTGCCTACCAATGGTATCCAGGCATAGAAGCCATGGGCAGTATTGCTAATCTCATCCCTTCTTGGCATGCCAATCTATCCAACCCTTGCACTACTGTCTACGCATACTCAGGCTAATTTATTATCATTAGTAATTCAATGTTCTCATTATTTCATCATTTTGTTATCATTCTTCTATCATTCCATCATCATCTCATTCATCACAGGAACATAGGTCCTAAACACAATTTCACATGCCATTCATACATAACTTGCCATTGGCATTAATCACAATTTATATTTTAAATAATTATGCTTACATTTCATAAATTTCAGATTTGGTACCTTAACTTCCTTAATAGATTTGGCCAAGGTACAGTAGGAACTAGGCCATACCTTCTTCATGAGAATTGTAGATCTATGTCTTATATTTATTTTGGCTTTAGAATCATTCAATTTGCCTAGCTTGAGTTATGTCCATTTTGCCAAAACTGTTCTAGTGACCAAATCTCAGTTTTTCAGGTCACTTCCAGAACCCAAGCAGATTTCTGGACTCACATTTTTAAACAAATTTGGATAGGTTACAGCAATAATTTAGTATCATGGCCCTCATATGAATTGTTCTCCTATGGCTCCAGATTACATAGGTTCAAGAATTACTTAATTTGGAGTTTTGTTGAATGAGTTATGCTCAATTTAGTGTGTACTATTCATTTAGTCATTTTTCAAGATTTCAGTTTTGCATTATAGGATTATGGCCATCATTTAGGTATCTTCCAGTTAGTTTCAGGTCAAGTATTTTTCATGAAAATTTTAGCATATTGTCTTATCTTTAATTTGCCTTTGGTTTCACATCAATTAGAATTATGTAGCTCAAGTTATAAGCATTTAATCCCACTGGATTCAAGTTGTCCAAATTCACACTTAATGCACATTAACAATTTATTTAATTTCTTCACCCTATCATTAATATTTCTCAATAAATACACATCAAATAATCATAATATAAGCATAATAGTATTAAATAGGCTTCATACTATGAAAACCCTAATTGTATAAAACCCTAACTTAATAGCAATAACTTTCAAAATTCATGAAATTTCTTATTACTAACCTTGATTATAAGTCCTAATCAATCTCAATCAACTTTCAATTCACCAAAACCTTGACTCTCCTTCTTGTTCTCCCAAACTGAAATCCCTTGCTTCAATAATATCCATAATTTCAATCAATATCCATAGTAATCTCCATAATCAAACTTAAATTCCATTAATTCATAACTAACTAAGCTTAAATCATAGCTTACCTCAATTGGTCAACAATTCTTCTCCACTAATCTTCCAAATGTCTTAGAATCCTTGATTGATTTCTTCAAATCAAAGATTAATACAAGGTTTTTTCTTAATTTCCTATAAAAATTATGGAGAAATTCATGTGTTTAGAGCTTGGAAAATGAAGCTTTAATGGAGGAAAAGAGAGAGAGAGAGATGGACAACAAGGGATGGGAAGAAGAAGATGATAGAGATGAGATGATGGTGATGATGAGGTGTATTAATGAGGTGTCATTATAATTAATATTCTTGTCTTATTTGTTACATAGATATCTAGATGAATATAATTATAATTCTAATTCTAATTATTACAATATAATAATTCCATCCACGTCCTCATTAAATTTTCGTACTTCTTTTGGTTAATTAAGTCTCATTCTGATACATCAATCTTACTTAATTTAATTGACATTTCAATCAAAAGTCAACTCTTTAAGTGAATTGACCAAAATGCCCTTCATCGGGTTACAGTCCATCTTTTTCAATAATACCGATTAAGTCCATAACCAAATGGTCACTTTGGTTTTTATTCTGCTTAATTAATTTCCATCTCATTTTTAATCCTCGAGTTGGCTTTGAATAATACTATTCAGAGACTAGAAATAGTACCTTTCAAAACTCAAAATTCTCGGGACGTTACACTAGGTTTCATGCAATATATAAACTCTTTATACTATTGCAAAAACACTTAGTTTTGGTCATCAAATATGTTTCACAATCGCTAACAAGTCTAATTAGCCATTAGGAAACAAAACCTATAAATTTACAAGTTATGATTTACAGAGAAAACTCACCTTAAAGGCACAGAATCAAATTCCCACACTAAATCCAGGGAGTGAAGCCACCAAGTGTTAGTTCTCTAACTTGTCCACACAAGCCTCTTGATCAAAGCATCTTGATCTAAGCTATAACTCTTGATTCTCCTTCCTTATGGTTATACCAAATTGGAAGGAAAGAAGAAGATTAGTATTTCTGGGCTCTAAGTAAGTAGAAGTAGTGAGAAACATTTTCTCAAGGTTTGATTCAAGATCAACAACACTTATTTCTCTTGAATTTCAAGTTAGGAAGATGAAAGAAAACTTTGGCCATGGAGGAAACAAGGTTTGGCCAAGAAGAAAATGAAGAAGATCAATTTTTGTCTTCTTCCACTATCATTTTATTAAATCAATTTCTTTAATTAAAATCAATTAACAAGTGTCCATCTCTCATTTAACTCTTAAATGAGTTTTTAAATTTTGATTGGCACACTTGTCAAAGCTTAATCTTAATTAAGAAATTAATTTTAATTAATTAGTATTCTTAATACTAATTAATTTACCTCCCATATTTGACCAAATCAAACTTGTCAAATTTTGATCAAGATTAATTCTAAATTAATCAAATTAATTTTCTTCCAGAAGCTTGGTTATTCAAGTTTATATTTAAATACTTTAAATATTAACTTGAACATTTTCATAAATAAATTTAGTTTCAAGTCATGATAGTAACTTTGCAAACTAAATTTATTGAATCAATTAATTAATTAAACTATTTAATTAATTAATCAAATTAACTTTGCTTTGATCATGTTGCTCTTATGTGTGTGACTTACTAAGTTTATTACTAATTAGCAATGAGAATAATATTAACTCTTTAATATTATTGGAACCATTCCAAACTCAAAATAAAATTCCCTTTTCATTTAAGTTCTCAAAAATCATGGTTGACATCTAGCATACTATAACTACCCAATCAGTTACGAATTAATTCCTTAATTCATGAACCTTGATTGTACATACCATGCACTAAAATCTCTCTATTACAAAATTCTATATCTAGCTATAGTCATGGTTTATGTCAAACTCTTATTGCTTAGAATCATGTGTCATCTTTTAATTCTAATTCTTTATTTATAAGACTTCCCTATTAGAAACTCTTTTCTGACTAAGTCTATCTATCCTGATCAAGAACTTAAATCCATTAAGAATAATTAAATGGACATAGAATTTTATCCCTATTTACTTAGGGTAAGGGATCCCATTTTGACTAACACTTATTTTCATATATAACTAGTCGGAGCCAACACATGCCCATTATACTCATATTTAGTACATGCATGAAAGCAATATCAAACTCAAACCACCTATATACAAGATAACTATGTTATCTCAAGTCAAGAGATTATATGCACTATTATGATCTAGATGACTTTTTATTGATAAGAGTAAACTCTAAGCAAAGTCATCTTATGTCACTGGCGGCCTAGAATGTTCTGTCACTCATATTCTTAACCACTTAAGAATAAAACATCTAACAAGCTATTAAATGACTTTTTTAATTAAATTCAAATCATTTATATTTAAAAGAAAATAATATTTGCCATTAATGGAAAATAAATGTTTATAAGATATAATACAATGATATGCTCTAGGGTATACTACTAATAATCTACCACTTACACTAAAGCCATTCATTACAAAATCTTAGAACTATATTCTCAAGATATCAATCTAACTTGTTTTGTGTCATGGCCTTGATGAAGGGATCAGCAGAGTTATACATTGATGCCATTTTCTGTATGGCTCTATTGCCTCTCCTAACTATTTCTCTGATAATGTAGTTGCGCCTTTCTATGTATTTGGATTTCTGGTGAGACCAGGGTTCCTTTACTTGGATAATAGCACCATTGTTGTCACAATATAATGAAATTGGTGACATAATTAAAGAAACCTCTCCAAATTCTGTTACAAACTTCTTTATCCAAATAGCTTCCTTTGCAATAATGTACTCAGCCTTTGTAGTGGAGTCTGTAGTTGTTATCTACCTGGAACTCTTCGAGCAAACTACACCTCCATTACATATGAACACAAAACCAGAGATATACTTTCTATCATTCACATCTAATTGAAAATCAAAATCTATAAATCCATCTAGTTGTAGATCACCTCCTCCACACATCAAGATTAAATCCTTAGTTCTTCTTAAATACTTAAGGATATTCTTGACAGCAATCCAATGTTCCAAACCTGGATTAGATTGAAACCTACTAGTCAAACTAACAACATAAGAAATATCTGGCCTTGTACATAACATTGCATACATAAGGCCTCCAATTGTCAAAGCATATGAAATCCTTGCTATTTTCTCTCTTTTCTCAGGTGTCTTTGAAGACGTCTCTTTGGAAAGGTAGATACCATGCCTTACAGTTAACAATCCTCTCTTGGAATCAAGCATGTTGGACCTCTTTAATATCTTTTCCAAGTATAGACTTTGGGACAAACTTATCTCTGTAGATATAAATTTCCAAAATATGGGTTGCTTCCCCTAAGTCTTTCATGGAGAAAGTATTTGACAACTAGATTTTTACAGTAGTTAGTGAAGGAACGGAAGTGTAAAAAACATAAGTTTATACCATTGAATTCAAAATTTTTCACCTAGGGTCACATGCATCATGCAAGATTTATTTTTATCTATTTGATTTCAATGATAAACAACATATTAAAACTCTTTTAATATGTTTTTGGATCTGTATTTGCCATTTAAGATTTTAAAATTAATCAAATTAATTTTAGAACCCTAGATTAAATCAAAAACAAATACACTAACCTCTTGATGCACTGCAGTGTATTTGTGCCTTTCAGATGTATCTTCAGGACAACAGATATTGTCCCTCTAGCTTGTCCACATCAAGAACACCTATGGCAGCCCTTGAACAGCTTTTAAAGTTTTTTCTATTATTTAGAAAATCAAGTTCTGCCTTTTTGAGGTTAAAGATGTAAACAGGACACTAGAAACAATTTTTAGTATTTTTAATTCAAGAGATTATTTGCTAATCTCTTGGAATAGATGAGAGAAGAAGATGAAGAGAGAATGGGAGCTTCAAGGTGGCGGCACAAAGGAGGATAGCTGCTGGTTGTTTATTTTCTTTTCATAACAACACTTATATAGCTAGGTCAACACATTAAACCCTTGCCACATGTCACCCTTTGATTAGTTCTAGGTTTAATTGACCCAATCACATTGTGCCAAGTGTCAAACCTATGTTTAATCTTAATTTTATTAATCTTACATGATTAAAAGACATTTGGCAAGCTTATGTGTAATTCCATGTGTCACCATCTCATGGTGCCACTTGTCACCCTGTGAAATGACCAAAATGCCCCTGTGTCTTAATTTTGAGTTCTCAACCCAAAATAATTATTTCTCTTCTTCTAATCAATTTATATCAAATATAAATTAATTAATTAATCTCTATTAATTAATTTATCATTAATTAAATTCATATTTAAGCACTTTAAATATAAATTTAACTTATACTATACATCCAATAATCTAGATTTGGTTTCAAGTCATGCTAGGGACTTTGCAATCTAATTGCAAACCAAACATATTTAATTAATCAATTAAACTCTTTAATTAATTAATTAAATCATATTTAATTAGGTGATAACTTGTGTATTTGTATGACTTACTAGGCTTATCACTAATTGGCAATGAGATATGATATCAACTCTTAATATCATCAGAACTCTTTCTTACCATAAATGATTTCTCTAAATCATTTTATGCACCTCATAGACCATGGTTAACACCTAGCATAGTATGCCATGGCCACCCAATTAGTAATAAGGTTTACCTTAAATGAACCTATAATCATATGTTACCATGCACTAGAATCTCTCTGTTACCAAATCCCAACTCAAGCTAGAGTCATGGTTTATGTCAAACCTCATTTGCTATGAATATTATGTTCTCTTTTAATTCCAGTTTTTTATTAAAAAGATTTTCTCATCAGAAACTTTTTTCTGATTAAATCTATATGTCCTGGCCAGGAACTTAAAATATTAAGAACAATTAAATGAACATAGGATTTTATTCCTATTTACTTAGAGGAACAGATTCCATCTTGATCAACACCTACCTCCATATATAACTAATAGGAGCCAACACATGCCTATATACCCATACATTGTACAAGTATGAAAGCAGTATCAAACTCAAACCACCTAGATACAAGATAATTGTGCTATCTCAGATCTAAAGATTATATGCACTAATATGATTTATAACAAAACATTAACAAGAGTAAACTCCATGTGCTTGTCATAAGTGTCACTGGTTCAGCCTACTTATCATGTATAAGTGCCTATCATGTTTGTCATATGGCTATCTTATTTATATCTCATATAAATAACTTGGGAACAAACATGAATACAATATTTCTGGATAAGTCATGTCCTTATTATGAAGTATCCTCGATTGTGAACCTATTTATGATACTTTGTACTAGAAATACTATCACTCATATTCTTAACAACTTAAGAATAGAATTTCTAAAAAAATATCAATGGACCTTTTCTATTATACATAAATATATTATGTAAACGGAAAAGTGGAAATGCCTTTTATTAATAAAAACATGTACAAGATACATACTAAATGATATGCTCTAGGGTATACTACTAACAATCTCCCATTGGCACTAGAGCCATTCATTACAATATCTTAGAACCATCTTCTTAAGATGTCGGTCTAGCTGAGTCTGTGACATAGGCTTAGTGAATGGATCAGCTAGACTTTCAGCTGATGCTATTTTCTGCATAGCTACATCGCCTCGTCCAACTATTTTTCTGACAATGTGGTAGCACCTTTCTATGTGTTTGGATTTCTGGTGAGACCTTGGTTCCCTAGCCTGTATGACTGCTCCATTGTTGTCACAGTGTAGTGGAACTGCTAACTCAATGGAAGGAACTACTGTAAGTTCTGTCACGAACTTCTTTATCCAAACAGCTTCCTTTGCAGCATCTGATGTAGAAATATACTCAGCCTCAGTAGTGGAATCTGCAGTCATGCTCTGTTTGGAACTCTTCCAACTGATTGCACCTCCATTACAAATGAACACATATCCAGAGGTAGACTTTCTATCATCGATATCTGATTGGAAATCAGAATCAGTATAACCATTCAATTGCAAGTCTCCAACTGCATAGATCAAGAATAAATCCTTAGTTCTTCTCAAGTACTTAAGGATATTCTTGACAGCTGTCCAGTGTTTTAAATCTGGATTGGATTGATACTTGCTAGACAAACTAACAGCATATGCGATATCCAGCCTAGTACACAACATTGCATACATTAAACTTCCAATAGCCGAAGCATATGGAATCCTGGCCATCTTATCTCTTTCTTCAGGTGTCTTTGGAAACATCTCTTTAGAAAGATGGATACCATGTCTCACTGGTAACAATCCTCTCTTAGAATCAAGCATGTTAAACCTTTTTAACACCTTTTCCAAGTACAAACTTTGGGATAAACCAATTATTCTTTTCGCTCTATCTCTATGGATGCGAATCCCAAGAATATAGGTTGCCTCCCCTAAGTCTTTCATGGAGAATGTATTTGACAACCATACCTTTATAGCTGTTAACATACCTGTGTCATTACCCATCAACAGTATGTCATCCACATATAAGATAAGAAAAGTGATAGCACTATCACTAACCTTCTTATAAACACATGGCTCATCCTTATTTTTGATAAAACCAAATGATTTAATGGCTTCATCAAAATGGATGTTTCAACTCCTCAAAGCTTGCTTCAATCCATAAATGGATCGCTTTAGCTTGCATACCTTGGAACCATCTTGGGATTCAAAACCCCTAGGTTGTTCCATGAAAATGTTTTCTTCAATGTATCCATTGAGAAAAGCTGTTTTGACATCCATCTGCCAAATCTCATAATCATAGTATGCAGCTATTACTAATAGAATCCTAATTGATTTAAGCATGACAACAGGCGAGAAAGTCTCCTCATAGTTGATTCCTTGCCTTTGGTGAAACCCTTTCGTTACTAGCCTTGCCTTATAGGTCTCTACCTTTCCATCAGAACCAATTTTCTTCTTGAAAACTCATTTGTTCCCTATAGGTACAATACCTTTAGGTGGGTCAACAAGATCCTAAACTTGATTCTTATACATGGAATCAATTTCGGATTTCATAGCATCAATCCATTTTGAAGAGTCTATATCTGATATAGCTTCTTCATAGGTAAGTGGATCATCTCCATGATCTACTTCTTCATGAGTAGACAACTCTTGTTCTTCTTCATGAAGGAAACCATATCTCACTGTTGGGTGAGATACCCTAGTTGTTCTATGAGAAACAGCTGTAGATGTTTCATCAACGGGTGTAGGTTGATAAAATGGATCTATATCCATCTGATCTATTGGTTGGTCAGAATTCTCCAATTCTAACTCTATTTACCTTCCTTTACCTCCTTCTTGAACAAACTGTTGTTCAAGAAATGTGGCATCTCTACTTATCACAACCTTTTGTGAAGTAGGCAAATAAAAATAATATCCAAAACTATCTTTTGGATATCCAACAAATTGACCTTTTTCTGATCTGGTTTCCCATTTATCAATGTTCAGTTTTTTGACATAAGCTGGACAACCCCAAATCTTAACATGCTTAAGACTTGGTTTTCTTCCATGCCATATCTAATAAGGTGTGGAAGAAACTAATTTTGATGGAATCCTATTCAGAATATACAAAGCTGATTCTAATGCAAATCCCCAAAAGGAGATTGGCATATCAGTATAATTCATCATACTACGTACCATATCCAATAGGGTACGATTTCTCCTTTCAGATACACCATTCAACTGTGGCATTCCTGGAGGAGTCAGCTGGGAAACAATGTCGTGCTCTCTCAAGTATTCATCAAATTCAGTACTCAAATATTCACCTCCACGATATGATTGAAGAGCTTTAATACTCTTTCCTGTTTGATTTTCTACTTCAGATTTAAATTCTTTAAAATTTTCAAAGGATTCATGTTTGTATTTCATCAAATACAAATACTCAAATCTTGATTTATCATCAGTAAAGGTAATAAAGTAATGAAAACCGCCTCTAGCCATTTCCTTAAATGGACCACATACATCACTATATATTAGCTCCAAAATATTTTAGCCCTTGTCCAACAAAGGGTGATCAAGTCATTTTGCCCTGAAGGCAAGAGTCACAAGTTGGAGTAGGCTCAGAGCCCAATGAGGATAGAATCCCTATTTTCTCCAATTTTGCAATCCTATCTTCTACAATATGACATAACTTTAAGTGTCAAATATATTTTGAACTTGAGTTGGTTTTCACCATGGCATTGCATTTATTTAGATCACTTACATTCATTTTGTGTTTGTCATTATTATCTAAATAATAAAGACCTTCATTCATATAACCCGAACCAACATATTTATTTCCAAAATAAATATTGCAAACATCATCTGTGAATTGAAATTCATAGCCATTTCTAGTCAAACTAGATATAGAAATGATGTTCTTAAAAGTATCAGGTATATATAAAATATTATCCAAAAACAAAACATGTCCAAACATGTAAAAAGATTTAGATCCTATGGCTAAAGCTTCAACAGTTGAGCAATTGCCAATCCGGACTCTAACATCTTGAGAACGCAAGCTGCTACTATTTGCTAATTCCTGCATATCATTAGAAATGTGAGAACTAGCACTAGTATCTAAAACCCAAGCTGTAGATGAGCTATGAGTATCATCAGAATCTAAATAACAAGATATGGACATACCTTCCGAAGGTTTATCCTTCTTGTTCTTCAGAGAAGCAAGATACTCTGGGCAGTTTCTTTTCCAGTGCCCATCCTTCTGGCAGTGGAAACACTTTCCTTTGCCTCCATCAACTTTAGTCTTCCCTTTCTGTTTAGCTATTTTCTCGGAAGGACTAGGAATCTAAGGTTTCTTTTTCTTAGTGCCCTTCTTCTTGTTGGACTTTCTAGCAGAAGAAGATGCAATCAAAGCTACCTCTTTTCCTTTATTGCCCGGCATATTCTTTTGGGCAATAACCAGCATGTTGAGTAAACCAGCTAAGGTGCATTCCTATTTAGTCATATGGAAATTTATCACAAGATTCCCAAAAGACTCAGGAAGGGACTGAAGGATCAAATCCATCTGTAGTTGGAAATCCATGTTGAAATCAAGATGTTCCAACTGCTCAATCAGCCGAATCATCTTATGGACATGATCCCCAACATTTTGTCCCTCAGACATCCTCATGCGGAATAGCTGTCTAGATATCTCATACCTAGCATTCATGCTATGCTCACCATACAACTCTTGTAAGTGAAGGAGGATCTCACTCGCACTCTGCATGTTCTCATGCTACTTCTATAACTCATTACTCATGGAAGCAAGCATGTAACACTTAGCTCTCATATCATGCTCCTTCCACTTGTCCAAAGTTTCATATTCCTCTTGAGTGGCCTCTAGAGGTAAGAGACCAGGAACATTTGAATCTAGAACATATCCTATATGTTCAAGATTCAGGAAAAGTTTCAAATTTCTTAGCCAATCAGAGAGATTAGGTCCTGTCAACCTATTGCGATCAAGTATGCTTGCAAGGATATTGGATGGTGGTGGTTATTCTGTGCTCATTATTATCAGAAAATTAACTATAGAAAATAACCAGATTAATTAGTAAATGTATCAAGTAATTAACCAAAATGATTATGGTCTTTTAATCAAATTGGTCCTCTCACTAACTTAGCGAATCCTACCCTTCCAACGTAGAAAACAGAAATCCTAGCTGGATGGATTTCTAGTGGGTGATTGAATTCTTATAATTCTATTGATCATCCTCAGGTACATCCATTATTGGAATTACAATAAACTATAAGTGAGCAACTCCTTGCTTATCACATCTCATGTGAGGTTCAATCCTTTACCTAGCCCCTAATGCTCAAAATCTCATGTACATCCATTATTGACTTATCTTGCATTAGTTAAGTTGATCCCATTGAGCCAGTAATCATGCAAATAATTTTAATGTCCTCAGGTACATCCAATATTGGCCACCAAACCATTTACATATTTACAACATCTCATGCTTAACAATTATTCTTAAGAAAATCCCTTAAAGTAATTGCATCTTATGCAAGTATTTAAAATTTCTTAAAATAATTGCCCCAATGGAGGGCCCATGTTATAATTAATTTAATTATAGCATTTCCAACTTAATCATTTGTTTGAAAGATTTTATGCTCATCCTAATTACTATTAAGGTCTCACTTTGCACATTATCCATTTAGCATGCATATATCATATAATTGCATATATTCCCATACATCTCATACATTCATGGATAAGCAGTAAATATGGTATGATCATCAACTTTCTAAGGGATTCAATTCTGAGCCACCAAGAATTGAATCAGGGCATTCCTAGTTGCATTTCATTCATTCATTTTACAAGAGTTGCTGAAGAAGTACATAATCAACACTTGATCTTGAATTTCTCCCACTGGTCCCACCAATGCTCTTGACCTCCTTGAACTTCTTGCAATCCAATATTACATAGTAATCCTTGGTATACCAAGACGAATTTACAAGAACTTAAATAAATGAAATTACAACCCAAAAATTATTACAAACTTAATAATACATGCCCAAAATAAATTAAAATAAATTAATTAATTTACATTCCCAAAGAAATATAAAAGAGATAAATCCAATCATATTGGTCTTTTATAGTCTATGATCATCCATCATGCATATCAATATTTAACAATTAAATAAAACATACATACTTAAATTAAATTGAATATCTCATATTCAACTTAAAAATCCATATTTGAATATGATTCAAATAAATTTAAAAATTCATAGTGGAATCTCATTCAAACAACCTTAAAAATTCAAATTTGAATCACATTCAAACAACCTTAAAAATTCAAATTTGAATCACATTCAAATAATTTTTAAAAAATCATATTTGAATCACATTCAAACAATTTTTAAAAATTCAGATCTGAATATTATTCAAACAACTTTAAAAATTCATATTTGAATCACATTCAAACAACTTTTAAAATTCAGATTTGAATCACATTCAAACAATTTTTTAAAATTCTGATTTGAATCAAAATTTAATTGTGTGATTATAACTACTAATTAAACACTTTAATTAGTCATAGGATAGGCCTTAGATCATACAAGAATTTCATAACAAAAAGCCAAATCTTGCACCACCCAAGAAAGTACAAACCATGCGCACCATATTGGTGTTCTTCAAGCATACCGCCACACATCCATTGCAACCAGCAATGGATAAATCATCTCATGATCAAAACACACAATTAAATCATATAATCAACAATATAAATTGCAAATATAGTGGCTCTGATACCAATTGAAGGAATGGAAGCGTGAAAAACACAAGTTTATACCATTGAATTTAAAATTTTTCACCTAGGGTCACATGCATCATGCAAGATTTATTTTTATCTATTTGATTTCAATGATAAACAACATATTAAAACTCTTTTAATATGTTTTTGGATCTGTATTTACCATTTAAGATTTTAAAATTAATCAGATTAATTTTAGAACCCTAGATTAAATCAAGAACAAATACACTAACCTCTTGCTGCACTGCAATGTATTTGTGCCTTTCAGATGCGTCTTCAGGATACCAGATGTTGTCCCTCTAGCTTGTCCACATCAAGAACACCTATGGCAGCCCTTGAACAGCTTCTAAAGCTTTTTCTATTATTTAGAAAATCAAGTTCTGCCTTTTTGAGATTAAAGATGTAAACAGGACACTAGAAACAATTTCTAGTATTTTTAATTTAAGAGATTGTTTGCTAATCTCTTGGAATAGATGAGAGAAGAAGATGAAGAGAGAATGGGAGCTTCAAGGTGGCGGCACAAAGGAGGATAGCTGCTAGTTGTTTATTTTCTTTTCATAACAACACTTATATAGCTAGGTCAACACATTAAACCCTTGCCTTATTGTCACCCTCTGATTGGTTCTAGGTTTAATTGACCCAATCACATTGTGCCAAGTGTCAAATCTATATTTAATCTTAATTTTAATCATCTTACATTATTAAAAGACATTTGGCAAGCTTATGCGTAATGCCATGTATCACCATCTCATGGTGCCACATGTCATCCTGTGAAATGACCAAAATACCCCTGTGCCTTAATTTTGAGTTCTCAACCCAAAATAATTATTTCTCTTCTTCTAATCAATTTATATCAAATATAAATTAATTAATTAATCTCTATTAATTAATTTATCATTAATTAAATTCATATTTAAACACTTTAAATATAAATTTAACTTATACTATTCATCCAATAATCTAGATTTGGTTTCAAGTCATGCTAGGGACTTTGCAATCTAATTGCAAACCAAACCTGTTCAATTAATCAATTAAACTCTTTAATTAATTAATTAAATCATATTTGATTAGGTGATAACTTGTGTATGTGTGTGACTTACTAGGCTCATCACTAATTGGCAATGAGATATGATATCAACTCTTAATATCATCAGAACTCTTTCTTACTATAAATGATTTCTCTAAATCATTTTATGCACCTCATAGACCATTGTTAACACCTAGCATAGCATGCCATGGCCACCCAATTAGTAATAAGGTTTACCTTAAATGAACCAATAATCATATGTTACCATGCACTAGAATCTCTCTGTTACCAAATCCCAACTCAAGCCGGAGTCATGGTTTATGTCAAACCCCATTTGCTATGAATATTATGTTCTCTTTTAATTCCAGTTCTTGATTAAAAAGATTTTCTTATCAGAAACTCTTTTCTGATTAAATATATCTGTCCTGACCAAGAACTTAAAACATCAAGAACAATTAAATGAATATAGGATTTTATCCCTATTTACTTAGAGGAACAGATTCCATCTTGATTAACACCTACCTCCATATATAACTAGTAGGAGCTAACACATACCCATATACCCATACACAGTACAAGTATGAAAGCAGTATCAAACTCAAACCACCTATATACAAGATAACTGTGCTATCTCAGGTCTAAAGATTATATGCACTAATATGATTTATGACAAAACATTGACAAGAGTAAACTCCATAAGTGTCACTAGTTCGGCCTACTTATCATGTATAAGTGCCTATCATGTTTGTCATATGGCATGAGACTCACCATTCTATCTTACTTATATCTCATATAAATAACCTGGGAATAAACATGAATACAATATTTCTGAATAAGTCATGTCCTTATTATGAAGTATCCTCGATTGTGAACCTATTTATGATACTTTGTACTAGAAATACTGTCACTCATATTCTTAACAACTTAAGAATAGAATTTCTAACAAAATATCAATGGACCTTTTCTATTACACATAAATATATTATATAAATAGAAAAGTGGAAATGCCTTTTATTAATAAAAACATATACAAGATACATACTAAATGATATGCTCTAGGGTATACTACTAATAGTTGGCATACTGACATCATTACCCATCAATAAGATATCATCCACATACAAGAGAAGGAAAGTGAGTGCACTCCCACTAACCTTTTTGTACACACATGGCTCATCCTCATTTTTTATAAAACCAAAAAACTTAATGGCCTCATCAAAATGGATTGTTGTCCCTTCTAGCAACCCAAGAGGGGGGGCGGTGAATTGAGTTCTAATTGCAAAATTAAAGACTAATAGAAACTTAAACACAAAGAAGAGTAGAGGAAGAATGATGACACAAGAAATTTATAAAAGTTCGGCTATCCCAACCCTACATCCTCTCCTCAAGGCCCTCCGTGAGAGTTAACTCCACTAAAATTCTTCTTTGGGTAAAGAATAAACCCCTTACAATCACCATAAGAGCAAACCCTTGCACTTTTATAAATCCCTTTACATTCAAGAGCTATTTAAAGCTCTATCACACTCAAAATTACAATAAGTGCACACAATAACCTTGAATGAACTTTCAGAATGTAACACCCCAAATTTTATTATTTATGAGTATTTTTGGTATTTTAATTTTATTTGAATTTTAGGAATTTTTTTGAGATTTTTCGGATTTTAAAAATCGGGTTCGATTTTTCGAAAATATAAACTTTGATGATTTTTAAAAATTAATTTAAAGACCACGTGGCAAAACTAAAAATATATTTGGAGTCTACGTATTTTTCTAAGTTTTCGAGAATTTTTTCGGAATTTTTGGACCTCGTTTTCGGTCCCGAGGCAGAGTAAAAATTCAAAATTTTGTATTTCGAATCGAACCGGCCGAATCGAACCGGACCGGATCGGACCGGTCGAATCGGACCGGTCTCTTCTCTTTTTCTTCCTCTTCCTCCCACGCGCGACGCTCTCCACTTCTCTTTCTCTTTTCTCTCTCCTCCTCCTCGCCTCCCTGCGTCCTCCTCACGGCCGCGCTCACCATGGCCAGCCGGCCGCCTGCAATGGAAAATGCCGCGCGAAGGTCCGGCCGCTTCAGCTTCCTCGGCCAAATCCGGCCGATCCGGTCACCGATTGGACCGGGTCTTGTGTCCAAAACCATCTACTCGGCGAGAGCTTTCCACAGACACCAAGAATGCCGAAATCCATCGAGCGGATTGTCCGATTTTAGCTCGGGAAGATTTTAGCCCATTTCGACTTTTGGGCTAAATTTCTCGAAAACCGTGAATACCACGAGGAAACCGAGGCCACCAGCACGCTCCATTCGTCGAGAGATTCTCAACGACATAAATTTCGAATTTTTCCGACACCGTTTTTCGGTGGGTCCCACGGAACTTCGCAGTGTATTTTCGAGCATTAAATGAGCTTAGAAAATTCTGAAAATTTTATGTACTAACCCCCGTGTAATGGGCTTCGTGTAGGTATCCTCGATTCGCGGAATTCGACGATTGATCGGTGCAAAATTCGCCGCATGCACTGCACGAAAAGTCTCCAATTGGGCCGAGGTTTTGGCTAGCCCCATTGTCAAACGCCCGAGCGTTCGAAGTCTGAATTGGCAAAGGTAAACTCGAACCTTGTTTTTACGTAATTTTCTAGTGCTTAAATAGGATTAAAAATCCATAAAATATTCGTGGTAGCTTAGAAAATTACGATTCTTTTTGCAATAGCTTAGTAATATTGCTAAGGATTGCGGGGCAAAGTTTTATAATTTTTAGAGCTTGTTTGGGCAGTTTTTGCAAAAATGATCAATAATAAGGACTAAATTGAAATTTTGCGTATTGTGATTGATGATCGATTTGATGGGCCCAGAGGGGTGTGTGATATGATTGAACCGTTGATATATGGATTGTGAATATAGAAGTGCTTTTTAGCCCTTTGCGGTCGGGTAGGTCCTAGGTATAGGGAGACTCTGGGATTTTACGACTTAGGACGTACTTGATATTTTTCTTTGTTGTATTGAGTCAAATTTATTAAATAGATGTAATGTAATTGTCAGGTGAGCCGGGACAGCCTTCTTCCTCCGCCCAGCCGCCACAGTAATTTGTCATCAAGTCTGTGAGTAAAATATTAATTTTAACTGTAATTTCGATATTATTATATGTTCAGCATGCCCATGCATCACTTATATGCATATATTTATGTAGTTAAACTCTAGGCACGATTTATGTTGCATTGATAATCGTTAATGTGCCATGAGTGTTGTTGTGGTAATTTGGAGCGGTGCGTGCGTTGGCGTGCGTGTGATGTGGTGTGGACTATGGATAGGACGGGTAGACACGGCTTGAGTTCTTCATTGGGACCGGTCCTTCGGGTAGACACGGCTTGAGTTCTTATTTGGGACCCCGATTTGGTATTTAAGTGGAAGTCCGATTGAGTTCTTGGCACAGATTGGATTTAAGAGAGTCAGTATAGGGGATCACCCCATATACTATGAATGATGTTACAGGTGTATGAGTGCTCCAAATTACCTTTTGATGTTATGATGTGAAAATGTTGTGTATGTTGCATTTCACTCCACAGTTGCATTAGTACTAGACAGCTTATAGAGATTATAGTTAAGATTGATATTTTACTCTCGAGTCGAACGCTCACTCCTGTTCAAAAATTTTTACAGAGCCACAGGAGGATATTTTGTTCAGGTTAACTCGCTTTTCTACCTCGCAGTTGTTTATCAATATTGTGTAATTTTAATTACTCCTAGAATTTCCGCATGTGTTAGCAGATTTATTTGAATTTGGTCTGTAATATTTTTATCATGTTGGACTGTAAACTTAAATATGTTATGCATGTTGATGGATTGGATGAGGAGCCGAGCTCCCATTTATTTTATGTTGATGAGTATGTGGAGGGTGAGCCGAGCTCCCAATTGAGTATTTATTGTGTTTACAGTGTCGGGTGAGTCAAAAACTCCCGTTGGAAAGTCCATTTTATGGCGGACTCTGTCCGCTTGTTTTCTTGAAATTGGGCCCAAATGGGCCTTAGAGTTGGGTTAATGAATAGTTAAGGCTTACTACGGGCCTCGGGGCTTTAGGTGGCCTGTGTCCTAGTCTGGTCCGGCCCATAGGTTGGGTCGTGACAAATGTGGTATCGAGCTTAGGCTCCATTCTTAGGGAATGTTGTTTAAAGTGTTGGGAAGAGTCTAATAGAGTCACATGCGAAATATAGGGTCCACATTCGTCTTGCATTGTCATCTTTGCTTCTAGTTTACGCTCCATATGTTATGTATAAATATGAGTCTATAGAGTCAGTATAATGTGCGCTTTTGAATTTTGTGGGCTAATCCGCTGAATTTCAGAAAATGCGTAGAAGGTGAGAGCCGCCATCGCACTGGCAGATGTGCCCGACGAGGTGTCGGACAGATGAGGCGCCGCCCCGAGGAGGTGGTAGGAGGCCTAGAGTCGCTCAAGTTGAGGAGCAGCAACCCCAAGACAGAATCCTTTATGGCACAGGTCCCATGGACCCCATGGCGGCTACTCTAGTCTGCAGAGAACCATCGACATGATGGCTCAAGATATGGTCCATCCTCCACAGCAGCAGATCCACCGCACCAAGAGAGGAATCTTACAAGCGGATCATAAACTTCAAGAAGTTGGTGCGGTACTTATGATGTGTCGAAGACGATATCGGTTTTTGGATTCTCGCATGTGCAGAATTACAGATTGACTGATAGAAGATTGATAGAGTGTATGCAAAGACGTCATGGGGCCCATGACTAGACAATGGATGAATGACTACGTGTTACCCAGGATGGAGGGTTTAACATGGGCTCAGTTTGTGGAACTTTTTATCAATCGGTTTGTGCCAGAAAGCTTCAGAGATCAGAAGCAGTGGGCCTTTGAGGCCTTAAGATAGAATGGCAGGTCTGTAGATGAATATGCTCTGCAATTTTGAAATTGAGCAGATATGCCCTCGCAGCAGAGCTACGTAAAAGATGAAGGTGAAAAGATTCCTAAAGGGGCTTGACAGAGGTATGCGAACTGGCCATGATGTCCGATCAGTCTTTGATGTGGTGGTGGATCGAGCTGCATGATTGAGGTTAGCTATCTTGTGGATGACAATGGAAGAGCAAAGAAAAACAGAGCAGAGGGTTCTTCAGGTGTTCCCCACATGGGTAATATGGATAGTGGTGGCCAAACTACTTACAGAGGAAGAAGCAGAAATAAGAGGAGTGGTTTTAGACACAAATCCCGAGGGTTGCACTGTGGTACGGATCCAAAGAAGGGTAATAGTTCAGGCAAGGCGCCTGCTCGTTCAGATCCTCTTTGGCACCGTGTGCACAGTGTGGAAGAGGATATTCAGGACCTTGTTTGATGGGGTCAGGAGTATGCTTTAGGTGTGGCCAACCGGGCCACTTTGCTAGAGACTGCCCCGTTTTCAGTAAGCCACAGATGGGGTCACAGGGTTCTGTTGCAAATGTTCCTCGACAATTGTATCCGGTGCTTCCAACATGGCAGATCAATTCGGTACAACAGGCCGAGGACAAGGGGGACGTGGATTTGGAGGCGATCAGAGGTAGAAGTCGATCAAGGTTACGCCACTCGGGTAGGGGACTAGCTCGGGTTTTCACCCTGACCCACCAGGATGCTCAGGCTTCCAATGCAGTTGTGGCAGGTATTCTTCTGGTCTGTTCTTATGAGGCTCGTGTTTTGATAGATCCGGGTGCTACGCACTCATTTGTCTCCCCTGTGTTTGCCATGAGGTTGGGTAGAAACCCCACAACTTTAGAGTGCCCTTTGTCAGTAGCTACCCCACTTAGTGACAACATAGATGTAGATATGGTTTTTCTGTAGCCGTGGTAGTGGATGGAAAGATCCTCCCACAGACTTGGTTCCTCTACCAAGAATGGATTTCATGTAACTCGGGATGGACTGGTTGGCAACTCATTATGCCACCTTAGACTGCAGGAACAAAAAGGTGTATTTCCACATACCTGGTGTGGAAGAGTTTAGTTTTGATGGTGACAGGAGCGTGGCTCCATATAATTTGGTGTCAGCAATTAGTGCTAGAAAAATGTTGAGGCGTGGATGCCAAGGGTATTTGGCATTAGTGAGAGATACATCTGTAAAAGGTGTCAACATGGAAAATGTTCCTGTTGTCAGAGAATTCATGGATGTCTTCCCGAAGAGCTTCCAGGGTTGCCACCAGAAAGGGGAATAGAGTTCTGCATTGATATTATTCCGGGTACAAACCCCATATCCATGCCACCTTACAGGATGGCACCAGCAGAATTGAAAGAGTTGAAGGAGCAACTACAGGAGCTTTTGGACAAGGGTTTCATACGTCCGAGCACTTCACCCTGGGGTGCTCCTGTTTTATTTGTGAGAAAGAAGGATGGGTCATTGAGGTTGTGTATCGACTACAGACAGCTGAACAAGGTGACTGTGAAGAACAAGTATCCACTTCCTCGGATCGATGATTTGTTTGATCAGCTCCAAGGAGCTAGATTCTTTTCAAGATAGACTGCGTCGAGCTACCATCAATTGAGAATCGGGAATGAGGACGTGTCCAAAGCGGCTTCGAGGACAAAATATGGTCATTATGAGTTCTTGGTGATGTCTTTTGGACTCACTAATGCACAAAGACCTTCATGGACTTGATGAACAGGTGTTCAAGCCATTTTGGACCGTTTTGTCATCGTATTCATAGATGACATTCTGGTATACTCTCGGACCGAGGAAGAACACGTGTGGCACTTGAGGATGGTGTTGCAGACTTTGAGGGAGCACCAGCTATACGCCAAATTTTCGAAATGTGAATTTTGGCTAGAAAGCATCTCATTCTTGGGACACGTGGTTTCTAGAGACGGTATTCAAGTGGATCCCAAGAAAATTGAAGTCAGAATCGATTGGCTTAGGCCTACAACGATCGAGGTGTGAAGTTTTACGGGTTTAGTGGCTACTCTGAGCGTTTTGTACAAGATTTCTCGAATAGCGGCTCCCTAACTAAGTTGACCAGGAAGAATGTTACATTCATTTGGACAGATTTATGTGAGGTGAGTTTCCGAAGCTTAAGGAGTGTCTAACCACGCCCTGTGTTGACACTACTGTGAGTGGTGAAGGATACACGTGTATTGTGACGCCTCGAGTTGGCCTAGGGTGTGTTTTGATGCAGAATGGAAAGGTAGTGGCTTATGCTTCAAGGCAGCTGAATAGGCATGAGCAGAACTACCCCACCCATGATTTGGAAATGGCGGCTGTAATCTTTGCACTAAAAATCTGGAGACACTACCTGTATGGCAAAGTGTGCGAGATATACACCGACCACAAGAGTTTAAAGTACATCTTCCAACAGAGGGACTTAAACTTGAGACAGAGGAGATGGATGGAGCTTACGAAAGACTATGATTGCACCATCGGTACCACCACAGGAAGGCCAATGTTATAGCAGATGCCTTGAGCAGAAAATCTTCTGGCAGTTTGGCGCACATTTCAGTAGAGAATAGACCATTGATTCAGGAGGTACATGAGTTGATGGATCAAGGTTTAATCCTAGATCTTTCAGATGAGGGGGTATTGTTGGCTCACTTTTGGTGAGGCCAGACTTGAGGGACAGAGTTAGAGTTTCCCAGCACAGAGACCAACAATTGATGAAGATCATAGAAAGAGTACAGCAAGGTGAAGGTGGTGAGTTTGGGTTTGCCAATGATGGCGCCCTAGTGCAAGGTTCTAGGATATGTGTGCCCGATGTGGTCAATCTCAGAAATGAAATCATGCAAGAGGCACACTACACACTTTACAGTGTCCATCCAGGTTCCACCAAGATGTACCATGATGTGAAAGATAGCTATTGGTGGAATGGCATGAAGAGAGACATCGCAGACTTTGTGTCCAAGTGCTTGACTTGTCAGAAGGTGAAGTTTGAACACCAGAGACCGTCAGGGAAGCTGCAAGAGCTCCCTATCCCAGAATGGAAGTGGGAAATGATCACTATGGATTTTGTGACTGGGTTGCCTCATACCACGCGAGGATATGATTCGATATGGGTAATTGTAGACCGCTTGACCAAATCAGCTCACTTCTTACCTGTAAAGACTACATACTCTGTGGCACAGTATGCCCGGCTCTACATTCGAGAAATAGTCAGATTGCATGGAGTTCCGGCTTCCATAATATCCGTGAGGGCTGATTCACTTCTCGGTTTTGGAGAAAGTTGCAGGAGGCACTTGGCACACAATTGAACTTAAGATCTGACTTTCCACCCTCGCAGACGGACGATCAGAAAGGACAATCCAAACATCGGAAGACATGCTTCGCATGAGTGTCTTGGATTTTGGAGGTCAATGGGATGACGACTAGCTTTGGTGGAGTTTGCCTACAACAACAGTTATCACTCCAGCATAGGGATGGCACCCTATGAGGCATTGTATGGAAGAAAGTGTAGGTCTCCTCTGTGTTGGACAGAAATGGGGGAAGCGAAGGTGCATGATGTAGACCTAGTGCAGTACACTTCAGAGGTAGTTCCTTTAATCGAGAACGGCGAGGACTTTCAAGAGATGTAAGAGTTATGCACCTGAGACGGAGGGATGTGGAGTTTGCGATGGGCGATTATGTATTCCTGAAGGTATCTCCAATGAAGGGAGTCATGAGATTCGGAAAGAAGGGCAAGTTGGCACCTCGGTATATCGGACCTTTTGAGGTTACTGATAGAGTTGGAGCCGTTGCCTACCGGTTGGAGCTACCACCCAACCTTTCTCACGTTCATCCCGTGTTTCACATCTCCATGCTCAGGAAATACATTCCGATCCTTCTCATGTCTGCAGGATGTGATAGAGCTAAAGGAGAATTTGACATTTGAGGAGCAACTTTGTAGCCATAGTGGACTACCAAGTAAGACAACTAAGATCCAAACAGATCCCTATGGTTAAGGTTTTGTGGAGGAGTCGATCGGTGGAAGAGTGCACTGGAGTCGAGGCGGGACATGCGTAGCAAGTACCCTTACTTGTTCAATGTATAATCATGTACTTTATTACGCCTTGTGTAAAAATTCGAGGGCGAATTTTTACGTAAGAGGAAGAATGTAACCCCCCAAATTTTAGTATTTATGAGTCTTTTTGGTATTTTAATTTTATTTGAATTTTAGGAAGTTTTTTGAGATTTTTCGGATTTTAAAAATCGGGTTCGATTTTCCGAAAATATAAACTTTGATGATTTTAAAAATTAATTTAAAGACCACGTGGCAAAACTAAAAATATATTTGGAGTCTACGTATTTTTACGAGTTTTGGAATTTTTCGAATTTTGGACCTCGTTTTGGTCCCGAGAGTAAAAATTCAAAATTTTATATTCGAATCGAGCCGGCGAATCGAACCGGACCGGATCGGACCGTCGAATCGGACCGGTCTCTTCTCTTTTCTTCCTCTTCCTCCGCGCGACGCTCTCCCCTTCTCTCTCTCTTTTCTCTCTCCTCCCCTCCTGTCGCCAGGCGCCTCCCTGCGTCCTCACGGCGCGCCTCCCGACCCGGTAGCGGCCCGAGCAAACGCGCGCGAAGGTCCCTGCGGCGCGCTCAGCCTTCCTCGGCCAAATCCGGCCCGATCCGGTCCACCGATTGGACCGGTCTTGTGTCCAAAACCATCTACTCGGCGGGAGCTTTCCATAGACACCAAGAACGCCAAATCCATCGAGCGATTGTCCGATTTTAGCTCGGGAAGATTTTAGCCCATTTCGACTTTTGGGCTAAATTTCTCAAAACCGTGAATCCCACGAGAACCGAGGCCACCAGACGCTCCATTCGTCGAGAGCTTCGCGACATAAATTTTGAATTTTTCGACACCGTTTTTGGTGGGTCCCCGGAACTTCGCGGTGTATTTTCGAGCATTAAATGAGCTTAGAAAATTCTGAAAATTTTATGTACTAACCCGTGTAATGGGCTTCGTAGGTATCCTCGATTCGCGGAAATTCGACGATTGATCGTCCGCAAATTCCGCTGCATGCACTGGAAAAGTCTCCGAATTAGACCGAGGTTTTGGCTAGCCCCCATTATCAGACATCCCGAGCGCGTTCCTGAAGTCGGAATCGGCAAAGGTAAACCCGAACCTTGTTTTTACGTAATTTTCTGGTGCTTAAATAGGATTAAAAATGCATAAATTATTCGTGGTAGCTTAGATAATTACTATTCTTTTTGCAATTGCTTAGTAATATTGCTAAGGACCATGGGCAAAGTTTTATAATTTTTAAATCTTGAATGGGCAGTTTTTGCAAAAATGATAAATAATAAGGACTAAATTGAAATTTTGCGTATTGTGATTGATGATCGATTTGATGGGCCCAGAGGGGTGTGTGATATGATTGAACCGTTGATATATGGATTGTGAATATAGAAGTGCGTTTTTAGCCCTTTGGCAGGTCGGGTAGGTCCTAGGTATAGGGGAGACTCTGTCGGATTTTCAGCACGACTTAGTACGAACTTGATATTTTTATTTGGTGTATTGAGTCAAATTTATTAAATAGATGTAATGTAATTGTCGTGAGCCTTCTTCTTCCTCCGCCGCCACAAGAATTTGTCGTCAAGTCTGTGAGTAAAATATTAATTTTAACTGTAATTTCGATATTATTATATGTTCAGCATGCCCATGCATCACTTATATGCATATATTTATGTAGTTAAACTCTACGCACGAATTATGTTGAATTGATAACTGTTAATTTGACATGAGTGTTGTTGTGGTAATTTGGAGGCGTATGCGGCGCGTGCGTGTGATGTGGTGTGGACTATGGATAGGACGGTAGACACGGCTTGAGTTCTTCATTGGGACCGGTCCTTCCGGGTAGACACGGCTTGAGTTCTTCATGGGACCCCGATTTGGTATTTAAGTGGAAGTCCGAAATGAGTTCTTCACGCACCATATTGGATTTAAGAGAGTCAGATAGGGATCACCCCATATACTATGAATGATGTTACAGGTGTGTGAGTGCTCCAAATTACCTTTTGATGTTATGATGTGAAAATGTTGTGTATGTTGCATTTCACTCCACAGTTGCATTAGTACTAGACAGCTTATAGAGATTATAGTTAAGATTGATATTTTACTCTCTGAGTCGAACGCTCACTCCTGTTCAAAAATTTTTACAGGCCACAGGAGGATATTTTGTTCTGGGTTAACCTGCTTTTCTACCTCGCAGGTTGTTTATCAATATTGTGTAATTTTAATTACTCCTAGAATTTCCGCATGTGTTAGCAGTATTTATTTGAATTTGGTCTGTAATATTTTTATCATGTTGGACCTGTAAACTTAAATATGTTATGCATGTTGATGGATTGGATGAGGGAGCTGAGCTCCCATTTATTTTATGTTGATGAGTATGTGGAGGGTGAGCTGAGCTCCCCAATTGAGTATTTATTGTGTTTACAGGTCGGGTGAGTCAAAAACTCCCCGTTGGAAAGTCCATTTTATGGCCGGACTCTGTCCGTTTGTTTTCTTGAAATTGGGCCCAAATGGGCCTTAGAGTTGGGTTAATGAATAGTTAAGGCTTACTACGGGCCTCGGGGGCTTTAGGCTGGCCCAGGTCCTAGTGCCGGTCCGGCCCATAAGTTGGGTCGTGACACAGAATAAAGAATTTACAACTCTAATATCAAGTTCTCAATATTAACTATGGTAGCTCATGTTCTAGAGAGAGAATGAAGAAAATCTTTAGAACACAATAAATTTCCAAAAGATTGTTATTGTCCAAACTTGTTTCCAGTCATAAATGGTGCCTATTTATAGTTTTTGCAAGTAAATAGCCATTGGGGGTGCATTAAATGAAAAACTAGCCGTTCAACCACCCAAAGCTCTGTTTTATCGAGTTTCAAAAATCTAGGTTCGGCTGCCGAAGTTATTTACTTCGGTTGCCAAAGGTTGAAGCGCTAAAAAATAGCTTTTGAAAAGTCACTTTCACTGCCGAAGTTTCCACTTTTGGCTGCCAGAGTGCTCTTTGGACAAAATGGCTTTTAACACTTAAAAACCATGATTTAAAGAATGAACTTCGGCAGCCGAACTTCCCACTTTTGGCTGCCAAAGTGCGCTCTAAACAGAAAGTGTCAAAAGGGCACTTAGGCTTTGGAAATGCATAACTTTTTTACCAGAACTCGAATTTTCTATCCATTTGAACTGTTGAAAAGCTAATTTAATAAGCTTTTCAATGAAAACACTTTTAAAAATAAATTTGCATATCTCAAATGTGAAAATTTCATTTTACTCCCCCTTAGTCAAGAAAAAGTTACAAGTAAAGACACTAAGAAATTAAGAGTTTAAAAAACTCATAACTTTTTTATCCGAACTCAGATTTTTAATCCGTTTGAACCATTGAAAAGCTAATTCAACGTATTTTGCAAATAAAATATTTTTCAAAATTAATTTTTCATTTTTGAAAAATTTATTTAATTTTCCCTTGATAAAGAATTAGATGAAAACTAAGTTGAACAAGATATTCTTAGTACCACCTAGACTTGAGCCAACACAATTAATTAAATGAGATTTATAAGATATAAAATAAATAAAAATTACATTGTAGGTTCCCATAAATGTTTGTTTCTTTATCTTACTCTTCCTCAATCTTGATTTGAAGCAATTTAGCAATTTTGAGTCTAGGGCCAACAAAGTCAACACAAAAACTTCCAAAGTATATTAGTAGCACACTAATTGTTTATTATCATTAAAACATGGGTTAAGACACCTAGGTCCAACAACCTCCCCCTTTTTGATGATGACAAACAATTAGTGGATGAGGAAAATTAACCATAAGTGAAGTGTGTGTTTTTCAGAAATTCTCCCCCTTAATGTACTCCTCCTTTCAAAAATAGTTTGAGCCTTACTAAATAGAATTTGGAGAGCACATAAGAGAGGCTTTGACTTAATGAATGCAATCCCATGAGTCCTAGGTAAATGATGATGCAAAGTTATTGTTTTATCAAAAACAATTTAGAATATGTATCAAAGGATTACCAAGAAGCATCACATGAGTATACCCAAAACATATATCCCACTAAATCATCATTTATATATCATGTTTAAAGCTTGAAATTTGGAATTATTCATCCCCTTAGCTAATTCATCCACTAGCTATATATCTTCCCCTTTTGGCATCATTAAAATGCACTCTAGAAGGAAAAACATACAAAAACTATGGCATCATTCAAAGGCTTACCACCATGCATTTGAGCACAAAAAGTGATACCATTAAGGTGGTTATATGGTAGCTAAGCAAATGTGCATAATCAACTTGATTTGAAACTGAACATGAGTATCATTATGTCATTAAGACACTTAGAACACATGTATAGTGTATGCTCAATCTAGAGGCAACATAACAACTATTCTAAAGAATAGCCTACAAAGAGCTAAGAATACTACAATACAAATTTACTAATTTCATTTGCATAGGACTTGTAAAACCATAATGGATTCTATTCAAAGCAATAATAGAATTCTGGCAAATAACCTTCATAGAACAATCAAGGAGAACAATTTAAATTAATGAGGAATGGTATTGAGATCATATGGCAGCCAAAAATAGGAAAACAGTCATGTGAATAGTAACGTGAACAGTAACATGAACAGTAAATCACAATCTCAAGCATCAAGGTTGTCAAGCATGCCTAATTCTCTCTTAATAAAATTAAACCTATTTTCACACAAAGGTTTTGTAAATATATTAGTTAATTGGTGATGTGTATCAACAAACTCAAGAACAACATCACCATTCAATACATGATCACGAATAAAATGATGTCTAATGTCTATATGCTTAGTTCTAGAATGTTGTATGGGGTTCTTGGTCAAATTGATTGCACTTGTGTTATCACATTTAATAGGAATGTGATCAAGAGATACTTTGAAGTCTTTCAATTGTTGCTTGATCCAAAGTATTTGGCTATAACAAAGACCTGTAGCCATATATTCGGTTTTGGCCGTGGAAAGTGCAACCGAGTTTTATTTCTTGCTACACCAAGAAACTAAAGAGTCTCCTATGAGTTGACAAGTACCTGAGGTACTCTTCCTATCAAGGATGCTTCTAGCAAAGTCAGCATCCGAGTAGGAACATAAATCAAAGGATGCATTTCTAGGATACCATAGACCTAAATGTGATGTACCATTCAAGTATTTGAGAATACGTTTAACAGCAGGCAAATGAGACTCTTTAGGATATGATTGAAAATGTATACATAAATATACAAAAAAACATAATATCCAGTCTACTAGCTGTGAGATACAAAAGACTACCAATCATACCTCTATAGAGCTTTTCATCAACTAGTTTTCCTTTTTCATCCTTGTCAAGTTTGGTATTTATGCTCATTCGAGTTCTACTTGGCTTGCTATTCAGCATTCCAAACCTCTTGATCAATTCTTTAGTGTACTTGGCTTGGTTGATGAAGATGTCATCCTTAGCTTGCTTGATTTGAAGCCCAAGGAAGAACTTGAGTTCTCCCATCATGCTCATCTCAAACTTACTCTTCATGGTATTAGCAAACTCTTCACACAAACACTCATTAGTAGCACCAAATATAATATCATCAACATATATTTATACTACGAGGATGTCATTTACATGATTTTTGACAAAAAGAGTTGTATCAACTTTTCCTTTTGAAAAACCATTTTGCAAAAGAAAGTTACTAAGCCTTTCATACCAAGCTCTAGGAGCTTGTTTCAAACCATTCAAGGCTTTAGTCAATTTAAAAACATGGTTTGGAAACTTATGATTTTCAAAACCAAGAGGTTGCTCAACATATACCTTCTCATCAATAAAACCATTTACAAAAGCACTTTTAACATCCATTTGGAAAAGCTTAAAATTCATGTATGATGCATATGCAAGCAAGATTTTAATGGCTTCTAATCTAGCTACGCGGACAAAGGTTTCATCATAGTCAATGCCCTCCTCTTAGTTATAGCCTTTGGCTACTAACCTAGCTTTATTCCTAGTTATGTTTCCATCCTCATCTAATTTGTTTCTAAACACCTATTTGGTGCCTATGGATGGATAGTCTTTTGGCCTAGGAACCAACCTTATTCCTTTCAAGCTGATTGAGCTCCTCTTGCATTACAAGTACCTAACTCTCATGATTAATGGCCTCATCTATGCTCCTAGGCTCTATTTGAGAAATGAATGCAAGGTTATTACATATATTTCTAAGAAATGATCTAGTTGTTACCCATTTTGATGTATCACCAATTATTAGGTCTTTAGGATGATCCTTCTTGAATGTCCAATTTTTGGGTAGATCTTGTTGAACTTCTTGATATGGAACTGGTTGACCTTATTGCTCTTGAGGCTCAACTTGATCAACTCCCAAGTCCTTCAAAAGATCTTCCATGTGTTGATCTTGAATTCCACTAAATTGAGGATCTTCAAGCGTCAACTCTTCAAAATTACCTACAACATCATCATCACAAGAAATATCCTTTCTAGAACCAAAGGGGTTAGCTTCATCAAATACAACATACATTGACTCCTCAACAACTAAGGTTCTCTTATTGAAGACTCTATATGCTTTACTAGATGTAGAGTACCCCAAGAAGATACCTTCATTAGTTTTTGGAGCTAAATTTATCTAAATAATCTTTGGTATTCAAAATGAATCATTTACAACCAAAAACTCTACAATAACTATTTTAGGTTTTTTACCATACCATAGCTCATAAGGGATTTTATTCAAAATAGGTCTAATCAAAACTCTATTTGAAACATAACATGTCGTATTAATGGCTTCTGCCCAAAAATAAGTAGGCAAATTATATTCATTTAACATAGTCCTCCCCATGTCTAAAAGAGTTCTATTTTTTCTTTCAACAACATCATTTTATTGAGGAGTCCTAGGAGAAGAAAAATTATGAGTGATCCCTAGTGAGTTACAAAACTTATCAAATTTCTCATTTTAATATTCTCTACCATGATCACTCCTAAGAGAAGATATTTGAAAACCCTATTCATTTTGAACCCATTTTGAAAATCTCTCAAAATATCAAAACATTCATCCTTATGAGCAAGGAATGCAACCCAAGTATAGCTAGAGTAGTCATCAACAATCACTAAGGCATAACATGCACCACCTAAGCTAGCCACTCTAGTAGGACCAAACAAATCCATATGCAATAATTGAAGGGGTCTAGAAGTAGATACCTTATGAATAGATTTAAAAGAGCTCTTGATTTGCTTACCCATTTGGCATGCATTACACACCTTATCCTTTTGAAACTTGATCTTTGGTAGCCCATCAAATAGCTCATACTTATTCAAGTTTGCAAGAAGGTCCATGCTAGCATGTGCAAGCCTTCTATGCCAAGTCCAAGAGTCATCACTAATAGAAGCAAAACACTTGACATCTTTGTTAGATAAAGCATACAAATTGATAACATAAATATTTTCAATTCTTTCACCAATAAACAACATTTTGTTATCACTCATCCTAGACAGAAAGCAAGATTTAGACTCAAAAACAACTCTACAACCCTTATCACATAATTAACTAGCACTAAGTAAATTATGTTTTAAACCATCAACCAAAAGCACTTTGTTAAGAATAGGGGAGTTTTCCTTACCAACCTCACCTATTCCCATAATTTTACCTTTACCATTATCACTAAAAGTCACTTGCCCACCTCCATCTTTCTTTTCAAGTGAATGGAAGAGATTGGCATTTCCGATCATGTGTCTTGAACATCCACTATCCAGTACCACTTGCTTTCAAGCTTTGAGGATTTCAAGCACACCTACACATGATAATTCAATTTACTTTAGGTACCCAAATGTACTTGGGTCCTCGGGGGTTAGTAGTTCCATCATTAAAATCAAATATTCTACCATATCCAAGATGGATTTTCCTAATGGCACACCTATAGTTAGTGTGACCAATCTTACCACAATAGTGACAATGCCCATTGAACCTTTTATGTGTATGAGGGTGAGCAAATGGTCTCATATGACCAATCTTTTTATGTTCATTATGTGAATGTGAGCATGAGGCATGGTGAGTGTGATAATAGTTATGAGTCCTAGTAGCATGTCCCCTACGAAGGTTTGGCCTAGATGTAACTATCCTAGATATATATGTCCTATTTACATTTTGTCTAGAAGCATGTTGATGAAATAAAGTCTTTCTAGTTTCATTACCACAAGATTTCTTTGGCTCTTGTCCTTTAGGATTGGACACCTTTAGACTAGGCACTTGGGGACTAGGCTCATTAGAACTAGATGCTTTAATAAAGATGGTCTTGGAAGGAGGTGCTTGGGCAAATTTACTATAGCAAAGTCCATACTTGATGCTAGGAGACCTTTGAGAGTCCAAAATTGCATCAAGTTTGTCCTTTCCTTTAGCAAATTTGGAAAGAGAAGTTTTTAGCTCAATAATTTCATTCTTCAATATCTCATTTTCTAATGAGATCTCATCTAAGGATTTTTGCATAGAATCCCCTAAAGGTTTATCATCCTTAATTAAGGTCTCATTTTCCTTCCTCAAACTAACTAATTCTTTTTTTAAGAGCTTATTTTTCTTATTACTCAACTCAAGTTCATCATTCATAACTTTAAGTGCATTAACTAGTTCATCATAAGAAAATTTAACAACATTATCATTTAAAGTTACCTCATTGGAGCTTTCGTCGATTGCCATGAAGCACATGTTTGCAACTTCATCATTGATCTCTTCACCATCAAATCTTGTGGATATTGAACATTCCTTCCTTTTTGTTCTTCTTGCTTCTTTTTCATCATCTTCCAAAGCAATTAAGCACATGTCAATCATGGAGTATTCTTTGAAGCTTTGTTCATGAGCGTTATCCATTTGCAGCATTTGCTCCATTTGTTGATGAGAGGAATAGTTTTTGGTGTACTCAACTTCATTAACTTGATAACAATGGTTAGCATTATACATAGAATTAAGAGAATCCCATATATCCTTAGTATTGGAGCATTTTGAAATTTTAGGATAGGAAAAATCATTTAAAGAAATTCTCAACATATGCATAGCTCTTATATTCAAAGAAAACATATACTTATCATGCTTACTCCATTCACCCTTTGTCTTTGGCACATGCTCACCATCTACTACTTTAATAGGAATGAAGGGACCATTTTCAATTATATCCCATAAATCCACTCCTTCTTATTTAAGAAAGTCATACATCCTATTCTTCCAATAGAGAAAATCATGTCCATCAAAGAAAGGGGGTTTTACTATCAATTGACCTTCTTGTGCATTAAAGGTTGCCATTGATCTTTGCTCCAAGATGATTAAGTCTTTGAATGGAGACCAGCTCTGATACCACTTGTTGTCCCTTGTAACAACCCAAGAGGGGGGATAAATTGGGTTCTAATTGCAAAATTAAAGACTAAAAGAAATTTAAACACAAAGAAGAATAGAGGAAGAATGATGACACAAGAAATTTATAGAGGTTCGGATATCCCAAGCCTACGCCCTCTCCTCAAGGCCCTCCTTGAGAGTTAACTCCACTAAAATTCTTCTTTGGGTGAAGAATAAACCCCTTACAATCACCACAAGAGCAAACCCTTGCTCTTTTAGAAATCCCTTTACACTCAAGAGCTATTTAAAGCTTTATCACACTCAAAATTACAATAAGTGCACACAATAACCTTGAATGAACTCTCAGAACAAAGAATTTACAACTCAAACATCAAATTCTCAATATTAACTATGGTAGCTCAAGTCTAGAGAGAGAATGAAGAAAATCTTTAGAACACAATAAATTTCCAAAATATTGTTGTTGTCCAAACTTGTTTCCAGTCATAAATGGTGTCTGTTTATAGTTTTTGGAAGTAAATAGCCATTAGGGGTACATTAAATACAACACTAGCTATTTAACCACCCAAAGCTCTATTTTATCGAGTTGCAAAAACCATGTTTGGTTGTCGGAGATATTTACTTTGACAGCCTCCGACAACTAAAGATTGAAGCGCCAAAAAATAGCTTTTGAAAAGTCACTTTCGGCTGCCGAAGTTCCCACTTTCGGTTACCGGAGTGCTCTCTAGACAAAATGAATTTTAACGCTCAAAAACCATGATTTAAAGAATGAACTTCAGTAGCCAAACTTTTCACTTTCGACTGCCAAAGTGCTCTCTGGACGGAAAGTGTCAAAAGGGCACTTAGACTTCGAAAATGCATAACTTTTTGACCGGAACTCGGATTTTCGATCCGTTTGAACCGTTGGAAAGCTAATTTAATAAAATTTTCAATGAAAACAATTTTAAAAACAAATTTGCATATCTCAAATGTGAAAATTTCATTTTACTTCCCCTTAGTCAAGAAAAACCTACAAGTAAAGATACTAAGAAATTAAGAGTTTAAAAAACTCACAACTTTTTTATCCGAACTCAGATTTTTAATCCGTTTGAACCATTAGAAAGCTAATTCAATTTATTTTGCAACTAAAATACTTTTCAAAATTAATTTTTCATTTTTGAAAAATTTATTTAATTTTCCCTTGAAAAAGAATTAAGTGAAAACTAAGTTGAATAAGATATTCTTAGTACTACCTAGACTTGAGCCAACACAATTAATTAAATGAGATTTACAAGATATAAAATAAATAAAAATTACATTGTAGGATCGCATAAATGTTTGCTTTCTTATCTTGCTCTTCCTTAATCTTGATTTGAAGCAATTTGGCAATTTTGAGTCTAGGGCCTACAAAGTCAACACAAACACTTCCAAAGTATATTAGTAGCACACTAATTGTTTATTATCATTAAAACATGGTTAAGACACCTAGGTCTAACATGGATGTTGTAACTCTTCGAAGCTTGTTTCAAACTATAAATGGATCATTTAAGCTTGCATACTTTGAAATGATCTTGGGATTCAAAACCTCTAGGCTGTTCCATGAATATGTTCTCCCCTATGTATCCATTTAGGAAAGTAGTTGTCACATCCATTTTCCAAATCTTATAGTCATACTATGCTGCCATAGCTAATAAAATCCTAATAGATTTAAGCATGGCTACAGGCGAGAAGGTCTCTTCATAATCGATCCCTTGCCTTTTGGCAAAACCCTTTCACAACTAATCTTGCTTTATAGGTCTCAACCTTTCCATCAGAACCAATTTTTTTCTTGAAAACCCATTTATTCCCTATTGGTACAATACCTTCAAGTGGGTTTACAAGATCCCAAACTTGGTTCTTGTACATGGAATCCATTTCAAATTTCATTGCTTCAATCCATTTTGAAGAGTCTATATTTGATATAGCTTCTTCATAGTTCATAGGATCATCACCATGATCTATTTCCTCATGAATAAACAACTCTTGTTCATTCTCATAAAGAAAACTATACCTCTCTAGTGGATGAGATATTGTGGTTGATCTTCGAGGAAGTGTTATGGATATGTCATTAACAAGTGTAAGCTCACTGGATGGATCTATATCCATATTGTTTGTTGGTTGATCGAAATTCTCTAATTTCAATTCTATCTATTTTCCTTTGCCACCTTCTTAAATAAACTCTTTTTCAAGAAAAATAGCATCTCTGCTTATCACAACTCTTTGTGATAAAGGAAGATAGAAATAATATTCATAACTATCTTTTGGATACCCAAAAAATCATCCCTTCTCTGATTTGGTTTAAAATTTATCAGTCTTCAGCTTTTTGATATGAGTTGGACAATCCCAAATCTTAGCATGCTTAAGACTTGGTTACTTCCCAGGCCATATCTCATATGGGCTGGAAGAGACTGATTTAGAAGGGACTCGATTAAGAATATATATAGCTATCTCCAGTACAAGTCCCCATAAGGAGATAGAAATATCTGTGTAGCTCATCATACTTTGTACTATATCTAATAAAGTATGGTTTTTACTTTCAGATACACCATTTAATTATAGCGTTCCTGGAGGAGTCAATTGAAAAACAATGCCATGTTCTTTCAAGAACTCATTGAATTCAGTACTCAAGTATTCACCTCCTCGATCTGATCTTAGAGTTTTAATACTTTTTCCTATTTGTTTCTCTACTTCAGATATGAATTCTTTGAACTTTTAAAATGATTTATATTTGTATTTTATCAAATACAAATACCCATACCTTAATTTATCATCGGTAAAGGTAATGAATTAGTGATAACCGCCTTTTGTCATTTTTTTAAATGGACTTCATACATCACTATATATCAGTTTCAAAATATCTTCAGCCCTTAATTGTCCAACAAAGGGAGATCTAATTATTTTGCCCCGAAGGCAGGATTCACAAGTTTGAGTAGGTTCAGAACCCAATGAAAATAAATTTCCCATTTTATCCAATTTTGTAATCATATCTTCTGCAATATAACCTAATCTTAAGTGCCATAGATGTTTTGGACTTGATTTGGTTTCAATGATTGCATTAAATTCAATTTGATTGCTTGGAGCTATTTTGTAATTATTATCCAAATGATAAAGACCATCTTATAAATTACCCATTCCAACAATTTTATTTCTAAAATAAATATTATAAACATCATTTATGAATCGAAATTCATATTCATTACTATTCAAACTAGCTACAGAAATCATGCTCTTAAAAGCATTAGGTACATACAATATATAATTCAAATACAAAACATGTCCATTTAGATACAATGATTTAGACCCTATGGTAAGGCTATAACTATTGCTTCATTATCAATTCTGAGTCTAACATCCTGTGCAACTAAGCTTTCATGGCTTGCTAGTTCCTACATATCAAAATATATGTGAGAACTTACACCAGTATCTAAAACCCAAGCTATAAATGAACTAGGAGTATTATCTGAATCTAATTAGCAAGATATGGACATACTTTCAGAGGGCTTATCCTTCTTATCTTTCAGAATCGCTAAATACTAAGGAAAATTTCTTTTCCAATGCCCTTCTTTCTGACAATGAAAACACATTTCTTTATCTGGAACAGCTTAAAATTTCTTCTTTTTGGACTGATTCTTGGCCATCTTGCCAGATGGACCAGGAATAGAAGGTTTCTTCTTCTTGTTACCTTACTTTTTCTTGGACTTTCCAAAAGAAGAAGAAATAACCAAAGCAACCTCCTTTCCCTTGTTGCCGAGCATATTCTTTTAGGCAATGACAACCAAGTTTAACAAGCCAGCTAAGGTGTACTCTTATTCAGTCATATGGAAGTTTGTGATGAAAGATCCAAATAACTCAGGTAAGGATTGGAGGATCAAATCCATCTGTAAATGGAAGTCCATTGTGAAATCAAGAGCTTCCAAATGCTCCATCAATCTGATCATCTTGTGAACATGGGCTTCCACTTCTATTTCCTTTGTTATCCTCATTCTGAACAATTGCTTAGATATCTCATATCTAGCATTTCTACTGTATTCACCATACAACTCTTATAGGTGATTGAGGATCTCTGATGTAGAATGCATCTTTTTATGTTGCTTCTATAACTCATTGGTCATAGAAGCCAACATGTAGCACCTAGCTCGTATGTCATGTTCTTTTCATCTATCCAAGATGTCCCGTTTCTCCTATGAGGCCCCTTTTGGTAAAGGACCAAAAACCTTTGAATCTAGAATGTATCCTATACGCTCCAAATTCAGGACAATCCTCATATTTCTTAACCAATCCGAGAAGTTCGGACCAGTTAGCCTATTATCATCGAGAATGCCAGCTAATACGTTGGATAGTTGTGGTTATATGATCATTTTATCAGATTACACTATAAAAAATAATAAAATTCCAAAAAGCATATTATATCAAGTATATTACCAAAATGATTGTTGTCTTTTAATAAAATTGGTCCTCTTACTAATTTGGTGAATCATACACTTCCAAAGTAGGAAACAAAATTCCAGTTGGATTGAATTTCTAGTGGGTGATTAAATTATTATAAACTATTAATCATCCTCAAGTACATCTATTCTTGAATTCTTAACAATTCATAAGTGAGTAACTCTTTACTCATCACATCTCATGTGAGGTTCAATCAATTATTTGACCCCTAATGCTCAAAACCTCAGGTACATCTATTCTTTGTTTATCTTGCATTAGTTAAGTTGAGCCCGCTAAGTCAGCAAGCATGCAAATTTGAACCTTAATGAGCTCAGGTATATCCATGCTTGGCCACCAAAGTATTACATACTCACAACATCTCATATTTAATAATTATTTTAAGAAGATCTCTTAAACCAAATACATCATTCCTATGTAACCATAGCGAATAATGTAAGTGTTTAAGACTTCTTAAATAATTGCCTTAGTGGATGGCTATGATGCAATTTCCAAAATTATACTATTACCAACTTAATCATTTCTATTGGAAGATTTTCTTAGCCGACCTAAATACTATTCGGTCTCATTTTGCACATTAATCATTTTCATGCATATCTCATATACATCATGAACATACATATCACATACATACATTCATCAATGGTAATATAAAAAGTATGATCATGGACTATTCTATGGGAATGCAATCCTAGCCACAAGGATTAGATTCAAGGGCATCCTAGGTTATCATTCATCTACTTGAAGCTTTGCCATAATTCTTCAACTCTTGAAGCCTTGTGCTCCCACTGATCTCCATTAATGTTTGAAGCTCCATTTCTTTTTGTAAAATCCACCAAGCCAATTACATCTCATATCTTTGGCATACCAAGGTGAAAATTACAAAAGAATTGAGCATGCAAGCTCAAATAAATAAATTACAATCAAAGACTAATCACAACAACTTTATAGTATAATCCTTTATAAAAATTAAAATAATTATTACAATCTCATAGAAATGAATGAGAAATCAATCTCATTGGTCTCCTAAAGTCCATGATCATCCTTCAAGCCATTTCACACATTCAACACTTGAACATGCCATTTGATTCCAAACATCTAATATTCAAAATTAAATAAACCAACCATGAATCTCATTCACAATCATGTTATATTTATGTTGGGACTTAGATTAAACATTTTAATCACCAAGAAAAGCCATAAAAATTGACAAAACACCAAGATCACATCTAGGTTGAGTGGTCATGCCAACTTGGCCAAATGGTGTTTTACTCAAAATTTATGATTCTTCTTGGTTTCTAATAGTTCCAAACTACATCCCATACATGATAAATACCATAAAAACAAGAAAAAATACACAAGCAAAATTGTTTGGTCATGTACCAAACTTGGCCGAATGGTTCTCCATCATGGTCACCACCATGGTCGAACCTAATTTTAGCAATTTTTCATTGTAATTTTCTTGTTTTCAATTGCATTTCATGCAACCTTTAAGTGTCCCAAACATCATATAACATAAATCAATGTTCCTGACTGCAAATTAGGGTAGCTCTGATACCAATTCAAAGAAAAATGCACCTTAACACACCTTAGGGTGCAAAGTTAGCAATTTTAAAAATTTTATAACCCTAAGTTTGATGTAATACATAAACTATTTATACTATTACAAAAACACTTAGTTTTGGTCATAAATATTGTTTCTCAATTGCTAACAAGTCTAATTAGCCATTAGGATACAAAACCCCTAAATTTACAAGTTAGGATTTATAGAGAAAACTCACCCTAAAGGCACAGAATCAAATTTTCACACCAAATCCAAGGAGTGAAGCCACCAAGTGTTGGCTCCCTAGCTTGCCCACACAAGCCCCTTGATCAAAGCACTTTGATCCACGCTATAACTCTTAATTCTCCTTCCTTATGGTTTGGCCAAATTAGAAGGAAATGAGAAGATAACTTTTTCTTGGCTCTAAGTGAGTGGAAGTGGTGAGAAACACTTTCTCAAGGTTTGATTCAAGATCAACAATACTTTTTTCTCTTGAATTTCAAGTTAAGAGGATGAAAGAAAACTTTAGCTATGGAGGAAACAAGGTTCGGCCAAGAAGAAAATGAAGAAGATTAATTTTTGTCTTCTTCCATTTTCCTTTTATTAAATCAATTTCTTTAATTAAAATCAATTAACAAATATCCATCTCTCATTTAACTCTTAAATGAGTTTTCAAATTTTGATTGGTACACTTGTCAAAGCTTAATCTTAATTAAGAAATTAATTTTGATTAATTAGTATTCTTAATACTAATTAATTTTCCTCTCATATTTGACCAAGTCAAAACTATCAAAATTATCAAAATTAAGTCAAACTTATCAAATTTTGACCAAGATTAATTCCAAATTAATCAAATTAATTTTCTTCCATAAGTTTGGTTATTCAAATTTATATTTAAACACTTTAAATATTAACTTGAACACTTTCATAAATAAATTTAGTTTTAAGTCATGCTAGGAACTTTGCAATCTAATTACAAACCAAATTTATTGATTTAATTAATTAATTAAATCATTTAATTAATTAATCAAATTAACTTTGCTTTGATCATGTTGCTCTTATGTGTGTGACTTACTAGGTTCATTACTAATTGGCAATGAGAATAATATTAACTCCTTAATATTATTAAAACCATTCCAAACTCAAAATAAAATTTCCTTTCATTTAAGTTCTCATAAATCATGATTAACATCTAACATAATGTATTATGACTACCCAATCAATTATAAATTAATTCCTTAATTCATGAACCTTGATTATACATATCATGCACTAAAATCTCTCCCTTATAAAATATTGATTCTAGCTAGAGTCATAGTTCATATCAAACTCTTATTGCTTAGAATCATATGTCCTCTTGTAATTCTAATTCTTGATTAATAAGGCTTCCCTGTCAGAAACTCTTTTCTGACTAAGTCTATATGTCCTGGCCAGAAACTTGAATTCATCAAGAACAATTAAATGGACATAGGATTTTATCTCTATTTACTTAGGGTAACAGATCCCATCTTGACTAACACCTATCTCCATATATAATTAGTCGGAGCCAACACATGCCCATATACTCATACTTAATACAAGCATGAAAGCAGTATCAAACTCAAACCACCTATATACAAGATAACTATGTTATCTCAGATCAAGGGATTATATGTATTATTATGATCTAGATAACTTTGTATTAACAAGAGTAAACTCCAAGTACAAGTCATCTTATGTCACTGTTTCAACCTACTTATCTCATAAGTGCCTATCATGTTTGTTATATGGTATGAGACTCACCATTCTATCCTATTAGTATCTCATACTAATCTATGGATACAAATATAAGTGAAAATCATTCCAGATAAGTCATGCCTAATGAAGTATCCTTGATTGTGAACCAAATTTATAATACTTGCGTTAGAATATTTTGTCACTCATATTCTTAACTACTTAAGAATAGAACATGTAACAAGATATTAAAGGACTTTTTCAATTAAATTCAAACCATTCAAATTTAAAAGAAAATAATATTTGCCATTAATGGGAAATAAATGTTTACAAGATACAATATAATGATATGCTCTAGGGCATAGTACTAACATTCTTATAGTGTTATTGTAATGACCTAACTAGAGGCCATTACCGGCACTAGAAATCAAGTCAACTTAAGGCTATTGAAACCTATAACAAGTCTAAAAACCTATTGATCATGAACATGATACTGTACTCATAATCCAAACATACTCTAAACCCATTACACTTTAGATTTCTCATTCATTATCATCATAAAAATTAGTTCAGAATTTGAATCTTTCCCTACATAAAACACTAAAGTGTAATTGGTTCATACATACATTATGACATGAAGAGTTAGCTTAGATTTAAAACATACGTAATTACATTACTTATGCTTAATAACAACATCTATTAAACTTGAACACCAGGACAGTAACTATTCCTTTATATATTACATGTCCACTAATCATACAATATACATTTAAGCACTCCACAGCTATCCTTGCTACTCACGCTCCATAGAACTCTTCTATTTATGTACTCCTACACCTGGGGTTAAGGGAAAGGGGGTGAGCTTACACAAGCTTAATGAGTAAACTAACCACATTAATTATCACATTCATTTCATACATATACAAGGCATCATTCAAATGGGTTTTCACGTCATAAACATTTCACATAGGATAGACATGTCACCAGTGACTCCCTAATCTAATATGCCTGGCTCATACAATGGCTCCTTATGACTTTCAGTTACTATATCCAATATGCCCAGCTCATATAAAGGCTTCTCAGGGCTTCTGCCTATAACATGACATGTGTCATGCACCAAGAGGCATCATAAGATCTCCTTTTGGATTTTATGGATCCATAACATACATAACATAACATGGTCATAAACATAGGGGGAGTCAGTGGGTCATCTATAATCTATCATGCACCAATAATAATTATGCAATTATGCAGCATATTTGTGTTCTAAATATATACACCCTAAATAAATATGACATGATGTATGAGGATGATTATAAGTTAAATTTAACAAGTTTATATTTATTAAGGTTAGAATTACTCACATCTTGTAGCCTATCAACCACCTATCACAAACGGTAGCTAACTCAGATCCTTAGCTTCCAGAATCCCTCAAATTTGATCCTATAACCATTAGAACCTAGTGAGTTATTCTAAGCTCTAGAACTCTATACACACTTCAAACATCTTATCTTAGGCCTTTAGGAATTATAAATCATCTTTTGTAGCCTTGGAATTAAAGAAGAAATAATGTTGGCAAAACCTTTATTCATGGGGTGAACATTTTAGGCAATAGCCACTACAGCTGCCAAATCTGGAATTTCTCTAGATTTTCCTAAGAAACTATATGCTTTGGCTACCGAAATAATTATATTCAGCAGCTGAATCTAGGAATTTCTAAAATTTTCAAGTCGAAAACAGTAGAATTCTTCTTCCCAAAACTTCTAAAACATATCCCAAAGCTCCAACTCACAATTCAAACACATAAACACATTTCCAAGGCCTAAAACAACTTGAATCCATGCTCCAAGGTCACATGCAACACTTACAAACAATATTCAAGGTTCCATCAAACTTTCATCAACATAAAAACAAGAAATCCTTAGGTTTAAATAAGGAAACTAATCATTCTAGGTCCATAAATGCTTATACTAGACATAAACAAGAATAATACTTCATTTAACAATCAAATAGCCAAGACATATCAAAGAAACATACTTTCTTTCAAAAAAAAAAACTCAATATGCAACCCTTTTCCAAATAGTAAAACTTAAAACCATGTAACAATCACATGCAATTCAAAATCTAATAAACTCATATGCTGAAGTGTACTTGAATTCCTCTAAAGGACCAAAAGAAAAAGGAATTACCTCTTTTCTTTAAAATGGAGAAGAAAGTGAATTGACGACTCTAACTTTAATCCACGTCCGCCAAGCTTCCCCAAAGAAGAAATTAAGCTTCACCACGTGGTATAGCCAAGAAAATCTCCTTGGACAGCCTTTTGCATGTGTACCAAGTTGAGAGATAAAGAGGAGTGAGAAAATAAGTCACTTTTAGGTCAGAAAACAAGCTGTGGCCTTTTATACCATCACTTGTCAAGGGAATTTCGACTGTCAAAAGTCATAGTTTCAGTTGCCAGAGTCCATTCAGCCCAAAATCAAATTTGAACAGTAAAAAGGACTTTAGCTGCCAATAGTCCATCTTTCGGCTATCAAAGTTTTTTCTACCCAAAAGTTCTTAAAACTTTTCTTTGAGCAAAACCACTAAAATATTTTTTTTCATATACTTTGAAAACATCATACACTTCTTACCACCATTTTCTTGCCTAAGGAATCTTCGAATTCATCAAAATATTTCATCACTGATATAAATTTTGACGTTGGAAAATGGTGGGTGTCACAGCTATGGACAGAATTATTCATTTTATGTCATGATTGTGAGTTTGTGCATCGAATACAAAGCGGTTGTGGTATGTCTTGGGTTTAATCAATGGATGGCATCTGCTTTAAGAAGTGGTGGTTGGGTCTGTTAAGGTATGCATGTTGGATGATATAGCTCATGTTGCATTTCTCTATTATTATATTTGGAATGGTAGTGTCATCCATGAGAGGCTCAAGAGCTGGCATGAAAGGTTGGTTTATACTGGTTGAATATCAACAAATACATAGCATTGCTTATGGGGAACCTCTCCTCTAAATAGTTTTATAGTTATTTATAGGTCCCCTCCCTCGTTGAGTGTGTTGAAACTGAACGCTAATGCTGGCTTACTTTATTTTAGTATGGTTGGTTTAGGCATTGTGTTTAGAAATGATGTGGGGTAGATAATGGCTTGTGCATCCAAAATTATTTATGGTTCTTGGGCTCCTGACATTTCAAATGCTATGGCCATATCTTTTGAATTATAGCTAGCACATGATCTTAGCTTCCACAAAGTTATAGTTGAATCTAATTGTAAAAAGGTTATTAATTTATTGCAATCGCGAGCGTGTTTTCACTAAGCTTGGGTCAATACTCCAGGATTGCTCCTCTTTTGTTGCATGGTTCAAAAGCTGTTGATGGTCTTTTATGAAGCCTAATCACGATATGGCGCATGCTTTGGCCAAACTTGTTCTGACGAGGCGAATGTGTTGGTTTGGATAGAATTAGTCCCACTTTCTATCTCTTATTTGGTTGATATGGAATTCTTTATCTATAACTCTTGAATTTCTATAAAAAAATTTCAAATTTTAAAAGGAGTTTTAATATTATTAAAATAAAATTTATTAATAATATGCATTTTTAAATTTATATAAAATAATTAAAAATTGTAATTCATTAACATATTTATTTAGTTTTTTTAAAACATTTAGTTATTTATTTTTAGAAACAGTTGCTACGCTAAGCCACCACAAAGGATATGCTTCACCCCCGGTCCCATCATCTGATCCTTGAATCTATCAGCGTACTGATAGATTCATAGTAGCAACCGAAGTGGGAGATGGCGGCGGCGTCCAGACCCTTGAATCTATCGTCTACAAGTTCCCGTCTTTCCTCTTCTTTCCTATCTCCTAATCTCAGAAATCTCAATCCCTCCAACCTCACTTTCCTTTTGCCTCGTTCTGCACCCAAGACGGTCTCTCTCAGTGTCAAAGCAACATCCTTATCGTCGCCGACCACCCACAAAACAGCCACCTCCACCTCCCAGTCGGAGTCTCCCGATCGCTTCCGTGTGGACATTCTGTCGGAATCCCTTCCCTACATCCAGAAATTCAGGGGTAAAACCATCGTCGTCAAGTATGGCGGCGCTGCTATGAAGGTTCCTGAGCTTAAGGCTTCGGTGGTCAGTGACCTCGTCCTCCTTTCTTGTGTTGGCCTTCGTCCTGTTCTTGTCCATGGAGGAGGGCCTGAGATCAACCACTGGCTCCAACTCCTCAACATCCAGCCTCTCTTCCACGAGGGCGTACGCGTCACTGATGCTAAGACCATGGAGATCGTGTCCATGGTCTTGGTGGGTAAGGTTAACAAGGACTTAGTCTCTCTCATCAACAAAGCTGGTGCTACTGCCGTTGGGCTCTCCGGTATGGACGGTCGCCTCCTCATGGCTCGACCCAACCCCAATTCTGCCCACTTGGGTTTTGTCGGGGAAGTCACCCGTGTTGATTCCACCATACTCCAGCCCCTCGTCGATAATGGTCACATCCCTGTGATTGCCTCTGTGGCGGCTGATGAGTCTGGCCAATCATACAATATCAATGCCGACACGGTGGCTGGGGAATTGGCGGCTGCTTTGGGGGCTGAAAAGCTTATTCTGTTGACGGATGTGGCGGGCATACTGGAAAATCGAGATGACCCAAAGAGTTTGGTGAAGGAGATTGATATAAAGGGAGTGAAGAGGATGATAGCGGAAAAGAAGGTTGCTGGTGGAATGATTCCTAAGGTCAATTGTTGTGTACGGTCACTTGCTCAAGGTGTGAGAACTGCTAGTATCATTGATGGAAGGGTTCAGCACTCTTTGCTTCACGAAATTATGTCAGAGGAAGGCATTGGAACCATGATTACTGGGTAAAATGTAGTCACTCAGTTCTGTTGTAATCTCTTCATTGTTGTTATTGGATGTACTTTCACTTAGATGAATGAATTACTGATTATTCTCTATTATTGTTAAACTCACTGATTATTCTCTATTATTGTTAAACTCTTCCATTGGTGATGTGGTTTATGTTGTTTTGATGGTTTTGATTTGATGGTCATCCAATGATATCATGAGAATTTATTCCTAACTAGGAACCAGCATTATTTTGGCATCTTTTATTTATTTATTGACATCGCACCTGTTTTTTATTGGATGGGAGGGGTTTGGGGTATTAATTTCAGAGAATCTGTGAGCTTTAGGCTACTGAAACGGGATTGTATTGGGTGTGTTCCTTGTGTTTTCTGCAGTGCAGTTTGTCATTGTGGAGACTGCAAACCAGATTTTGACTGCCTTGCGAGAACCCTAGAACATAAAATTTTTTCAGAGTTTATTTAATATTGGCATGTCTGCTCTGATATCCTTTCTGTTGATGGAAAGAATGCAGCAGGATTCTGTGGTGGACTTGTGAAAATAAAGGATGTTATAATACATGGAGTTGCTATGGTCCGTAGAGAGAGAGCTCAAAGAATCATAATCAAAGATTGAGTAGTTTTGAAGTTCTCAATAACTACTTTTAGTGCTTGTAATAACAATCTACATAGAGCTTTGAATTGAACCCATATGCATCTAGAAGCCTTGAAGTCAAAAAAGAAAAGTCTAAGTCACCATGTGAAAGGATCAAAGGAATAATGCAAAGTCAGCTTTTCTCAATAACATGATGAAGGCCTTTTGGTCAACAAAAATGTTGTATTAATAAGAATGATTTCCTTGATTGCTATTCAAGATGCTCAATTAAAACTCGAAAGTTCAAATTCTAGCTAGAGAGGCTGATGGGTGTAATTGGTGCTTCACTTTCCTTTCTTCTCGTGACTCTTGCCCTCTGGACAAAAGCAACCTCTTCTCAGATTTTATTTCAGGTAGGCTTGTTTTGCACACACTAGCATCTTCCCTGTTTGCTTCCATGGTTTATTGTTGGATATAATATGTAAAGTTATTGGCATTGATGAGCAGGGGTTCAATTGGGAATCATGGAAAAAAGGTGGATGGTACAACTTTTTAAGAAACTCTATTCCTGAATTGGCTAGTTCCGGCATTACACATGTTTGGCTTCCTCCATCTTCTCATTCTGTTTCAGCTGAAGGTGAGCCTCTGTCAAAATAAACATTTTTATATGCTGAATGCTGATTTTTACTATATATGTATCATCTTTTCATACTGTTCAAATTGTTAGTTTCTATTGTATGCATTTTTGTTTGACTACTGGGATGATCACTGTCCCAATTATAAACTGTCATCAATAGGGAAGTTAAATTTTATTCTTGCACTCGGGGTTTTAAATAATGGGTAATGCATAGTGTTTTGGTTGTTTTGGTGTGTGTGTGTGTGTGTGTGTGTGTGTGTGTGTGTGTGTGTGTATAGCTAGGTGACACATGATTGGGATTCTGAAATCCCAGTGAAACAAGACTGCAATATTTATGGCCATTTTTTTGGGTAATTTACTATTTAGTCCATTTGTTTTACTATTATTAAAACATTTCAGTTCGTGTATTGTAGAGAATAGACTATTTAGTTATTCAGTTTTGCTTACATCGCTCATTTAGGTCCTGACGTTCATTTTGGCCATTACATATAATATAAATTACTATTTAATCCCTGGATATTGCAACTATTTAGAGTTTTGTCTTTCAATTTTGCAATTATTTACAGCTTCTCTCTCTCTCTCTCTCTCTCTCTCTCTGCACAAACCCCTCCTCTTCCCTCCCCCCCCCAAATTTTCACTCTCTCCCTCATTGTTTCTGTCTCTCCCCTATTTCTCTCTGTCCCTCTCCCAATCTCTATCTCTCTCTGATGCGATAGAAAAGGAGAGAGATAGTTAAGAGAGAGAGAGAGAGAGAGAGAAACAAGGGAGAGAGGGTAAGGAATAGACATAAATGGGAGATAGATGGGGGAAGAGACAGAAATGGGGGAGATAGACAAAGTGATGGAGAGAAACTATAAATAATTGCAAATTTAAGGGATGAAACTGTAAATAATTGCAAAGTTAAGGATTAAATAGTAGTTTATCTTAAATTCTAACAGCCAGAATGGATAGAAGAATTCAAATGTGTAATAAAAGCAAAATTGAGGGACGAAATGGTCTATTTTTTAAAATATAAGGATCTAAATGTTAATAATGATAAAATACAGGTACTAAATAATAAATTATCCTTCTTTTTCTTTTTTCCAAACATGATTGCACCATCATGACAAAAAGAGTAATAGCCATATTGGCTGGGAGAATTTGAAGCAAAGTTCGGAGCACTTGTAGTCTAAACTCTAAGGGGTCTACAGCATCTAGGTTTTGATTGGGATTTTCTTTATTGTTCTTGGCCAAACTTTCACTCTACTCTACTGCATGATCAACAGAATCAGGCTTGGTGGCCATATCCGCTACCTTGCTGTAACAATTACATCAATCATCTCCTGATACCTAATCACCTTCTTCCTCACTGCCCTCTTGCAAACCCTAACTCCATAATATATGCCCCGCATGGAATTCAGCCTCAAAACTCATGAGCATCTCTGAATCAAACGTGAGTTTAAATCTCTATGAATCAACTCCGTGTTTCTTTCAATAAAATCTTCACCACTGTCTCATTAACCTCACTCCTAGTCACTGTGATCTTCTTCATGTTCCTCACCGACAACCTCTTGACAACCTTCTGGATCATAGCAGCAGAATCCAACTTGCTCTGCTTGGACAGCTCCAACCTCCGAGAAAATCTTCCTTTCTAAGATTTCCTGATTCCATTGATAGATAAATGACTTCAAAATTTTGTTTTACTCCTAATTTCTCTTACAAAAATAATAATCTCGTTAAAGAAGAGGATGAAAAAAGAGATTCTAAGATTGAAGGAGTGTTTGTGGAGGAAAAAGAAGATAAGAATGGCAGGTAGAGTGCAGGAGCAAAGAAGAATATAAAAATGAATGAGAGAGAGAGAGAGAGACAGAGAGAGAGAGAGAGATTTTGTTTCTTTTGCTTTATGAGCCCCACGTTTTCTAATTAGGATTAAACAGTGGGTCTAGCTTGCTGATTGGGATTAAAATTGTTGACATGAGGCCACATTTGAGATATAAATAAATTTGGGTTGAAAAATTAACAAATCCAGCTTTTCTTACTGAAAGCTCCATGTTGCCAATTAGGACTAAATGATGGCTCTAGCTTGCCATTTGGGATTAAAATTGCTGATGTAGAGGCCCATTTGAGATAAATTAAAGTGAATTATCAAAAATTAACAAATTATAGTTTTCTTACTGAAATGAAATTAAGTGGCAACTTAAGTGACGACTGATATAATTTAATCTGAAAATGGCTTGCTTGAACTACTCTGAAAGTACAGTTTGTGTGTTCATTCTTTTATAAACCTTGTTCGACATTTCTGAACTGGAAACATGCATGGTAACATACAATTTCTTTTTAACTATTTTAAAATTCGCATATGAAAGTAAGCCAGCATTCTTTGCAGTTGGCTTCATAGAAGCCTCCAATGATTTGTTGGATTCTTTAGTGGTGGGACCGAAATTGTAAATTTAACTTCCCATATTATTTATCTTCTCTTCTGTTAAGGATATCTACCTGGAAGGCTCTATGATCTCAATGCATCGCAGTATGGAAACCAAGATGACCTAAAAGCTTTAGTGAGGGCCTTGCACAAAATGGGGATTCAGTGCATAGCAGACATAGTTATAAACCATAGATGTGCAGAGAAGCAAGATGATAGAGGAATATGGTCAATATTTGAAGGAGGGACTCCAGATGATCGACTTGACTGGGGGCCATCTTTCATTTGCAGCGATGACACTCTTTACTCTGATGGAAAAGGAAATCCTGACACTGGAGCTGACTTCAATGCTGCTCCAGATATTGATCATATAAACCTGCGGGTACAAAGTGAGCTATCGGATTGGATGAATTGGCTAAAGAATGAAATTGGTTTTGATGGGTGGCGATTTGATTTTGCGAGAGGATATTCACCAAGTTTTACTAAAATATACATGGCAAACACCAAACCAAGTTTTGCAGTGGGGGAAATATGGAAAGATCTTGCTTATGGAAATGATGGAAAGCCTGAATACAACCAGGATGCTCATCGGCTTGACATTGTGGAATGGATCCAAGCTGCTGGTGGAGATGTTACGGCATTTGACTTCACAACTAAAGGAATACTCCAAACAGCAGTTGGAGGTGAGCTGTGGCGGTTGAATGACTCAAATGGAGGACCTCCTGGAGTGATTGGCTTGTTGCCAGGGAATGGTGTCACTTTCATTGACAATCATGATACAGGTTCCACACAAAATCATTGGCCATTTCCATCAGATAAAATCATGCAGGGATATGCTTATATTCTCACCCATCCAGGGATCCCATCAATAGTAATTTCTCAACTTCTGGCTTTACTCTGTTCCTTTTATGTAGATATCCTAATATAAAATTATTCAGGCTTTCTTGAGAAGACAGTATGTTTGCTTAGAAGGTTCCAAAATTCATACTATTGCATAAAAAAATAATAAAAAAAATCTGGTATTTTGAATACCTGGGAGTAACCTTTTTTTTTCCATTCACAATGTAGCTTGCTTGTCTTTTCATTATGGTGCACTGCATCCATTTAATTAGATCCAGACCAGAGCATGAACTTTTCCACTAATCAAATTAGTTGAAATCAATTTGCAGGAGGAATTATTATTAGAATTTGTTCTTCAGTAACTTCACATGGTGGGAACTAAAATTGCTGTAACTGAGCAGTGTAATGATCTTTTTTTTTTTTTTTTGCAACAGTTCTATGATCACTTTTTTGACTGGGGTCTGAAAGAAGAGATTTCAAAGCTTATTGCAGTCAGAACCAGGAACCATATCAGACCCAACAGTGTTATGCAAATTCTAGCAAGTGATGCCGATCTCTACATGGCTGTTGTAGATGAGAAGATCATTGCCAAGATTGGACCAAGGTCTGATATTGGGGACCTTGTCCCTCCAACATTCCAACTTGCAGCTTCTGGACAAGATTACAGTGTGTGGGAGAAAAAAGTTCTAAGGTAATTAATAACAAGTGAATCATTCGTTCAATTAGTTGATGACAATGTGTGAATTTGGGTTTAACCTTCATGATACAATCCAAAATGGATTGAAACACTGATTCAATCCATTTGCTATCTGTACACATTGTTTATGCATATAAGCTGGAAGATTGTATGCATTGGATACAATGGTCGTTTGTAATGGAGGTTTTATTGGTGGTGCAATAGAATGATGCTATTTTCAGTGCAAGAATTTGTTTGTCCACAAAAATGAAGAGCATTTTGATATGGGAATCCTTTCTTGTTTTGAGAATAATTTCTTTATTTTATATCTTACAAGCCATATTTCTCATTTGCTATGTGCTGCACTCTTCCTACCGTTTATTGTTCAATATTCAAGTGAATTCAACCGATAAATTAGTTCAAACTTTTGCATTCTACTTTTGGACCGTATATTCCAATCTTAAATATTGGAAGTAAATATAGCTAAATCAGAAAATTTGAATTTTATTAATAAGAAAGAAGTTAAAAAAATAATTTAAACCAATGCATTTTGTTGTGGATAACAAAATGAATTCAAAATTATAATTTTGATGTTTGGCTACATTGCTTCAATAGTAAAGATTGAAATATATAATTTAAAATTAAAATATTTGGCTATAATTATTAATCAGTGAAAAGATTTACTGTTTATTTGATATTGCTTTTAAAGAATTAAAATTACTTTTTTAAATAAAAGTATTATTTTAGATATTATTAAAAAAAATAGTTTAAAAATATTATTTTATTATTTTAATATTCTTATAATTAAAATTTATTAAATTTAATTTTAAATTACTTTTTAATGCTCTCTAACTAGAATATTTAAAATTGTAATTTTTTCGATAGCAATTTTAATAACAACACTTAGGTTTTATGTCCTATTTCTAAAATAAAAACTGGAATTGAATTAACTAGTAGTGTTAATTTTCTCGAATTAATATTTTAGTATTAAACAATGTATTTTAAAAAATAATGAATAGAAAAACCAATGGGAATATTTTTGGAATAAAGTTCATTTTACTCCTGTATTTATCAGGGGCATCCAATTAAACTCATTTAAACTTTTGATCTGATTTAGCCATAAATTTTAATTTATATCTAATTTCACCCAAATTTAAGGAATGTACAACTTACTCACTTTGTGAGCTACTATTTTTAAAAAAATTTTAATATTTTCAAAGTTAATTACTTAGTTAATTATTTTTTAAAGTTAATTACTTAATTATTTATTTTTAATGTTAATTAAATAATTATAATTAGTTAATTTTTTATATTTTACTTTTTTAATATTAATTAATAATATGGAAATAAAAAATAATATTTTTATATTTTCAATTTTATTTAATTATAATTTTTTAATTTGAATAATTAAAATTAATTATAATAATTTTAGTTTTAATTAATTATATGAAAATATAAAAATGATCTTTTTAAAATTTTTCAGTTTAATTAATAATATTGAATAATAAAAAAAATATTTTTGATATTTTTTGTAACACCCCAAAATTTTAAATTTATTATTTTATGAGTAATATTAATATTTTTATTTTATTTAAATTTTAGGAAATTATTTGAAATTTTTTGAATTTTCGAAATCGGGTTTGATTTCTCGAAAATATAAAACTTTGATGATTTTTAAAAATTTATTTAAAAACCATGTAGCAAAATTAAAAATATATTCGGAGTCTATAAATTTTTCTGAGTTTTCTAGAATTTTTTCGAAATTTTTGGACCTCGTTTTTGGTCCCAAGGCAAAGTAAAAATTCAAAATTTTGTATCTTGAATTGAACTGGCCGAATCGAACCAGATCGGACCTGCCGAATCGGGCCTGCTCCTTTTCTTCTTCTTCTCTTCCCGCATGCGTTCTCCTTCCTCTCTCTCTCTCTCTCCCGTTTTCTCTCTCCTCCCACCTCCCCTCACTTGCCAGCCGCCTCTCCAACCACCCCAGCCAGCCAGCGCGCCTCCCCAGCCACCCCAGCTCGCCGAGCGCCGCCTGGAACGCCGGCAAACGTTACGCGAAGCGACGGGACACGCAGCGCGTGACGCTTTGTCTTCCCGATCGAAATTCAGCCGATCCGGCCACCAATTGGGCCGGGTCTTGTGTCTAAACCCATCTACTCGTCGAGAGCTTTCGATAGACACCAAGAACACCGAAATCCATTGAACGGTTTGTCCAATTTTTGTCCCGAAAGTTTTAATTCATTTTGACTTTTGGGCTAGATTTCTCGCAAACCATGAATCCCACGAGAAAATCGAGAGTACCAGAGCGCTCTACTAGTCGAGAACTTCGCAGTGATATAAATTTCAAATTTTTTCGACACCGTTTTTTGGTGGGTCCCACAAAACTTCGTAGTATTTTTCCGAGCATTAAATGAGTTTAGAAAATTCTGTAAAATTTATGTACTAACCCCCGTATTGTGAGCTTCGTGTAAGTATCTTCAATTCGCCGAAATTCAAGAGTTGTCGGGGTTTGTGAATTTCCGGCCAAACAGACCGACTGTCGAAAAAGTCTCCGAATTAGATTAAGATTTTGGCTACCCCACCATTGTCAGACGTCCCAAGCGCGTCCCCAGAGTCAGAATTGGCATAGGTAAACCCGAACCTTGCTTTTTTGTAATTTCTAATACTTAAATGGGATTAAAAATCCATAAAATATTCATGGTAGCTCAGAAAATTATGATTCTTTTTGCAATAGCCTAGTAATATTGCTAAGGACCGCGGGGCAAAGTTTTATAATTTTTAGAGCTTATTTGGGCAGTTTTTGCAAAAAGGATCAATTATAAGGACTAAACTGTAATTTTACATATTGTGATTGATGACTGTTTGGATGGGCCCAGGAGGGGCTGTGTGATATGATTGAGTTGTGGGTGTATGGTTGGTGGATAAAGAACTGTGTTTTAAACCCATTTGCAGGTTGGGTAGGTCCTAGATATAGGGGAGACTCTACCGGATTTTCGGCACGACTTATGACATATTTGGTCTTTTTCTTAGTTTGTACTGAGTCAAATTTATTAAATGATTGTAATAAAATTATCAGGTGAGCCGGGACAGCCTTCTTCCTCCGCCCAACCGCAACAGTGATTGCTGTCAAGTCTGTGAATAAAATATTAATTTTAATTGTAATTTCACTATTATTATATGTTCAAGTATGCCCATGCATCACTTATATGTATATATCTATGTAGTTAAACTCTAGGCACGTTTTATATTGCATTCACAATTGTTAAAGTGCCATGAATGTTGTTGTGGTAATTTGGAGCAGTGTGCGTGCGTTGGCGTGCATGTGATGTGGTGTTGACTATGAATAGGACGGGTAGACACGGCTTGAGATCTTCGCTGGGACCTTGATTTGGTTATTTAAGTGGAAGTCCGAGCTGAGTTCTTCGCTGGCACAGGTTGGATTAAGAGAGCTGTGTAGGGGATCAGCTCCCATATATGTACAGTATCGGGTATGTGAGTGCTCCAAATTACTTTTTTGCTGTTATGATGTGAAATTATTGCTGATATTGTATTTCACTCTACATGGTGCATTAGTTTTAGATAGTTATAGAGATTATGGTTAAAATTAATATTTTACTCTCTAAGTCGAACGCTCACTCTTGTTCAATATTTTTCCAGGCCACATGAGGATATTTTTTAGGTTAACCTGCTTTTCTCCCTCGCAGGTTGTTTATTAATATTTGTATAAACCTATTAACTCTTAGAATTTCTGCATGTGTTAGAAATATTTATTTGAATTGGGTCTGTAATATAAATTATCAATTTGGACCTGTAAACTTATTATTTTAAGCATGTGTGTTGGGCTGGATGAGGGAACTGAGCTCCCATTTATTTTTATGACATTTGAGTATGTGGAGGGTGAGCTGAGCTCCCCAATTGATTATATATTGTATTTTACAGGTCTGGTGAGTCAAAACCTCTCCGTTGAAAGGTTCATTTTATAGCCGAACTCTGTCCTGTTGAATTCTTGAAATTGGGCCCAAATGGGCCTTAGAGTTGGGTTAAGGAATAGTTAGGCTTACTACGGGCCTCGGGGGCTTTAGGCTGGCCCAGGTTCTAATGCCGGTCTGACTCATAGGTTGGGTCGTGATATTTTTATTTAATTAATTATATAATATAAAATTAATATTTAAATATTAAGAAATAAAATATAACTAAATATTAAAAATTGATAAGTGCAATCAAATGAGAGAGTTTTGGTCAAAATTTATAGACTAAATAGGACTAAAAATTAAAAATAAACTAAAATTAATAAAAGTTATTTTTAATCTCGAATTAAATTTGTTTAACTAGCTATTAAAAAGGGATCTTTTTTAATCCTATCCTCGAATTAGCATTAACAAATTTAATTAGTAATACTCGTTTCCTTACATGCTTAAATTCGTTTCCTTTCTAAATAACTTCTTTAACCCATTCTTTAAATTTGGCAATCAGTTCATGAACTCTACCTTGCTTGTAACAATTTAATTCATTTGCATGTGTGATGAATTGATAAATGATTATCTAATTATTTAGAGAGATATATTTCATAATATTAATAATAATATAATTTTTAAAATATTATAAATCTCGTTGAATATAATTATCAAAATATTTTTATAATATTTTATTATATATTAATTCTGGAAAAAAAAAATCGAGACCCACCGCTAGTTATTTTCTTAGGGTTTATTGTGTAAAGTCTCCTGCAACTTTATTCTCTCACAACCGATTTGCTTGATAGACCAATTTGATTGAAGTGCCTAAGTAATTTTTTTATTATTATTATTTTCTAAATATTACCAGTATTAAAGGTAATAGTGTGGTTAATTTTATTTTTCAGTCACTTTTTCATTGGAGCGTAACTTTCACGCCTATGATTTGCTTGATATTATTATTGTTGAAAAAATAATTTTTTAAATATTATAATTAAAATTATTTTGATAGTAAATTTAATATATTAAAAAAATGTAAATTTTTGCACAGATCATTAGTAAGCTAATTATGCGATTACTCTTAAAAACGTAATCCCTCTTTTCTATAAATACCAAAAAAAAAATTATTTTCTTGTGTTTGGATAATTCAATTTGCATGAAAATATTTTTTTTTCTTTTTATTTCAAGGGAATTTTAATGCGAAAAAGTTTATTTTTTCCTTAAATCAATATTTTTTATAAATCAATATTTTTTTATTATTATTTTTATAAATCAATATTTTTGCAAATTCATAATATAAGAAATATATATATATATAGATCCATAACTCAAAAAAAAAAAAAAAAAAAAATATATATATATATATATATATATATATATATATATATACAGATCTCATCTGAAACAAAAACCTAGCAGAGAGGAAGAAAAAATATTTTTAGGAAGAATATAAATATTTACCCACATGAATTTATTCACAAATCAATATTAACAACTATAATAAAACATGCTACAAATAAATTATACATATCAATTAGACTAGGAAACAAATATTAGGATTCTGATACCCAAAAAGAAAAATTATGGATTCAATTAAATATAAGCCATGCAAAATACTTATGATCTCTACTATATTTTATTTCACTAGTCAACTATATAATTACATGAATATAATTATAAACTATATATATAGATTTGTCCATAGTCTACATGTATACCTTATTCACATAATAATTAATACTATATAAATAAATCAAGTGAGAGTCTTTTAAAAATAATGTATAATTATTTATACACACTCCATACTTTTATATATGTGGTTTTTCTTATTTTACTAATAAAGACAATAATTTGACTATTTATAAGTCATGACAAATTTTGATTTTGACCAAATGTGTATAACTATTAAGAAGAGTTGCATCTCTCATAAAATTATATATTTTGTTCAATATACATGACTTTTGAATTTTGACACATTTTGACAATGTACATGACTTTTAGATTTTACCTCTTTTTAGTAATGTATACAAGTTAGTGGGGTCAATTGATTTTTAATGTTTAAATCTAAATACATTACTAAAAAGAGGTAAAATCTAAAATATTAATGATTCTATTAAAATTAATAATAAAAAAAATAATTTATATATTTTTTTATTTTTTAATGATATAAAAGGTGTAATATCATCAAATGAAAAAAAATAAATTAAAAAGATTAAGATTTTCTATATTTGTATGAAAATTTAAGCTAATCAAAATAAAAAAAAATTAAAAATCTTCTTAATATTCTATTTCAATGAAGATAGTATTTGGTATAAATAAATTTCATAAATTTTGTGAAATTCATTTGTAAATTTAAAATTTTAATGTTTAGCTTAAATGAAAATTCATTTGAAATTATTAATAATCAATTCAATGAATTTATTATATCTAAACTAAATTTTATCAAAATTTATAGAATTTGTAAATGAATTTTTAACTTAAAATCATATACATTTTAGGTGATAAAATTATTCTCTTATTATATATCATTTTATGTCATTTTATTCCAATCACAAAATTCATTTTATTTAAAATGAATTTCATATTTAATATAAAATATATTAAAAAATTTATTTGTAAATAAATTCTATCATGAAATTTAGTCATAAATAAATTGAATTTTACTATAGAATTAAACTAAATAAGGATGAAGACTTAATTGTTCACTCTAATGCTACTTTTTCACTTTTTTTTTTGTTTCATTTTCTATCAATTGGTTTTTTTTCTTTTTATTATTTAATGGTTCTAAGAAAAATATTTTTGATAGTATTGATAATGAAACAATTATATAACAATTTCAAAAAATAAAAATTGGTGAAAAACAATTTTAAATTTAAGATTATTGCAAGAATCTATTATTTCATGAAATTATTTTCATTTTTATTTTTATATATAAAAAATTTATATGCATTATTGTTTTATTAAATAATTTATTATTCTATAAAATAATTTTCTATTTAAATTGAATAAAATAATTTTTTTATAACCCATTAACTAAACTTTCTGGCTTTACCCCATATATGACTTTTCATACGATTGTTTTTTGTGTTAATTTTAAGTCTAATGAATCCAGATTGACCCACACGAGTGATCAAACTTATGGATGATAACGGATCGAGTGTTTACGGGTACCCGATTCGATCGAATTCTAATAGAATATATTTGAATAATATATAATCAAATTTGATACGGGTTCACGTTTAAAATTTAATACCCGTGATGAGCTTGGATTGGGTTCGGTTTTACATGTTGAGTATCCGTTATCTGAATTTGTTTATATAAATATTTAATTAAATATAAAATATATTTTTATAATAATATTTATAACTTTTTATATTTTTTATTTTATATAAAATAAAAATGAAATATTTTATGGAATTATTAAATTTTTAAAATATAAATTGTTAATAAAAATAATTTTTATATAAATTGTTAATTAAAATATAAAAAATTAATTAGGTTTGAGTATTTTTTGGATAATAACAATCGAGTTTGAGACTGATTCGAGTAGTTAAAAATAAATTTTAATTAAGTTTGAGATGAGTTTGAATCTTGTAAATATTAATTGAATTTAGACTCAAGAATGATGATTTTTACGGGTACTCTCCTCGTTGTCATCTCTAATTAAATCAAATTTTTAAGATAAGGGAAAAGGAATATTGTTTAAAGTGTTTGAAAATTTTAAACATAAAATCTTTATTAATCCATTACTTTGATTTGTTAAAAAAATGAAATTTTAAAAAAATTTATAATAACTTTAAAAAAACTTAAATTCTTTCGAATACGAATTTAAAGTTTTAAACCTACTTGTTTAAAATTTTTTTCATTTTTCATTTTAATTAAAATAAAAATTATGCTTATTAGAAAAATCACAAAATTTCAAAAGAAATATGCGATTATATGAAAAGTAGGAATAAACTGCGTTTCCGCCAACTGTCAACCACCAACTACCAAAGCAGCAAAGGCTTACGTTTCAACCAATTATACTTTCCCTTTTTTAAAATAATTTCCGCGCTTTTGGAGAATTTGCCACTGCTAGCGCTGCGAAGCCTTTTCAGCTGATGGGATGATACGAGAGAAATTGAAGGGAAACCAACGCGTTATTGGAGTGGTGAAGGAGCGTTGAATTTGGTTAATAGCAGTTTACCACTTGCTAATAACATATGATGCAGAAACATGACGTCCCATTAGACGTCAAATAAAGACAACTTATATCCAGCAATGTTCGGACATTGAAGGACAATAACAGCCCAACACGACACCTGTCTAGTCTTAATTGTTTATTCGTACGTGTTCAATCAAAACTGGGAATTTCTCTTTCTTTGTTGTTTGTTTATTGTTGAAGTTTCAGCAGCTTATCATTCCGGTCTAAGGTTAGGCACGTGCATTTTTTACATGGAAAATTCGTGTAATTTATTTAAAATGATGATAACAATAGTGTATTCTTGACATTAATTTTTGTGTGCATATATTTTATTTTATTTTATTAAATTTGTTTTAAAATTTTAATTAAGTTTGAATTTTATTTTTTGAAAAGCTAGTTAAGTTTTATTTTTAAGTTAATAATAATAATAATAATAATAATAATAATAATTTAAAAAAAATAAAGTCAGCTAAAATTTTGAAACAAAGTTTCTAACTTAGACATTCAAATTAAATATATAATGAATAAAAAAATCTAATTAAATTTGAGCATGTATGATGATAAATAATATATATAGTATGGACACCAAAGATCGGGGGATACCATACCTGGCATGATTCGATTTTTTTAAAAAGATTTTTTATTTTCGGTTTGATTCGATTAATTAACTGAAATCGATGTCAAAAATTGAATTGACAGACTATTTCTCAAAATTCTATGAGTCCTCTACATTATACTGCTTCTCTTTCATTTCCATTAGCTCGAGTAATTATATAATATAGCCATGATTTTATGTAAAGTATTCTATATAAAATCGCAAATCAATAGAGGGTCTCTATAAAATTATAACTATCAAATAACCTGAAATGCCTATTCCTAATCCACTGGATAGTATTGTCGGCTTTGACCCACTGTGCCTCACGGATTTGTCCTTTGGATCCCTTCATTGAGGCTCAAAAGCATGCGATCCAAGTTAGAAAGCTTGTTACTTATATGGCCCTTCACTTTCCCCTCCCTTTCCGATGTGGGACTCAGTTTATTCCCGCCCCCCATTTGGACAAGGGCACCAACTAGCCTTGCCCTCCTAGAGGACCGCTCCAGCAGAGAACTTCCCTTTCCGCACGGAATGTTACATAACCACTAAATAGTTTTTAATTTTTTAAAAAATTGACTTACCATTTCATGTAATATGCCCACGTAAATAATAGTTTTATAATATAATTTCTACATTAGGTCCCATTCACAATCAGCACCCACAAATCCCTTCCTAATGACTCATTGTTGAAGCCTTCTTGACTCTTCAACTTTATCTCCTTCTTCTTCTTCTACAACTACAAAGTGTTATAGACCCGTAGGCATAAGGACCCATGCACACTTCTTTCCCTTCCACCATAGCTGAAGCTTCTTGGCTTCTTCCCCTCTATCTCCTTTTTCTTCTTCTTTTTCAACTACTAAGTGTTAGAGTCCAAAATCACGTACTATTGAGATCGAAGACTCATATGCAGACAAAGAATCGAAGACTAATAGTGTTGAAGAATAAAGATGAAGACTCAGACCCATCGCCATTACTCGTGCTTACATGTCGCTCACCACCTCTATTAGTGCCACCATCGACCTTGCAATAGCAGACAACGAAATCACGGTTGTCGAAGACTGGAGATAATAATTTTCTATTTCTCCTTCGATTCCAAGAGAGGTCTTATGGAATGTGTTAGAACAAAAAAGGGTATCTATTAGGCACATACAAGTGTTGAAAGATATGTATCAAGGAGCAACTACTATTGTGTGCACAGTGGGAAGGGACACAAGAGATTTTTCGATCTCAATTAGATTATACCAAGGATCAGCTATAAGCCCTTACTTTTTTACATTAGTTTTAGATGACTTGATGAAACATATACAAGAGAGTATTCCTTGGTGCATGATGTTTGCGGATGATATTGTTCTGATAAATGAGATGCGAAAAGGAGTCAATAAAAAGTTAGAGCTTTGGAGAAGTACTCTAGAGCCAAAGGGCTTTAAGTTAAGTAGAACGAAGACAGAATACATGCATTGCAAGTTCAGTGAAGGCCAAACTGATGACAGGGAAGGATTTAGTTTGGATGGAGTGGTACTGTCCCAAAGTAATCACTTTAAATATCTCGGCTAAGTCCTTTAAGTAGATGGGGGATGTGAGGAGGATGTTATTCATAGGATTAAAGTAGGATGGTTGAAGTGGAGATGTGCCACGAGAGTTTTATGTGATCGCAAGATTCCCAATAAGTTAAAAGGAAAATTTTACTGTATAGCCATACAACCGGCTATGTTATAAGATAGTGAGTGTTGGGCACTAAAGGAGTCGTATGCGTCTATGATAAGAGTTGCAGAGATGAGAATGTTAAGGTGGATGAGTAGCCATACTAGACTAGATAAAGTCCGTAATGAGAGTATTAGAGAAAAGGTAGGAGTGGTGCCAATTGAGGATAAGTTGAGAGAAAGGAAATTGAGGTGGTTTGGTCATGTGAAGCGTAGATATACGGAGGCTCCAGTTAGACAAGTAGAGCACATTAGGTAAAAGGATAGAAAGAAAAAAAGGGGTAGACTTAAATTGACTTGGAGGAGAGTAGTACAACATGACCTAGAAGCATTACACATATCTGAGGATTTAACCCAAAATCGTTTAAAGTGGAGAAAACGAATCCATATAGCTAACCCCAAATTTTTTGGATAAAAGGCTTAGTTGAGTTGAGTTGAGTTGTATTTCTCCTTCAGTTTTTGTTTGTCGAATACTGGATTTTGGAGATGCTTATGCTTTCTACTTCTCCTCTTGGTTTATGTTTCAATTGTATTGAGTTTGTTTAATTATTTGGGAGATTTTGATTGTTGGGATAATGAGATTTTCATTGTTTGATTGTTGGATAAACTCTGAAATTTTGAATTGAATTTTCTCTATGATTTCTTTGGGATAGCAGAGAGGAATTTCGTTGGCCATTGAGAAATTATGGGTTCAAGAACTGATTGATAGAATTGAATCGAATTGATTTATTTCTGTTGATTCGTTTGCACAGCACTACCAAACTCCCACCAAGATTTCAAACATCCTTTCATTTATCAACATATATATAAAGGAGAATTATTATAAAGTCTTGTAGTTTATTAAAATTAATTAATTAATTTTTTAAATTCAAGTAAAATATTTTGTATTTTGAAAAATCAAAATTTTTTTAATCCTTATAAAGCAAGTTGACTAAAGTTTTTTTAAACAAAAAAAGAGTTTAATTTTATAAAATATAAAGATATTTTAATTAAATTTTTTGCAAAATAAAAATTAAATAATTAATTTTAACAAACTAGTAACTTACCCTGTCTATAACTCTTCTTGACTTTCTTCCCCTCCTTTTTTTCTAGCATAACAAAAACAAAAGATAAATTTCTCCCTTACTCTCTCAACTTCATTAATTATTTCATTTCAATCATTATATTTTAATTTATTTCAATAAAATTACTTATATTTTGTTTTTAATTCATTAGTAGTCATTCAAACTAGAATCCAATAAAATCTCTGATGAAGTTCCTATATGATATGTCTTACGTAACTTTAAATCATAAAAAATATATCTCTCTGCTATGTTAAATTAAAAAACCAAAGAAAAAGAAATTATCTCTATATTGTTTATTACATTTATTAATCTTTATTTTTAGAAAAAAAATTAAAGAGAGAAACAAATTTTAATTTGACAAAAATATATCTTTTTTTTATATAATTTAAAGTCACATAAGACATATCATATAACAATTTTATTGGAGATTCTATTAAATTTTAGTTTGAGTGATTGCTAATAAATAAAAATAAATAATTTTATTGAAATTAATTAAAATATAAAAACAAAAATGAAATAATTAACAAAATTAAGTGACATTCAAAAAGGAAAACCTTTCTACTAGAATATAAGACCAATAAATCCATGAGGAAGGGAAAAAGTATATATGATAGTAGCCCAAATGATTTTTTTATTCCTTCTAAAAAAATAATATCTATTTAGATTGTTAAATAGATTATTTTATTTATTTTCATTTTCTTTATTTTTTTTTTCATCAACTAGAACTTTGCACATATAAAATAAGAGATTGACCAGTTTCATAAGAGAGAGGAAAGTCAAGGTCAAATATAAAATAGTCAATTTGATTATTTTAAAATTTGAGGCATATAAAAAATGTTAAGATTTATGCAATAAAAAAACTAAAATATTATTGTTAGAAGTTGAAGCTTATCCAATTCTGGTAATTAAGACAATTGATCAGTCAGTAAATAATTAAAAATGTGGTGTGGGTCTCTCTTCTTTTCTTCCTTTTTCATTGAAGTGTTATTTTAAAAGACAAAAGGTTATATCCTACATGCTCATGTCGATTCATGTCCACCCAAGCAAGGCCTTTGTAACACCCTTAATTTTTAAATAATTATTTTATATATAAATATAAATATTTTAGTCTAAATCCTGGTGTTGTGGACTTTGCATAGGTATTTTCATTTTATGGCAATTTGGTCGTAGCCCAGATCTATAATTTCGAATTGAGCAGATAAGCTGCCAGAATTACTTCAGAACCGGATCAAGATTATAGGCTACCCCACTATTTTCATACATCCCGGATACGTTTCCAATATCCGAATTGGTGTAGATAAGCTTGAACCCTAAATTTCCTTAATTATTTAGTTTCAGGTTTAGATTAAAAATCTATAAAATATTCGTGGTAGGTTAGAAAAATATAATTCCTTTTGCGTTAGCTCTATAATATTGCTAAGGACCGCAGGGCAAAGTTTTAGAAATTTTAGAGCTCAAATGGGTAGTTTTTGCAAAAGGGGTCATTGTAGGGGCTAAGTTGTAATTTTTCAAATTATGGTTGTTGACTGTTTGGGTGGGCCCAGGAGGGGCCATGTGATGTGATTGAGTTGTGAATGTGTGACTTGTGGATATAGAAGTGCATTTTGAACCCTTTTGCAAGTTGGGTAGGTCCTAGTGCCGGTCTGGCCCATAGGTTGGGTCATGACAAATGTGGTATCAGAGTTTAGGCTCCAGATTCATGGGAAATACATGTCTAAGGCTTAAGAAGAGTCTGGTTAGGGGTTCACATGTGGAGTATAGAATCCTATTTCGTCTTCTTCTGTAACTCCTTGTTTCTAACTTCTGCGTTATACCTCGGGTAATATAAGAGTGTTTCAGTTAGTGTATTGGTTTTCGTGAAGTATGTAGAGATGTAAAATAGAGTTAGCAGAGATGTTGAGGTCTGCCATGAGGATAGATACTCCAAGAAATGCTATGTTTTTGTCAATATGGATTTAAGTGGCGTACTTATTTGGTACAAGGCACGAGGACATAAAAGGTGATTTTGAGCAATATAGCTGCCCTAAGTGAGAGTGAGGGTACCACTACTGGCAGTCATCGGTGGATAACCTAGTCATAGTAAGTGCTATCAGTGGATTCAAGAGAGATAAGAGATCAAGAGATATAGTATGTCGGGACGTACCGTAGTAACTATACAATATTCTCGATGTTTGTGCTAAAAGCTGCAGATTACAGTACCGACATGGGATTATTGTGTAGAGCTACGTGCTTCCCTGTGCTGCACCATGATTAGGGTGTTTGTAAACAACCTCTGTTTTAATACAGTTATGTCAAGACAGAGTTTTATTTCTGCAGAGGAGTTAAAAAAAACTCCTAGTTAGGGTTTAAGACCCTAGAGATTGAACACCAAAGGTCGCAGTTGGGTGATAACTAGAGTCAGTGACTCAGTTATCCTACTTTGAGCTCAGAATTAGAGCATAAGTGGCACAAGACTAGAGGTTTTTAGTATGATTATAGTGTAATGATGATACCTACTTGGTGGGATCATCTGGTCTTCGGTATGAGATCGTTGGCAGTGTTAGCATTACAGTGGATGTATTGCCTAAAGTTTAATGAAGATAGCACCTCCTTCGTGTGACATTGGAGCGTAAGTATGACTCTACTCCCTAAAGGAGATTGGAGATTATGAATAGTATTCGTAGCCTGCGAAATGACATTCTGGGAAGGTTGACAATATAAAAAGAGGGCAGATAGCTTTATATAGTTGTGGTAATGGGGTTGAGGTAGTACCTCTCTTGTAGTCAGTTATAGTGTAGAGTATGGTAATGTTTACGAAGGAGAGACAGGAGAGTACCACTAATATAATGATCTGTGGAATGATGTCCTAAATGGGACTATAGTGTGATAGAAACTAGTGGCTCGGGTATCCCCTTAGAGAGAGTACAATTTTCGTAGTAAGGACCATACTTGATTGGATCATGATGGATGAAGAGCTAGTGAATCGAATGACGAGTTATGGTACCCAGCACCACAAGTTTTAACTAATTGAATGGATATAAGAAAATAGAATCCCTGTAGATTTCCTCCTTAAAGTATTAGAGATAGTAAATCTTAAGATGATATGTCAGCCAATTGGTAGTACAACAAAAGGATGGTCGTAGTTGATATCTTATAAAAAGGAGATGATGAAATTTCAAGAAAAATATTAAATAAGGAAAATTGTGTGGAAGCGACCTAGTATTTAAGAATTTGGTAGGCACCAGTCTATACACATTCTTCTTAAAAGGAAATGACGTTAAGTGTGTACCTAATATTAAGTATGAAAGGACGATTAGAGTAGTGATAGGAGTTAAATCGAGAAAGTTATCAGGGCTTGCAACCCTTCTAAACTATAAGCTGGAGGAAGTACTATTTGTGGATGAGTTACAGTGGATGAAATTATTGCTGATGGGTAAGTTGGAGGCTGAAATTTGGAGAGTTGTGGATAGTATATGTGGTTATATTAAGGAGAATAGACATGTGAAGTATCTTGTCTGGAATTATGGCATAGCACACATTTCCCATAGCCATATTAGTTAGAGTGGAACTTATAGTTTCAAGGGCTCCTATCTAACCATTATGAGCGATTTCATACAAAGGGAGGTAGGGAATGATAACTTCTAATGGCCAAGTTGGAAAAGAAGATACAATAAGAATTTTCTATGGTTAGTCACAGGTGTTATATAATGTGAAGGATATGCTGGTAGGAGCCAATCGTAAGGTTAGAATTTCGAAAGTCATGGAACTAGTAATCAAGATAGGACTAAGAAATAAAAAGTAGATTAAAGTTGATGATGGAATGGACATCTTTGGAGGAAAAGTTATAAGGGTGAGAGAGGATAAAGGTTAAAGAATAAGTACAGTAGGTTGGAAAGGTATTAACAATAGCAGAAACAAGAAAAGAAAGTGGATAAGATCTAAAGGATAGGAGAAAAACTCAGTAGAGTTGGTTACAATGATGAGGATAAGAAGAAATAAGTACGCTAAGGACATACTAAGGGATGTTTAAAATAAATTATGGTGAAATGGTAAGATAAAGGAATAATGGAGCCTCGATTTAAGTACCAATGTGTCAGGAAGCACGTCAGATAGTAAGAAATTTCAAGCAGAAGGCAAGTAACTCTTTTTTCATAAAAAGATTAGGATATGATAAGTTGTTTTGACTGGATGGTTTAAGAATACGTAGACTTTTGTTAGGTTAAAGAAGAGGCCCAGCCCACTTTCTACTATTAATAGATAGAATATGAACGCTCAACACTTGGATAGAGCTCTACATAACTAGTTATATAAGATGGACAGGGGTTGATTTAAAGACCTTAGTAATAACACAGGTAAATTGGGAATTCGAAGTATCATTGGAATGTGAAGGTGCGTACGTGTTGACCAATAGGGCCATAGGACAAGTAAAGATGTCGAACAAGATACCTATCATAGGTACTACAGGAAAGCATCTCATAGGATATTATAGGATAAGGAACATAATTTATGTCTTTGGGAAGTAGAGATTGTTGAAACAGAGGAATGGGGACTGAAGCCACTAAGAGATACGTTAGGACAAAATGAAGGAGAGGTAAGCACCAAAGCTTATTGAAGTTATGAGATATCAAGTCAAGCGCAGTAGAGGTATAGTGAGTACTGAAGATGTCAGAAAAAGATTGAGGAGTGGTTTGAGGTACGAGTTTCACTATGAAATGATGATGATAGCTAGGATACTACAACAGACAAAAGAGCTATACAGATCCTAGGCAAAAGGATTTAGAGTTTGTAGTGAGCGATTATGTATTCCTGAAGGTCTCTCCAATGGAGTTATGAGATTTGGAAAGAAGGGCAAGCTCGTATCCCGATACATAGGGCCTTTTGAGATTACTGATAGAGTTGGAGTAGAGGCCTATCGATTGGAGTTACCACCAAGCTTTTCTCACGTCCACTCAGTGTTCCACATTTTCATGCTTAGGAAGTACATACTTGATCCTTCCTACGTGTTAGAACCCAATACAATGGAGTTGAAGGAAAACCTAACCTTCGAGGAGCAGCCAGTAGCCATAATGGACTTTTAGATGAGGTAGCTAAGGTCAAAACAGATCCCGATGGTTAAGGTTGTGTGGAGGAGCCAATCAGTAGAAGAGTGTACCTGGGAGTCAGAGCAGGACATGCGCAACAAGTACCTGTACTTGTCCACTATGTAATCTTGTAATTCTTTATTCTGTCTTATGTAAAATTTGATGACGAATTTTCTGTAAAGGAGGGAGGGGGGAGGGGAGAATGTAACACCCCTAATTTTCAAATAATTATTTTATATATAAATATAAATATTTTAGTCTAATCCCTGGTGTTGTGGGCTTTGCGTAGGTATTTTCATTTTATGGCAATTTAGCCGTAACCCGGATCTATAATTTCGGGTCGAGCAGATAAGCTGCTGGAATTACTTTAGAACCAGATCAAGATTATAGGCTACCCTACCGTTTTTCTGATGTTCCGGATACGTTTCCAATATCCGAATTGGCGTAGGTAAACCCGAACCCTAAGTTTTCTTAATTATTTAGTTTCAGGTTTAGATTAAAAATCTATAAAATATTCGTGGTAAGTTAGAAAAATATAATTCCTTTTGCATTAGCTCTATAATATTGCTAAGGACCACGGGGCAAAGTTTTAGAAATTTTAGAGCTCAAATGGATAGTTTTTGCAAAAGGGGTAATTGTAGGGGCTAAGTTGTAATTTTTTAAATTGTGGTTGTTGATTGTTTGGGTGGGCCCAAGAGGGGCCATGTGATGTGATTAAGTTGTGGATGTGTGACTTGTGGATATATAAATACATTTTGAACCCTTTTACAGGTTGCGTAGGTCCTAGGTCTACTATACATTGATACTAAAATTTTAGTATTTAATTTAATTAGATTTTTTTATTAATTTTTATATTTAAAATAAAAAAATTAATTTTTTTATTTGAAAATTTTATTTTAATTTAAATAAAAATTAAGTATTATTATTTAAAAATTTAATTAAAATTTTCTCTTACGAATTATTTATTTTAAAAGAAATCTTAATAAATTGGACTCGCTAATTCGTAATTGTAGTAAGCAAAATTTATATGCTTGTTGCCTTGGATATTTACATGTCCCAGATTTCTTATTTTGTAGATTTGGTGTTTTTAATTTTTGTATTGATGTTAATTTTTTAGTTGATATTCAAATTTCTGAGATGATGCATTTAGTTTCTTTTGTTTTATGAAAAATAATTTTAATATTTTTTAATATTTGATGTTATTTAGAAAAATGAGTTAATAAAAAATATTTTTTTTAATCAAAGAGAAAATTAAGATATTTTTTAAAAAAATAATTTTTTTTTATTATCTATTTTTTAGATTTTGATAATCCTATTAAAATATAAAAATATTTATATATACATAATATAAATATATATCATTAGTTTAATATTATAATTAAATAACTAAAAATATTTTCATGTAAAATATTTTATACATATATAAATTATTTTTATAAAATAAATGGAATTTTAATTGAAAAAACATAATTTCAACAAAAACCTGCATTCTATTAAGCATAAGAATAAATGCGCTACCTCTGATGTTTAACATTCAAACTCAGCCCTGAGTAAAGATGTGTAGTTTTGATTTGGTTTAGAGTTTATCTACGAACTAGAATCAAATCAAAAATTTTGTACAGTTTCACTTCTGTTCTTTATTATTTTGATTTTGATTTAATATGATTCTCAGTTCTTCAGTTTTGATTCGATTCGATACGATTCAAATTCAATTCTCAATTTTTAAGATAATTTTATATAATTATTTTTTTAAAAGTTATACTTGAATTAGTATTTAAGTTTTGAAGTAAGTTATTAATTCATAATATATCTTTTAGTTATTTCTAAATTATATAATATTTAACTATAAAATGCATATATAATTTAGAATTAAATATATTATATAATATAATAGTATAATATATAATATATATTTTAATTATTTATTAATGATATAATATTTAATTATAAAATATATATATAATTAAGAAGTAATATATATAATATAATAATATATTTATAATTAAAAATTATATAATAATTTAATGTATTTATAATTAAAAAAATATAAAAAATAAAAAATAAAATTATGTTATATTTAATTTATAATTATATATATAAATATATATAATTATATTAAAAATATATAATATATTAAAAAATATAAAAAATAAATATATAAATTTAATTTTTGATTTGATTGTAAATAGATATGATTTTAATTTAATTTGAATATAATTTTAGATAAATTTTAAGAGAGGATTATAATTAAATTAAAATATTAAAATAATTTTAATTTGATATAATTTTTTAGTTTGGATCGATTAACAATAATGGTGCACATCCCACTGCCAAGTGCCAACGAACAAAGGCTTTCAATAAATTATACTTGCCCCTTTTTGAAATAATTTCCGCAACCACACGCGCTTTTGGCGAATTTAGTATTCAGCTGCGAAGCCTTTTCAGCGGGTAAAACCAACGCGTTATTGGAAGGGTGGTGTACGTGAAGCACTTTACCACTTGCTAATAATATATGACAGCAACAAGGAAACATGATGACCCACTAGATGTCAAATAAAGACAATTTATATCCATCAGTTTTGGGACATGAAGGACAATAACAGCCCAACACCTGCTTATTGTCTATTCGTAGGTCTTCAATCAAACTGGTCATTTCTATTTCTGTTTTGTTTGTTTATCGTTGAAGTTTCAGTTCAGCTGTTTATAGTAGAAGTTCAAAAAAAAAAAAATCATAAAAAAAATTGAAATTGACTTGAGAAATGAATTTTGACCACTAATTACCCAACAAAACAAATTTACCTCTGTTTAGAATATGGGATTTTATGAAAATTTAGTTTTATTGATTTTTTTATCAATTTTATATTTAAAATGAAAGAAATAGTTTTTTAATTTAAAAAATTTATTTTTTAAAAAATAAAAATTAAATCTAAGCATTTTTGAAAAAACTAATTTAAAAAAAATATAGAAATTGATTGTAATAGAAATCTAAGAAAGAGAGAATAGATTCTTAAGTTTTGAACCTTAGAAATGATAGGAAAGAAAGAGCGAGTCTAATTAGCAAAGCAGCAAAAGAGACTCCAAGAAATCAATATGATCAACCTATCTTTACTAAGCAAGAGCCATAGTGGGGTGTCCTTCTTACGCTTTTCTTCTCTGCAGCGTCTCTTCACTTAGAACCTGACTAAGGGTTGCTGCTGCCTTTCTTTAACAGGCAATGGCCCTTTGTTCCACTTTTCTTTTCATTTTTCAGCTATTTTCCTTATCAATAAAGTTAATTCTTCCAAGTCCATGGATGTTTTCATGCATTTACGTAGTTTTCTCTCTCATTTATAGAGTTGGCATCATATGACTTTTACTTCTATCCTTTTAATGTGATTTTTAAGTTTGAAAGAAGAATTATCTCCATTTCTTCTTGAAGACCTTTGTCTCCGCTTAATTACCTGATGGACAAGAAGATTTTCAATCAAAAATCAAAGTGAACTTATGTGCTGTTACCAAGTTACAGATGATAGATAACCTTTAAATCGATCTACTTAGAAATCAATTTGTTTTACCATATCTTTGTATACAGAAATAGATGTAAAAATTGTGTTTTTATTCCCTAATCTTTGTAAGGGTTTTTTTTTCTTTTCTTTTCTTTTTTCAATTCTTTTAATGAGGATAAATGTAAAAGTATGCTGATATTTTTTATTTTAATCTTATTACAGGAATAAAATATTTTATCTTAAAAAAAAAAAAGCCATAACAGCAATATGGCCCAATTTAAGAGAAAGAGAAGGATTTTACCATACAGAGAGAGAGGCAGTGGGTGTCAATATGATGCCGTTTTGAGAGGAGAATATTGAGTTGTTTAATAATTAAATTGAGTTTGAACGTTATAGTTATTCTAGAATAAATGTGTTTAAATTAAATAATAATGAAATAAGAAGAAATATTCTAATTAAGTTTTGTTTTTTAAAAGCCAGTTAAATTTAAGTTTAAGTTAAAGTTAATTATAATTAATCTTAGAGACAATTAGTCTCTTTATTCTTAATTCATTATATTTTAGTTTTTTCTTAATTTAAATTAAATTTTTTGTTAATTAATATATTGAAAGGAGAGAAGTTATTATTGTGGAATTAAATAATTTAATATTTAAAAAATAAAAGATTATATAATTATGCAAATTATAAGAATTAAATAAAATTAAGATCACGTAAGAAATATCATATAACAGTTTTATCAGAAATTTTATTAAATTTTAATTTGAGTGATTGCTAGTAAACAAAAAAATAATTAATTTTATTAAAATAAATTAAAATATAATAACTAAAATGAAATAATTAATAAAATTAAGTGGCTACAGATAAAATTTATTCAAAAAGAAAAATCTTTCTGCTAGAATATAAGACTAATAAATACATGAGGAAGGGAAATTTATATATAATAGTAGCCCAAATGATTTTTTATTCCTTCTAAAAAAAATAAGTAAAATGACTTATTTAAAAAAAATTATTTTTTATTTTATAAAGTTTGATGATATTATTAAAATATGAAAAAAATTTACACATACATAAAATAAAGATATATTATTAATTGAACATTATTTTAATTAAATAATAAAAAATATTTTTATAAAAAATATTAAAAGAATTTTTATATTTTAAATATAAAAATAATGTGAAAGAATTATTTTTTCAATTTTAAAAATTTATTTTTTAAAAAACAGAAATTAAATTTAAGTATTTTTTTTAAATAATTTATTTCAAATGAAACCTTAAAAAAATAGACATTAATTGTAATAGAAATCTAAGAAAGAGAGAATAGATTCCTAAGTTTCGAACCTTAGAAATGATAGGAAAGTAAAAGTGCGTCTACTTAGCATCAGCAGCAAGCAAGACTCCAAGAAATCAATATGAACAATCCATCTTTAGTGAGCACGAGCCGTAGTGGGGCGTCCTGCTTAAGCTTTTTTTTCTCTGCAGCGTCTCTTCACTTAGAACTCGATTAAGGGCTGTTGCCCGCCTTTATTTGGCTGACAATGACCCTTTGTTTCTTTTGTTTTGATTTTGCAGCTATTTTTCTTTGTTAATAAAGTTATTTTTTCTAACTCCATAGATTATTTTATGTATTTACTTAGTTTTCTCTTCCTGTTTGTCAAGATGGCCTCATATGGCTTTTATTTTTATCTTCTTGATAAGATTTTTAACTTAGAAAGAAGAATTATCTCTATATCTTCTTGAAGACGTTTACCTCAATTTAATTACTTGATGGATAAGAAGATTTTCAAGAGAAAAATTAAAATGAGTTTATGTGATACCATTAGGTTGTAAATGATAGATAACCTTTAGATCGATCTACTTGAAAATTAATGTGTTTTTTACTCGTTTACCGTATTTTTATATATAATTTGTGTTTTTATTTTCCTATTTTTGTAAGCAGTACATTTTTTTAAAATTTTTTTTATGACTATATGTGTAAGTACACTGCTGTTCTTTTATTTTATGAGTTTTATCTCCGTGTGTACTCTTTTTACAAGAATAAAATATTTTATCTTTGAAAAAAAAAGCCATAGTAGTAATTAGGGGTGTTCGATTCTAATTCAGTTCAGAATTTATCTAGAAATTGGAATCGAACCAAAATTTCAAAATTTTGGTTTGGTTCTTCATTGTTTTAGTTTCAGTTCGGTACAGCTTTCAGTTCCTCGATTCCGATTTGGTTCAGTATGATTTCAGTTCGGTTCTCAATTTTTAAAATAATTTTATGTAATTATTTCCTTAAAAAGTCATACTTGAATTAGCATTTAAGTTTTGAATTGAGTTATTAATACATAATATATTATATAATATATCTTTTACCTATACCTAAATTATATAATATTTAATTATAAGGTACATATATAACTTATAATTAAATATATTATATAATATTATAGTACATCATATAATATATATTTTAACTATTTATTAATCATATAATATTTAACTATAAGATATAAATATAATTAAAAATTAATATATATATATATATATATATTAATATAAGATAATAGTATATTTATAATTAAGAATAATAAGATAATTTAATATATTTATAACTAAAATTATTAAGAAAATATAAAAAAAATGAAATGTAATATTAAGTTATATTTAATTCATAATTATATATACATACATAAGTATATATAATTATATTGAAAGTATATAATATATCTTAAAAAAAAAAAAAACATGTGTATAAATTTTATTCTTGATTTGATACGGTTTCGGTACGATTCTGGTTCGGTTCGTAATGAAGAATCAAAACTGAACTAAAGTATCAAAAAAAAAATAAATTCGATTTAATATAATTCATGTCAGTTCGGTACGATTTTTCAATTTGGTTCGGTTCCTCAATGCACAGCCTTAGTAGTAATATAGCCTATTTTAAGAGATAGAGAAGGATTTTGACCATACAGAGAAAGAGGTAATGGACGTTAATGTGATGCCGTTTTGAGAAGAGAATAATAATTTGTTTAATAATTAAATTGAGTTTCGAAGTTATAGTTATTCTAGAATAAATGTATTTAAATTAAATAATAATGAAATAAAAAATATCCTAATCAAGTTTCATTTTTTTAAAGCCAGTTAAGTTTGAGTTTAAGTCTATTATAATTAATCTTAGGAAAATTTTTTATTTAATTTTACTAAAACTAATTATTTGATATTTTTATTTTAAAAAATATATTAATTAATAAGACTCTGTATTTTTTATTCGTTTATTTTTTATTTAGTTTAAATTAAATTTTCTATTAATTATTATATTGAAAAGAGATAAATTATTATTATTATGGAACTAAATAATTCAAAATTTAAAAAATAAAAAAATATATAATTTTTCTTTTTAAATTATAAAAATTAAATTAAAACTTAAAATGAGTAAAAAAATTTAAAAGTAATTGAAATAAAAATATAAAAATTAATTAATATATTTTTTAAAATAAAAATTAAATAATTAATTTTATTAAAATAAAGAAATTAAAAAATAATTTTTTTCTTTTAACAATAATTTAAGCCGGTAAATTCAAGTCAAAATTTGAACCAAAGTTTCTATATTAGAAATTTAAATTAAATATATAATGAATAAATAATATAGTAATTAAGTTTGAGTATATATAATTAATAAATAATAAATAATGTATATTAATAGTATGAATACCAAACACCAGCCTCCTTTATGTATAATTAAAAAAAAAAAAAAAAAAAAAGCAACATTCCGTCGCCGCGTCTCATAGGTATCCTTTTCTAGCTTTATAGCTGTCTCGCCACATGCTCTGCTGTCAAAATGATTCACACGTGCACGCTGTCCAAAACTCTCACTATGCATTAAAACATCCGTCCATCTGTTAATAAAACCATTTCTTTTTTCCTTTTATAATAAAAATAATTATTTAATTTTTTATTTTAAAAATATATATTAATTAATTTTTATATTTTTATTTCAGGCACTGTTTAGCCTTTTAATTTTTTTTAAGGCATAAATTTAAATTTCATTTAATTTTTATAATTTGAAAAATATAATACATAGTCCCTCTATTTTCAAACTCTTGAATTATATTTAATTCTTGTAACAATAATTTTTCTCACCTTTCAATACATTAAATAGTGGAGAACAAATAAATAGATTAAAGAGTAAAGGAAATAAAAAATACAGAAATTGATTAGTGTATTTTTTAAATAGTTAATTAAAAGTGATTAAATAATAATTTTTTAAAAAAATTATATAATATAAAACTGAAATTATTTTTTTATTAAAAAATTATATATTTATTTTTTTATATTTCATTCCTTCGTTTTTATATAATAAAATTATAATATTTATGTTTATTTCTTTTTGAAATTATTCTTATTTCTTTTTATATAATAAACTTTTAAAAAAATTATATAATTAAAATTATATTCACTTTTCAATCTCTTATTTTTATAATAAAAGTTTTCATTCAACCTTGCTTTTATAAAATGAGAGATTGACGAGATTGGTAACAGAAAGGAAAAGTCAAGGTCAAATATATAACAGTCAAATTGATTATTTAAAATTTTTAGACTTATAAAATGCTAGGATTTATGCAATAAATAAAAAAAATTAAATATTATCCTTAAAAGTTGAAGCTTATTCCATTCTTAAAAGGAAAAGAGATTAAATAAGATCCTGTAGATTGAGGTAAGGGTCAAATAAATTTAAAATTAAAAAATAATATTTTATTATTAAAAATAATATTTTATTAAATACAAACTTATTTAACTTTTATTAAAAATATAAAAATTTATTTAATTAAAAATTTAATTTTAAACATATTTTAACTCTACTGAAAATAGAATTGTTTATTTTAATTTGTTTTCCATTCTTAAAAAGGCAAATGTCCAATGATAAGGTAAATTGATAAGTCCCTAAATAATTAAATATATGGTGTGGGTCTCTCTTGTCTTCGTCCTTTTTCATCATAGCAATGTAAAACTAATGACGTAATCTGCAATATCACTTCTGCCAACCGCTTCATTTGCCCCCACAATTTCCTCACGTGTGCCTTTAATATCCTTTCAAACCCGCGTACAAAATGCGTCACACAGCTGGCCCTCCACGTCACACTACCTTCTCTTCGTATATAACCCCGTGTTCTTCAGTTGCAGACACCAAAATTAACACACTCCTCTCCAAAATCAAGCATGCACTCATCAAAGCAACCCAAACTCACCGGTGCTCCAGCCGATGACTTTTCTGCTCCGCCATTTTCACCGTCTCGTCTTACCCAAGAACAAGAATCCGCAATCATGGTTGCTGCTCTAAAAAATGTTGTCTCTGGCGAAGCTACCACTAGTAGCGCTACTGCCACATTAACAGATTTCTCACAGGAGTTGTTTCACCTTCAGTTCTCTACTACTGCTTCTGCTACTTCATCACACTTCGCTGCTAGTTCTTCCGCCAATACTGTTACCGCTGGTTTTGTCAACCCATTACTGCCACCATCGGATCTTGACACGTGCAATGTTTGCAGGATCAGTGGATGCCTAGGATGCAACTTTTTCCCGCCAAATAAAGAGGAAAAGAAAGTGACACGAAAACGAGCGAAGAAAAATTATAGAGGAGTAAGGCAGAGGCCGTGGGGCAAATGGGCAGCTGAAATCAGGGATCCGCGGCAGGCAAGGAGGGTGTGGCTAGGGACTTTTAACACGGCGGAGGAAGCTGCTAGAGCTTATGATAAGGCGGCGATTGAGTTTCGAGGGCCGAGAGCGAAGCTCAATTTTCCATTTCCTGACAACATTAGCAACACTACAAATTTGGAAGAGAAAAGCACTCAAGATCAAGAGCAAGAACAGAAAGAAAATTCTTCGAAAGCAAGAGAATTTGAAGTGGAAATGGAACTGGGTCAGGAATGTGAATTCATAGAAAAAAAGATTGGAGACGATGAAATTGAACAATGGATGACGATGATGGATTTTGGAGGGAGTTCTTCAGATTCAGCTGGCACTGCTACTACTATGTTATGATCAAATTTCAAAATTATTATTTTCGTCTTAATGATTCTTTCATATGTTTTTTCAGAGAGAATCATTAGTTAATGATTTTAGGATGTCAATTTTTATAATTCTAATAATTCTTTTTGATAAAATGTGCGCGGATTAGTTAACAATTTTCTTCTGTGAGAAAATTCATAATCGATTTCTTAGTGATTTCCTAAGGGGTGATCAGCGTGTTTGATTAAGAGGGAAAATTTAAACTAGAAAAGTGGAGTGGGACCCACACGGGCCACGTATGGATTGTTGAAAGACAAATCGGATACCACCTGATGCAAGGGACACTGGTAGTTGTACGAGCGTGTCCACTAGCACTAATGCTTGCAAATTAAAAGTGCGATGCCATTGCCACCTATAATGACTGCTAATAGAGGACTTGCCCATTATATAAATTATAAAGATATTATAAAGAGAAACCCATTTGGTGAATCATGTTTAACATGTGCATTATATCAGGTTAAAATATAACATATTTTATTTGAACCTATTTTGACATGCGCACAAATTATCACATGGGCTTAATTTATTTAAAATTTTCTTCTCTTCTTATTTTTCTTTCTGTTTAATGTTCCCAAATATAGTGTTAAATTAATTTTTTCATTTAATTATTTATTTAAACTCAATCCATTATTAATTTTTACTCTTATTATATGAATAAAATTTTTTATATTTGAAAAAAAGCCATAATATAGTATGACTCATTTTAAGACTATTTATTTCATGAAAATATTTTATCGTAAAACATTTTCTATATTTTCTAGTATTTGAGTACTCAGAAATTAGTTAAAAAATATTTTTTTGATTAAAGAAAAAATTAAGTCATTTAAAAAAAACGATTTTCTCTTTCAAAAGAGGAAGTTATTTTCTATTTTTTAAATTTTGATAATCTTACTAAAATATGAAAATACTTATATATATATATATATATATATATATATATATATAATATAACATTACAACTAAATAATGAAAAATATTTTTATAGAAAATATTTATTTAAAAAATATTTTTCATATATAAATTATTTTTCATGTAACAAACAGAACTTAAAAGAAAAGGATTTGACCATATAGAGAAAGAGAGAATTAAGTTGGTTAATAATTAAATTATATTTGAACGTTATAGTTATTCTAGAATAAATGTATTTAAATTAAATACATTAAGAAATAAAAATATTCTAATTAAATTTTATTTTTTAAAAAAAACCTAGTTAAGTTTGAGTTTAAATTCATTATAATTAATGTTAGGAAAAAAAATTTTCAGTCTTTTATTTTAAAAAATTAATTATTTAATAATTTTATTTTTAAAAAATATATTAATTAGTAATGTATTTTTATTTTGTTCACTTTTTAGTTCCTCCATTAAATTTAAATTAAAATTTTTATTAGTTAATACATTAAAAAGAGAGAAATTATCATTATGGCCCTAAATAATTCAATACTTAAAAATAAAGGAACTGCATAATTATACTTTTCAAATTGCAAGGATTAAATAAAATTCAAATTAATGTTTAAAATAACAGGAAAAACTAAAGTGTTAAATAGAAAAAAAATATAAACTCATTAATGTTGCTTTCTTAGAAAATAATTTGGCTGTCACACAGCTTAATAATTGTGTAAGTGTGCCAGATACTGAGTATATCACCTGGACGCAATTTCATTAATTTTACTCCAAAAATTTAAAAGGCAAGCAATTCGGAAATCAATAGGACGTTTAAATTAATTGAAAAGAGAGTACAATGTTTGAAATTAAATGTAAGAAGCTTTGAAAAAATAAATGACTGATAAAAGTAAAAATAAAGACTACAAGTCAAATTGTGTCGTTGATGTTGTTGGGTTTTTTTTTTTTTTTTTCATGTCGCAGTGTATATGACTCTTATAACTTCTCTTACAGATATTTGGAAGACTTTGGAATCCACTCTACCACATTTTCCCACATTCTGCAATAACTTGACTACTCTCTGAAACTGCTTTGAACTGCTAAGACCTACTTGCAACTGCTGTCAACCTTCTTATCTCCAATAACCACCTTTAATTAAATTGTTAATTATCTCAGGCTACAAATTAATTAAATTAATTTCATAAAAAAATTAATTTAATTAATTCTTCAAGCCTAAAAATAATTAGTAAATAACTTAATTATTTTTAGCGTAAACAATTGCCTCATGTACCTAGATTGGCTATTTAAGTCATTCTAAGCGGACAATAACTAATTCTAGCTCACCTTCTGCTGTTTAAAACTAATCAAATATTCCCTGTTATCTTTCTAGAAATTTGAAATTCAAGCTAATTCTATCAAACAAGAGTTCAATTCTTGATAGAAGTTTAATCACTGCACGCTATCATACCCATAGAACTCTAACCATTGCAAACTCTTAATTATTGCAGATTTACCTTCCCAATGTCATTTAAAACAAACTTACTTTACCACCATCACCCAAGAGAACACCATTATTTCAATTCTCTCTTTCCTTTTTCTTTTTCTCTCTTTCTTCTTCCCTTCAGCGCACAACTCCCCTTCTCTCTTTTTTTTCTTCCTTTCTTTCTTCCTTTGGTGCGATTCAAGATTCCTTGTTAATGATTCCCTTGCCGTTCACCTTCCCCAATCATTTGTCGCCCATTTCACCTTGTCGGCGCACCACTTCATCGCTATTAGATCCCAAGCTTGGCCATTAGACGATTTTCTCACAGCATTCTCCTTTCCTCATCCGATTTTTGGCCATTTAATACCTTCATTGACGTCTCATTGGCCCTTGTATGAGTTACATTGATGCCTCTCCTTGCTGATTCTTCATCTATTTTACACTTTGTTAGTTCAAGGTATTCTCTTTGCTTCTTATTCTTGATAAATTTGTGACTCTCACCACTTTTTGAGGCTAATTTGCTATGTAATGGTTAAAACTGTGATTGGGTTTTGTTAATTGTTACTGGATTTGGGAATTTCATAGGTTCCTGCTCTATGTTGGTTGGTATCCACAGGTGGTACCTGCAATTTGCTTATATCTGTTAAATATGAATGTCATATTTGTATGTTGGTACTTACATTTTTTTAGTTGACTATTGCTACTTATGAATACTCATTATGTTCCGTATGTCTGTAGAGATGGCATCAGACTCTTCATCTGGTTCACAGGTATTGGCTGGTACTCAGGTACCTACCACCTTGCAACTACTAGCGGTTCCATAAGTACTGCTAGTAGTACCATAGGTTTCCCCCATTAGAAGTGGCATTCCTGGACTAAGTGCTACCTCTACTGCCTTATGAGTGTGCACACAACTGGCCTTCCTCCTGCCTAGTACTAACTTGTTTTCTCTCGCTACTATATGTAATTTCTAAACTTACTAAGCTTTCTATAAGTTGAGTTTGATCATTGTTTGTGACTATTTGTTGAATTTGATGAACTGTCTATCCATTTTATAAAGGAAACTCAATCCGATTTTCATCTCACTAGTGTAAAACCCCTAATTTTTAAATAATTATTTTATATATAAATATAAATATTTTAGTCTAACCCCTAGTATTGTGGACTTTGCATAAGCACTTTCATTTCGTGGCAATTCGACCGTTACCCGGATCTGCAATTTTGAGCCGAGCTGAAAAGCTGCAGGAATCACATCGAAACTGGGTCAAAGTTATAGACTACCTCATCATTTTTAGATGCTCCGGACGCGTTCCAAGCATCAAAATTGGCATAGATAAACCGAAACTCTGAGTTTCATCAATTTTATAGTGCTGAGTTTAGAATAAAATTTTATAAAATATTCGTGGGTAGCTGGAAAATTATAATTCTTTTTGCGTTAGCTCTATAATATTGCTAAGGACCGCGGAACAAAATTTTAGAATTTTTAGAGCTAGCTAGAATGACTTTTGCAAAATATTCATTTTAAGCCTTATAATTGAATTGTTAGATTATGTAAGATTTGCCTGAGTTGGAGGGCCCAGAAGGGGCCATATGTTATTGATGAATTATGATTGTGGGAAATTTAGAAATTAGAAGTGTTATTTGAACCTTTTTGCAAGAGGGGCAGGTCCTAGGTATAGGAGAAACTCTGTCATATTTTCGGCAAAACCTTAAGGTTATTTTTTGATTCTCTACAGCTTTGTTTTAAGTTATTTATTAATAAATTTTGATATATTATTTAGGTGAGTTGAGATAGCCTTCTTCCTCCGCCTATCCACCTCAGTAGCTTGTAAAAGTGTTGTGAATATATATTTATTTTATTTATAATTTTAATATTATTATATTTTTTGCATACTCATGCATCACTTATACTTATATTTATGTAGTTAAATATTAGGCATGCCCTGTTTTACATTTGTACTTGATGATATTACTTTGGTTGCTGTATTTTGATAATCTGGAGCTGTGTATTTGAGTTAGTGTATATGTGAAGTATATGGATATAGGTAAGACGGGTAGACGCGGCTGGAGCTTGACTCGCTGGGATTCGATCCTTATTATGGATAAGTCAGGGTAGGTACGACTTTGAGTTGATCTCATTGGCCCCCACACATGGATTATTAAGCGAAAGTCGGGCTCAAGTTGATCTCGCTAGCAGGCCTTGGATTAAGAGAGCTGGGTAGGGAGATCAGCTCCCCATATACGTATATGTGAGTATGGATTTTACACGGGTACATGAGTGTTCCAGATTATCTTTGATGTGACTTAATATGATTTGTTTGACTTGTATAAAAATGATCCATTTCATTTCCAAGGATGCATTAGAATTAAATAGTTATAGAAATTGTATGTAAAATAAATATTTACTTTCTGAGTCGAACGCTCACTTCTATTCACCATTTTTCCAGGCTACAGGAATAGTTCTTTTTCAGAGCAACCTGCTTTCTTCCTCGTAGGTTTAACATCAGTTATTTATTTATTTTGTTATTTTCAAAATTTAAAATCTAGAACTCCGCATGTGTTAGCAGTAGCATGAGCCTTGTTGGAAACTATATTAATTTAAGTTTTTGATATTAATAAATGAAATTTTTATGATATTTATATAATTTATAATTGATTGATTCAGGGTTGAGCTGGGCTCCCCTGACTTTAGATTTTAATAGTCATCGGGTTGGGTTGACTTGAATAAAAATATAATATAATATTTTATCTTATTTTATTTGCATGATGGGCCTCAAATTTGGGCCCTGATTATGGATGTGGGATTATTAAGGCTCACTATGGGTCTCGGGGGATTTATTGTAACACCCTCACTTTAGCAAGTCCGTACATTCCACTGTTTCGGTGACCGGTGTCTGTCCGGACAGCTAGAATGTCTGGAACTATATTTAGACTAGAGTGAGGAGTCATAAATAATTCAAATAAGTATAAGAAAAATTAAGGAAAAATTTTAGATATAAAATACAACAAAGTTAAATGAGTCGGTGCCCCAGTGATGAGTGACCCTAACGGGAAGTGGCGGTGAAGACAGCTAATAACCCTAAACCCGAAGGGAATCCCGTGAAATCATTTCTGGGATGCCAAAGAAGAGTTACGGAGCCTTAGATAGCATTAGAATGCCAAGAAAAGGTTAGGAGAATTTTATCAATTGGTACAAATGATTTTGGCTCCTTAAGCCAAACGAAGGGCATTTTGGTCATTTCACCTTCAGAGACGATTTTTGACTAACTTGTCCATTTAAGTAAGTGAATTATATGACATAAAATATGAATAAATATTGCTAAAAATTAAATTAAAAAAGAGTAGGAAAGAAAAGAAAAGAAAATGAATAAAAATTGGAATTATGACATAAGATGATGTCATTTAATATGCCTCCACCAATCACAATGCAATAAGCTTTCTTAAAACAATTAAAAGATATAAAAATCAAAGAAAAAAAAATCAGATTTTCCTTCTTCTTCTTCAGCTTTCCGAGACACTTCCATGAGCCTTCCACCAGTAACCAACCTGCTGGTCCTGGAAATTGACTAAATGAATAATATTGGCCATAACTCAGTGTGAAAATATCCAAATGACCTGAATTTTATATCAATGGAAAGATTAGACAATTTAGAACAACTTTCATGAAGAACACAAACTCAAATTTTGAACCTAACCAATTCAAATTGCTAGTCCAAATTAGGACACTAAATCTGGCAGAACCAAATTTGCCCAGAAAATCTAGATAAGGACCAATCCGGCCAGTTATGGTAAATTGACCATAACTTGAGCTACAAAACTCCAAATGGAGTGATTCGAAAAGGAAATTAAAGAAGACACATAAAGGAACAACTTTGATGAAGAAAATTTTATCAAATTTCTACTGTAACAATGACCAATGGAACAGTAAACTTAAGGTATGAAATTTAAAAATTTTGAATAACATAAAATAAGCTTTGAAATGGTATTAGAAATCAATGACAACAAAAATAAAATGCAAAATGTGGTATCTTGGTGAACTTAGGCTTAACAAATCTATTATGAATTAAAAAGTCAACTTTTGTGTAGGAATGACCAAGTGAATAGTAACAACCAAAATTAATCGAGTGAAAGGTACCCCACTTAAATGATTTAATGAATGTTTAAATTATGTAAATATGCAGATGAGGGTTGTATTCTCATCACAAGTAGAACTTAGGGGATATTGTTAATTTAATTTGAAATGTGATTTATAAATGACTATAAATGAAATATTAAAGGTATAAACGATATGCAAATAATATTTGAGACTTAGGTTTCTTTTATGAATACAAATGAAAATACTTAAATCTAGATACATATAAATGAAAATGCTTGAACCTAGGCACCTGTAAATTGGTGTAATAAATTAGCTAAATGATAAATAGATAGTGAGGTTGATATCCATAAAATGTTCATGGATTACTTGATAATTTATATATAAATAGTGTAATGAATAAATAAATTATGTTAATGTATGAATGAGACATTATTTCTCATTGTTGTAGAAAGAAAAAGTATTTTGAGTACAATGGTACATGAGAGATATTGTTGTGAAATGTAATCAACACAAATGATATAATGAATAAACATATGAATTATGATGAAGGTAAAATTTATTTAAAAATGTATTTTAAAAATTTATACTTCTAATAGAATTGAAATGTTATAAATTATAATTAGAATTTATCATTAAATAATGAAGTCATAAAAAATAATATATTAACATTTAATGGTACTATGTGCCCATGTATTGCCTAGACACGTGTGTCAGATTGGATAGATTGGCGTGCTAATAGAGTATTATTTTAGCAGTACTGCGTAAGGTTTTATGCCTGTATTCATGACTTTATACCCGCACTCATGGCTTTATGCCCGCACTCATGGCTTTATGCCCGCACTCATATGTTATCATGACTTTTTAGCCATACTGACTGCATACGTGGTTGACGTTCTGCGTCCCATGGTATGACAGCCCGAGGCACCGCGATGTCCAGTGCCAACGACCCGTTATTCAGTTTAGTCAGCCTGTCATAGGTTACCTGGGCAGTGTAAATTATTAAAATTATTTAAGAAAATTAGTAATTAAAAACATTAGAAAGTATTGAATGAAATGAGGAAAAAGATTAGCAATGGAAACATAATTGAATCAAGTAGTACAAATGAAATTTTCAGAATTGTAAAAACCAAAAATACAATACTCCTAGAATTAATCTGTATATCGAATATTATTACTGTATAAACTCAGCACTTCCAAAGAGGGACAAAATAGAATATAAGATAGTTGATATTAGAATATTATACCAAATTTAATTGATACTCGATGATCTAAATTGTACTTTAGAATTATACTTCAGTCTTTCTTATTTGTATATATTATTTTCTTGTTATATTATTGCACCACTAAGCAGAAATGTTTAGTATGATGGATTTGTTTCCTTCGCACAGATACTAAAGATAAAGCCCAGTGGATATTAGACTGAGATTTTGGACTTTGAATCTACAGAAGTGTCAAAAGTGTTCAAGTTGTCACCTCCTCAACAATGCATGTAGATAAGGCTCACAAAAATTATTTTATGTATTTATAATTAGTTATTAATTGTAATGTAAATTATGGTATTGTAATTAATTTGCACATCATGTAAATTGTGAATTTATGAAATTAGCTTGTAAATCGTGTAAATTATGAAGTTTGAGAATTTTGATACATAAATTAAGTATGAATGGATATGTATGCAAATGAGTTACAAGAATTGAATGTGTGATGAGATGATTATGAAAATAACTGATGAGATTTTATTGTGAAAATATTGTTGAAATTTCAAGCAGGTGAATAGTAAAATACGCCAAATGATAATAGAAACAGGGGAAACTACGCTGGTTTCTCCATAGAAAAATAATTGATATTAAAATATAACGAGAACAAAATTTTTAAAGGAATAAAGTAAGATAAAATAGGGTGCTCCGGCACCCTATGTAGCACACCTTGCTCAGCTACACTGTAGACGGGTGAGGGGTGTTACATTTATGCCGACCCAGCTCCTAGTGCCGGTCTGGCCCATGGGCTCAGGTCATGACAACTAGGTATTGACTTTTGCTTTTACAGGTACCAGCTCTTCTAACCTAGTAAGTATTGGCGCTTCGGGATCTGTAGATGCTAGCTCTAGTAAGGTTCGACTTGTCCTCTTTTAGTAAGTCTTGTGCTCCTCTATTATTTTACTCTATCTAACACAAATTCTTTGTCTAGGTACCTAACATTACTTAACCTTTCTTACAGGGCCTTATAGCAGGGGCTGCTACCATTAGCCCTTTTGCTCTACCGCATGACATCCTGCTACCTCCTTTTCCTCTAGGAAGCTACTAGGAGTTGTTACTCAGTCATGAACTACAACCCCTCCCTTGTCCAGGTGACATTAAGTCCTAGTCGAAGCATTCTTCCAACTAGGAGGCATGGATAAATAGACTCTAGCCCCATTTCTCTCACACTTAAAAGCTACTGGGCATATATGATTTCATCAAGCTAAGTAGATGCAATCCACCTTTCTGCCCTAACTTGCCAGTTGACTCTTTGAGATTGTGGTCCAGGTCTTACAACTCCTTCATCTTGCCAATTGGGCTTACATCTATTACATTAAAGGACATTAAAGTCTTAAGAGGCCTACCTATCATTAGCAACGAGGTTCCCAATTCCTTTACAAAGTTGCCCTTAAGATATAAGAAGCTGGACAAATTCACCTCCTATGGCGCCCTCATTGAACATAGCATAGGCATCAGTCAGTTTGATGATACTTTGTTTATTTGGTGTTTGATTTATGGATTCCCCTCTTGTTGAGTACTTGTCACTAGCTTGCTTTCTCGCCTTGAGCTAACCTTGTGCTCTTGGTACCATGCTACTAGTTTCTGTTTTTTGAACCTTATCCACTATGGGATCTGATGTGCCACTGAGCAAGTTAAGTGGCACCTTTTGGATTATTCAGCTGTGGCTACTTTCTTACTTACTCGAGCTGGCAGACAGTCCACAAGTCTCTATTGATAATGTCTTTGGCAGAAGGTTTGCTCCTCTAGCTTGCACTTGGGATGAAAACTGGGTACTAAGGCACTTGGTCCAACTTCTTGCACTAGACTTCTCTAGCTTCACTCTTTTTGATGACATGGAGTCTCTTGAATCTATTAGCCTCCCCACTTGGCTTATACACTCCAGAGCTACCTTCATAGATAATGCTCACTACTATTCAGCACCTGCATACTAGTACCATCTTTGGCACTCTTCTAGGCATAGTGAAGCTTGGACTAGAGCTATACATGCCTTCCCTCTAGTGTTGCCATCTGGGAGCCTTCCCTCTAGTGCTGCCAACTGGGTTTCATTCAAGGTGTTCCTTCTGGCATCCTTATTCATGCCAACCTAATTACAGGAAGTAGGATTGGCCTGTCCTCCCCAGCAGATGTGGGTAGATAGAGTTACAGGCCTAAGTAACTACAGGATGTATGCCAGATGATTCCTATGGATGCTATTGATCCTTTTTACCGCACCTTCCATAGTTGGTGGTCCTCCAGGTTCCATGAGGTTGTTGTTAAACCTCTGGCTATAGGTACCTACTATTTTACTATTTTTATTCTATTATACTTATGATTTTACTAACTTTTGCTATTTTCTCTAAGTTCTCTACCACGTACTCCTATTACTCCCTTTATTACTATGGCCCTGAAGGCAGTTTCTTCTAGACCTACTCCTCCTTCTAGGAAGTGAGAGAGTGCTCCTCCTAGCCACAACTTCCTCCACCCTAAAAGGTCAAAGTACCAGCTAAGAGGTACAAGCCCAAGATTAGGAAGTCCCCTCTACCTTAGAAGAAAAGGCAGGGTAGTTCTTCTCTTCCTCCAGTCAGGCATTTTAGTCATTATGTTCCTAAGCCCAGGAAGCCTCAAGCTTCTCTTACAGTTCCAGTGGAGGTCTTAGACATCAGTGATACTGACCCAAGGACTCTTTCAGGTGCAGACACATCTTTTATAGGTAGCACTCCTTCTTAGGGATATTCTAGAACTGGTGAGGAGGTATAGGGCCCAGCCACCTCTGAGAGTGACCATGTTACATAGGAGGTAGCATATATTAAAGATGATGATGATCCTCAAGGAGATGTTCCTTCGCCCAACTCTCCTGAGGTATACACTTGCTATAACTTTTTATAATTTGAGCTGGTACTTACTATCTTTTCTATAGGTACCTGCCACTCAACTCCATCTTCTACGACTTCTTTCACTCCCAATACCTCTGCTAATTTAGGCTATAGAATTGCCCCTTTAGTGGATGTGATTGATCTCCTCTAGGATCTCGACTTCTCTTTTCTAGCCCAGTTCTCCAGTAACTCTAGTACCCACCTTATAGTTAGGCCATCTGACACCATTGTCACAATGGCCAAGAACTAACTACTCTACCTGCCATCCATTAGCTTGGTTCTCATATTGAGGAGTAGAGGTCTTCATTGCTTTTCACTCTATTTGATTTAATTGCAATAGGCACATCACTCCAGGATGCCTAGACATAGGCTACTGAGATCCTATCTACTTGTGCTAAGAAGGACCAATCTTCTACATCTCTTGCTACCTCTATTATTACCTTCACCACCAGGCATTATGAGTATAAGGAGCTTATTTAAAAGGCTCAATCTTATGTGGTCCAATCCAGAGAGAGAGGACAAAGTGAAAGCCATAAGGGATAAGGTGGCTGACTTGGTGGGATAGATATCTTGTAATGGCCCGGCCTACTAGTGATATTGTCCGCTCTGGGTCGAAGCCCTCACGGTTTTAAAACGCGTCACTAGGAGTTACGAACCACCAACTTATAAACCCAGCATCTCTCCTGTGTTTTGTCGATGTGGGATTTGCCTAGGGTGTTACAATCCACCCCCCTTATGGGACTCAGCGTCCTCGCTGAGGTTTGCCCCACCATCGTTCAAGGTTGCACGCGGAGCGGCTCTGATACCACAAATGTAACAGCCCAGCCCACTAGTGATATTGTCCGCTCTGGGTCGAAGCCCTCACGGTTTTAAAACGCGTCACTAGGAGTTACGAACCACCAACTTATAAACCCAGCATCTCTCCCGTGTTTTGTCGATATGGGATTTGCCTAGGGTGTTACATATCTCGCCTGCAGTAAAAATCTTAGAGTTGAAGATCAAAGAGGTCTCTCTTATGCATTTGGAGGATGACCTATTAGTCAAACACATCATAGAAAATGGTGTGATTCTATCCGAGGGGGAGGCTCTGAGGGAGCTGACTATGTTTACAGAGGTTAAGATCTAAGAGCACCAGTCCTACTTAGACTTCCTGTCTTTCTGCCGAAGCCATTGGGCCATCTTCTATGACTCTATTCTTTCTCATTTGTAAATTTGGTTCCTGGTTTTATGAACTAATGTACTGATTACAGTTATAATATAGTTATTTTATTTTATAACATCATTGATTTTGAAAATTATGCTCTGAATGATAAGCCATGTATTTGGCCTTATTTATTTTATGCGCTACAAGTGGCAAAAAGACAACCTTAAATATAAAATTTGACTTTTCTACATGTGATTACATTAATTATCTAGCCGTTATGTCGGCCCTAGTTACATTGTTTTTACAGGAATCTTATATTAGCCGTGGGGTTAGCTTTAATGAGGCTGTGGGTCGACCGTAATTATTATCTTCTATTTGTTTATCTTGCATTTCCCACATAGTAGGAAAATATTTCTTTAGGTACCTACTATTGATTGACTTCTTATGTGGCTCTCTTGCAAGACTTGCCAATCAATATATATTACCTTTGAGTACCCGATGCACCTAGAAAGGACCTTCCCAATTCGGAGACCATTTGGCAAACTGTCTATCTTTGGCACCAACTGGTATTACAGTCTTCCAGACTAGGTCTCCTTGTCGAAAATTCTGCCTTTTTATTCTTTTGTTGTAGATCCTTAATGCTTTCTTCTTCTGTGTAGCCATGTGATTGAATGCCTGCATCCAAACTTCATCCAAGTCTTCTAGCTCCATGGTCATAGCCTGAGTGTACTCATCTGAACTGAGGCCATTTTGCAGAGAGACTCTGAGTGAAAGAACTGCTACATCCATTGGAAGAACTATATCATGCCCATAAGTCAAGGCAAAAAGGCTTGTCTATGTTGTATCCCACTTGGAGGTCTTGTATAACCACAAGGTCTATGACAAGAGCTAGTGCCACTCTCTTCATTCATCTTCTCTAGGATGCCAATCAAAATCTCATTGGATGTTTCTATTTAACCATTGGCCTAGGCATAGTATGGAGTTGAGATGATCGGTTTTATGTTATAATCCTCAACAAAGTCCTTCATATCTTGACCGGTGAACATTATTCCCTGGTTAGTCATGATAGTCTGATTCCAAATCTGTGGATGATGTATTCTTTGATGAACTGAATCATGTCGCTCTATTTCACTTTCTTTGCAGGTACTGCTTCCACCCACTTAGTGAAATAGTTTATAGCAACAATAATAAAAGTATGACCCATTGAAGATGGTGGATGAATTTTACCTATTAGGTTGATAGCCCAACCTCTAAATGGCCATGGTGTCAGGATAGGGTGCATTTCTTTAGCTGGTCTCCTCTTCACTGCACCATACATTTGACATTGTTGGCAACCTTTTGCATAAGTGATGCAGTCTTTGAGGATTTTCTACTAGTAATAACCGTGTCTCCTAATGAGCTATCTCATCTTGATACTTGCTCGATACGCACCACAAATCCCTTTATACACCTGCTGCATTACTCTCATTGCCTCAGGGGACCCAAGGTACCTAAGCAACATGCCATCTAAGCCTTTCTGGAAAAGTTCACCTTCAAGCAATAAATAGTTCATAGCTTGGACTTTAATGCAATGGGGTACTTTCATTGATGGAGACTCTAGGTACCTCTTCAACAGGATCTCCACTCATCTGTAACAACTAGGTTAGTATTAAATACATCAATGGGTATACCTCTTTCTTCTATAGAGGGATGTTTCCTTTTTCTTACTAGAATCATCCTGTGTGTTAGGTCCTGGGACATTCTCAGACCAAAAGCAAGCTGAGCCAACCCACTAGCTTCCTAGTTGGCTTTCCTTAGCACATGTATGAAAGAAACTTCCTTAAAGTAGTCCAAAATTTATACAGCAGTAGTAAAATAAGGGGCAAGGGAGAGGCTACCACATTTGTACTCTCCAATAAGCTACTTAATGACCAGCTGTGAATCTCCCATAATGTGTACCTTCTCTACTCCCAATTCTTTAAGGATCTCTAAGCCAATGATTAATGCCTCGTATTCAGCTTGGTTATTAGTACATTGAAATTCCATACTGAAGGACAGAGCTGTCCTAGTACTAGTAGGTGACACAATGATAATGCCTGCACCTGGGCATCAAACCATAGAGACCAGGGCACTTTTTTTGTACTATAAACATTCAACCCTTATTCGATTGGGTCCACTGTCTTCAGACATGAGTGGTCAACCAGAAAGTCTACAAGTACCTACCCCTTCACAGCTTTTTGGGGAAAATAAATTAAGGTGAATTCTGATAAAGCTAACAACCACTTTACAATTCTTCCAGTAATCAGTGGTCTGGATAACATGTATTTCATTAAATATGTTTGAAAAGTTATATATATCTTGGAACCTATTAAATAATGTTTTAATTTTATACAGGAAAAATATAAAGTCAAGCAGAGCTTCTCAATTGGAGAGTACCTAGTCTTTGTATCTATTAGGTTTTGACTCAAGTAGTACACTACCTGCTTATGTCCCATTTGATTGTCTTATGCCAGTAGACATCCAATAGAATCAAAAGAGGTAGATAAATAAAGTTTCAATAGATGGCCATACCTTAGAGGAATAAGTATTGATAGCCTGGTGAGGTACTCCTTGATCTTGTCAAAGGCCTGCTAGTGCTTATCCTCCCATTTGAACTCACTCTCCTATTTAAGCCTTAACAGGTCAAAGAATTCTTTTACTTTACTTGCAAGATTAGATATGAATCTTCTTAAGTAATTTACTTTCCCCAGGAATCTTTGTAACTATTTCTTATTTTGAGGCGGTTTTGATTCCTGTATGGCTTTGGCTTTGTTTTGATCTACTTCTATTCCCCTTTGATGTACCAGGAAACCTCAGAAGTTTTCAGCCTTGACACCAAAGGCGCACTTAAAGGGATTTAACTTCAGTTGATGCTGCCTCATCCTTTGGAAGTTTTTCCTCGGGTGCTCTACATATTCATTAGACCTCTTAAACTTTACCATTATGTCGTCAATGTAGACTTCCATGAAGTGTCCCAGCATGTCATGGAATATTGCATTCATCACCCTCTAGTACGTGGCACCTGTGTTCTTCGGATCAAAAGGCATGACCAACCAAATGTCCTAATTGAACTAAGACACTTGAAAGCAATCTTAGACACGTATTTTGTTGTAATGAAGATCTGATTGTAGCTTGAGAAGCCATCTAAAAAAGACAGTAGTTCATTCTTAGCTGTAGCATCAATGAACATGTTTGCAATTGGCATTACATACATATCCTTCGACGTTGCAACATTCAAGTTCCTGAAATCAATACAGACCCATAATTTTCTATTCTTCTTAACTACAAGTACAATGTTAGATAGCCATTGACTATACCTGGTTGGTCTAATGAATCCTACTTTTAAAAGTTTTTCTATCTCTTCTTTCACTTTTCTCCATAGATATTCCCCTAGTTGCCTGGCGGTGAGGATTGTACAAAGGCTTAATTTGTAACCTGTGCTCCACCAAGCTCCTCTGAAGACCTAGCATCTCATGGTAATTCTAGGCAAAATAGTATTTGTATTAATGAAGCAAAGAAATTAGTTTTTGTTTTAAGTCTTTCCTTAATAGAAAACTGACATAGGTTACCTTTAGTTCTTCAAGTGAGCTAAGATTTACCTCCTCAAAAGGATCTTGTACACTAGTCAATATGTCATCCAGCTTTGCAAGTGCTGGGTCCAGGTTTTAAAGTTGTAGTTCTCCAGGTTCCTCCTCCTCTAGTTTTTCTTCATATATGACCTCAACTCCTTTAACCTCCAGGATCCCTTCCATATCCATCCTGTCAAGGAGCTACTACATCTATGCTCTGGATATGGCAGCTGTAGCTACTTTGAACTCCTCCTGAGTGTGTTTGCTACTTATCCTGGAGCTCTTCAATTAAGGGCTCTTTTATCAGTCAACTGTAAGACATGATAACAAGTGACTTTCCATCTTTTTTTGTTAGCTTCTCTGATTCCTCCTCCTATTTCTTTTCTTTAGGTGAGGAAGCTACTATGGTCTTAGCATACACCACATGGCATTCTCCAGGGGCTTTGTGAGCTGGTGCCCCCCAAGCCTTCTTCCTAAGAAACTGGATGGGACTATTATCAACATCATAGTATTAGGCTTCAATTGCTTCTAAATTAGTCATAATAGTATTAGGCTTTAATGGCTTTTAAATTAGTCACAATAGGCTTAGCATCTGCCCATACCACCTCCACATCATTTCCGTTCCAAAACAGTAAAAATTAGTGAAGAGAGGAAAGAATGCACTAGTTGGCAAGTATCCAATCGCTCCCCAACAGAGCTTGATAAATTGCAGTAGAACGTATAATAAAAAATGCAGTATTAGAGGAATTACTCCCTATAAATAGCTCTACTGGCAAGACACAAGCGTCTTAGATACAGCCTCGATAAAGGTAGATATTGAGATATCCATTGTGACATGGACTCCCTTCCATGTTCTGAAACCTTGTGGTTTCTTTGCCAAGAGCACTTCTGGTTTTTGAAGGCACGGTGTTGCCTACAAAAAAGGAAAATGGTAATAGTAATGTCAAATGAAATGAGACTGTGGTCCTAGTGAGCGTGCCAAAAATTCTTTCCTTAGAAAACAATTTGGCTATCACACAGTTTAAGAATTGCGCAAGCGTGCCAAATACTGAGTGTATCACCTGGATTGTTCCCTGACTTCTAGACCAAATGATCATAGGAACTGACTATACTAAATGCGGTTTCGTCAGTTTCACTTTAAAAATTAAAAAGGCAAGTAATTCAGAAATTAAAAGGACATTTAAATTAATTGGAAAGAGACTATAATGCTTGAAATTAAATGCAAGAAGCTTTGGAAAAATAAATGACCAATAAAATTAAAGATAAAAGATTGCAAGTTGAGTTGTGTCGTTGATGTTGTTAGGTGTTTTTTTTTTTTTTTTCCACTTTACAGTGTATCTGACTCCTATAGCTTCTTTTGTAGGTATCTGAAAGACTTTAAAATACTCTAAAACCTACTCTACCATGTTCTGTAGTAACCTGACTGCTCCCTAGAACCGCTTTAAACTGCTTAGAACTTATTGGAACTGCTGTCAACCTCCTTATCTCCAATAACCACCTTTAATTAAATTATTGATTATTTCATACCATAAATTAATTAAATTAATTTATTAAATTATTGATTATCTCATACCATAAATTAATAAAATTAATTAAATTAATTTTATAAAAAAATTTAATTTGATTAATCCTTTAGGTCTAAAAATAATTAATAAATAATTTAATTATTTTTTATGTAAATAAATGTATTTTTTAAATAGAAGATAGAAAGACTTTAAAAATATTTTTTTTATTTGTGTTATCAATAATTTAAGCTAATAAAATAGAGTCAAAATTTGAACCAAAGTTCCTAGAATAGAAACTTAAATTAAATATATAATGAATAAATAACATTAATAGTATGAATGCCAAAGACCAACCCACTTTCTGTAAAAAAAATTAAAAAAAAAAAAAAAACCAACATTCCTTCGCCGCGTCTCATAAGTGGTTCACACGTGTACGCAGTCCTAAACACTCACTGAGAATTCAAACATCCGTCCATCTATTAACAAAACCTTTTTTTATTCTTCTAGATTACAACACTAATAAAATATCCATGAGTTTGGAAAAGTTATTATTTAATTTTTTATTTTAATAAAATTAATTATTTAATTTTTCATTTTAAAAAATATATTAACTAAGTAAAAGATTAAATAGTTAATTTTATTAAAATAAAAAAATTGTTATATAATTTTTTTAAAAGATTATATAATATAATTTAAATTATTTTTTCCTTAAAAAATTTATTTCATTTATTCCTTTTTATATAATAAACTTATAATATTTGTTTTTATTTATTTTTGAAATTATTTTCATACATTTTTCATTTAACTCGCACATATAAAATAAGAGATTGACCAGATTGGTAAGAGAGAGAAAAAGTCAAGGTCAATTATAAAACCATCAAATTGATTATTTAAAATTTTTAGGCATATAAAAAATGCTAGATTTATGCAATAAATAAAAAAAATAATTATTATTACTAGAAGATGAAGCTTATCCAATTCTTAAAAAGGCGAATGTCCAATGCTATGGTAAATTGATATGTTGGTAAATATTTAAAAAGCTTAAAGCTCAAATACATTTATAGGTGAAGTTTAATTTAATTTATTTTTTAATTTTTAATTTAAATTTAATTTTAATTTAAAATTTAAGAAAAAAAAATTAAATTTCATAATTTTTGAGTTTAAATAAAAGATCAAGAAACTTAGTTCTCAAAATTAAGAAATTAAACGTCTTAATTTTTATTTAAATAAAAAAAATTTAATTCATAAATTTTAATTTTTAATTAAATTGCTTAGATTTAAATTTTAGGCTAATTTAAATAAAAAATAAAAAATAAATTAAATTAAATTTACCCAATAAATATAGAAACTAAATTGAATATTTCACTACAAGAAATGTTAAAAATAACTAAGAAAATTACCGACTATAGAATTTCATTAATAATTTACCGATGCTTTACAGATGAAAAAGATAAATAAATTTTAAATTAATTTTTACCGATAAAATTACCAACTAATTACCGATAAATATTTTGCAAACGACGAAATTTCATAGGTAAAAGTGATGCCTAACATTAGCGGAAAAATTAGCGATCAAATAAAAAAAATAATGACCAAATCTTTTATCGGTAATTACCAGTAAAACATTTTTTTGTAAGTAATATTAAGGAGAAAATAAAAAATAAAATTAAAAAAAAAATACCAACGAATTTTTTTCGTTGGTAATTACCAACGAAATGCTTTTCGTAGGTAATATTAAGAAAAAATAGAGAAAAAAATTCTAAAAAGTACAAAAAAATTTTAGCAACAAATTTTTTTCGTCTGTAATTAGCAACGAAACGTTTTTCGTAGGTAATATTAAGGAGAAAATAGAAAATAATTTTTTTTAAAAAATACCTACAAAAAATTTTTTATCAGTAATTACCAATGAAATGCTTTTCGTAGGTAATATTAAAGAGAAAATAGAGAAGAAAAATTCTAAAAACCTCAAAAAAATTTAGGTATGAATTTTTTTAGTCGGTAATTACCAACGAAACACTTTTCGTAGGTAATATTAAGAAAAAATAAAGAAAAAAAATTCTAAAAACCTCAAAAAATTTTAGCTACGAAAAACTTTTTCATCGATATTTATCGACAAAAAGTTTTTCATAGGTAATATTAAGGAGAAAATAGAGAAAAAAAATTGTAAAAAGCTCAAAAAATTTTAGCTATGAAAACATTTCATCAATAATTACCAACGAAAAGTTTTTTGTAGGTAATATTATGGAAGAAAATAAAGAAGAAAAATTCTAAAAAGCTCAAAAAATTTACCTACAATTTTTTTTCATCGGTAATTATCAACGAAACGCTTTTCGTAGGTAATATTAAGGAGAAAATAGAGAAAAAAATTTTTTTAAAAAACTCAAAAAATTTAGCTACGAATTTTTTTCGTTGATAATTACCAATGAAACACTTTTCATAAGTAATATTAAGGAGAAAATAGAAAATAAAAATTATAAAAAAAGTCAAAAAATTTTACCTACGAATTGTTTTCGTCAGTAATTACCAACGAAACGCTTTTCGTAGGCAATATTAAAAAGAAAATAGAGAATAAAATTAAAAAAAATACTTACAAAAATTTTTTTGTCAGTAATTATCAACGAAATATATTCAGTCGGTAATTCATCAATAAATCACAAGAAATATCAAATTTTCACATCGTTTGTGAATATACTAGAAGGTAGTAAGTTTATCTATAAAAGGAAAACCACTCTCCAACATAGAATAATTGTGGCATAGTCACATATGTGGGCCTTACCTTTAGCCCCACTAGTAATTTTTTTAAATCAATTAAATCTTAAAAAATTATAAATTAATTTTGCATTTAAATTAAAATAATTAATATTTAATATTTAATTTAAAAATTAAAAAAAATTAAAAATTAATTAAAAAATTAATTGAAAATTTAAAATTAAGTTAAATTAAAATTAAAATTAAATTTTAAATTAAATGAAATTTAAAAGTTAATTTAAATTAAAAATTAAATTAAATTAAATAGTAAAGACTAAATTTAAAAATCTTAAATAAAAATTAGCTACGAAAATTTGTTTTTGTCGATAATTACCAACAATAAATTTTATCTCTAAATAGTCGGTAATTTAAAATAAAGACTAAATTAAAAAATGTTAAATAAAAATTAATTACAAAAACTTTTTTTTTTCGGTAATTACCAATGAAAAATTTTATCTGTAAATAATCAGTAATTTATAAGAGTAAAATCTCCTACGAAATTACCTATAAAAAAATTTAAATTTATCTACGAAATAATTCATCGGTAAATTTAGCGATAATATTTTTTTCGTTGGTAAAAATTACCTACGCTAGTATTTGTGGACGAAAAAATTTCGTTGGTAATTTGTTGGTAATCACTTATTACCAACGAAATTTAAGTATATTTTATGGATAATTTTTATAGCGATTTTTTTATTTTATTGTAGTGTTTTACCAATAATTAAATATGTGCCGCGGGTCTCCCTTGTCTTCTTTCCTTTTTCGTTGAATTATTATTTTAATATTAGCAATTCATTCAACCACTTATCACAATAGCTCAAACAATAGCACGCCCATTGTTCAATATGTACCAACGTCAATGAGGCCCTATCGTAAAACTAGTGAAGGTTGTGGTCTTGAAATTAAAAAAAAAAAAAATAATAATAATAAATTAAGTCTCGTTAAAATTTAATTAATTGAATTTATAATGTGCACAAAAAAATGTATGCTTCATTCAAAAAAAGCATAAAAATAATTTTGATGTATTAATTAGTCAAGGTTAGTAGATCCTATTTATCAAGTTGTGGTTATGTGAAGATTTTCATGAGTTGTTTAGGGTTAATTTGATGCAATAGTAAAGAACAAATTATATAATAAAATATGTATTCCATATAATCATATCATATGGAATGATAAGCTAATAATATATATATATATATATATATATATATATATATATATATATATTAAATTAAAAAAATAAAAATTATTTGGTAGTTATATAATAATAGACATGTAAATTTAAGAAACAAATAATGAGACAATTAGACAATATAAGAAAAGAGAATAAAAATAATATATAATTTACGTGGTTCGACCGTAAAATCTACATTTACAGGCAAGACAAGAAAAAAAGTTTCATTATGATGAAAATATCTTACAATTACTAATAACTCTCAAACTCTAATCCAAATGTATTTCTTAAATATCTCATAACTCCATCACAAAAGGTCAAATATTATAATATTTATACTAGACAGAATATTACAATATTTATATCGGTCCATATCACCATAGATCTTACTTTTTTCCCAATTAAATTGCAGTGTGAAATTTTTGAGCTGATTTATAACTCGACTGTATAAAAATAATTGTAATTTTGACGTTATAAATTATATTTCTATTTATATATTTACTCTTTATTAATTTACTATTTCATACAAGATAACTTTTATGAAATCAATGTTATGTAATTAGTCGTAATAAAGGGCTACAGTCCCCCTTGAGTTTCGCTAGTGGTATGTATGTATTGAATAGATATAATTCAATGGAGTTTCAATTAGGTAGGTTGTTGAATTTTTTTTTAAAGAAAGCCAAAATAATTATTTAATAATTTTATTTTAATAAATATATTAGTTAGTCGATTTATTTTTTACTTTCTCTATTCAGTTTAAATTAAGTTTTTTTTTTAATAATATATAATCATTATGAAACTAAAAAATTTAAAATTTAAATAAAAAAATTGTATAATTGTGCTTTTCAAATTGTAAAGATTAAATGAAATATAAATTAATATTTAAAATAATTAAAAAAAAATAAAGTATTGAACAAAATAAAAATATAAACAAATTAATGTATTTTTTAAATAAAATAATAAAATTAATTTGAACCGAAGTTTGCAAAATAGAAATTTAAATTAAATATATAATGAATAAATAATATTCATAGTATGAATACCAAAGACGAATCTCCCTTACGTATAATTAAAAAAAAAAAAACCAACATTACTTCGCCACGTCTTATAAATATCATTTTTTAATTTATAGAGTCTGTTTGGTATTACTGTTAAAACTGTTATTGTGCACAAAAAAATATATATATTTCATAAAAAAAAGCATAAAAATAATTTTGATGTATTAATTAGTCAAAGTTTGCAGATCCCATTTATCAAGTTGTGGTTATGTGAAGATTTTTACGAGTTGTTTGGGTTTAATTTGATACAATAGTAAATGAGAAATTATATAATAAAATAATTCTTTCATGTAATCATATGTAATTATATTATATGGAATGATAAGCTAAATATATATATATATATATATATATATATATATATATATATATATATATATATATATATATATATAATTATTAAATTAAAAAAAATATTTGGTGGTCATAGATAACACACAATTGCACAATTAGATAATATTTTAAATTAGTCTAATGTCACGACCCAACCTATGGGCCGGACCGGCACTAGGACCTGGGCCAGCCTAAAGCCCCCGAGGCCCGTAGTAAGCCTTAACTATTCATTAACCCAACTCTAAGGCCCATTTGGGCCCAATATCAAGAAAACAAACGGACAGAGTCCGGCCATAAAATGGACTTTCCAACGGGGAGTTTTCGACTCACCCGACCTGTAAACACAATAAACAATCCATTGGGGAGCTCAGTTCACCTTCCACATACTCATCAACATAATAATAAATGGGAGCTCAGCTCCCTCATCCAATCCATCAAAACAGACTTAAAATATTAAGTTTACAGGTCCAACATGAATATAATATTACAGACCAAATTCAAATAATTACTGCTAACACATGCGGAAATTCTAGGAGTAAATAAAATTACGCAATTATTGATAAACACCTGCGAAGGAGAAAAGCAGTTAACCTAACAAAATATCCTCCTGTGGCTCAGAAAATTTTTGAACAGGAGTGAGCGTTCGACTCAGAGAGTAAAATATCAATCTTAACTATAATCTCTATAACTATCTGAAACTAATGCAACCTGTAGAGTGAAATGCAACATCAACATCATATTCACATCATAGCATCAAAAAGGTAATTTGGAGCACTCACGCACCCTGTAACATCATTCATAATATATGGGAGCTGATCCCCTATACAGCTCTCTTCATTCCAACTCGTGCCGTGAAGAACTCACTTCGGACTTCCACTTAATTACCAAATCGGGTCCCAAATAAAAACTCAAGCCGTGTCTACCCGAAGGACCGGTCCAATGAAGAACTCAAGTCGTGTCTACCCGTCCTATCCATAGTCCACACCACATCACACGCACGCCAACGCACGCACACTGCTCCAAATTACCACAACAACATACATGGCACTTTAACATTTATCAATGCATCATAAATCGTGCCTAGAGTTTAACTACATAAATATATGCATATAAGTGATGCATGGGCATGCTAAACATATAATAATATCGAAATTATAATTAAAATTAATATTTTACTCACAAACTTGACGACAAATTACTGTGGCGGCTGGGCGGAGGAAGAAGGCTGTCCCGGCTCACCTGACAATTACATTACATCTATTTAATAAATTTGACTCAATACAAACAAAGAAAAAGACCAATACGTCCTAAGTCGTGCCGAAAATCCGGCAGAGTCTCCCCTATACCTAGGACCTACTCAACCTGCAAAAGGGCTAAAAACGCACTTCTATATTCACAATCCAAATATCAACAGTTCAATCATATCACACAGCCCCTCCTGGGCCCATCAAATCAGTCATCCATCACAATATGTAAAATTTCAATTTAGTCCTTATTATTGATCATTTTTGCAAAATTTGCCCAAACAAGCTCTAAAAATTATATAACTTTGCCCATGATCCTTAGCAATATTACTAAGCTATTGCAAAAAGAATCGTAATTTTCTAAGCTACCACGAATATTTTATGGATTTTTAATCCTATTTAAGCACTAGAAAATTACGAAAAAGCAAGGTTCGGGTTTACCTTTGCCGATTCCGACTTCGGGAACGCGCTTGGGACGTCTGACAATGGGGGGCTAGCCAAAACCTCGGTCCAATTCGGAGACTTTTCCGGTAACGGGTCTGTCTGGCCCGAAATTTGCAGACCCGGTCAACTGTCGAATTTCCGCGAATCGAGGATACCTACACGAAGCCCATAACACGGGGGTTAGTACATAAATTTTTCAGAATTTTCTAAGCTCATTTAATGCTCGAAAATACCGCGGTTCCGTGGGACCCACCGAAAAACGGTGTCGGAAAAATTCGAAATTTATGTCGTTGCGAAGCTCTCGACGAATGGAGCGTGTTGGTGGCCTCGGTTTTCTCGTGGGATTCACGGTTTTCGAGAAATCTAGCCCAAAAGTCGAAATGGGCTAAAATCTTCCCGAGCTAAAATCGGACAATCCGCTCAATGGATTTCGGCGTTCTTGGTGTCTATGGAAAGCTCTCGCCGAGTAGATGGTTTTGGACACAAGACCCGGTCCGATCGGTGGCCGGATCGGCCGGATTTGGCCGAGGAAGCTGAAGCGTGGCCTTGTGAGGACTTCGCGGCGTTCCATTGCGGGCGGCTGGCCTGGGACAGTGGAGGCGCCGTGAGGCGCGAGGCGGCGGTGGCCGGGGAGGGAGGAGAGAAACGAGAGAGAAGAGAGGAGAGGGCGTCGCGCGCGGGAGGAAGAGGAAGAAAAAGAGAAGAGACCGGTCCGATTCGACCGGTCCGATCCGGTCCGATTCGATTCGGCCGGTTCGATTCGAAATACAAAATTTTGAATTTTTACTCTGCCTCGGGACCGAAAACGAGGTCCAAAAATTCCGAAAAAATTTCATAAAACTCAGAAAAATACGTAGACTCCAAATATATTTTTAGTTTTGCCACGTGGTCTTTAAATTAATTTTTAAAAATCATCAAAGTTTATATTTTCGGAAAATCGAACCCGATTTTTAAAATCCGAAAAATCTCAAAAAAATTCCTAAAATTTAAATAAAATTTAAATATCAAAAATACTCATAATTAATAAAATTTTGGGGTGTTACATTCTTCCCCCCTTACAGAAAATTCGTCCTCGAATTTTACACAAGGCAGAATAAAACACATGATTATACATTGAACAAGTAAGGGTACTTGCTACGCATGTCCCGTTCTGACTCCCAGGTGCACTCTTCCACTGACTGGCTCCTCCACAAAACCTTAACCATAGGGATCTGTTTGGATCTTAGCTATCTTACTTGGTAGTCCACTATGGCTACAGGTTGCTCCTCAAATGTCAAATTCTCCTTTATCTCTATCACATCCGGCTGCAGTACATGAGAAGGATCGGGAATGTATTTCCTGAGCATGGAGATGTGAAACACGGGATGAACGTGAGAGAGGTTGGGTGGTAGCTCCAACCGGTAGGCAACTGCTCCAACTCTATCAGTAACCTCAAAAGGTTCGATATACCGAGGTGCCAACTTGCCCTTCTTTCCAAATCTCATGACTCCCTTCATTGGAGAAACCTTCAGGAATACATAGTCGCCCACTGCAAACTCCACATCCCTCCGTCTGGGGTCTGCATAACTCTTCTGTCTGCTGAAAGCTGTCTTCAGTCGTTCCCTTATTAAAGGAACTACCTCTGAAGTGTACTGCACTAGGTCTACATCATGCACCTTCGCTTCCCCCATTTCTGTCCAACACAGAGGAGACCTACACTTTCTTCCATATAGTGCCTCATAGGGTGCCATCCCTATGTTGGAGTGATAACTGTTGTTATAGGCAAACTCCACTAAAGCTAGCTGCTCATCCCATTGACCTCCAAAATCCAAGACACTCATGCGAAGCATGTCTTCGATGTTTGGATTGTCCTTTCAATTTGTCCGTCTGCGAGGGTGGAAGGTCATCGAAGTTCAATCTGTGTGCCAAGAGCCTCCTGCAACTTTCTCCAAAACAGAAGTGAATCGGGGCCCTCATCGGATATTATGGGCGGAACTCCATGCAATCGACTATTTCTCGAATGTAGAGCGGGCATCTTGTGCCACATAGTATGTAGTCTTCTGAGTAAGAAGTGAGTGATTTGGTCAAGCGGTCTACAATTACCCATATCGAATCATATCCTCGCGTGGTACGAGGCAACCCAGTCACAAAATCCATAGTGATCGTTTCCCACTTCCATTCTGGGATAGGGAGCTCTTGCAGCTTCCCTGACGGTCTCTGGTGTTCAAACTTCACCTTCTGACAAGTCAAGCATTTGGACACAAAGTCTGCTATGTCTCTCTTCATGCCATTCCACCAATAGCTATCTTTCACATCATGGTACATCTTGGTGGAACACAGGTGGATCTTGTCTGATGTATAGTGTGCCTCTCGCATGATTTCATTCCTGAGGTTGTCCACATCGGGCACACATATCCTAGAACCTTGTACTAGGGCGCCATCATTGGCAAATCCAAACTCACCACCTTCACCTTGCTGTACTCTTTCTATGATCTTCATTAATTGTTGGTCTCTGTGCTGGGAAACTCTAACTCTGTCCCTCAAGTCTGGCCTCACTGAAAAGTGAGCCAACAATACCCCCTCATCTGACAGATCTAGGATTAAACCTTGATCCATCAACTCATGTATCTCCCGAATCAACGGTCTCTTCTCTACCGAAATGTGCGCCAAACTGCCAGAAGATTTTCTACTCAGAGCATCTGCCACAACATTGGCCTTCCCAGGGTGGTACTGGATGGTGCAATCATAGTCTTTCAGAAGCTCCATCCATCTCCTCTGTCTAAAGTTCAAGTCCCTCTGTTGGAAGATGTACTTCAAACTCTTATGGTCGGTGTATATCTCGCACACTTCACCATACAGGTAGTGTCTCCAGATTTTTAGTGCAAAGATTACAGCGGCCATTTCCAAATCATGGGTGGGGTAGTTCTGCTCATGCCTCTTCAGCTGCCTTGAAGCATAAGCCACTACCTTTCCATTCTGCATCAAAACACACCCTAGGCCAACTCTGGAGGCGTCACAATACACGGTGTATCCTTCACCACTCACAGGTAGTGTCAACACAGGGGCAGTGGTTAGACACTCCTTAAGCTTCTGGAAACTCACCTCACAGTCATCTGTCCAAATGAATGGAACATTCTTCCTGGTCAACTTAGTTAAGGGAGCCGCTATCCTGGAGAAATCTTGTACAAAACGCCTGTAGTAGCCAGCTAAACCCAGAAAACTTCGCACCTCAGTGACTGTTGTAGGCCTAAGCCAATCAGTTACAGCTTCAATTTTCTTGGGATCCACTTGAATACCGTCACTAGAAACCACGTGTCCCAAGAATGAGATGCTTTCTAGCCAAAATTCACATTTCGAAAATTTGGCGTATAGCTGGTGCTCCCTCAAAGTCTGCAACACCATCCTCAAGTGCCACACGTGTTCTTCCTCGGTCCGAGAGTATACCAGAATGTCATCTATGAATACGATGACAAAACGGTCCAAAAATGGCTTGAACACCCTGTTCATCAAGTCCATGAAGGCTGCTGGTGCATTAGTGAGTCCAAAAGACATCACCAAGAACTCATAATGACCATATCTTGTCCTGAAAGCCGTTTTGGACACGTCCTCATCCCTGATTCTCAACTGATGGTAGCCTGATCGCAGGTCTATCTTGGAAAAGAATCTAGCTCCTTGGAGCTGATCAAACAAATCATCGATCCGAGGAAGTGGATACTTGTTCTTCACAGTCACCTTGTTCGGTATGCTGTAGTCAATGCACAACCTCAATGACCCATCCTTCTTTCTCACAAATAGAACAGGAGCACCCCAGGGTGAAGTGCTCGGACGTATGAAACCCTTGTCCAAAAGCTCCTGTAGCTGCTCATTTAGCTCCTTCAATTCTGCTGGTGCCATCCTGTAAGGTGGCATGGATATGGGGTTTGTACCCGGAACAACATCAATGCAGAACTCTATTCCCCTTTCTGGTGGCAACCCTGGAAGCTCTTCAGGGAAGACATCCATGAATTCTCTGACAACAGGAACATTTTCCATGCTGACACCTTCTACAGATGTATCTCTCACCAATGCCAAATACCCTTGGCATCCACGCCTCAACATTTTTCTGGCACTAATTGCTGACACCAAATTATATGGAGCCACGCTCCTGTCACCATCAAAGCTAAACTCTTCCACACCAGGTATGTGGAAGTATACCTTTTTGTTCCTACAGTCTAAGGTGGCATAATGAGTTGCCAACCAATCCATCCCCAGGATTACATCGAAATCCATCACTGGTAGAGGAACCAAGTCTGCTGGGAGGATCTTTCCATCCACTACCACTGGGCTACCCGGAAAAACCATATCTACCTCTATGTTGTCGCTAAGTGGGGTAGCTACTGACAAAGGGCATTCTAAAGTTGTAGGGTTTCTACCCAACCTCATGGCAAACACAGGGGAGACAAATGAGTGCGTAGCACCCGGATCTATCAAAACACGAGCCTCATAAGAATGCACTGTAAGAATACCGCCACAACCGCATTTGAAGCTTGAGCATCCCGTGGGTCGTGGAAAAACCGTGCTTGACCCTACCCCGAGTGGCGTAACCCGACATCGACTTCTACCTCCCGATCTACCTCCAAATCCACGCCCCTTGTCCTCGCTACACCGAATCGATCGTCTGCCATGTTGGAAGCACCGGATACAATCGGGCGAGGAACATTTGCACGTAACCCCGTGACCCCATCTGTAGCTCATCAAAATGGGGCGATCTCTAGCAAAGTGGCCCGGTTGGCCACACCTGAAGCATACTCCTGACCCCATCAAACAAGGTCCTGAATGTCCTCTTCCACACTGTGCACACGGTGCCAAAGAGGATCCTGAACCAGAGCGAATCGCTTGCCTCGAATCATACCGCTGGATCCGCACTGGTCTGAACCCTCGAGATTTGTGTCTAAAACCACTCCTCTTATTTCTGCTTCTTCCTCTGTAAGTAGTTTGGCCACCACTATCCATAGTACCCATGTGGGGAACACCAAGAACCCTCTCGCTCTGCTTTTTCTTTGCTCTTCCATTGTCATCCACAAAGATAGCTAATCTCAACTGTCTGCTCGATCCACCACCACATCAAAAGATCGATCGGACATCATGGCCGTGTTCGCATACCTCCCGCCAAGCCCCTTTAGGAATCTTTTCACCTTCATCTTTTCAGTAGCTACTGCAGGGGCATATCTGCTCAATTCGTAAATTGCAGAGCATATTCATCTACTGCACTGCCATTCTCGCCTTAAGGCCTCAAAGGCCCACTGCTTCGATCTCTCAAGCTTTCGCACAAACCGATTGACAAAAGTTCCACAACCGAGCCCATGTCAAACCCTCCATCCGGTAACACGTAGTCATTCATCCATTGTCTAGGCATGGGCCCCATGACATCTTGCATACACTCTATCAATCTTCTATCAGTCAATGTAATTGCATTTCTGCTGTCATAGAATCAAAACCGATATGCATCGTCGACACATCATAGGTACTGTGCACCAACTTCTTGAAATTTATGATCTGCTTGTAAGATTCCTCTCTTGGTGCGGTGGATCTGCTGCTTGTGGAGGATGGACCATATCTTGAGCCATCATGTCGATGGTTCTCTGCGGACCAGCTAGAGTAGGCGCCATGGGGTCCATGGGACCTGTGCCATAAAGGACTGCTCTGTCTTGGTTGTTGCTCCTCTACTTGAGCGACTCTAGGCCTCCTACCCCGCCTCCTCGGGCGGCGCCTCATCTGTCGACACCTCATCGGGCACATCCGTTACAGTGCGATGGTAGCTCTCCTGCTTCTACGCATTTTCCTGAAATTCAGCAGCATTAGCCCACAAAATTCAAAACTGTACATTACACAGCTCTATAGACTCATATTTACACACAATATATGAAGCAGAAACTAGAAGCAAAGATGACAATGCAAGACGAATGTGGACCCTATATTTCCGCATGTGACTCCTAGTAGACTCTTCCCAACACTTTAGACAACCTTCCCTAAGAATCTGGAGCCTAGGCTCTGATACCACATTTGTCACGACCCAACCTATGGGCTGACCAAGACTAGGACACAGGCCACCTAAAGCCCCGAGGCCCGTAGTAAGCCTTAACTATTCATTAACCCAACTCTAAGGCCCATTTGGGCCCAATATCAAGAAAACAAACGGACAGAGTCCGGCCATAAAATGGACTTTCCAACGGGGAGTTTTCGACTCACCCGACCTGTAAACATAATAAACAATCCATTGGGGAGCTCAGCTCACCTTCCACATACTCATCAACATAATAATAAATGGGAGCTCAGCTCCCTCATCCAATCCATCAAAACAGACTTAAAATATTAAGTTTACAGGTCCAACATGAATATAATATTACAGACCAAATTCAAATAATTACTGCTAACACATGCGGAAATTCTAGGAGTAAATAAAATTACGCAATTATTGATAAACACCTGCGAAGGAGAAAAGCAGGTTAACCCAGAACAAAATATCCTCCTGTGACCTGTAAAAATTTTTGAACAGGAGTGAGCGTTCGACTCAGAGAGTAAAATATCAATCTTAACTATAATCTCTATAACTATCTGAAACTAATGCAACCTGTAGAGTGAAATGCAACATCAACATCATATTCACATCATAGCATCAAAAAGGTAATTTGGAGCACTCACGCACCCTGTAACATCATTCATAATATATGGGAGCTGATCCCTATCTGACTCTCTTCATTCCAACTGGTGCCTGAAGAACTCATTTCGGACTTCCACTTAATTACTAAATCGGGGTCCCAGTGAAGAACTCAAGCCGTGTCTACCAGAAGGACCGGTCCCTGAAGAACTCAAGCCGTGTCTACCCGTCCTATCCATAGTCCACACCACATCACACGCACGCCAACGCACGCACACTGCTCCAAATTACCACAACAACATACATGGCACTTTAACATTTATCAATGCATCATAAATCGTGCCTAGAGTTTAACTACATAAATATATGCATATAAGTGATGCATGGGCATGCTAAACATATAATAATATCGAAATTATAATTAAAATTAATATTTTACTCACAAACTTGACGACAAATTACTGTGGCGGCTGGGAGGAGGAAGAAGGCTGTCCCGGCTCACCTGACAATTACATTACATCTATTTAATAAATTTGACTCAATACAAACAAAGAAAAAGACCAATACGTCCTAAGTCGTGCCGAAAATCCGGCAGAGTCTCCCCTATACCTAGGACCTACCCAACCTGCAAAAGGGCTAAAAACGCACTTCTATATTCACAATCCATATATCAACAGTTCAATCATATCACACAGCCCCTCCTGGGCCCATCAAATCAGTCATCCATCACAGTACGCAAAATTTCAATTTAGTCCTTATTATTGATCATTTTTGCAAAAATTGCCCAAACAAGCTCTAAAAATTATAAAACTTTGCCCCGCAGTCCTTAGCAATATTACTAAGCTATTGCAAAAAGAATCGTAATTTTCTAAGCTACCACGAATATTTTATGGATTTTTAATCCTATTTAAGCACTAGAAAATTACGAAAAAGCAAGGTTCGGGTTTACCTTTGCCGATTCCGACTTCGGGAACGCGCTCGGGACGTCTGACAATGGGGGGCTAGCCAAAACCTCGGTCCAATTCGGAGACTTTTCGTGCAGTGCATGTCGGCGAAATTTGCGAACCGGTCAATCGCCGAATTTCGCGAATCGAGGATACCTACACGAAGCCCATAACACGGGGGTTAGTACATAAATTTTTCAGAATTTTCTAAGCTCATTTAATGCTCGAAAATACACTGCGAAGTTCCGTGGGACCCACCGAAAAACGGTGTCGGAAAAATTCGAAATTTATGTCGTTGCGAAGCTCTCGACGAATGGAGCGTGCTGGTGGCCTCGGTTTTCTCGTGGGATTCACGATTTTCGAGAAATCTAGCCCAAAAGTCGAAATGGGCTAAAATCTTCCCGAGCTAAAATCGGACAATCCGCTCGATGGATTTCGGCGTTCTTGGTGTCTATGGAAAGCTCTCGCCGAGTAGATGGTTTTGGACACAAGACCCGGTCCAATCGGTGGCCGGATCTGCCGGATTTGGCCGAGGAAGTCGAAGCGGCGCGGCGCAGGGACTTTCGCGCGCGTTCCGGCCGTCTGCGGCCGGGCCGGGATACCGGGAGGCGCCACGAGGAGGCGCAGGGAGGCGGTGGCCGGCAGGGGAGGAGAGAGAAACGAGAGAGAAGAGAGGAGAGGGCGTCGCGCGCGGGAGGAAGAAAAAGAGAAGAGACCGGTCCGATTCGACCGGTCCGATCCGGTCCGGTTCGATTCGAAATATAAAATTTTAAATTTTTACTCTGCCTCGGGACCGAAAACGAGGTCCAAAAATTCCGAAAAAATTTCATAAAACTCAGAAAAATACGTAGACTCCAAATATATTTTTAGTTTTGCCACGTGGTATTTAAATTAATTTTTAAAAATCATCAAAATTTATATTTTCGAAAAATCGAACCCGATTTTTAAAATCCGAAAAATCTCAAAAAAATTCCTAAAATTTAAATAAAATTTAAATATAAAAAATACTCATAATTAATAAAATTTTGGGGTGTTACATCTAAATTTATTATCTGATTGAATAAGTAATTCAATATGATCTAATCAATTGAATCATTGAATTAGAACCGTGATTCAGTCAATCTAAATAATGAACAAAGCAAAATTTTTTAGTGTTGATAAGAAAAATTTAATTCAAAACCTTATAAAATATATTTTAAATTACAATTAATGGGGTTAATTTGGTAAATACATATTATTTTATTAATTTTAATTATATATATATATATATCTTATTCATAATAATATAATAAATTTTATAAAATAATATCTTTATTTATTTTTAATATAAATTAATATTTCATAAATATTTAAAAAAATTTACATATTTAATTATATATTTACATATTTAATTATAGATTTTTTCCTATATTATAACAAATATGAGAAATAATTAATAATAACATTTAAAATTAAATATTTTTATGTAAAACTAAAAAAAAACTAATTAAATATATTTAAATATAACTTAATTAATATTAAAATTTAATTTCAAATAATTAAAATATAATTAACTAAATTTATTTATTCATTTATATTAATAAATATTATATTCAATTATATTCTAACTAATTCATATATAATTATTTATTTAATGACATTAATTAAATTGCTGATTCATCAATGGACTACGGATTTCAAGTGAGGAATCTGAAGTTGTGATTTGAGAATTGATTTTGGAGAACGTCAGTCGAAGCTGAGGTAAGCGTCTACTTTATAGAGGCCTTGTCATTAATTTTCTGTTTGAGAAATTTTTTGGGGGAAAAAGAAAAATAAAGAGTAGAAAATAAAAAATATTTATTATTATTTTTTTTTATTTTTATTTAAATAAAAAAATAAAGAAAAAAATAAAAATAAAAATTTATAATTTTATTTTATATATTTAAAAAAATAAAAAAATAATTTTATAATTTTAATATATAAATATAATTTTTCCTTATATTTTTATTATTATTATTTTTAATTAACAAAAAAATAATTAAAAAAAATAAAATTTATTTTCTTTCCTCTTTTATTTTCTTAATTTTATCTAAATAAAAAATAATATCATTTCAAAATTATTTTTTTTTTATTTATTTTTCTCCCTCACCCTTCTCCACCCATCCAAATCCAAAAGCCTTTCCTTGATGACGTAATCTGCAATACCACTTCTGCCAGCCGCTGATCCAGCTCCAACCACAATTTCCTGACGTGGACCTTTAACACCCTTTCAAACCCGTGTCCATATTGCGTCGCCCAGCTGGCAGTCCAGGTCACCACTACCTTCTCTTCGTATATAAATCCCCTGTTCGTTAACTGCTCACACCACCATCCCCCATTTCCATACTAGATTAAAACACTTCTCTCCAAAATCAGCCATGCACTTCTTCTCAAAGAGACCCAAACTCACCAGTGCCACGGCCAACGACTTTTCTTCTTCGCCACTTTCACTGCCTCGCCTTACCCAAGAACAAGAACTCGTCATCATGGTCGCTGCTCTAAAAAATGTTGTCTCCGGCGCAGCCACCACTAGTAGCACTACTGCCACATTAACAGATTTCTCGCAGGAGTTGTTTAGCCTTCAGTTTTCTACTACTACTCCTGTTACTTCATCACACTTTAGCACCAATTCTTCAGCCAATACTGTTACCACTGGTTTTGCCAACCCATTGTTACTGCCACCATTGGATCTTGACACATGCAATGTTTGCAAGATCAACGGATGCTTAGGATGCAACTTTTTCCCACCAAATAATCAAGAGGAAAAGAAAGTGACACGAAAACGAGCGAAGAAAAATTATAGAGGAGTAAGGCAGAGGCCGTGGGGCAAATGGGCAGCGGAAATCAGGGATCCGCGGCGGAAGACGCGGGTGTGGCTAGGAACTTTTAACACGGCAGAGGAAGCTGCTAGAGCTTATGATAAGGCGGCGATAGATTTTCGAGGGCCGAGAGCGAAGCTCAATTTTCCATTTCCTGACAACGTTAGCAATACTACAATTTTGGAAGAGAAAAGCACTCAAGGTCAAGAGGAAGAACAGAAAGAAAATTCTGGGAAAAGAAGAGAATTTGAAGTGGAAATGGAACTGGGTAAGGAATGTGAATTCTGGGAAAATATTGGAGATGATGAAATTCAACAATGGATGACGATGATGGATTTTGGTGGGAGTTCTTCAGATTCAGCTGGTACTGCTACTACTGTATTTTAATTAAATGTCAAAATTATTATTTTTGTCTTAATGGTTCTTTCATATGTTTTTTCAGAGAGAATCATTAGTTAATGATTTTAGAATGTCAATTTTTGTAATACTAATAATTCTTTTGATGAAATGTATACTAATCAGTTTACCAACCTTCAAATTTCTTGTTTGAGAAAATTCATAATCGATTTCTTAGTGATCTCATGAGGGTTGTGTGAGGTGATCAGCGTGTTTGGTAAGAGGGAAAATTTAAACTAGAAAAATGGACTGGGACCCACACGGGCCACGTATTGATTGTGGAAAGACAAATCGGATACCACCTGATGAAAAGGTAAGCGTGTCCACCAGCACTCCTACTTGCAAAGTGCGATGCCATTGCCACCTATAAAGACTACTAATAGAGACTTGCCCTTTGTATAAATTATAAAATATTATAATAAGAAACACATTGGGTGAATCAACATCATATTTTATTTGAACCTCTTTTGACACGTGCTAATTATTTTTATTTAATTTTATTATCTTCTTATTTTTTAACTCTTTTTCTTTTTGTCTAATGTTCTCAAATAGAATGTTAAATTAATTTTTTTATTTAATTGCTTTTTTAAATTCGATTTACTATATATTTAATAATTAAATTTTACACTACATATTATAATTTAAATTCATAATAAATAGGAAAATCGATTTATAATATTAAGTTGTCAAGTTTCGTTTAAATGGCAATGTTATATTTAGATATATATGAGAAGCTAGCCTCTTATTCAAAAGATCTTTAGAAATGGATCTTGAAGTTGAAATTTGAAAATCTAAATGGGTTTTATTCAAGGAAGAGAGTAAGGGATTTGAGAGAAATGGCAGAAGAAAGATCGTAATCAAATAAGATGACTTAAAAGAGAATGAGTGAGATGTGAAAAAAAAAATAGAGCTATTATCTATAAAAAGCAAAATGACATAGCATTGCATAAAAAAACTTTGATCCATTCAATTAGTTTTTTTTTTATAGAATTAATTGCACTAAATTAGATAAACATTTATTTTAATTAATGATTGAAATTAATTAAAATATTGATTTTGGTTTTATTTTTGGGATTAAAATTGATATGTAATTTGCACTATTTATAAATTTTATTAATATTCATATTTTAGGAAAAATCAATATTTTTTGTAAGAGATAGTGTATTATTTTTTAATATTTTTAGAGTATTAAATAGTTTTTAAAACAATAGAGGGAAATATATATTATAAAAAAGTTATTTCTAAATTTAAATGTATAATATAAAACTCTTTAACCATGAAATTTTACATAACAAAATGTTTTTAAGTTTTAATAGTTAATTTATTCGGTGGCATGAATAATTATTTTTACTTTACGTGATATTAATAAAATTGATTGTTACTTTTTTTTATATATTAATTATTAAAAAAATCTTAAATATTTAAAATAATAAAATATTAAATATACAATTATTAATTAAAGATAATTTATTTAAAAAAAAAATTATTTACAGCATCGCTATCCTAGAATATTTACATCAGCATGTCACTCCTAAAACATCTATAGAGAATTAAATAAATTTATTATATAAAATTTTAAAAATTTTACAATATATTTTTAAATTAAAAAATCCCCTTAAAATTACAACATTAGGGGCACTGGGCAGAGACCAAAGCCGCCAGAAAAACGTCAGCATCACTCAGAGGGAAATATATATTATTTAAATGCAAAAGAAGAAAGTAGAACAAGTAATTAAAAGGTTTCGTGTAAAGTTATAATTCATTATCTAATCATTGATTCGATGGAAATCTTTTTTTAATGGACTTGTTTTACTCGCTTGTAGATTATGAGGTGATGGGCCGCAAGCGCGTGAGAACATGTCAACCAAAAAGTTAAAAGAGTTACATTAAGCACGTGCACTTAACCATTCGAGTTTTGCGGATGCTGGTAGAGATCATGTTGTGACGTGGCTTGGCTTTTGAGAAGCACAAGATTTTTATCCCTTTCTCAACTTGGGATATTCCTTTTCTTAGGGGGTGTTTGGTTTACCTGTTGGGTGCAGCTGATAGCTGATAGACACCCAAACAGGTGAATTATAGTGTTTGGCAAGCTCAAAAAAATAGAGCTGATAGCTGATGGGCAACTGATATGATACCCATCAGCTGCAGTTTGTATCAGCTCTATTTTTAGAGCTGTTTCTCATCAGCTGATAGCTGATTTGGTTTTATTTTTTATTTTGACTATATTATCCTTTTTTATTTAACTAGAAAATTAATATTATTAATATTTTTATTTTTTCATTTTAAATTTTAACATTTTAATTAACTAATTTTAATTTTGATAAAATATTTTTTTATTAATAACATAAAATATAAAATATTTATTTATATCTAAAAACTTAAAATTAATTATAAATTTTTCTATTAACAATAATAATTATTTTATTATTTTATTTATATTTTTAAAATTATTTAATTATCTTAAAAAATAGTTATTTTCTTATTTCAATAATAAAATAAATGATATAATATAAAAGATTAATAATTATATATTTATTTAAATAATATAATATATTAATTTAATAATTATATATTTAATATAATGTAATAAATTTATAATTTTATATTTATTTAAATAATAAAATAAATTATATGATATATACCCTTATTAGTCATTTCACATATCAACAGCAACAGCTAAATATAATTTTACCAAACACTTAACATAAAACAGCTATCATCAGCTATCAGTTATCAGCTATCAGCTAACAGTAACAGCTATCAGCCAACAGCTATCAGTTGTATTCAACAGTTAAACCAAACAGGCCCTTAATCATCCTCATGCTCGTGGATGTTGTTTTAATTTTTTTTTAGTTTTTTTTCTCTCTCATAAATACAAATAATTATATTTGATTTTTATTTTTGTAACTTTTCATTTATTTTGAATTTAATTTTTATATATTTAAATAAATATTATACAAAAATATAGTAATTATATTTTTTTATTCAAAATACGAATGAACTAAAATAAAAGTTAAATATACTAACAATTGTTTAAAATATATTACAAAAATTATATTACTTAGTAGATAAATTAATATTTAAAAAAGTTTTAAAAATAATTATGAAAACTATTAACCAGAGAATTTGATTTATATTTTTTTAAATGAATTTGTGCTGATGCAATTATTGATCGATTATTGATGGAATCTTTATTGATAATGTAATTTTATAAATAAAAGTGATGCTTAATATTAATAGTAAAATTAGAGACTAAATAAAAAAGATACTAATAACAGTTTTATTGGTAATTACTGATCAACTTGTATTTGATTGGTAATATTAAAAAAATTCAAAAAATTAAAAAACTTTTCTTGTAAAATTTTTTCCTTATTGATTATCAATGAACTAATTTTTTTTAGATAATATTGATAAAAAAATAAAAAATAAAATTTTAAACATCAATAATTACTAACAAACTCATTTTTTTATCATAAATATTAAGAAGAAAATTAAAAAAATATATATTAAAAACTTAAAAAATTTTACCTATAAAAATTTATTGTCGGTAGGTAATTGTCAATGAGCACATATTTAATCTATAATCTTAAGAAGAAAATAAAAAAAATTAAATAAATTACCTATGAAAATTTTTCGTCAGTAATTACTAATAAATTTATTTTTTATCGATAATATTAAAAAAAAGATAAAAAATAAAATTTTTAAAATAAATTGCTTGCGAGAATTTGTCATCGTTCTTATTGATAATTACTAACAAACCATATTTCATTAATAATAATAAGAAAAAAAAAGAAAAAAATAAAAAACTTAAAAAATTTTACCTATGAAAATTTTTCATTGATAATAATAAAAGAACTTATATTTGATCAATAATATTCAAAAAAAAAAAGAAAAAATTAAAATAAATTACTTATTAAATTTTTTTTATCGGTAATTACTGACAAACTTATTTTTGATCGATAATATTAAGAAAAAAATTAAAAATAAAAATTTTAAAATAAATTACCTATGAAAATTTATCATCGATAATTATCAACGAATCATATTTGATCAGTAATGTTAAGAAAAAAATTTTAAAAAGTTTACCTATAAAAATTTGCATCGTAATTATTAACGAAACTTATTTTGCCAGTAATACTAAGAAAAAAATTAAAAAATTTTACCTATGAATTTTTTTTTCAGTAATTACTAATATTTTGTCGATAATCATCGATAAATCATAAAAAATATAAATTCCTACATCGTTTGTGAATAGATTGAAGAAGAGTTAGTTTCTTTATAAAAAGAAAGCCACTTCCTAATATATGGTAATTGTGGTACAACCACTATGTGTGACCTACTTTGAGTGTAACGACCCAGCCCAGCCCAGTCAGTATTGTCCGCTTTGGCCCGTGGGCTTCACGGATTTGTCCCTTGGGAGGTTTCGCTCCCAAAAGCGCGCTGACCAGTTTAGGCTGACCCCCACATATATGGCCCAGATTCCCTTCTCCCATTTCCGATGTGGGACGGGCGCACTGCGCAGCGTTACGTCGCCGTCCCCACACCGTTACAACCCACCAACTTCCACTGGGGCGTCCTCGCACCCACTGCATCGAGGGAGTCCGGCTCGATACCAATTGTTGGTCTCGTGCCGGAAACTCTAACTCGTCCCTCAAGTCCGCCTCACCGAAAAGTGAGCCAACAATACCCCTCATCTGAAAGATCTAGGATTAAACCTTGATCCATCAACTCATGTACCTCTGAATCAACGGTCTCTTCTCTCTGAAATGTGCGCCAACCGCTGTAAGATTTTACGCTTAAAGCATCTGCTACTACATTGGCCTTCCCAGGTGGTACCGATGGGGCAATCATAGTCTTCCGAGCTCCATCAATCTCCTCAGTCAAAAGTTTAAATCACTCTCTTCGCAGATGTACTTCAAACTCTTATGGTCGGTGTATATCTCGCACACTTCACCATACAGGTAGTGTCTCCAGATTTTTAGTGCAAAGACTACAGCCGCCATTTCCAAATCATGGGTGGGATAGTTCTGCTCATGCCTTGAAGCATAAGCCACTACTTTTCCATTTCGCATCAAAACACACCCTAGGCCAACTCTGGAGGCGTCACAGTACACGGTGTATCCTTCACCGCTCATAGGTAGTGTTAACACAGGGGCAGTGGTTAGACACTCCTTATCCTCATCATTATAACTGACTCTATCGAGCTCTCTTCCTGTCCTTTGCATCTTATCCACTTCCCTTTTCCTATTTTTGGTATTGTTGGTATCATTTCAACTCTTTGTACTTATTCCTTAATTTTAGTCCTATCTCATCCTTACACCTTTTCCTTCAAAGATGTCTATCCCATCATCAACTTTAACTTTCTTTTTATTTCTTAGTCTTATCTTGAATACTAGTTTCATTACTTCAAGAATTCTAACCCTATGATTTACTCCTACCAGCACATTCTTCACCTTATGTAACACTTATAATTACCCATAGAAAAATTTTTTTTTTCTTGTATCCCCTTTTTTCCAACTTAACTATCAGAACATTATCATTCCCTATCAGCCTTAGTAGGAAATTGATTATCCTGGATGAATATGAGCCCCATAAACTATAAGTTCCATCTGAACTAACACGGCTGTAGGAAATATGTGTCATGCCTTAATTCCAAACAAGATACTTCACGTGTTCATTCTCCTTAATATAATCATATATCGCCCATAGCTTTCTAAACTTCAACCTCAAATTACCCATCAGCAACAATTTCATCTATTGAATCTCAACCATAAATAGTACTTCCTCCAGCTCATAGTTTAAAACAGTTGCAAACCTTAGTAGCTAACTCAATTTAACTCCTGTCATTACTCTGTTCGTCCTTTCATACTTAATACTAGGTATGCACTTACTGTCATTCTCATATCAGGAAATTATGTATGAATTTGTGCCTACTAAACTCTCAATAACTAGGTCTCCTTGACTCAGTTTCTATTCCTTATATAACCTTCTAGAACCAAAAGCACAAGCTAAACTTGAAAAGAAAGAAAATATCCTCTTATATTCAACTACACCCGATTGTCATATTATAACGTTTCACCTAAGTTTCTTGGTCTTTCTCTCCAAATTTCATCATCTCCTAGCACAATTATGCTCTACCTATAAGGTATCATCTGCATGAACCCTTTACCGTACCATTTTCCTTCTTGACATAATATTTTATAATTTATTAACTTTACTTATACTCGACCTATGATTCATATCTATCATCGTTTTTATTGTGCCCTTAACTTTTGTTGATTCCTGAAAGATTTCTCTCACTAATAAATTCTTCCAACACTAATTCCACCCTTATCTAGGGTCATTAATTTGATCCTTGAACTTTCTAGTGATTTATAACCATCCAGACTTGTCACTTTTCGTTCTACCCCTACTATTGTCCTGTCGTTATTGCTTCACTACAAAGTGATTCTGTTGATCACACTAAAAATGTTTGCCTGACATTCATAACGAACCTCTAACTACCTTCTCACTATCTCAAAAGTCTAACCTAAAACCTATTTGTCATTATCTATCATTCTTTTCCTCTCATCATACCTATTTGATCACTTAGACTGACTTTTATTCAACTTACTGCTTACTAACTTCTCTTTCTCTACCTATTTAGGTAGTCCGCAATACCATCGCACACTTTCTAATATTTACTCATTATTATTGTATTCCATACCTCCATCACTTTTCTCACTAATGTGGTCCCATTTTGGGTTTTCCATCCTTGTCATTCTCCTTGCCAAGAATAACACTTAGCCTATCCTATATCTTAACTTTGTTCCTTTTTATTATGCGCTCTTTAGGTTGTCCTTTCATTTATTTCCTTTGTCTTACCCAAAATAGAACTTGACTATTCTATCCCTGGTTCCATTCTTCTTCCTAACATAATAGCTGTACTTGCTAACTATATCTTTCAGAGTCTCTATCGCGTTATCATATGTCTGTGCTACTCAGATTTGGTCCTTTGACCACTCTAGCTAGTACTTCCACTAGCATTTAGATTATATTGCATCTGCAATCAATTGCCCAAACTTTCATTCTGCACTTTCTTTATCCATTGGCCTTCTGTGATTTATCTTCGCTAATTTATTACTCTTAACACTATTATAATTAGATTATACTATTGTTTTGAATAATTTGAAATTAGAAAGGAACTCAGCAAATTACAGTCATACTTTTATTGTATGATCTCTATTCTTATCCTTTAGCTTACATAATACCCTTACTACCTCGAGAACTGATTTTGCAGTAATTTTATTATTATTATTATTATTATTATTATTTTCCATGTTTACTCAAGTAGCCAAAACTTAAGATTCCGGGCACCCAAACCTGTCATCCAATTCAAAGGATTTACATCCATCTTGATCTGATTATATATGATTCCTATAATGGAACTTGTATCCTCTCCAGGATACCCGAGCCAACTACTCTCTACCACACTCTACAGTCCCATCTGGGACACTATTCCATAAGTCATCATTATCAGTAATAACCTTCGATCCATTCTGAAAAGATAGGACTATATCCTAACTTGCTGCAACAAAGGTACTACATCTACCACCTTGCGTAACCATGTCAAGTTAATGACTCTTTTATCATATCATAGCTCTATAAATCATCAATTCATAGTTTCGACCTTCTCTAGGTAGTAGAGTTGTACTTTATTCCATACTGATACACACAAGGTATACTATTCTCACTCTATAAGTGTCACCTTTACTTTGCAACTAGTCCGAAACCTCTAGTCTGATGGCAACTCTTGATGTAACTCTAGCTCATGCTGGGGTAACTGAGTCACTGACTCTAGTTATCACCCAACTGTGACCTTTCAATATTCTAACTCTAGACTCTTAGCCAGGAGTTCCCAACTCCTCTGCAAATATAGAACTCGTTCGGCATAACTGTACCAAAGCGAAGCCATCTCAAACACCCTCATTATGGAGCACCACGGGGATGCACGCAGCTCTACACAATAATCTCATGTCGATGCTGTCTGCGACTTACAGAGCGGACATCGAGAACATTGTATAGTTACTACAATACGTCCTGACAGACTAGGTCTCCTAATTTCTTATCTCTCCTGAATCTTCTATTATCACAAACTTATTACATTTGGGTCATCTACCGATGACCGCCAGAGTGGTATATTCATCCTTATCTAGGGCAACTATACTTTTAAGACTCACTTTTATGTACTCGTGTCTTACACGAAATGGGCACACCATTTAAACCCATACTGACAAAAATATAACATTTCTTGGAGTACGTATCCTCATGATAGATCTCACATGTCTACTAACTCTATTTCACATTTATGTGTACTCCACGAAAATCAAGACACTAACTGAGGAAATCTTATATTTCCCGAGGTATAACGTAGAATCTAGAAACAAAGAATTACAGGAAAAGACGAAACAGAATCCTATACTCCGCATGTGACTCCTAGTAGACTCTTCCCAACACTTAGATAATTTTTTCCTATGAATCGGAGCTTAAGCTCGATACCACATTTGTCACGACCCAACCTATGGGCGGACCAAGACTAGGACACAGGCCACCTAAAGCCCCGAGGCCCGTAGTAAGCCTAACTGTTCATTAACCCAACTCTAAGGCCCATTTGGGCCCAATATCAAGAAAACAAGCGGACAGTCGGCCATAAAATGGACTTACCAACGGGAGTTTTCGACTCACCCGACTGTAAACACAATATATAGTCAATTGGGGAGCTCAGCTCACCCTCCACATACTCATCAACATAATAATAAATGGGAGCTCAGCTCCCTCATCCAATCCATCAAACAGACATAGAATATTAAGTTTACAGGTCCAACATGATAATAATATTACAGACCAAATTCAAATAATTACTGCTAACACATGCGGAAATTCTAGGAGTAATTAAAATTACACAAATATTGATAAACAACCTGCGAGGTAGAAAAGCAGGTTAACCCAGAACAAAATATCCTCCTGTGGCCTGTAAAAATTTTTGAACAGGAGTGAGCGTTCGACTCAGAGAGTAAAATATCAATTTTAACCATAATCTCTATAACTATCTTAAACTAATGCACCCTGTAGAGTGAAATGCAACATCAACATCATTTTCACATCATAACATCAAAACGGTAATTTGGAGCACTCACGCACCCTGTAGCATCAATCATAACATATGGGAGCTGATCCCCTATACAGCTCTCTTAAATCCAACTTTGGTGCCGAAGAACTCAAGCGGACTTTCGCTTAATAAACCAAATCGAGGGTCCCAATGAAGAACTCAAGCGTGACTACCCCTCGAAGGATCGGGTTCCCAGCGAAGAACTCAAGCCGTGACTACCCGTCCTATCCATAGTCCACACCACATCACACGCACACCAACGCACGCACACTGCTCCAAATTACCATAACAGCATCATGGCACTTTAACAGTTATCAATGCAACATAATTCGTGCCTAGAGTTTAACTACATAAATATATGCATATAAGTGATGCATGGGCATGCTAAACATATAATAATATCGAAATTACAATTAAAATTAATATTTTACTCACAGACTTGACGACAATCACTGTGGCGGCTGGGCGGAGGAAGAAGGATGTCCCGGATAAAATGACAATTATATTACAATTATTTAATACAAATGACTCTATACAAATCAAGAAAAGACCCAATACGTCCTAAGTCGTGCCGAAAATCCGGCAGAGTCTCCCCTATACCTAGGACCTACCCAACCTGCAAAATGGCTCAAAACACACTTCTATATTCAAAATCCATATATCCACAGTTCAATCATATCACACAGCCCCTCCTGGGCCCATCAAATCAATCATCCATCACAATACGCAAAATTTCAATTTAGTCCTTATTATTGATCATTTTTGCAAAAATTGCCCAAACAAGCTCTAAAAATTATAAAACTTTGCCCCGCGGTCCTTAGCAATATTACTAAGCTATTGCAAAAAGAATCGTAATTTTCTAAGCTACCACGAATATTTTATGGATTTTTAATCCTATTTAAGCACTAGAAAATTACGAAAAAGCAAGGTTCGGGTTTACCTTTGCCGATTCCGACTTCGGGAACGCGCTCGGGATGCCTGAAAATGGTGGGGTAGCCAAAATCTCGATCCAATTCGGAGACTTTTCCTGAGTCGGTCCGTTCGCCGGAAATTCACAGATCCGGACAACTGTCAAATTTTCGCGAATTGAGGATACCTACACGAAGCCCAATAATAATATATAAAAAATCAGGGGTGTTACATTGAGCCTCACTAATTATTTTTTCAAAATTCATTTAAATTTTAAAAAATTAAAAAGTAATTTTACATTTAAATTATAATAATTAATCATTAATATTTAATTCAAAAAAAAATAAAAAATTTTAAAAAGTAAAAATAAATTAAAATTAAAAATTAAATTAAATTAAAAATATGAAATAAAAATTATTTACGAAAAGTTATTATTGGTAATTACCTACGATAATTTGTTGTCATCATCGGTAATTACTAACGAAAAATATTATTGATAAATAGTCGATAATTTATAAGCATATGATTTCTCACGAAATTATCTAAAATAAATCCTAATTTACCTACGAATAGTTGATTAGTAAATTTAGCGACAACATTTTTTTCGTCAATAAAAATTACCTACACTAAAATTTATGAACGAAAAAATTTAGTTGGTAACTCGTTGGTAATGTGTCATTAATCCTAATTACCAACGAATTATAGACATATTTGATCGATAATTTTCGTAGCTATTTTTTTAATTTCTTGTAGTGAATATATTTATATTGGATAGGATGATGGGATTACAGTTTTAAACAACAATTGTGTTATATTGATGATTGTGTTACATTTGAGGTAAAGTTATGGGACAATTGTGTTATAAATGATAAAGTTGAATAACAATAACATTACAAATGATACAGTTAAAGGATAACAGTGTTACAACTAGTAAAGTTGAATATTGTCTTGTTATACGTGGCATGAGAAAGAAGAGATAAATGCTGACTAGCGCCATTTTGGATTTATCCACTTAAATGTTTAACCGCCAAACTAGTGATTAGAGGTCAGAGGAATTTTACTATACAAAATTTAAAAGTTAAACGAGTTTTATGTTTTATTTTTAAGTTGAATGAATATGGTGTTATAATTGTATAAATTTAGGGATAATTATTAAAATTTATTTGCTTGTTTGGCATGATAATTTGAAGTTAAAACTGCTTTTTACAAAAAAAAAAAATCACAATTTTATATGTTATTGTAAAATATAGTTTGAAAAAAAAGTTATTTTGTTTTTTTAATATTTTAATAATTAAAAACTTATAATTTTAATTTTAAATTAATTTTAAATTTTTTAATTAATGGATTTAAAAAAAATGCTTTTTTGTGAATGGGTGGAAGCATGGATTTAGGGCATTTAAAGCATTGAAATTTCAAAAACCATTATAGGGTTTCATGCATCATACAAGTTTGTTATGGTCCTAATCAATTTTCAACGTCCAATTACATACTAAAACATATTTTAACATGCTTTAAACTTTCATTTGCCATTTAAGATTGTGAATTAACATTTAATTTAATTAATCCCTAATTAAAAGATGGGATTTTGAGTACTAACCTCTTGATGCACAATTGATGGAATTTCCATTCTTAGAATGCTCTTAGGACCTCAAATGTTGTCCCTCTAGCTTGTACACCACAAGCACACACCAATGATAGAAATGGCAGCCCCAAGTTTGCTTCCTAAGCCTATTCAACCACTTGAAGTTTGGGGTTTATGCTTTAGTGGGGTTGTTTGAATGTATGAAAGTCTAGAAATACTTTCTAGCAATTTTAATTCAAAGAAGATCAAGGATTTCTTCTTGAATTAAAATGAACAAATGAAGAGAAAAGGGAGAGAGAGAGTTGCCGTCCACTTTGATGAGGAAGAAGAGAAAATTATTTTCTCTTTCTTCCTTTTCCCCTTTTATAGTAAAGTAAAACCTTACTAACTCTTGCCACATGTCACCACAAGATCTCATTTTACTTTTGATTGACTTAATCCTATAGAGCCAAGTGTCAAGCTACATTTAAATTATGAAAAGTGGTCTTCCATCATAGGAAGACAAGTGGCAAGATCATATGGTGCCATGTGTCAACATCTCATGGTGTCACATGTCACCATATGATTTAATCTTACTTTTATATTTTTAATTTGAGTTCTTAACTCAAAATAATAATAATTTCTCTTCTTCAAATTAATTTATATCAAATATAAATTAATTGATTAATTAATCTCCATTAATTAATTTCTTACAATTAAATTCATATTTAAATAATTTAAATATAAATTTAATTTATGCTATACATTCAATAACCTAGATTTGGTTTCAAGTCATGCTAGGGACCTTGCAATCTTATTGCAAACCAAACCTATTTAATTAATTAATTAAACTCTTTAGTTAATCAATTAAATCACATTTTACTTGGTGATTAACTTGTATAGATGTGTGACTTACTAGGCTCATTACTTATTGGCAATGATAAATGATATTATCCCATAACATAATTAGAACTCTTTCTTACCTTAAATGATTTCTCTAAATCATTTCAGGCACATCATAGACCATGGTTGACACCTAGCATAGCATGCCATGGCCACCCAATTAGCAATAAGGAATACCTTAAATGAACCTTCAATCATATGTTACCATGCACTAGAATCTCTCCGTTACAAAATCCCAATTCCAGCTGGAGTTATGGTTAATGTCAAACTCCATTTGCTATAAACATTATGTTCTCTTTTAATTCCGATTCTTGATTAATTAGATTTTCTTGTCAGAAACTCTTTTCTGACTGAATCTATCTGTCCTCGCCAAAAACTTAAATAATTAAGAATAATTAAATGAACATAGGATTTTATCCCTATTTACTTAGGGTAACGGATTCTATCTTGATCAACACCTATCTCCATATATAACTACTAGGAGCCAATACATGCTCATATACCTATACACAGTACGAGTGTGAAAGCAGTATCAAACTCAAATCACCTATATATAGGATAACTGTATTATCTCAGGTCTAAAGATTATATGCATTAATATAATATATGACAATGCATTGACAAGAGTAAACTCCATGTGCTTGTCATAAGCATCACTGGTTCGGCCTACTTATCATGTATAAGTGCCTATAATGTTTATTATGTGACATGAGACTCATCACTCCATCTTATTTATATCTCATATAAATACCTTGGGAACAAACATGATTATAATCTTTCTAGATAAGTCATGTACCTTGTGAAGTATCCTTGATTGTGAACCAATTTATGATGCTTTGTTCTAGAAATACTGTCACTCATATTCTTGACAACTTAAGAATAGAATTTTTAATAAAATATCAATGGACCTTTTCAATTACACATAAATAAATTATGTAAATGGAAAAGTGAAATTGCCTTTTATTAATAAAATATGTACAAGGTACATACAAAATGATATACTTTAGGGCATACTACTAACAATCTCCCACTAGCAATAGAACCATTCATTACAATATCTTAGACCCATCTTCTCAAGATGTCGGTCTAACTGAGTTTGTGACATAGAATTTGTAAATGGATCAGCTGAATTTTCGGCTGATGCTATTTTCTGCATGGTTACATGACCTCGCCTAACTATCTCTCTGATAATGTGATAGCGCCTTTCTATGTGTTTGGATTTCTGGTGAGACCGGGGTTCCTTAGCCTGTATGACTACTCCATTGTTGTCACAATAGAGAGGAATTGCTGACTCAATAAAAGGAACTACTGCAAGTTCTGTCACGAACTTCTTTATCCAAGCAGCCTCTTTTGTAGCATCTGATGCAGCAATGTACTCGGCCTCTGTAGTGGAATCAACAGTCGTATTCTGTTTGGAACTCTTCCAACTGACTGCACCTCCATTATAAATGAACACAAAACTAGAGGTAGACTTTCTATCATCGATATCTGATTGAAAATCAGAATCAATATAACCATCCAATTGTAGATCGCCATCTCCATAAATAAAAAATAAATCCTTAGTTCTTCTCAAGTACTTAAGGATATTCTTGACAGCTATCCAGTGTTTCAAACCTGAATTGGATTGAAACCTGCTAGTCAAACTAACAGAATACGCGATATCCTGCCTAGTACACAATATTGCATACATCAAACTTCCAATAGCTGAGGCATATGGAATCCATGTCATCTTGTCTCTTTCTTCAAATGTCTTTGGAGACATCTCCTTAAAAAGATGGATACCATGTCTTACTGGTAACAATCATCTTTTGGAATCAAGCATGTTAAACCTTTTTAATACTTTTTTCAAGTACAGACTTTGGGACAAACCAATTATTCTTTTTACTCTATTTCTATAGATGCGAATTCCAAGAATATAGATTGCTTCTCCTAAGTCTTTCATGGAGAACGTATTTGACAACCATACCTTGACAGTTGTCAACATACCTATATCATTGCCTATCAACAGAATATCATCTACATATAAGACAAGGAAAGTGACAGCACTTTCACTAACCTTCTTATATATACATGGTTCATCCACATTTTTGATAAAACCAAATGACTTAATGGTTTCATCAAAATGGATGTTCCAACTCCTCATAGCTTGTTTCAACCCATAAATAGATCGCTTTAGCTTACACACCTTGGGACTATCTTGGGATTCAAAACCCCTAGGTTATTCCATGAAAATATTTTCATCAATGTTTCCATTGAGAAAAGCTGTTTTGACATCCATCTGCCAAATCTCATAATCATAGTATGCAGCTATTGCTAATAAAATCCTAATTGATTTAAGCATGGCAGCATGCGAGAAAGTCTCCTCATAGTCGATTCCTTATCTTTGGCGAAACCCTTTCGCTACTAGCCTTGCCTTATAGGTCTCTACCTTTCCATCAAAACCAATCTTCTTCTTGAAAACCCATTTATTTTCTATAGGTACAATACCTTCAGGTGGGTCAACAAGATCCCAAACTTGGTTCTTATGCATGGAATTAATTTCAGATTTCATAGCTTTAATCCACTTAGAAGAGTCTATATCTGATATAGCTTCTTCATAGGTACAAGGATCATCTCCATTATCTATTTCTTTATGAGTAAACAACTCTTGTTCATCTGCATGAAGAAAACCATATCTCTCTGGTGGATGAGATATCCTGGTTGATCTGCGAGGAATTACTGTAGATGTTTCATCAAAAGGCATAGGTTGACTAGATGAATCTATATTCATCTGATTTGTTGGTTGGTCAGAATTCTCTAATTCTAACTCTATTTGCCTTCCTTTACCACCTTCTTGAATAAACTGTTGTTCAAGAAATATGGCATCTCTACTTACAATAACCTTTTGTGATGTAGGCAAATAAAAATAATATCCAAAACTTTCTTTTGGATACCCAACAAATCGGCCCCTTTCTGATTTGGTTTCCAATTTGTCAGTCTTCAGCTTTTTAATGTAAGCTGGACAACCACAAATCTTAACATGTTTAAGACTTCGTTTTTTTCCATGCCATATCTCATAAGGTGTGGAAGAGACTGACTTTGATGGAATCCTATTCAGAATATGCAAAGTTGATTCTAATGCAAATCCCCAAAGGAAGACTGGCATATCAGTATAGCTCATCATACTGCGTACCATATCTAATAGGGTATGATTTCTCCTTTCAGACACACCATTTAATTGTGGCGTTCCTGGAGGAGGAGCCAGCTGGGATATAATGCCATGCTCTTTCAAGTATTTATCAAATTCAGTACTTAAGTATTCGCCTCCACGTTCTGATCGAAGAGTTTTAATACTTTTTCTTGTTTGATTTTCTACTTCAGATTTAAATTTTTTAAACTTTTCAAAGGATTCATGTTTGTATTTCATCAAATATAAATACCCAAACCTTGATTTATCATCAGTAAAGGTAATAAAATAATGAAAACCGCCTCTAGCCATTTCCTTAAATGGACCACACACATCACTATATATAAGTTCCAAAATATTTTCAGCTCTTAACCCCTATCCAACAAAAGGTGATCTAGTCATTTTGCCTTGAAGGTAGGATTCACAAGTTGGAGTAGGTTCAGAACTCAATGAGGATAAAATCCCCATTTTCTCCAGCTTTGCAATCCTATCTTCTGTAATATGACCTAATCTTAAGTGCCAAATATATTTTGAACTTGAGTTGATTTTCATCATGGCATTACATTCATTTAGATTGCTTGCATTAGATTTGTATTTAACATTATTATCCAAATAATAAAGTCCATCATGCATATAGCCTGAGCCAACATATTCATTTCCAAAATAAATATTGCAAACATCATTTGTGAATTGAAATTCATAACCATTTCTAGTTAAACTAGATACAGAAATGATGTTCTTAAAAGCATTAGGTACATACAAAATATTATTTAAATACAAAATATGTTCATACATGTACAAAGATTTAGATCCTATGGCTAAAGCTTCAATAGTTGAGCCAGTGTCAATCCGGAGTCTAACATCTCGTGTTTGCAAGCTGCTGCTACTTGCTAGTTCCTGCATGTCATAAGTAATGTGAGAACTAGCACCAATATCTAAAATCCAAGCTGTAGATGAACTATGAGCATCATCAGAATCTAAATAATAAGATATAGACATACCTTCTGAAGGTTTATCTTTCTTATCCTTCAGATAAGCAAGATACTCTGGGCAGTTTCTTTTCCAGTGCCCATCCTTCTGGTAGTGGAAACACTTTCCTTTGCCTTTGTCAGCTTCTATCTTGCCCTTCTGTTTAGCTATCTTCTTTGAAGGTTCAGGAACTTGAGGTTTCTTTTTCTTCTTTCCCTTCTTTTTCTTGGACTTTCCAGCAGAAGAAGAAGATGCAACCAAAGCTGCCTCTTTTCCTTTATTGCCCGGCATATTCTTTTGGGTAATAACCAGCATGTTAAGTAAGCCAGCTAGAGTGCATTCTTGCTTAGTCATATGAAAATTTGTCATAAAATTCCCAAATGACTTTGGTAGAGACCGAAGGACCAAATTCGTCTGCAGTTGGAAATTCATGTGAAAATCAAGATGTTTCAGCTGCTCAATGAGCCGAATTATCTTGTGGACATGATCTCCTACATTCTGTCTCTCTGACATCCTCATGTGGAATAGCTGCCTAGATATCTCATATCTAGCATTCCTGCTGTGCTCACCATACAACTCTTATAGGTGAAGAAGGATCTCATTTGCACTTTGCATATTTTCATGTTGCTTCTGTAACTCATTAGTCATAGAAGCAATCATGTAGCATCTGGCTCTCGTATCATGCTCCTTCCACTTGTCCAAAGTCTATGATTCCTCTGGAGTGGCCCTTGGAGGCAAAGGACCAAGAATCTTTAAATCTAGAACATATCCAATACGTTCTAGGCTCAGGACAAGCTTTAAATTTCTGAGCCAATCAGAAAGGTTAGGTCTAGTCAACCTATTGTGATCAAGTATGCTCACAAGGATATTGGATGGTGGTGGTTGTTGTGCTCTCATTATTATCAGAAAATGAACTGTTGAAAGTAACAAGATTAATTAGTAAATGTATCAAGCAATTAACCAAAATGATTATGGTCTTTTAATCAAATTGGTTCTCCCACTAACTTGGCAAATCCTACACTTCTAAAGTAGGAAACGGAAATCCTAGTTTGATGGATTTCTAATGGGTGATTGAATTCTTATAGTCTTATTGATCATCCTCAGGCACATCCATTATTGGAATTATAATAAACTATAAGTGAGCAACCCTTGCCTATCACATCTCATGTGAGGTTCAATAATTTATTTGGCTCCTAATGCTCAAAATCTCAGACACATCCATTATTGATTTATCTTGCATTAGTTAAGTTGATCCCAATAAGCTAGTAGGCATGCAAATAATTTTAATGACCTCAGGCACATCCATTATTGGACACCAACCATTCACATAGTTACAACATCTTATGCTTAACAATTATTCTCAAGAAAATCTCTTAAATAAATGCATCATATCCAAGCTCATATAGCTAATGATGCATGTATTTAAAATTTCTTAAAATAATTGCCTCTATGGAGGGCCATGATATAATTACCATAATTATACCATTTCCAACTTAATCATTTGTTTGGAAGATTTTGTGGTCAGCTTAATTACTATTATGGTCTCACTTTGCACATTATACAGTTGGCATGCATATATCATATACTTGCATACATTCATACACATCTCATACATACATGGATAAACAAATAATATGGTATGATCATAGACTTTCTAAAGGATTCAATTCTGAGCCACCAAGAATTGAATCAGGGCATTCCTAGATGTATTTCATTTATTCATTTTACAAGAGTTGCTGAAGGAGTATATAATCAACTCTTGATCTTGATTTCCGCCCATTGGTCCCACCAATGCTCTTGACTTCCTTGTTCTTCTTGCAATCCAATTACATTGTAACCCTTGGCATACCAAGGTGAATTTATAAGAATATGGACTTAAAGTCCTTAAATAAATGAAATTACATCCTAAGTTATCATAACATTTATGATACATGCCACTAAAATAAATTAATTATTTTACATCCCAAAGAAAAATTAAAATAAATAAATAAATCCAATCACATTGGTCTTTTATTGTCCATAATCATCCATCAAGCATATTTAAAATTTAACAATTAAATAAAATATACATGCTTAAAATTTAAATTGAATATCACATATTCAACAAAAATTCAAATTTGAATCTTATTCAAATAAATTTAAATTTAGAAACTTTTTTCAAATTTAATTCCATGAAAACAAATTTTCATTAATTAATTGTGTGATTAAAATTCCTAATTAAACCATTTAATTAGGTTTGGGCTCAATTGTGGGCCTTAAATTATACAACTATTGCATAATGGGCCCCAAAATCAAGCCCAAAAAAAGCCCAACACGCCCCTAAAACAAAGAACACGGCCCGTGTAACGTTTACACGGCCTGAGGTGCATGAAAACATGGGCTGGGCCGTGTTAACGCTGAACGACACGGGGCGGGGCGTGCGACAACATGGCCCGTGTAAGCTGAAACATGCCCGGGGCCTTGTAAAAACCCAGAACACGCTCAGGCCGTGTTTCTTGCAGCAGTTTAGCAAAATTAGGGTTTTTTTGACCCAAACCAACTTCAAATCAACCCAAATTCAACCTAATCACACAATTAAGCCTCATAATTAATCTAAATGGCAAATATAGTGGCTCTGATACCAATTGAAGGGGTGGAAGCATGGATTTAGGGCATTTAAAGCATTGAAATTTCAAAAACTATTCTAGGGTTTCATGCATCATACAAGTGTGTTATGGTCCTAATCAATTTTCAATGCCCAATTGTATACTAAAACACATTTTAGCATGCTTTAAACTTTCATTTGCCATTTAAGATTGTGAATTAATATTTAATTCAATTAATCCCTAATTAAAAGAGGGGATTTTGAGTACTAACCTCTTGAGACACAATTGATAGAATTCCCACTCTTAGAATGCTCTTAGGACCCCAAATGTTGTTCCTTTAGCTTGTTCACCACAAGCACAAACCAATGGTAACAATGGCAGCCCAAAGTTTGCTTGCTAAGCCTATTCAACCACTTGAAGTTTTGGGATTTATGCTTTAGTGGGGTTGTTTGAATGTATGGAAGTCTAGAAACACTTTCTAGCAATTTTAATTCAAAGAAGATCAAGGATTTCTTTTTGAATTAAAATGAACAAATGAAGAGAAAAGGGAGAGAGAGAGAGTTGCCGTCCACTTTGATGAGGAATAAGAGAAAATTATTTTCTCTTTCTTCCTTTTCCCCTTTTATAGTAAAGTCAAACCTTACTAACTCTTGCCACATGTCACCACAAGATCCCATCTTGCTTTTGGTTGACTTAATCCTATGGAGCCAAGTGTCAAGCTCCATTTAAATCATGAAAAGTGGTCTTCCATCATAGGAAGACAAGTGACAAGATCATATGGTGCTATGTGTCAACATCTCATGGTGCCACATGTCACCATATGATTTAATCTTACTTTTATATTTTTAATTTGAGTTTTCAACTCAAAATAATAATAATTTCTCTTCTTCAAATTAATTTATATCAAATATAAATTAATTGATTAATTAATCTCCATTAATTAATTTCTTATAATTAAATTCATATTTAAATAATTTAAATATAAATTTAATTTATGTTATATATTCAATAACCTTGATTTGGTTTCAAGTCATGCTAGAGACCTTGTAATCTTATTGCAAACCAAACCTAATTAATTAATTAATTAAACTCTTTAGTTAATCAATTAAATCACATTTTACTTGGTGATTAATTTGTGTAGATGTGTGACTTACTAGGCTCATTACTTATTGGCAATGATAAATGATATTATCCCATAATATCATTAGAACTCTTTTTTACCTTAAATGATTTCTCTAAATCATTTCAGGCACATCATAGACCATGGTTGACACCTAGCATAGCATGCCATGGCCACCCAATTAGTAATAAGAGATACCTTAAATGAACCTTCAATCATATGTTACCATGCAATAGAATCTCTCCGTTACAAAATCCTAATTCCGGCTGAAGTCATGGTTAATGTCAAACTCCATTTGCTATGAACATTATCTTCTCTTTTAATTCCAATTCATGATTAATTAGATTTTCTTGTCAGAAACTCTTTTCTGACTAAATCTATCTGTCCTGGCCAGGAACTTAAATCATCAAGAACAATTAAATGAACATAGGATTTTATCCCTATTTACTTAGGGTAACGGATTCTATCTTGATCAACACCTATCTCCATATATAACTAGTAGGAGCCAACACATGCTCATATACCCATACACAGTACGAGTGTGAAAGCAGTATCAAACTCAAATCACCTATATATAGGATAACTGTATTATCTCAGGTCTAAAGATTATATGCACTAATATGATATATGACAATGCATTGACAAGAGTAAACTTCATGTGCTTGTCATAAGCGTCACTAGTTCGGCCTACTTATCATATATAAGTGCCTATCGTGTTTGTTATGTGGCATGAGATTCACCACTCCATCTTATTTATATCTCATATAAATACCTTGGGAATAAACATGATTATAATCTTTCTAGTTAAGTCATGTCTTTTGTGAAGTATTCTCGATTGTGAATCAATTTATAATACTTTGTTCTATAAATACTGTCACTCATATTCTTAACAACTTAATAATAGAATTTCTAACAAAATATCAATAGCCCTTTTCAATTACACATAAATAGATTATGTAAATGGAAAAGTATAATTGTCTTTTGTTAATAAAATATATATAAGGTACATACAAAATAATATACTCTAGAACATACTACTAATATTTTAACTGTAGCTCAAATAACAATGTGAAACGGACTCTAAACGTAAGTACATTATGATAGCATACCAATGTAAATATGTATTTATGCTAGTATTAAACATTTTCCCACTCTCTCACTTTTTGAAGCTTAATGACGTAGGAGTAATAGGACGCATAATGCAAAATGCTAAAAGGATATATATATAGATTATTACTTGTTCATCACATAGACATAATTTTTAATGACTATATATCTAAGAAAGATTTGATATCTTGTATTTAGGGTTATTTTTTTTAACTTATAAGACGGTAAATTTTACTTACAATTTTAAAAATAAGTTTATCTATTTATTTATAATATATATATATATATATATATATATATATATATATATATATATATATATATATATATATATATATATATATATATATATATATATATATATTTTTTTTTTTTTTTTTACTTATAACATAAATTTATAAATTAGAAGAGATAAAATTTTTGTTTTATATTTATAAATTAAATTTGGCTAAATATTTTGCCATATTACTCTTATTTAATTTTTAAAATTTCACCGTATATCTTATTTAATATTATTTTTTATTATTTTAATAATAAATATATTTATAAATTATTTTTTATGAAAAATATTAATTGTTTATTAATTACTTATAAATTTTAAATGCTTCATAATTATTCTTTTCCTTGGGCGGAAGATATTCTCTAGCCAATATTTTACAAATTGGAATTCTAAAACTGGAAGCTTGATTATTCTGCAAAGCATTATACCTTGCATTCTACCCAAGCAAAGGGATCAAAGATTCCAAATGTTGAATGAAAACTTTTAAATGATATAAATGTTCAATTTCATTACATTATTACCATACAATTAGGAAGTGTATAGAGAGTAACATAGAGAAGAAATGGAATCAAAAAGAGGTGAGGCAGAACAATTCAATTTTCCAACGATGATAGCAATAAAGGGTCCTTCAAGCGTTAAGAAGACTGAAATAGCCACCAAATTAGCTGATTTTCTTCACTATCCTCTCATCGATGAAGCAGATGTAATCGTAGCGCTTCAAAACTCCATCACAACGTCCCCTACAAATGACTCCAGTATCTCCGCCGAATATTATGATGAATTGCCTTTCAAAATTGCTTGCCAAATCACCTCAACCCAGCTCGATCTGAAGCTGAAAGTTATCTTCAACACTGTGCTCTCAGAACGTTCACATTTTGAACATTTGGTGCAATTGGCAAATTCCCATGAAGCCTGTCTGCTCGTCATTGATTGTGAAGATGAAAACCATGGATTCAATGATTGCTATAGCGTTGGAAATGTTCGAAAGCTCAAAATCGACACTACCAAGGCATTTGTGGTGGAGGAATTTGTTCCTGCAATGCTTCAAGCTGTAGAACTCCCTCAAGGTAACCCATCAAAACAACTTCCATAAAATAATCAATCCTAAGAGAATTCCCACAAAAGGGCATGCACATGAGTTTAATTTCAATGATTAGGGGCCAAAACATGGCTCTGGTAAACTTAGTTGGAGTGGTTGTTAGGAGCCCATTTCTTTTTTTTTTTTTTTTTTATTCTATCAAAGAAAGTTAATATTTCATTAAGTCAAGGGTGCTTACATCCCCAGTACAGAGATTGGCTCATGGCCATAATACAATCAAATCAAACCTAACCGATGATCTAATAAGAGAGTCTTAAAAAACTAGCCCCAAACAATATTCGGCCCAAACCCATTAGCACAAGCTCTAGTTGGGGCAGGACATGTGTCAAAATCCAAGACCTGCCAGAACCAAGGAGAGACACCTTTGCCGCTCGTCGCTGAACATTATTCACCAAGAGGGAGATTGCAGCAAACTGAAGCTCATCGCGTGGGCCACACACGGCTACAAAGCCTTTCTAGGTAACCCAAAGCACAACAACACCCTTAGAACCTAGGCAGCATTTCTTAAACTCAAAACCAATACCATTAAAGCACCGAGACCATGGAAGTCAAGCACGTCGAGGCTCAAGGGAAAATAGCAGAAGAAGAGGGAGAGGCTAGCGGGATTGCCCCAGCGATCAGCTAGCATTTACCCTCAAGATCCCTCTTATTCAATAAAGAATCAGAAGAAGCACAAACACAGAAGCCAAGCATCAAAGGAAGAAAAGAAAAAGTAGATCTGTCACTGGCTCACGGAACAACGATGGATAAATACTAGGAACCTTCCTCTCCAAGCACATCAAACCAAAAGGAACACTATGCAAAGTTACAACTAGGTAGCACCTAGAAGAAAACTCTCTCTTTAAGCTCTGGCTGTCAGATCTTGCCCAAAAAACCTTCTACAGCCCACATAGTAGCGAGGAGAGCTAACCCACTACTAGGTAGGAAAGGAGAGAGCCCCTCGGCCTAGATAGGGTAGAGGCCGCTTGAATTACAAAAGCCAGGCGATGAAGTGAAAAAAAAAAAAAGGTCGGAAGAGAAAACAAATATTATAATATATAATATTATATATTATAATTTTATTTATTAAAATAATATTTATATTTTATTTAAAATATAAAATAAAATAATTAAAAATTAAAAAAAAAAGTTGGACGCTACTATAAATAGCGTCAAACCTTTAAAATTTTTTTTAATTAACTTTTTATTATTAAAAGGAAAACTGGACGCTATTTTGAATAGCATCCAGCTTTCCTTTAAAAATTTTGATGCGGACGCTACGAACATTAAAAACGCTAATATAATTAGCGTCCCGTACTCATCTCGTCCACCTCAGTGTAACTCAATCTTTTTGATAATTATTTTCAAACTCACCTGTTTTTGGTATTTTTTTTATTTTCGATTACACCTATTTGATCAAAAGCCCTTGGTTTAGCTACAATTACTTATGCTTTGCATATGACAAGCTTGGAGAGTCTGTCAGCTTCAAATTTTACCTCTGCAACCTTCATTTCCATATTTGATATGGAATCTTTGAGGTTCTCTGAGTACATGAAAGTTTCAGTACTATCAATCCTATGCCAATTCAAGATAAATTCACTGCTGATATCAACCGTGTGAAACTTAAAATTTGAACAGCATCCAAAACTTGAACATTCTAATAGCAATATATTCTTTGCCAGTTGAAGATAAATTCTACCAATTATTTCAACTCTGCAACACTTCAAATTAAATTAATGGTTGAGATTTCTAAGTTAAGTCATCAAAGTATCATCTATATATGGATTTACTAATTGATCTTCATTCCTCTGTTCCTTTTTTATGTCAGAAATTAATTTGGCACGCGATGAAGGAGCCCTCGTTAGAGGTGTTTGAGAGCTGGCCCAGGACTTGAAGGGGTGGAAATACAGCAAAGTTTAGGAAGTTGGTCATGGCACACTAGGAGAAGCCAAGTATAATTATTATTATGAATAAAGATCATAATCTCCACTAGTATATATATATATATATATATATATATAATTATAATCATTATGAATGAAATAAAAAATTGAGGTAAATTAAAATTTCGATAAACTATTATGTCTCCAATTATATGCTTACTTCTATTTTTATATAGAATAAGGAGATGTAATTAATATAGTTAAAAAAATAAATTTTATTTATTCATTTTTTTAATATACTTTTTATTTATATTGTTTAATTAAAAATTAAGTAATTTATGTTACTAAATTATTTTGATCTATTAATTTAAAAAAAAAAAAATTCTTATCACGTTTTGTCACCTCTGCACAGAAAATAGTTTTTTGCAAATAAACAAGACGTTGAAATGTAAAATCATAATTCTTTGTTCAATTTTAAGGTCCAAAATTTGAAAATATATAAAAATTTTATTTAAATTTTTAAAATTTTGAAAACTTGTTGTAATTTTATTTAATTTTTTTTGACATATTCTTCCTTGTTATTTTCTAGCCGATCAAACCTTCCCAATACCATCAACCACTTCCAAATTTTATTTTGATATCCTTACTGCATCAAAATTTTTGGCCATAGTAATCAAATCCATCATTATTTGATTTTCAAAATAAATTATGAAAGAATTGATGAATATGGTAATATTGAATTTTCAATAGAGTTTAAAATTTGATTGAAGAAAATTGAATAAAATTTTAACAAATTTTAGAAATTTGGTTATTTTTGCTGAGATTTAACCATTTGAATTAAATTATCAAAACACAACAAGATTTGACCTTTTTTTTTTAATCATGTCAATTTTTTTTTGAAACAAATAGATTTTAGACCTAATGCACCTTTACGCCCCTAACTTTTATCCGAAAAGATGTATTTAGCCTATATTTTACTCTTTCAATAAGAATATATTAATAAATTAATAAATTAATTATAATTAAAAAAAAGTGACCTATAATTTAAAATAAATTAAAAAAATATAAGTCTGTGAGCTGAGGGAGTAATTGGAAGCGCATAAATATAAATTGTTTGATAAAATCATCTCATCATAATGATAATATAGTTGATGATTGTTGATCAGTTAATAAAGCTTTTATATTTGTGTTGTCTTCCTAAATCTGTGTGTATTTATTTTTAATGAAAAAATAAAAAAAAATCAAATGGATTAATATTATTCCAAATATTCCTTAATTTTAATTTTTTTTTAAACATTATGATGTTTGAGCATGTTGTTTTTTATTTATGTAATTTCAGAATTTATTCCTATAAATATCTATTTTAATGACATGGCTTCTTGGGTTTTTTAAACCCATATTTCCAAATAAGTTCTTTATTAAAGAGATTTTATTCTCATAATATAGTAATTTCAAACTATATTATTAAAGAATATTAAAATTTTTTAAGAAAATGACTATTATTATTATTATAGATTTTCTGGATAAAAGTTAACTTTAAATTAATTAATGTAAGATTTATTTAAATTATTAACAAAATAATTAGTTAATTAGCTGATGAACCAAACAAATAAAAATAATAGAAAATTAGTGAAATTTTATTTAAAAAAATAACTAAAATAGTAATTTTTTAAACTTCAGTAAATTTAGAAAAATTACAGAAGTTGTGTTATAGAATGAAATAGACTTCTGTCTTTTCTTTATTATTGTTGATATAATTTGAGAAATAATTTGATTTTGAATAATTACCAAATAGTCCTAAAAGTTGCTAGATGATGCATTGGATGTTCAAGAATCATATATCCTTGATCCCTTGCAGTCTTATATAAGAATGGCAATAGATAGGATATCTGCGAAAAGTATCATATTTAAAACCGATTAATATTTTCAACACTCAAATTCATCTTAAACTTGATTAAAATTTATTCTCAAAATTCGAATTCATTCCAAACTCGATTATTATTACCCAAAAAATATATGTACCTATTTAATTTTATATTTTTTAATTAAAAATTTACATAAAAATTTATTTTTATTAATTTATATTCTAAAAATTTAATAATTTCATAAAATATTTTAATTGTATTTTATATAAAATGAAATATATAAAAATTTATAATTATTATTATGAAAAATATATATTTTATATTTAATTAAATATTTATCTTAATATATTTACATAACAGATATCCAAAATATAAAATTTGAACTCGACCTAAACTCGTCACTTATATTAAATTTTAAATTTAAATTTATTTTAAATTTAATTATATACTAAAACTCATTATATTGGATACCCGTAAAACTTAACCTATCGCCATCGCTAATTCTATAACAGAAAACTGCCAATTGCAAATCTTGGAAAGGTTTAGCTCCTTAAAGGTAGAAGAGTCGAGCTAGGACAATAAGTTAGGCCCAAATTATTAGGCTCAGGCAAGCTTTTATTTTTATGTTTTTTTAAGGTCATAATTCATTAATGGGCTTGTAAACATTACAAAGAAGGGCAATAAACCCAAATACAAGTAACACAATCAAAAGACACCCGGCCCACATAGAAAAAAACCTATTGCTCACATCTGAAGAACTTGGAAGGGGTGGCAATAACTTGCAGTCTTGAATCCAGTGCAGAGAAGAGGTTGAACGCCGATCACTAAAAGCACCGAGCCACAGCAGCCAGGAAAGAAAATGACAAATGGAGGTCAAGGGAGGAAGATCCTATCCATTGAATGCATAAGAGCTAAAGAAGCTCTGCAATAGCTAAACCCCCACACCAAAAAGTCCCTATGCCATCTGTAAGGTCAAAATAACTAGATTTGAACAAAGGGAAGAAAAAGGGCAGCGACAGAGCCTTATTGCTCTTAGGCTTTGATGGATTAGAATAATGGCGGATTTATAAAAAAAATTTTCTGCAGTTAATACACAAGTAAATTGTACGATATGTTTATTATACTAAAAAAATAATATATGAATACTCATATAAAAATAGTTAAGTGTTAAATTTAGAAAATAATTAAATTTAAAAAAATAATTAAATTTTGAAAAATAATACACACCTTTTATGGGTAAATTGTATATACTAACGAATACATAATAATTTACTCAATATATGAACATAAATTAATTTCATATTAATAAAAAATACATTTTTACTAAAAAATATATTTTCTATTAAAAAAGAATGTTCAATATTTAAATTTATAGAAAGTTAATTTAAATAAATATATAGGAGAAATTAAAAAAAAAAGAAAGGGTCAATTGACCCTTCTTTTATCACAGTAAACTTGCCACTATATTGGATACTTAAGAGGAAGAAATCGATACTGTGCCCAAGAGATACCTCGCTACATAGAACCCCATTAACCCTTAGATCTAGCAGCCCAAATATCACAAACAAACATAACAAAAAGAAAAGAGAAAAAAAAAAAGAAATCAGATCCCAAGCCCCTCATCGTAGCTTAGAAGCTCTGGGTTAAAGAAAAACATAGGTTGTCGAGTCCCTCTCCCTTGAAGATTAGCCTATGTCCAAAGAAAATAAAATAAACAACTATACACAAACCTACATGGAGGTGAGGAAGGAGAATACACTCTTCGTGTTGGGTTAAAAAAAGTCAACCGTTGTTCAGATGGAATAAAGGTAGGTTACTGAAAACGATAAGAAAGAACGAAGGCTGCACACTTGATAAGAAATTTCTCTCTTTAAAACTTGGCGAGAGAAGCTTAACTTTTGATTTTGACTTATTAGGCTTGGACAAGTTTAATGTCATTTAACCATAATCAACATAAATGGTGAGATCGATTGTCGTGGTGTACAACACGGCATATTTAGAAATTTTGTGTCATGGCCTAAGTTATGTTATTGATTGGCAACACTATGATTATTAAATTGTTTGATCAAATTTGTGTTATTAAGCTTTGAAAATTATGATTTGCTCTAACTATGATTTGAAAAATTGTGAAATGTGATTGTGAGATTTTTGAATTATGAATTATTCATAGATGTTTTATATTATGCATTTTGTATTTTATTGTGCACCACTGAGTATTTTTATACTCAGCGATAGCTTCTTTCTTGTCATGAGATAGAGAAAGGACATAGCGCAGAGTGAGTCTGATGAGAGGAGCACAGTTTGGAGATTTTGTATGGGTATTTGTTAATACCTTTGTAATTATTTTGATGTAAATGATTTAGTGTCATATGTATTAAGGTAGATTGAGCAGTTGTACAGTCAATGTATAACAATATTATTTTTGAGATTTTGCATCTGTAAATTAACTTATGAATGTAAATTAAATATTTAAAATGCAATGTGCATGAGATTATGAAATGTTTTGAGATATCAATTCTTGATTTGAAATTTGGATTTTGAATTGAAGTGTTGCTATTGCTGTTGAGTTGAAGTTTGGTGGTTGCAAATGGGGTTGAAATTAATTATTTGGAAGTGTTTTCATAGGTTTTGAAGAACTGTTTTTCCCAAATACAGACGGTACTCTGCCAAAATTTTTATAAAATTTGCGGAAACATAAAATAGGATAAAAATCTTAACTAGTTTTCAAACTTCAATTAAATATTTTTATTTCCTATCAAAATGCTCACCACTTCCAAAATGTAAGAAAAAAGTTTTAAAATCTCTTATAGTATATTTAATGGGTTACCGGTAGGCGAAGTACGGTAAATCATTAGATGAACTACGGGATTATGTTACATCTTACTAAGGGATAGGGTGTGACAAGGCAAATAAAAATAATATCCAAAACTTTCTTTTGGATACCCAACAAATCGACACCTTTCTGATTTGGTTTTCAATTTATCAGTCTTCAGCTTTTTAATGTAAGCTGGACAACCCCAAATCTTAACATGTTTAAGACTTGGTTTTCTTCCATGTCATATCTCTTAAGGTGTGGAAGAGACTGACTTTGATGAAATCCTATTCAGAATATGCAAAGCTAATTCTATTGCAAATCCCCAAAAGGAGATTGGTATATCAGTATAGCTCATCATACTGTGTACTCATATCTAATAGGGTATGATTTCTCCTTTCAGACACACCATTTAATTGTGGCGTTCTTGGAGGAGTCAGCTGGGATATAATGCCATGCTCTTTCAAGTATTTATCAAATTCATTACTTAAGTATTCGCCTCCACGTTCTGATTGAAGAGTTTTAATACTTTTTCTTATTTGATTTTCTACTTCAGATTTAAATTCTTTAAACTTTTCAAAGGATTCATGTTTGTATTTCATCAAATATAAATACCCAAACCTTGATTTATCATCAGTAAAGGTAATAAAATAATAAAAATTGCCTCTAGCGATTTCCTTAAATGGACCACACACATCACTATGTATAAGTTCCAAAATATTTTTTGCTCTTAACCCCTGTCCAAGAAAAGGTGATCTAGTCATTTTGCCTTGAAGGCAGGATTCACAAGTTGGAGTAAGTTCAGAACCCAATGAGGATAAAATCCCCATTTTCTCCAGCTTTGCAATCCTATCTTCTGCAATATGACCTAATCTCAAGTGCCAAATATATTTTGAACTTGAGTTGATTTTCATCATGGCATTACATTCATTTAGATTGCTTGCATTAGATTTGTATTTAACATTATTATCCAAATAATAAAGTCTATCATGCATATAACCTGAGCCAACATATTCATTTCCAAAATAAATATTGCAAACATCATTTCTGAATTGAAATTCATAACCATTTCTAGTTAAACTAGATACAAAAATAATGTTCTTAAAAGCATCGGGTACATATAAAATATTATTTAAATACAAAACATGTCCATAAATGTATAAATATTTAGATCCTATGGCTAAAGCTTCATGATTGAGCCATTGCCAATCCGGAGTCTAACATCTTGTGTTTGCAAGCTGCTGCTACTTGCTAGTTCCTGCATGTCATAAGTAATGTGAGAACTAGCACCAGTATCTAAAATCCAAGCTGTAGATGAACTATGAGCATCATTAGAATCTAAATAACAAGATATAGACATACCTTCTGAAGGTTTATCTTTCTTATCCTTCAGAGAAGTAAGATACTCTGGGCAGTTCCTTTTCCAGTGCCCATCCTTCTGGTAGTGGAAATACTTTCCTTTGCCTTTGTCAGCTTCTGTCTTGCCCTTCTGTTTGACTATCTTCTTTGAAGGTCCAGGAACTTAAGGTTTCTTTTTCTTATTTCCCTTCTTTTTCTTGGACTTTCCAGCAGAAGAAGAAGATGCAACCAAAGCTACCTCTTTTCCTTTATTTCCGTATTCTTTTGGGCAATAACGACATGTTAAGCAAGCCAGCTATAGTGCATTCTTGCTTAATCATATGGAAATTTGTCATAAAATTTCCAAATGACTTTGGTAGGGACTGAAAGATCAAACCGTCTGCAGTTGGAAATCCATGTGAAAATCAAGATGTTCCAACTGCTCAATGAGCCGAATCATCTTGTGGACATGATCTTCTACATTCTGTCCCTCTGACATCCTTATGCGGAATAACTGCCTAGATATCTCATATCTAGCATTCCTGCTATGCTCAACATACAACTCTTACAGGTGAAGAAGGATCTCATTCGCACTTTGCATGTTTTCATATTACTTCTGTACCTCATTAGTCATAGAAGCAAGCATGTAGCATCTGGCTCTCATATCATGCTCCTTCCACTTGTCCAAAGTCTCTGATTCCTCTGGAGTGGCCCCTGGAGGCAAGGGACCATGAATCTTTGAATCTAGAACATATCTAATACGTTCTAGGTTCAGGACAAGCTTTAAATTTCTGAGCCAATCAGAAAGGTTAGGTCTAGTCAACCTATTGTGATCAAGTATGCCCGCAAGGATATTGGATGGTGGTGGTTGTTGTGTGCTCATTATTATCAGAAAATGAACTGTAGAAAGTAACAAGATTAATTAGTAAATATATCAAGTAATTAACCAAAATGATTATGGTCTTTTAATCAAATTGGTTCTCCCACTAACTTGGCGAATCCTACACTTCCAGAATAGGAAACGGAAATCCTAGTTAGATGGATTTCTAGTGGGTGATTGAATTCTTATAGTCTTATTGATCACCCTCAAGTACATCCATTATTGGAATTACAATAAACTATAAGTGAGCAACTCCTTGCCCATCACATCTCATGTGAGGTTCAATCATTTATTTGGCCGCTAATGCCCAAAATCTCAGACACATCCATTATTGATTTATCTGGCATTAGTTAAGTTGATCCCATTGAGCTAGTAGGCATGCAAATAATTTTAATTACCTTAGGCACATCCATTATTGGCCACCAACCATTCACATAGTTACAACATCTTATGCTTAACAATTATTCTCAAGAAAATCTCTTAAATAAATACATCATATCCAAGCTCATATAGCTAATGATGCATGTATTTAAAATTTCTTAAAATAATTATCTCAATGGAGGGCCATGATATAATTACCATAATTATACCATTTCCAACTTAATCATTTGTTTGGAAGATTTTGTGATCGGCTTAATTACTATTATGGTCTCACTTTGCACATTATCCAGTTGGCATGCATATATCATATACTTGCATTCATTCATACACATCTCATGCATACATGGATAAACAAATAATATGGTATGATCATGGACTTTCTAAAAGATTCAATTCTGAGCTATCAAGAATTGAATCAGGACATTCCTAGGTGTATTTCATTCATTCATTTTACAAGAGTTGCTGAAGGAGTACATAATCAACTCTTGATCTTGATTTCCTCCCACTGGTCCCACCAATGCTCTTGACTTCCTTGTTCTTCTTACAATCCAATTACATTGTAACTCTTAGCATACCAAGGTGAATTTACAAGAATATGGACTTAAAGTCCTTAAATAAATGAAATTACATCCTAAGTTATCATAACATTTATGATACATGCCACTAAAATAAATTAATTATTTTACATCCCAAAGAAAAATTATAATAAATAAATAAATCCAATCACATTGGTCTTTTATTGTCCATGATCATCCATCATGCATATTTAAAATTTAACAATTAAATAAAATATACATGCTTAAATTTAAATTGAATATTACATATTCAACAAAAATTCAAATTTGAATCTTATTCAAATAAATTTAAATTTAGAAACTTTTTTCAAATTTAATTCCATGAAAACAAATTTTCATAAATTAATTGTGTGATTAAAATGTCTAATTAAACCATTTAATTAGGTTTGGGCTCAATTGTGGGCCTTAAATTATACAACTATTGCATAATGGGCCCCAAAATCAAGTCCAAAAAAATCCCAACACGCCCCTAAAACAAATAACACACCGCGTAACGCTTACATGGCACGGGCGTGCATAAAAACATGGGCTGGGCCTTGTTAACGTTGAATGACACGGGCGAGGCGCGCGCGACAACACGGCCCGTGTAAGTTGAAACACGCCCGGGCCGTAAAACCAGAACATGCCCAGCTATATTTCTTGCGGCAGTTTGGCAAAATTAGGATTTTCTTGATCCAAACCAACTTCAAATCAACCCAAATTCAACCCAATCACATAATTAAGCCTCATAATTAATCTAAATAGTAAATATAATGGCTCTGATACCAATTGAAGGGGTAGAAGTATGGATTTAGGGCATTTAAAGCATTAAAATTTCAAAACCATTCTAGGGTTTCATGCATCATACAAGTGTGTTATGGTCCTAATCAATTTTCAATGCTCAATTGCATACTAAAACACATTTTAGCATGCTTTAAACTTTCATTTGCCATTTAATATTGTGAATTAATATTTAATTCAATTAATCCCTAATTAAAAGAGGGGATTTTGAGTACTAACCTCTTGATGCACAATTGATGGAATTCCCACTCTTAGAATGCTCTTAGGACCCCAAATGTTATCCCTCTAGCTTATCCACCATAAGCACACACCAATGGTAACAATGGCAGCCCCAAGTTTGCTTCCTAAGCCTATTCAACCACTTGAAGTTTGGGATTTATGCTTTAGTGGGGTTGTTTGAATGTATGGAAGTTTAGAAACACTTTTTAGCAATTTTAATTCAAAGAAGATCAAGGATTTCTTCTTGAATTAAAATGAACAAATGAAGAGAAAAGGGAGAGAGAGAGTTGCCGTCCACTTTGATGAGGAAGAAGAGAAAATTATTTTCTCTTTCGTCCTTTTCCCCTTTTATACTAAAGTCAAATCTTACTAACTCTTGCCGCATGTCACCACAAGATCCCATCTTGCTTTTGGTTGACTTAATCCTATGGAGTCAAGTGTTAAGCTCCATTTAAATCATGAAAAGTGGTCTTCCATCATAGGAAGACAAGTGGCAAGATCATATGGTGCCATGTGTCAATATCTCATAGTGCCACATATCACTATATGATTTAATCTTACTTTTATATTTTTAATTTGAGTTCTCAACTCAAAATAATAATAATTTCTCTTCTTCAAATTAATTTATATCAAATATAAATTAATTGATTAATTAATCTCCATTAATTAATTTCTTATAATTAATTTCATATTTAAACAATTTAAATATAAATTTAATTTATGCTATACATTCAATAACCTAGATTTGGTTTCAAGTCATGCTAGGGACCTTGCAATCTTATTGCAAACTAAACCTATTTAATTAATTAATTAAACTCTTTAGTTAATCAATTAAATCACATTTTACTTGGTGATTAACTTGTGTAGATGTGTAACTTACTAGGCTCATTACTTATTGGCAATGATAAATTATATTATCCCATAATATCATTAGAACTCTTTCTTATTTTAAATGATTTCTCTAAATCATTTCAGGCACATCATAGACCATGGTTGACACCTAGCATAACATGCCATGGCCACCCAATTAGTAATAAGGAATACCTTAAATGAACCTTCAATCATATGTTACCATACACTAAAATCTTTCCGTTACAAAATCTCAATTCCGGCTGAAGTCATGGTTAATGTCAAACTCCATTTGCTATGAACATTATCTTCTCTTTTAATTTCAATTCTTGATTAATTAGATTTTCTTGTCAGAAACTCTTTTCTGACTAAATCTATCTGTCCTGGCCAGGAACTTAAATCATCAAGAACAATTAAATGAACATAGGATTTTATCCCTATTTACTTAGGGTGACGGATTCTATCTTGATCAACACCTATCTCCATATATAACTAGTAAGAGCCAACACATGCCCATATACCCATACACAGTACGAGTATGAAAGCAGTATCAAACTCAAACAACCTATATACAAGATAACCATGTTATCTCAGGTCTAAAGATTATATGCACTAATATGATATATGACAATGCATTGACAAGAGTAAACTCCATGTGCTTGTCACAAGAGTCACTGGTTCGGTCTACTTATCATGTATAAGTGCCTATCATGTTTGTTATGTGGCATGAGATTCACCACTCCATCTTATTTATATCTCATATAAATACCTTGGGAATAAACATGATTACAATCTTTCTGGTTAAGTAATGTCCTTTGTGAAGTATTCTCGATTGTGAACCAATTTATGATATTTTATTCTAGAAATACTGTCACTCATATTCTTAACAACTTAAGAATAAAATTTCTAATAAAATATCAATGGACCTTTTCAATTACACATAAATAGATTATGTAAATGGAAAAGTGAAATTGCCTTTTATTAATAAAATATATACAAGATACATACAAAATAATATGCTCTAAGACATACTACTAACATTTTAACCGTAGCTCAAATATCAATGTGAAACAGACTCTAAACGTAAGTACATTATGATAGCATACCAATGTAAATATGTATTTATGCTAGTATCAAACATTTTCCCACTCTCTCACTTTTTGAAGCTTAATGACGTAGGAGTAATAGGACACATAATGCAAAATGCTAAAAGGATATATATATATATATATATATATATATATATATATATATTATTACTTGTTCATCACATAAACATAATTTTTAATGACTATATATCTAAGAAAGATTTGACATATTGTATTTAGGGTTATTTTTTTTTAACTTATAAGACGGTAAATTTTGCTTACAAATTTTAAAAATAAATTTATCTATTTATTTATAATATATATATTTTTTTCACTTATAAGATAAATTTATAAATTAGAAGAGATAAAATTTTTATTTTAGTGTTTATAAATTAAATTTGACTAAATATTTTGCCATATTACTCTTATTTAATTTTTAAAATTTTACCACATATCTAATTTAATATTTTTTTTATTATTTTAATAATAAATATACTTATAAATTATTTTTTATAAAAAATATTAATTATTTATTAATTACTTATAAATTTTAAATGCCTCATAATTATTCTTTTCCTTGGGCGGAAGATAATCTCTAGCCAATATTTTACAAATTGGAATTCTAAAACTGGAAGCTTGATTATTCTGCAAAGCATTATACCTTGCATTCTACCCAAGCAAAGGGATCAAAGATTCCAAATGTTGAATGAAAACTTTTAAATGATATAAATGTTCAATTTCATTACATTATTACCATACAATTAGGAAGTGTAGAGAGTAACATAGAGAAGAAATGGAATCAAAAAGAGGTGAGGAAGAACAATTCAATTTTCCAACGATGATAGCAATAAAGGGTCCTTCAAGCGTTAAGAAGACTGAAATAGCCACCAAATTAGCTAATTTTCTTCACTATCCTCTCATCGATGAAGCAGATGTAATCGTAGCACTTCAAAACTCCATCACAACGTCCCCTACAAATGACTCCAATATCTCTGCCGAATATTATGATGAATTGCCTTTCAAAATTGCTTGCCAAATCACCTCAACCCAGCTCGATCTGGAGCTGAAAGTTATCTTCAACACTGTGCTCTCAGAACGTTCACATTTTGAACATTTGGTGCAATTGGCAAATTCCCATGAAGCCTGTCTGCTCGTCATTGATTGTGAAGATGAAAACCATGGATTCAATGATTGCTATAGCGTTGGAAATGTTCGAAAGCTCAAAATCGACACTACCAAGGCATTTGTGGTGGAGGAATTTGTTCCTGCAATGCTTCAAGCTGTAGAACTCCCTCAAGGTAACCCATCAAAACAACTTCCATAAAATAATCAATCCTAAGAGAATTCCCGCAAAAGGGCATGCACATGAGTTTAATTTCAATGATTAGGGGCCAAAACATGGCTCTGGTAAACTTAGTTGGAGTGGTTGTTAGGAGCCCATTTCTATTTTTTTTTTTTTTTATTCTATCAAAGAAAGTTAATATTTCATTAAAACAAGGGTGCTTACATCCCAGTACAGAGATTGGCTCATGGCCATAATACAATCAAATCAAACCTAACCTATGATCTAATAAGATTGTCTTAAAAAACTAGCCCCAAACAATATTCGGCCCAAACCCATTAGCACAAACTCTAGTTGGGGCAGGTCATGTGTCAAAATCCAAGACCTGCCAGAACCAAGGAGGGACACCTCTGCCACTCGTCGCTGAACATTATTCACCAAGAGGGAGATTGCAGCAAACTGAAGCTCATCGCGTGGGCCACACACGGCTACAAAGCCTTTCTAGGTAACCCAAAGCACAACAACACCCTTAGAACCTAGGCAGCATTTCTTAAACTCAAAACCAATACCATTAAAGCACCGAGACCACGGAGGTCAAGCACGTAGAGGCTCAAGGGAAAATAGCAGAAGAAGAGGGAGAGGCTAGAGGGATTGCCCCAGCGATCAGCTAGCATTTACCCTCAAGATCCCTCTTATTCAATAAAGAATCAGAAGAAGCACAAACACAGAAGCCAAGCATCAAAGGAAGAAAAGAAAAAGTAGATCTGTCACTGGCTCACGGAACAACGATGGACAAATCCTAGGAACCTTCCTCTCCAAGCACATCAAACCAAAAGGAACACTATGCAAAGTTACAACTAGGTAGCACCTAGAAGAAAACTCTCTTTAAGCTCTGGCTGTCAGATCTTGCCCAAAAAACCTTCTACAGCCCACATAGTAGCGAGGAGAGCTAACCCACCACTAGGTAGGAAAGGAGAGAGCCCCTCGGCCTAGATAGGGTAGAGGCCGCTTGAATTACAAAAGCCAGGCGATGAAGTGATAAAAAAAAAAAAAAAGGTCGGACGAGAAAACAAAACAAAGGCGTGTTGTGTTACAGGAGCTTAAAGTCGGCTATGTTAGAACCCATTTCTAGTTCAACCTATACAAATATGTTGACTTCCATAAATCAGTCACCAAATCCACTTTGACAGAGCTCAAGAAGAATTGCCTTTGGAAAACAAAATTCATCGGATTATAGCTTTTCTAAGAGATAGAAATGCGATCTTCGTGTTGATTTCTCTTACTCTTGTAACAATTGCTTGCTGCAAACACGCATTGAAAGTGGATTTTTACCATTCTTATATATGAAAAGGCATATGCACACCCTTTCATTTTTATTACAATGACACGTTGGTTTAGCTACAATTACTTATGCTTTGCATATGACAAGCTTGGAGAGTCTGTCAGCTTCAAATGTTACCTCTGCAACCTTCATTTCCAGATTTGATATGGAATCTTTGAGGTTCTCTGACTACATGAAAGTTTCAAGTACTATCAATCCTATGCCAATTCAAGATAAATTCACTGCTAATATCAACCGTGTGAAACTTAAAATTTGAACAGCATCCAAAACTTGAACGTTCTAATAGCAATATATTCTTTGCGAGTTGAAGATAAATTCTACCAATTATTTCAACTCTGCAACACTTCAAATTAAATTAAGGGTTGAGATTTCTAAGTTAAGTCATCAAAGTATCATCTATATATGGATTTACTAATTGATCTTCATCCTCTGTTCCTTTTTTATGTCAGAAATTAATTTGGCACGAGATGAAGGAGCGTTCGTTAGAGGTGTTTGAGAGCTGGCCCAGGACTTGAAGGGGTGGAAATACAGCGAAGTTTAGGAAGTTGGTCATGGCACACTAGGAGAAGCCAAGTATAATTATTATTATGAATAAAGATCATAATCTCCACTAGTGTACAAATATATATATATATATATATATATATATATATATAATCATTATGAATGAAATAAAAAATTGAGGTAAATTAAAATTTCGATAAACTATTATGTCTCCAATGATATGCTTACTTCTATTTTTATATAGATTAAGGAGATGTGATTAATATAGTTAAAATAATAAATTTTATTTATTAATTTTTTTAATATACTCTTTATTTATATTGTTTAATTAAAAATTAAGTAATTTATGTTACTAAATTATTTTGATCTATTAATTTAAAAAAAAAAAAAAATCTTATCACGTTTTGTCACCTCTATACAGAAAATATTTTTTTGCAAAAAACAAGACGTTGAATGTAAAATCATAATTCTTTATTCAATTTTAAGGGCCAAAACTTGAAAATATATAAAAATTTTATTTAAATTTTAAAAAATTTGCAAACTTGTTGTTATTCTATTTAATTTTTTTTTTTTTGATATAGTCTTCCTTTTTTTATTTTCTAGCCGATCAAACCTTCCCAATACTATCAACCACTTCCAAATTTTATTTTGATATCCTTGCTGCATCAAAATTTTTGGCCATTTTATCAAATTGAATGGTTTAAGTCACGCTTTCTCTCTCCTCATTTAGTAACTAAATCTATCATTATTTGATTTTCAAAATAAATTATAAAAGAATCGATGAATATGGTAATATTGAATTTTAAATAGAGTTTAAAATTTGACCGATAAAAATTAAATAAAATTTTAACAAATTTTAGCAATTTGGTTATTTTTGCTAAGATTTAACCTTTTGAATTAATTTATCAAAACACATCTAGATTTGTCTTTTTTTTTAATCATGTCAATTATTTTTGAAACAAATAGATTTTAGAACTAATGCACCTTTACGCCCCCTAACTTTTATCCGAAAAGATGTATTTAGCCTATATTTTACTCTTTCAATAAGAATATATTAATAAATTAATAAATTAATTATAATTAAAAAAAGGTGACCTATAATTTAAAATAAATTAAAAAAATATAAGTCTGTGAGCTGAGGGAGTAATTGGAAGCGAATAAATATAAATTGTTTGATAAAATCATCTCATCATAATGATAATATAGTTGATGATTGTTGATCAGTTAATAAAGCTTTTATATTTGTGTTGTCTTCCTAAATCTGTGTGTATTTATTTTTAATGAAAAAATAAAAAAAAATCAAATGGATTAATATTATTCCAAATATTCCTTAATTTTAATTTTTTTTTAAACATTATGATGTTTGAGCATGTTGTTTTTTATTTATGTAATTTCAGAATTTATTCCTATAAATATCTATTTTAATGACATGGCTTCTTGGGTTTTTTAAACCCATATTTCCAAATAAGTTCTTTATTAAAGAGATTTTATTCTCATAATATAGTAATTTCAAACTATATTATTAAAGAATATTAAAATTTTTTAAGAAAATGACTATTATTATTATTATAGATTTTCTGGATAAAAGTTAACTTTAAATTAATTAATGTAAGATTTATTTAAATTATTAACAAAATAATTAGTTAATTAGCTGATGAACCAAACAAATAAAAATAATAGAAAATTAGTGAAATTTTATTTAAAAAAATAACTAAAATAGTAATTTTTAAACTTCAGAAATTTAGAAAAATTACAGAAGTTGTGTTATAGAATGAAATAGACTTCTGTCTTTTCTTTATTATTGTTGATATAATTTGAGAAATAATTTGATTTTGAATAATTACCAAATAGTCCTAAAAGTTGCTAGATGATGCATTGGATGTTCAAGAATCATATATCCTTGATCCCTTACAGTCTTATATAAGAATGGCAATAGATAGGATATCTGCGAAAAGTATCATATTTAAAACCGATTAATATTTTCAACACTCAAATTCATCTTAAACTTGATTAAAATTTATTCTCAAAATTCGAATTCATTCCAAACTCGATTATTATTACCCAAAAAATATATGTACCTATTTAATTTTATATTTTTTAATTAAAAATTTACATAAAAATTTATTTTTATTAATTTATATTCTAAAAATTTAATAATTTCATAAAATATTTTAATTGTATTTTATATAAAATGAAATATATAAAAATTTATAATTATTATTATGAAAAATATATATTTTATATTTAATTAAATATTTATCTTAATATATTTACATAACAGATATCCAAAATATAAAATTTGAACTCGACCTAAACTCGTCACTTATATTAAATTTTAAATTTAAATTTATTTTAAATTTAATTATATACTAAAACTCATTATATTGGATACCCGTAAAACTTAACCTATCGCCATCGCTAATTCTATAACAGAAAACTGCCAATTGCAAATCTTGGAAAGGTTTAGCTCCTTAAAGGTAGAAGAGTCGAGCTAGGACAATAAGTTAGGCCCAAATTATTAGGCTCAGGCAAGCTTTTATTTTTATGTTTTTTTAAGGTCATAATTCATTAATGGGCTTGTAAACATTACAAAGAAGGGCAATAAACCCAAATACAAGTAACACAATCAAAAGACACCCGGCCCACATAGAAAAAAACCTATTGCTCACATCTGAAGAACTTGGAAGGGGTGGCAATAACTTGCAGTCTTGAATCCAGTGCAGAGAAGAGGTTGAACGCCGATCACTAAAAGCACCGAGCCACAGCAGCCAGGAAAGAAAATGACAAATGGAGGTCAAGGGAGGAAGATCCTATCCATTGAATGCATAAGAGCTAAAGAAGCTCTGCAATAGCTAAACCCCCACACCAAAAAGTCCCTATGCCATCTGTAAGGTCAAAATAACTAGATTTGAACAAAGGGAAGAAAAAGGGCAGCGACAGAGCCTTATTGCTCTTAGGCTTTGAGGGATTAGAATAATGGCGGATTTATAAAAAAAATTTTCTGCAGTTAATACACAAGTAAATTGTACGATATGTTTATTATACTAAAAAAATAATATATGAATACTCATATAAAAATAGTTAAGTGTTAAATTTAGAAAATAATTAAATTTAAAAAAATAATTAAATTTTGAAAAATAATACACACCTTTTATGGGTAAATTGTATATACTAACGAATACATAATAATTTACTCAATATATGAACATAAATTAATTTCATATTAATAAAAAATACATTTTTACTAAAAAATATATTTTCTATTAAAAAAGAATGTTCAATATTTAAATTTATAGAAAGTTAATTTAAATAAATATATAGGAGAAATTAAAAAAAAAAGAAAGGGTCAATTGACCCTTCTTTTATCACAGTAAACTTGCCACTATATTGGATACTTAAGAGGAAGAAATCGATACTGTGCCCAAGAGATACCTCGCTACATAGAACCCCATTAACCCTTAGATCTAGCAGCCCAAATATCACAAACAAACATAACAAAAAGAAAAGAGAAAAAAAAAAAGAAATCAGATCCCAAGCCCCTCATCGTAGCTTAGAAGCTCTGGGTTAAAGAAAAACATAGGTTGTCGAGTCCCTCTCCCTTGAAGATTAGCCTATGTCCAAAGAAAATAAAATAAACAACTATACACAAACCTACATGGAGGTGAGGAAGGAGAATACACTCTTCGTGTTGGGTTAAAAAAAGTCAACCGTTGTTCAGATGGAATAAAGGTAGGTTACTGAAAACGATAAGAAAGAACGAAGGCTGCACACTTGATAAGAAATTTCTCTCTTTAAAACTTGGCGAGAGAAGCTTAACTTTTGATTTTGACTTATTAGGCTTGGACAAGTTTAATGTCATTTAACCATAATCAACATAAATGGTGAGATCGATTGTCGTGGTGTACAACACGGCATATTTAGAAATTTTGTGTCATGGCCTAAGTTATGTTATTGATTGGCAACACTATGATTATTAAATTGTTTGATCAAATTTGTGTTATTAAGCTTTGAAAATTATGATTTGCTCTAACTATGATTTGAAAAATTGTGAAATGTGATTGTGAGATTTTTGAATTATGAATTATTCATAGATATTTTATATTATGCATTTTGTATTTTATTGTGCACCACTGAGTATTTTTATACTCAGCGATAGCTTCTTTTACTGTCGCAGATAGAGAAAAGGACATAGCAGCAGAGTGAGTCACACAAGAAGAGAGGAGCACGCTTTGAGATTTTGTATGGGTATTTGTTAATACCTTTGTAATTATTTTGATGTAAATGATTTAGTGTCATATGTATTAAGGTAGATTGAGCAAACAGATACCAATGTATAACAATATTATTTTTGAGATTTTGCATCTGTAAATTAACTTATGAATGTAAATTAAATATTTAAAATGCAATGTGCATGAGATTATGAAATGTTTTGAGATATCAATTCTTGATTTGAAATTTGGATTTTGAATTGAAGTGTTGCTATTGCTGTTGAGTTGAAGTTTGGTGGTTGCAAATGGGGTTGAAATTAATTATTTGGAAGTGTTTTCATAGGTTTTGAAGAACTGTTTTTCCCAAATACAGACGGTACTCTGCCAAAATTTTTATAAAATTTGCGGAAACATAAAATAGGATAAAAATCTTAACTAGTTTTCAAACTTCAATTAAATATTTTTATTTCCTATCAAAATGCTCACCACTTCCAAAATGTAAGAAAAAAGTTTTAAAATCTCTTATAGTATATTTAATGGGTTACCGGTAGGCGAAGTACGGTAAATCATTAGATGAACTACGGGATTATGTTACATCTTACTAAGGGATAGGGTGTGACAAGGCAAATAAAAATAATATCCAAAACTTTCTTTTGGATACCCAACAAATCGACACCTTTCTGATTTGGTTTTCAATTTATCAGTCTTCAGCTTTTTAATGTAAGCTGGACAACCCCAAATCTTAACATGTTTAAGACTTGGTTTTCTTCCATGTCATATCTCTTAAGGTGTGGAAGAGACTGACTTTGATGAAATCCTATTCAGAATATGCAAAGCTAATTCTATTGCAAATCCCCAAAAGGAGATTGGTATATCAGTATAGCTCATCATACTGTGTACCATATCTAATAGGGTATGATTTCTCCTTTCAGACACACCATTTAATTGTGGCGTTCTTGGAGGAGTCAGCTGGGATATAATGCCATGCTCTTTCAAGTATTTATCAAATTCATTACTTAAGTATTCGCCTCCACGTTCTGATTGAAGAGTTTTAATACTTTTTCTTATTTGATTTTCTACTTCAGATTTAAATTCTTTAAACTTTTCAAAGGATTCATGTTTGTATTTCATCAAATATAAATACCCAAACCTTGATTTATCATCAGTAAAGGTAATAAAATAATAAAAATTGCCTCTAGCGATTTCCTTAAATGGACCACACACATCACTATGTATAAGTTCCAAAATATTTTTTGCTCTTAACCCCTGTCCAAGAAAAGGTGATCTAGTCATTTTGCCTTGAAGGCAGGATTCACAAGTTGGAGTAAGTTCAGAACCCAATGAGGATAAAATCCCCATTTTCTCCAGCTTTGCAATCCTATCTTCTGCAATATGACCTAATCTCAAGTGCCAAATATATTTTGAACTTGAGTTGATTTTCATCATGGCATTACATTCATTTAGATTGCTTGCATTAGATTTGTATTTAACATTATTATCCAAATAATAAAGTCTATCATGCATATAACCTGAGCCAACATATTCATTTCCAAAATAAATATTGCAAACATCATTTCTGAATTGAAATTCATAACCATTTCTAGTTAAACTAGATACAAAAATAATGTTCTTAAAAGCATCGGGTACATATAAAATATTATTTAAATACAAAACATGTCCATAAATGTATAAATATTTAGATCCTATGGCTAAAGCTTCAACAGTTGAGCCATTGCCAATCCGGAGTCTAACATCTTGTGTTTGCAAGCTGCTGCTACTTGCTAGTTCCTGCATGTCATAAGTAATGTGAGAACTAGCACCAGTATCTAAAATCCAAGCTGTAGATGAACTATGAGCATCATTAGAATCTAAATAACAAGATATAGACATACCTTCTGAAGGTTTATCTTTCTTATCCTTCAGAGAAGTAAGATACTCTGGGCAGTTCCTTTTCCAGTGCCCATCCTTCTGGTAGTGGAAATACTTTCCTTTGCCTTTGTCAGCTTCTGTCTTGCCCTTCTGTTTGACTATCTTCTTTGAAGGTCCAGGAACTTAAGGTTTCTTTTTCTTATTTCCCTTCTTTTTCTTGGACTTTCCAGCAGAAGAAGAAGATGCAACCAAAGCTACCTCTTTTCCTTTATTTCCCGGCGTATTCTTTTGGGCAATAACCAGCATGTTAAGCAAGCCAGCTATAGTGCATTCTTGCTTAATCATATGGAAATTTGTCATAAAATTTCCAAATGACTTTGGTAGGGACTGAAAGATCAAACCGTCTGCAGTTGGAAATCCATGTGAAAATCAAGATGTTCCAACTGCTCAATGAGCCGAATCATCTTGTGGACATGATCTTCTACATTCTGTCCCTCTGACATCCTTATGCGGAATAACTGCCTAGATATCTCATATCTAGCATTCCTGCTATGCTCAACATACAACTCTTACAGGTGAAGAAGGATCTCATTCGCACTTTGCATGTTTTCATATTACTTCTGTACCTCATTAGTCATAGAAGCAAGCATGTAGCATCTGGCTCTCATATCATGCTCCTTCCACTTGTCCAAAGTCTCTGATTCCTCTGGAGTGGCCCCTGGAGGCAAGGGACCATGAATCTTTGAATCTAGAACATATCTAATACGTTCTAGGTTCAGGACAAGCTTTAAATTTCTGAGCCAATCAGAAAGGTTAGGTCTAGTCAACCTATTGTGATCAAGTATGCCCGCAAGGATATTGGATGGTGGTGGTTGTTGTGTGCTCATTATTATCAGAAAATGAACTGTAGAAAGTAACAAGATTAATTAGTAAATATATCAAGTAATTAACCAAAATGATTATGGTCTTTTAATCAAATTGGTTCTCCCACTAACTTGGCGAATCCTACACTTCCAGAATAGGAAACGGAAATCCTAGTTAGATGGATTTCTAGTGGGTGATTGAATTCTTATAGTCTTATTGATCACCCTCAAGTACATCCATTATTGGAATTACAATAAACTATAAGTGAGCAACTCCTTGCCCATCACATCTCATGTGAGGTTCAATCATTTATTTGGCCGCTAATGCCCAAAATCTCAGACACATCCATTATTGATTTATCTGGCATTAGTTAAGTTGATCCCATTGAGCTAGTAGGCATGCAAATAATTTTAATTACCTTAGGCACATCCATTATTGGCCACCAACCATTCACATAGTTACAACATCTTATGCTTAACAATTATTCTCAAGAAAATCTCTTAAATAAATACATCATATCCAAGCTCATATAGCTAATGATGCATGTATTTAAAATTTCTTAAAATAATTATCTCAATGGAGGGCCATGATATAATTACCATAATTATACCATTTCCAACTTAATCATTTGTTTGGAAGATTTTGTGATCGGCTTAATTACTATTATGGTCTCACTTTGCACATTATCCAGTTGGCATGCATATATCATATACTTGCATTCATTCATACACATCTCATGCATACATGGATAAACAAATAATATGGTATGATCATGGACTTTCTAAAAGATTCAATTCTGAGCTATCAAGAATTGAATCAGGACATTCCTAGGTGTATTTCATTCATTCATTTTACAAGAGTTGCTGAAGGAGTACATAATCAACTCTTGATCTTGATTTCCTCCCACTGGTCCCACCAATGCTCTTGACTTCCTTGTTCTTCTTACAATCCAATTACATTGTAACTCTTAGCATACCAAGGTGAATTTACAAGAATATGGACTTAAAGTCCTTAAATAAATGAAATTACATCCTAAGTTATCATAACATTTATGATACATGCCACTAAAATAAATTAATTATTTTACATCCCAAAGAAAAATTATAATAAATAAATAAATCCAATCACATTGGTCTTTTATTGTCCATGATCATCCATCATGCATATTTAAAATTTAACAATTAAATAAAATATACATGCTTAAATTTAAATTGAATATTACATATTCAACAAAAATTCAAATTTGAATCTTATTCAAATAAATTTAAATTTAGAAACTTTTTTCAAATTTAATTCCATGAAAACAAATTTTCATAAATTAATTGTGTGATTAAAATGTCTAATTAAACCATTTAATTAGGTTTGGGCTCAATTGTGGGCCTTAAATTATACAACTATTGCATAATGGGCCCCAAAATCAAGTCCAAAAAAATCCCAACACGCCCCTAAAACAAATAACACAGTCCGTGTAACGTTTACATGGCCTGGGGCGTGCGAAAACATGGGCTGGGCCTTGTTAACGTTGAATGACACGGGGCGAGGCGCGCGACAACACGGCCCGTGTAAGTTGAAACACGCCCTGGGCCGTGTAAAAACCCAGAACATGCCCAGGCTATATTTCTTGCGGCAGTTTGGCAAAATTAGGATTTTCTTGATCCAAACCAACTTCAAATCAACCCAAATTCAACCCAATCACATAATTAAGCCTCATAATTAATCTAAATAGTAAATATAATGGCTCTGATACCAATTGAAGGGGTAGAAGTATGGATTTAGGGCATTTAAAGCATTAAAATTTCAAAAACCATTCTAGGGTTTCATGCATCATACAAGTGTGTTATGGTCCTAATCAATTTTCAATGCTCAATTGCATACTAAAACACATTTTAGCATGCTTTAAACTTTCATTTGCCATTTAATATTGTGAATTAATATTTAATTCAATTAATCCCTAATTAAAAGAGGGGATTTTGAGTACTAACCTCTTGATGCACAATTGATGGAATTCCCACTCTTAGAATGCTCTTAGGACCCCAAATGTTATCCCTCTAGCTTATCCACCATAAGCACACACCAATGGTAACAATGGCAGCCCCAAGTTTGCTTCCTAAGCCTATTCAACCACTTGAAGTTTGGGATTTATGCTTTAGTGGGGTTGTTTGAATGTATGGAAGTTTAGAAACACTTTTTAGCAATTTTAATTCAAAGAAGATCAAGGATTTCTTCTTGAATTAAAATGAACAAATGAAGAGAAAAGGGAGAGAGAGAGTTGCCGTCCACTTTGATGAGGAAGAAGAGAAAATTATTTTCTCTTTCGTCCTTTTCCCCTTTTATACTAAAGTCAAATCTTACTAACTCTTGCCGCATGTCACCACAAGATCCCATCTTGCTTTTGGTTGACTTAATCCTATGGAGTCAAGTGTTAAGCTCCATTTAAATCATGAAAAGTGGTCTTCCATCATAGGAAGACAAGTGGCAAGATCATATGGTGCCATGTGTCAATATCTCATAGTGCCACATATCACTATATGATTTAATCTTACTTTTATATTTTTAATTTGAGTTCTCAACTCAAAATAATAATAATTTCTCTTCTTCAAATTAATTTATATCAAATATAAATTAATTGATTAATTAATCTCCATTAATTAATTTCTTATAATTAAATTCATATTTAAACAATTTAAATATAAATTTAATTTATGCTATACATTCAATAACCTAGATTTGGTTTCAAGTCATGCTAGGGACCTTGCAATCTTATTGCAAACTAAACCTATTTAATTAATTAATTAAACTCTTTAGTTAATCAATTAAATCACATTTTACTTGGTGATTAACTTGTGTAGATGTGTAACTTACTAGGCTCATTACTTATTGGCAATGATAAATTATATTATCCCATAATATCATTAGAACTCTTTCTTATTTTAAATGATTTCTCTAAATCATTTCAGCATCATAGACCATGGTTGACACCTAGCATAACATGCCATGGCCACCCAATTAGTAATAAGGAATACCTTAAATGAACCTTCAATCATATGTTACCATACACTAAAATCTTTCCGTTACAAAATCTCAATTCCGGCTGAAGTCATGGTTAATGTCAAACTCCATTTGCTATGAACATTATCTTCTCTTTTAATTTCAATTCTTGATTAATTAGATTTTCTTGTCAGAAACTCTTTTCTGACTAAATCTATCTGTCCTGGCCAGGAACTTAAATCATCAAGAACAATTAAATGAACATAGGATTTTATCCCTATTTACTTAGGGTGACGGATTCTATCTTGATCAACACCTATCTCCATATATAACTAGTAAGAGCCAACACATGCCCATATACCCATACACAGTACGAGTATGAAAGCAGTATCAAACTCAAACAACCTATATACAAGATAACCATGTTATCTCAGGTCTAAAGATTATATGCACTAATATGATATATGACAATGCATTGACAAGAGTAAACTCCATGTGCTTGTCACAAGAGTCACTGGTTCGGTCTACTTATCATGTATAAGTGCCTATCATGTTTGTTATGTGGCATGAGATTCACCACTCCATCTTATTTATATCTCATATAAATACCTTGGGAATAAACATGATTACAATCTTTCTGGTTAAGTAATGTCCTTTGTGAAGTATTCTCGATTGTGAACCAATTTATGATATTTTATTCTAGAAATACTGTCACTCATATTCTTAACAACTTAAGAATAAAATTTCTAATAAAATATCAATGGACCTTTTCAATTACACATAAATAGATTATGTAAATGGAAAAGTGAAATTGCCTTTTATTAATAAAATATATACAAGATACATACAAAATAATATGCTCTAAGACATACTACTAACATTTTAACCGTAGCTCAAATATCAATGTGAAACAGACTCTAAACGTAAGTACATTATGATAGCATACCAATGTAAATATGTATTTATGCTAGTATCAAACATTTTCCCACTCTCTCACTTTTTGAAGCTTAATGACGTAGGAGTAATAGGACACATAATGCAAAATGCTAAAAGGATATATATATATATATATATATATATATATATATATATATATATATATATATATATATATATATATATATATATATATATATATTATTACTTGTTCATCACATAAACATAATTTTTAATGACTATATATCTAAGAAAGATTTGACATATTGTATTTAGGGTTATTTTTTTTTAACTTATAAGACGGTAAATTTTGCTTACAAATTTTAAAAATAAATTTATCTATTTATTTATAATATATATATTTTTTTCACTTATAAGATAAATTTATAAATTAGAAGAGATAAAATTTTTATTTTAGTGTTTATAAATTAAATTTGACTAAATATTTTGCCATATTACTCTTATTTAATTTTTAAAATTTTACCACATATCTAATTTAATATTTTTTTTATTATTTTAATAATAAATATACTTATAAATTATTTTTTATAAAAAATATTAATTATTTATTAATTACTTATAAATTTTAAATGCCTCATAATTATTCTTTTCCTTGGGCGGAAGATAATCTCTAGCCAATATTTTACAAATTGGAATTTAAAACTGGAAGCTTGATTATTCTGCAAAGCATTATACCTTGCATTCTACCCAAGCAAAGGGATCAAAGATTCCAAATGTTGAATGAAAACTTTTAAATGATATAAATGTTCAATTTCATTACATTATTACCATACAATTAGGAAGTGTAGAGAGTAACATAGAGAAGAAATGGAATCAAAAAGAGGTGAGGAAGAACAATTCAATTTTCCAACGATGATAGCAATAAAGGGTCCTTCAAGCGTTAAGAAGACTGAAATAGCCACCAAATTAGCTAATTTTCTTCACTATCCTCTCATCGATGAAGCAGATGTAATCGTAGCACTTCAAAACTCCATCACAACGTCCCCTACAAATGACTCCAATATCTCTGCCGAATATTATGATGAATTGCCTTTCAAAATTGCTTGCCAAATCACCTCAACCCAGCTCGATCTGGAGCTGAAAGTTATCTTCAACACTGTGCTCTCAGAACGTTCACATTTTGAACATTTGGTGCAATTGGCAAATTCCCATGAAGCCTGTCTGCTCGTCATTGATTGTGAAGATGAAAACCATGGATTCAATGATTGCTATAGCGTTGGAAATGTTCGAAAGCTCAAAATCGACACTACCAAGGCATTTGTGGTGGAGGAATTTGTTCCTGCAATGCTTCAAGCTGTAGAACTCCCTCAAGGTAACCCATCAAAACAACTTCCATAAAATAATCAATCCTAAGAGAATTCCCGCAAAAGGGCATGCACATGAGTTTAATTTCAATGATTAGGGGCCAAAACATGGCTCTGGTAAACTTAGTTGGAGTGGTTGTTAGGAGCCCATTTCTATTTTTTTTTTTTTTTATTCTATCAAAGAAAGTTAATATTTCATTAAAACAAGGGTGCTTACATCCCAGTACAGAGATTGGCTCATGGCCATAATACAATCAAATCAAACCTAACCTATGATCTAATAAGATTGTCTTAAAAAACTAGCCCCAAACAATATTCGGCCCAAACCCATTAGCACAAACTCTAGTTGGGGCAGGTCATGTGTCAAAATCCAAGACCTGCCAGAACCAAGGAGGGACACCTCTGCCACTCGTCGCTGAACATTATTCACCAAGAGGGAGATTGCAGCAAACTGAAGCTCATCGCGTGGGCCACACACGGCTACAAAGCCTTTCTAGGTAACCCAAAGCACAACAACACCCTTAGAACCTAGGCAGCATTTCTTAAACTCAAAACCAATACCATTAAAGCACCGAGACCACGGAGGTCAAGCACGTAGAGGCTCAAGGGAAAATAGCAGAAGAAGAGGGAGAGGCTAGAGGGATTGCCCCAGCGATCAGCTAGCATTTACCCTCAAGATCCCTCTTATTCAATAAAGAATCAGAAGAAGCACAAACACAGAAGCCAAGCATCAAAGGAAGAAAAGAAAAAGTAGATCTGTCACTGGCTCACGGAACAACGATGGACAAATCCTAGGAACCTTCCTCTCCAAGCACATCAAACCAAAAGGAACACTATGCAAAGTTACAACTAGGTAGCACCTAGAAGAAAACTCTCTTTAAGCTCTGGCTGTCAGATCTTGCCCAAAAAACCTTCTACAGCCCACATAGTAGCGAGGAGAGCTAACCCACCACTAGGTAGGAAAGGAGAGAGCCCCTCGGCCTAGATAGGGTAGAGGCCGCTTGAATTACAAAAGCCAGGCGATGAAGTGAAAAAAAAAAAAAAAAAAGGTCGGACGAGAAAACAAAACAAAGGCGTGTTGTGTTACAGGAGCTTAAAGTCGGCTATGTTAGAACCCATTTCTAGTTCAACCTATACAAATATGTTGACTTCCATAAATCAGTCACCAAATCCACTTTGACAGAGCTCAAGAAGAATTGCCTTTGGAAAACAAAATTCATCGGATTATAGCTTTTCTAAGAGATAGAAATGCGATCTTCGTGTTGATTTCTCTTACTCTTGTAACAATTGCTTGCTGCAAACACGCATTGAAAGTGGATTTTTACCATTCTTATATATGAAAAGGCATATGCACACCCTTTCATTTTTATTACAATGACACGTTGGTTTAGCTACAATTACTTATGCTTTGCATATGACAAGCTTGGAGAGTCTGTCAGCTTCAAATGTTACCTCTGCAACCTTCATTTCCAGATTTGATATGGAATCTTTGAGGTTCTCTGACTACATGAAAGTTTCAAGTACTATCAATCCTATGCCAATTCAAGATAAATTCACTGCTAATATCAACCGTGTGAAACTTAAAATTTGAACAGCATCCAAAACTTGAACGTTCTAATAGCAATATATTCTTTGCGAGTTGAAGATAAATTCTACCAATTATTTCAACTCTGCAACACTTCAAATTAAATTAAGGGTTGAGATTTCTAAGTTAAGTCATCAAAGTATCATCTATATATGGATTTACTAATTGATCTTCATCCTCTGTTCCTTTTTTATGTCAGAAATTAATTTGGCACGAGATGAAGGAGCGTTCGTTAGAGGTGTTTGAGAGCTGGCCCAGGACTTGAAGGGGTGGAAATACAGCGAAGTTTAGGAAGTTGGTCATGGCACACTAGGAGAAGCCAAGTATAATTATTATTATGAATAAAGATCATAATCTCCACTAGTGTACAAATATATATATATATATATATATATATATATATATAATCATTATGAATGAAATAAAAAATTGAGGTAAATTAAAATTTCGATAAACTATTATGTCTCCAATGATATGCTTACTTCTATTTTTATATAGATTAAGGAGATGTGATTAATATAGTTAAAATAATAAATTTTATTTATTAATTTTTTTAATATACTCTTTATTTATATTGTTTAATTAAAAATTAAGTAATTTATGTTACTAAATTATTTTGATCTATTAATTTAAAAAAAAAAAAAAATCTTATCACGTTTTGTCACCTCTATACAGAAAATATTTTTTTGCAAAAAACAAGACGTTGAATGTAAAATCATAATTCTTTATTCAATTTTAAGGGCCAAAACTTGAAAATATATAAAAATTTTATTTAAATTTTAAAAAATTTGCAAACTTGTTGTTATTCTATTTAATTTTTTTTTTTTTGATATAGTCTTCCTTTTTTTATTTTCTAGCCGATCAAACCTTCCCAATACTATCAACCACTTCCAAATTTTATTTTGATATCCTTGCTGCATCAAAATTTTTGGCCATTTTATCAAATTGAATGGTTTAAGTCACGCTTTCTCTCTCCTCATTTAGTAACTAAATCTATCATTATTTGATTTTCAAAATAAATTATAAAAGAATCGATGAATATGGTAATATTGAATTTTAAATAGAGTTTAAAATTTGACCGATAAAAATTAAATAAAATTTTAACAAATTTTAGCAATTTGGTTATTTTTGCTAAGATTTAACCATTTGAATTAAATTATCAAAACACAACAAGATTTGACTTTTTTTTTTTTAATCATGTCAATTTTTTTTGAAACAAATAGATTTTAGACCTAATGCACCTTTACGCCCCCTAAGTTTTATCCGAAAAGATGTATTTAGCCTATATTTTACTCTTTCAATAAGAATATATTAATAAATTAATAAATTAATTATAATTAAAAAAAGGTGACCTATAATTTAAAATAAATTAAAAAAATATAAGTCTGTGAGCTGAGGGAGTAATTGGAAGCGAATAAATATAAATTGTTTGATAAAATCATCTCATCATAATGATAATATAGTTGATGATTGTTGATCAGTTAATAAAGCTTTTATATTTGTGTTGTCTTCCTAAATCTGTGTGTATTTATTTTTAATGAAAAAATAAAAAAAAATCAAATGGATTAATATTATTCCAAATACTCCTTAATTTTAATTTTTTTTTAAACATTATGATGTTTGAGCATGTTGTTTTTTATTTATGTAATTTCAGAATTTATTCCTATAAATATCTATTTTAATGACATGGCTTCTTGGGTTTTTTAAACCCATATTTCCAAATAAGTTCTTTATTAAAGAGATTTTATTCTCATAATATAGTAATTTCAAACTATATTATTAAAGAATATTAAAATTTTTTAAGAAAATGACTATTATTATTATTATAGATTTTCTGGATAAAAGTTAACTTTAAATTAATTAATGTAAGATTTATTTAAATTATTAACAAAATAATTAGTTAATTAGCTAATGAACCAAACAAATAAAAATAATAGAAAATTAGTGAAATTTTATTTAAAAAAATAACGAAAATAGTAATTTTTTAAACTTCAGTAAATTTAGAAAAATTACAGAAGTTGTGTCATAGAATGAAATAGACTTCTGTCTTTTCTTTATTATTGTTGATATAATTTGAGAAATAAGTTGATTTTGAATAATTACCAAATAGTCCTAAAAGTTGCTAGATGATGCATTGGATGTTCAAGAATCATATATCCTTGATTCCTTGCGGTCTTATACAGGAATTGCAATAAATAGAATACCCGCGAAAAACATTATATTTAAAATTGATTAATATTCTCAATATTCAAACTCGTCTTAAATTTGATTAAAATTTATTCTCAAAACTCGAATTCATTCCAAACTCAATTATTGTTACCCGAAAAATATATGTACTTGTTTAATTTTATATTTTTTAATTAAAAATTTACATAAAAATTTATTTTTATTAATTTATATTTTAAAAATTTAATAATTTCATAAAATATTTTATTTGTATTTTATATAAAATAAAATATATAAAAGTTTATAATTATTATTATGAAAAATATATATTTTATATTTAATTAAATATTTATCTTAAATAACAGATATCCAAGATGTATGATTTAAACTCAATCCAAACTCGTCACATGGGTTAAATTATAAATCTAAGCTTATTTTAAACCTAATTATATACTAAAACTTATCCGATTAAAATTCAATTATATCAGATACCCATAAAACTTAATCGATTGCCGTCTCTAATTTCATAATAGAAAACTGCCAATGGCAAATGTTGGAAAGGTTTAGCTCCTTAAACGTAGAGGAGTCGAGCTAGGACAATAAGTTAGGCCCAAATTATTAGGCTCAGGCAAACTTTTATTTTTATGTTTTTTTAAGGTCATAATTCATTAATGGGTTTGTAAACATTACAAAGAAGGGCAATAAACCCAAATACAAGTAACACAATCAAAAGACACCCGTCCCACATAGCAAAAAACCTATTGCTCACATCTGAAGAACTTGGAAGGGGTGGCACTAACTTGCAGTCTTGAATCCAGTGCAGAGAAGAGGTTGAACGCCGATCACTAAAAGCACCGAGCCACAGCAGCCAGGAAAGAAAATGACAAATGGAGGTCAAGGGAGGAAGAGCCTATCCATAGAATGCATAAGAGCTAAAGAAGCTCTGCAATAGCTAAAGCCCCACACCAAAAAGTCCCTATGCCATCTGTAAGGTCAAAATAACTAGATTTGAACAAAGGGAAGAAAAAGGGCAGCGACAGAGCCTCATTGCTCTTAGGCTTTGAGGGATTAGATTAATGGCGGATTTAGAAAAAAATTTTTCTGCAGTTAATATGTAAGTAAATTGTACAATATGTTTATTATACTAAAAAAATAATATATGAATACTCATATAAAAATAATTAAGTGTTAAATTTAGAAAATAATTAAATTTTAAAAAATAATGCACATCTTTTATGGATAATCGAACACATAATAATTGACTCAATATATGAACATGAATTAATTTCAAATTAATAAAAAAATATTTTTTAGTAAAAATATATTTTATATTAAAAAAGAGTATTCAATATTTAAATTTATAGAAAGTTAATTTAAATAAATATATAAATATATAGGAGAAATTTAAAAAAAAGAGAGGGTCAATTGACCCCTCTTTTATCACAGTAAACTTGCCACTATATTGGATACTTAGAGGAAGAAATCGATACTGTACCCAAAAGACACCGCACTACATAGAACCCATTAACCCTTAGACCTAGCAGCCCAAATATCACAAACATAACATAACAAAAAGAAAAGAAAAAAAAAAAGAAATCAGATCCCAAGCCCCTCATCGTAGCTTAGAAGCTCTGGGCTAAAGAAAAGCATAGGTTGTCGAGTCCCTCTCCCTTGAAGATTAGCCTATGTCCAAAGAAAATAAAATAAACAACTATACACAAACCTACATGGAGGTGAGGAAGGAGAACACACTCTTCGTGTTGGGTTAAAAAAAGTCGACCGTTGTTCAGATGGAATAAAGGTAGGCTACTGAAAACGATAAGAAAGAACGAAGGCACCCTTGATTAAAAAAAAAAAAAAAAAAAAAAAAAAAAAAAATATATATATATATATATATATATATAAAGAGAAACTTCTCTCTTTAAAACTTGGAGAGAGAAGCTTAACTTTTGATTTTGACTCATTAGGCTTGGACAAGTTTAGCGTCATTTAGCCATAATCAACATAAATGGTGAGATCGATTGATGCATTAGTTTAAGAAACTAAATTAAATAAATTAAAATTTATAGCAAATCAAATCACTCAAATTGAATTAGAGATCAATTTATCGGTTTGAATTTCATAAAGCTTATTTAGGCCATGTGCAGCCTATAGTGTAGTGTGCAGGTTTTAATCAAACTGCCGATTCGATTTGATTTCAAACCAATGGATCAAAATGATTTCATGATATCTTGAGCCTAAACCAAAGCATGGAGGGACGGTTTAGATTTGGTTTAATAATGGTTTTGATTTTGATAGATTTTGGTCTGGGTTTCGATTTCGAATCGGATTGTGACCACCCCTAAATTTGGGTAATATATACCTAATATGTAAAATCCAAATCCGATCTAAACTCATTACGAGTATTAAATTTTAAATCCGAACCTATCTTAAACCTATTCAAACTCATCCTATTACAATTTAATCAGATCGAGTACTTGCAAAACTCCAACCCATTGTCATTCCTAGTGCTATAGTGCCAAACTGCCAATTGCAAATCATGGAAAGGCTTAGCTCCTCAAACTTAGAGGAGCCGAGCTAGAGCAAGAAGTTAGGCCCAAATTATTAGGCTCAGGCAAGCTTTTTATTTTTATTTTCTTTTAAGGTCATAATTCATTAATGGGCTTGTAAACATTACAAAGAAGGGCATTAAATCCAAATACAAGTAACACAATTAAAAGCCACCTGGCCCACATAGAAAAGAACCTATTGTCCACATCTGAAGAATTTGGAACGAGCGGCACCAACTAGCAGTCTTGAATCCAGTGCAGAGGTTGAACTCCGATCACTAGAAGCACCGAGCCACAGCAGGCAGGAAAGAAAACGACAAATGGAGCTCAAGGGAGGAAGAGCCTATCCATGGAACACATAAGAGCTAAGGAATCTTTTAAACAGCTAAACCCCCACACCAAAACATTCCCCTAGGCTATCTGTGTAGATCCGAGCAAAGGGAAGAAAAAGGGGCAGTGGGCAGAGCTTTTTTGCTCTCTAGCTTTGAGGACTAAATCAGTGAAAGATATAGAAATAAAATTTTACACGATCATTATATAAGTAAATTGTATAATATATTCACTACATTAAAAAATAATGTATGAATATTTACATAAAAATAATTAAATTTTAAATTTAAAAAGATGAAATGTGTACCTTTATAGTGAAGTTATATCTCAAATATATAATAATTTGCTCAGTCTATAAATGTCCATTGATTTTTCATTAAGAAAAAATATATTTTTTATTAAAAAAAAGTTTAATAATTAAATTTATGAGGAATTAATTTAAATAAATATATAAAAAAAATTAAAAAAAAGTTAATTAACCCCTCTTTTATTATAGTAAATTCACCACCGGACTGGATTGCTAGAGGAATACATTGGTATCGTCCCTAGGAAATACCTCATCACATAGAACCGTTAACCCTTAGATCCAACAATCCAAATATCACAAACATAGGAAAAAGAGGAAAAAAAAAAGTCAAACGAAAAAAAAAAAAATCAAATGGAATTCTCACTAAATACAAAGGCCATGTCAAAATACAAGATGGGAAAATCAAAGAACAATTGGAAAGAAAATGATAGCAGAATCAAACTAAACAAACAGAAAAGAATTTTTTACATATTAACAAAAATGTTTCAGCCCTGTGATCGTTTGCCAGAAAGGCTAATAGAGCTGACTTTCATGGGGGTTGCCACCACCAGTGGAGCTTCTGGGGAGTCACTAACTGCGTAATTGTCATGCATGAATCGACTTTCGACTATGGACTCGTCCTTCAACACAATCTTATAACAATAACAGCTCTTAAGGCCTCGCTGATTCCGGTAGCATTCATGTGCACTATTCTTCACCTGCTGAAAATCCCATATCACACTGAACTTGCCCACTGTGGCAACTAGGTGTCTTTCTTGTTTCCCATTCTCAGTGACCTAAAGAAAAGTCAAATGTGAGATAAATGCAGTTAAGCGTGGAAGATAAAAAATAACAAGCATTGAAAACTGAGGATACCTGGCAATAGCTTTGTATAAAGGGTTAATACAAATAAAAAATTGTTGTTAACATATACTTAACTCGAGCTATTTCACCATTTATATGGTAGGAAATCAATAAACATACCCAAAGGGCACACATGATAATACAGAGTTTTGAAAATGTGATCAGAACATTTCATCAACTGCATTGCAGTCATTTTAATTTAATATTTATGCAAGTGATAACTTTGTTATCAGACACCAGATTCTCATTGGTAACTTCATTCCAGGACTAAGAAAATTGGATGACATGAGCTGAAATGTTGGTTTCAAATAAACTCAAGTACATTTTTTTGAAAAAATTAGAAAAAGGAACAGTAATTGGAAGGAAAAAAAGGGAAGAAGAAGAAGATGCCGATGCTGATTATACGAACAGTTTCTAAAACAAAAGCTTTCTCAATTACGATGAAAAGTACATTAATTGAATAATGGCATGTCCAAAACCAAATCTAAAGCAGAATGGTCTCTAATGCGACAGCAATTGCACAAGCAATGCTAGAATAGTTTATGCCAACTGCTAGTACCACAGAAGAAATCAAAATTTAACTGCTAGAAAGCCACATTCTATACACAAATTTCAGGCCTTTTCTCCTCCTTTTAAATGTGAAATGCTCGTTACAACAAATATGATTATGCATCTATTGCTCATGCTGGTTACTAGCAAATCTAACAAAAGTGAACCGCTTTCTCCAGCAAGATAATTAATGTGGCTCTTTACAGAAACATTTACTAACTATATTTGATATGTCAAATAATTGTCTTGAATTTAAATCATTTAACTATTTTGAATGCAATTTTCACAAAAATATATATGATGACCCTTAGATTGAAACAGTTGTAATATTGAATAAAATTGGGTTGAGGCTTTCAATACATGATAATCTGAAACCTCATAGCATGATAATCAGCTTCATAAATGCATTTACTTGTTCCAAAAGATGAAGCATTCAATGTTCAAAAATAAATAAAACACATAGATACCAGCTACATTCAACAAAACTCAACGAAGGCTTAATCCAAGCTAGTTGGGACACAGAATCAGCAAAATAATGTAAAATTCATTATAAACTTCACCGGACACGGGTATTTATATATTGAAAAAATCAAAATTAAATTGAACAAGACTGCAATCAACAAATTAACAGTAACTACCACACAACAGACGACCAAGAAGTAATATGCATTCAACACCATGCAAGACATAATGTACTTCTCCAAAAATTGGAAAAGAAAGAACACCCTTGTAGAGAAAAGGATATGAGTTCTTACCCATGAGAAATGACCACCATGAAATTTATTATTCACACCAGCCAAGTGTGAATCCAGAGGAGTCAGCTTCAACAATCTCGGAGCTGGTATCTTATTTCCCATTCGACCACTAAATCCAGTCTTAGTCTTGCCATCTTTATCCGTAAACAGAGTGCAAATAAGAACCAAATATGTGTCTGTTGTCCCCAATACCCACTTCCCGTCATATGTAACATCCACATAAGTAATAGGCGAGCCAAGCCCAGGAAAAGCTGTCTTAGCCTGCCTCATTGATGTCCTTGAATACAACCTAATCTTGCCATCAAGTGACCCAACAACAATAGATCCATCGCCTGTACTTGCAAAGCATTGAAAATTAGTCCCTCTTGAGAACTGATGCCCCTGACTCCAATGCAAAACTGGCGATTCACTCGACGAGTGGAGTGCTCTGGTACTCTCGGTTTTCTCCTGGGGTTCACGGTTTGCGAGAAATCTAGCCCAAAAGTCAAAATGGGCTAAAACTTCCCGGACAAAAATTGGACAAACCACTCAATAGATTTTGGTGTTCTTGATGTCTATGGAAAGCTCTCGAGGTGTAGATGGGTTTAGACACAAGAGCCGACTCAATCGGTGGCCGGATCGGCCGGATTTCGGCTAGGAAGACGAAGCAGCGCTCTTGCAGATCGCCGCCGTGGACGCTAGCTGCCTGTGTCGTGGCCGCGAGTCGGCGGGAGGAGGTAGAGGCGGCTAGCCGGCGAGGGGAAGTGGGAGGAGAGAGAAAATGGGAGAGAGAGAGAGAGGAAGGAGAACGCGCGTGGGAGAGGAGAAGAAGAAGAAAAAGGAGCAGGCCCGATTAGGCCGGTCCGGTTCGATTTGGCCGATTCGATTCAGGATATAAAATTTTGAATTTTTACTCTGCCTTGGGACCGAAAACGAGGCCCAAAAATTCCAAAAAAATTCTAGAAAACTCAGAAAAATTCGTAGACTCCAAATATATTTTTAGTTTTGCCACGTGGTCTTTAAATTAATTTTTAAAAATCATCAAAGTTTTATATTTTCGGGAAATCAAACCCGATTTCGAAAATCCGAAAAATTTCAAATAATTTCCTAAAATTTAAATAAAATAAAAATATTAATATTACTCATAAAATAATACATTTAAAATTTGGGGTGTTACACATATCTCCCAAACACTTTCACAGGCTTTACCCACTTTTATTCTCTTAAGTGTTTCCTTTACTTCTAAAGATCTAATCTTTCTACTATAATTCACATTCTTTTCTATCGTTCTATAGTCTATATTCATGCTATTACCATTTTGACTATTATTAAAGAGATGATTAAAATAATTTCTCCATCTTTCTTTAATGTCTTCATCTTTCACCAACACTTTTCCTTCTTTATCCTTAATGCACCTAACTTGATTGAGATCTTGACATTTTCTTTCTCTCCTCCTTGCTAATCTATAAATATCTTTCTCCCCTTCTTTAGTTCCAAGTTTCTCATATAACTTTTCAAAGGCCTGTGCTTTTGCTTGACTAACTGCCTTTTTTGCCTCTTTCTTTGCTATCTTATACTGTTCATATGCCTCATTATTATCACATTTAGGTAATTTCTTATACCATTCTCTTTTTCTCTTTACTGCCTTTTGTACTTCCTCATTCCACCACCATCTCTCTTTTGAAGGTGGTCCATGTCCTTTAGACTCCCCAAGTACTTTTCTAGCTACTTCTCTAATTTTTTATGCCATCTGTATCCATATATCATTTGCCTCCATATTCAGCTTCCATGCTTCGGACTCGAGAAGCTCATTTTTGAACTTCACTTGCTTTACTCCTTTGAACTCCCACCACTTTGTTTGAGCTACACTATTTCTTCTGACCTTACTTGAATTGTTCCTAAACTTGACATCCAAGACCACTAACCGATGTTGACTTGTTAAAACCTCTCCTGGAATGACCTTGCAATCCTTGCATAGAGCTCTATTTGTCTTCCTGGTTAAGAGGAAGTCGATTTGGCTTCTATGTTGCCCACTTTTAAAAGTCACAAAATGTGACTCTCTTTTTATAAAATAGGTATTTGCTAGTATTAGGTCGTATGCCATAGTAAAATCCAGGATGCTTTTTCCTTCCTCATTTCGACTGCCAAAATCAAAACCTCCATGAACATTCTCATAGCCTTGCCTATCACTTCCTACATGTCCATTCAAATCTCCATCAATGAAAATATTCTCTTCATTTGGTATGTTTTGCATTAAATCATCCATATCTTCCCAAAACCTTTGTTTACTCTCACTATCTAGTCCTATTTGTGGGGCATAAGCACTAACTACATTTATTATTTTTCCTTCTAGTACTAGCTTTACTAGTATAATTCTATCTCCTACTCTTTTCACAGCTATTACAGTGTCTTTCAATGTCTTGTTTATGATTATGCCCACTCTGTTCTTATTTCTCTCCTTTCTGGTAAACCACAGTTTGTACCCTGAATTACCCATTTCTTTGCTTTTCTCTCCTACCCATTTAGTCTCCTGAATGCAAGCAATATTCACCCTTCTCCTTTCCAAGGTGTCCACAAGCTCCATTAATTTTCCTGTAAGTGATCCAACATTCTAAGTACCAACCCTGATCCTCCTCCTATCCTGTTCCTTCCTAATTGGTCGCCTTTTATGATATCTTCTATTGTTTTCTATGTCTATCTTGTATTCTGTTTCACTATTTGTTCTACTGTCTATCCTATGGACTAACTTCTTTACCCACACCCATCCATGATGTGGGAACCCTTGCTCACTTAACACCACACCCGGGCGCCGGCATAGCGCGTCGCTTTCGGTGAACGCCCTACACCCTTGCATATTTCTCACTACACCCGGGCTCCGATGTAGCGTGTCGTTAGTAGAGGACGCCCCAACGTTTATATCATTTGAATTCATATCATAAAGTGTGACGAAATTTTTACGCTGGTTGTCACCTACCGCAACCCTCCTCTTTTATCCGGGCTTGGGACCGGCTAAGCGCAAACTACTTAGGCGGAGTTATCAATCCTATGCCAATTCAAGATAAATTCACTGCTATTATCAATCGTGTGAAACTTAAAATTTGAACAGCATCCAAAACTTGAACGTTCTAATAGCAATATATTCTTTGCCAGTTGAAGATAAATTCCACCAATTATTTCAACTCTGCAACACTTCAAATTAAATTAAGGGTTGAGATTTCTAAGTTAAGTCATCAAAGTATCATCTATATATGGATTTACTAATTGATCTTCATCCCTCTGTTCCTTTTTTATGTCAGAAATTAATTTGGCACGCGATGAAGGAGCGTTCGTTAGAGGTGTTTGAGAGCTGGCCCAGGACTTGAAGGGGTGGAAATACAGCGAAGTTTAGGAAGTTGGTCATGGCACACTAGGAGAAGCCAAGTATAATTATTATTATGAATAAAGATCATAATCTCCACTAGTGTACAAATATATATATATATATATATATATATATATATATATATATATATATATATATATAATCATTATGAATGAAATAAAAAATTGAGGTAAATTAAAATTTCGATAAACTATTATGTCTCCGATGATATGCTTACTTCTATTTTTTATATAAGTTAAGGAGATGTAATTAATATAGTTAAAATAATAAATTTTATTTATTAATTTTTTTAATATACTCTTTATTTATATTGTTTAATTAAAAATTAAGTAATTTATGTTACTAAATATTTTGATCTATTAATTTTAAAAAAAAAAATCTTATCGCGTTTTGTCACCTCTATACAGAAAATATTTTTTTGCAAAAAAACAAGAGGTTGAAGCGTAAAACCATAATTCTTTATTCAATTTTAAGGTCCAAAATTTGAAAATATATAAAATTTTATTTAAATTTTTAAAATTTTGAAAACTTGTTGTAATTTTATTTAATTTTTTTTTGACATATTCTTCCTTGTTATTTTCTAGCCGATCAAACCTTCCCAATACCATCAATCACTTCTAAATTTTATTTTGATATCCTTAGTGTATTAAAATTTTTAGTCATTTGATAAAATTGAATGGTTTAAGTCACGCTTTCTCTTTCCTCACTTAATAACCAAATCTATCATTATTTGATTTTCAAAATAAATTATGAAAGAATTGATAAATATGGTAATATTAAATTTTCAATAGAGTTTAAAATTTGACTGATGAAAATTGAATAAAATTTTAACAAATTTTAGAAATTTGGTTATTTTTGCTAAGATTTAACCATTTGAATTAAATTATCAAAACACAACAAGATTTGACTTTTTTTTTTTAATCATGTCAATTATTTTTGAAACGAATAGATTTTAGACCTAATGCACCTTTACGCCCCCTAACTTTTATCCAAAAAGATGTATTTAGCCTATATTTTACTCTTTCAATAAGAATATATTAATAAATTAATAAATTAATTATAATTAAAAAAAAGTGACCTGTAATTTAAAATAAATTAAAAAAATATAAGTCTGTGAGCTGAGGGAGTAATTGGAAGCGAATAAATAAAAATTGTTTGATAAAATCATCTCATCATAATGATAATATAGTTGATGATTGTTGATCAGTTAATAAAGCTTTTATATTTGTGTTGTCTTCCTAAATCTGTGTGTATTTATTTTTAATGAAAAAAAAAAATCAATGGATTAATATTATTCCAAATACTCCTTAATTTTAATTTTTTTTTAACATTATGATGTTTGAGCATGTTGTTTTTTATTTATGTAATTTCAGAATTTATTCCTATAAATATCTATTTTCATAATATAGTAATTCAAACTATATTATTAAAGAATATTAAATTTTTTAAGAAAATGACTATTATTATTATAGATTTTGTGGATAAAAGTTAACTTTAAATTAATTAATGTAAGATTTATTTAAATTATTAACAAAATAATTAGTTAATTAGCTGATGAAGCAAACAAATAAAAATAATAGAAAATTAGTGAAATTTTAGTTAAAAAAAATAACGAAAATAGTAATTTTTTAAAATTCATTAAATTTAGAAAATTACAGAAGTTGTGTCATAGAATGAAATAGACTTCTGTCTTTTCTTTATTATTGTTGATATAATTTGAGAAATAAGTTGATTTTGAATAATTACCAAATAGTCCTAAAAGTTGCTAGATGATGCATTGGATGTTCAAGAATCATATATCCTTGATTCCTTGCAGTTTTATATAGGAACAGCAATAGATAGGGTACCTACGAAAAATATCATATTTAAAACCGATTAATATTCTCAACACTCAAACTCGTCTTAAATCTGATTAAAATTTATTCTCAAAACTCGAATCCATTCCAAACTCGATTATTATTATCCGAAAAATATATGAACCTGTTTGATTTTATATTTTTTAATTAAAAATTTACATAAAAATTTATTTTTATTAATTTATATTTTAAAAATTTAATAATTTCATAAAATATTTTAATTATATTTTATATAAAATAAAAAATATAAAAATTTATAATTATTATTATGAAAAATATATATTTTATATTTAATTAAATATTTATCTTAATATATTTAAATAACAGATATTTAAGATGTAAAATTTAAACTCAAACCAAACTCGTTACATATATTAAATTTTAAATATAAACTTATTTCAAATCTAATTATATACTAAAACTTAATCTATTACCATCCCTAATTCTATAATAGAAAACTGCCAATTGCAAATCTTGGAAAGGTTTAGCTCCTTAAACGTAGAGGAGTCGAGCTAGGACAATAAGTTAGGGCCCAAATTATTAGGCTCAGGCAAGCTTTTATTTTTATGTTTTTTTAAGGTCATAATTCATTAATGGGTTTGTAAACATTACAAAGAAGGGCAATAAACCCAAATACAAGTAACACAATCAAAAGACACCCGGCCCACATAGAAAAAAACCTATTGCTTGCATCTGAAGAACTTGGAAGGGGTGGCACTAACTTGCAGTCTTGAATCCAGTGCAGAGAAGAGGTTGAACGCCGATCACTAAAAGCACCGAGCCACAGCAGCCGGGAAAGAAAATGACAAATGGAGGTCAAGGGAGGAAGAGCCTATCCATAGAACACATAAGAGCTAAGGAATCTTTTAAACAGCTAAACCCCCACACCAAAACATTCCCCTAGGCTATCTGTGTAGATCTGAGCAAAGGGAAGAAAAACGGGCAGTGGGCAGAGCTTTTTTGCTCTCTAGCTTTGAGGACTAAATCAGTGAAAGATCTAGAAATAAAATTTTACACGATCATTATATAAGTAAATCGTATAATATGTTCACTACATTAAAAAATAATGTATGAATATTTACATAAAAATAATTAAATTTTAAATTTAAAAAGATGAAATGCGTATCTTTATAGTGAAGTTACACATATATCTCAAATATATAATAATTTGCTCAGTATATAAATGTCCATTGATTTTTCATTAAGAAAAAATATATTTTTTATTAAAAAAAAAGTTAATAATTAAATTTATGAGAAATTAATTTAAATAAATATATAAAAAAATTAAAAAAAAGTTAATTAACCCCTCTTTTATTATAGTAAATTCACCACTGGACTGGATTGCTAGAGGAATACATTGCTATCGTCCCTAGGAAATACCTCATCACATAGAACCGTTAACCCTTAGATCCAACAATCCAAATATCACAAACATATGAAAAAGATGAAAAAAAAAGTCAAACGAAAAAAAAAAAGTCAAATGGAATTCTCACTAAATACAAAGGCCATGTCAAAACACAAGATGGGAAAATCAAAGAACAATTGGAAAGAAAATGATAGCAGAATCAAACTAAACAAACAGAAAAGAATTTTTTACAGATTAACAAAAATGTTTCAGCCCTGTGATCGTTTGCCAGAAAGGCTAATAGAGCTGACTTTCATGGGGGTTGCCACCACCAGTGGAGCTTCTGGGGAGTCACTAACTGCGTAATTGTCATGCATGAATCGACTTTCGACTATGGAATCGTCCTTCAACACAATCTTATAACAATAACAGCTCTTAAGGCCTCGCTGATTCCGGTAGCATTCATGTGCACTATTCTTCACCTGCTGAAAATCCCATATCACACTGAACTTGCCCACTGTGGCAACTAGGTGTCTTTCTTGTTTCCCATTCTCAGTGACCTAAAGACAAAGTCAAATGTGAGATAAATCCAGTTAAGCGTGGAAGATAAAAAATAACAAGCATTGAAAACTGAGGATACCTGGCAATAGCTTTGTATAAAGGGTTAATACAAATAAAAACTTGTTGTTAACATATACTTAACTCGAGCTATTTCACCATTTATATGGTAGGAAATCAATAAACATACCCAAAGGGCACACATGATAATACAGAGTTTTGAAAATGTGATCAGAACATTTCATCAACTGCATTGCAATCATTTTAATTTAATATTTATGCAAGTGATAACTTTGTTATCAGACACCAGATTCTCATTGGTAACTTCATTCCAGGACTAAGAAAATTGGATGACATGAGCTGAAATGTTGGTTTCAAATAAAATCAAGTACATTTTTTTGAAAAAATTAGAAAAAGGAACAGTAATTGGAAGGAAAAAAAGGGAAGAAGAAGAAGATGCCGAAGCTGATTATACGAACAGTTTCTAAAACAAAGGCTTTCTCAATTACGATGAAAAGTACATTAATTGAATAATGGCATGTCCAAAACCAAATCTAAAGCAGAATGGTCTCTAATGCGACAGCAATTGCACAAGCAATGCTAGAATAGTTTATGCCAACTGCTAGTACCACAGAAGAAATCAAAATTTAACTGCTAGAAAGCCACATTCTATACACAAATTTCAGGCCTTTTCTCCTCCTTTTGAATGTGAAATGCTGGTTACAACAAATATGATTATGCATCTATTGCTCATGCTGGTTACTAGCAAATCTAACAAAAGTGAACCGCTTTCTCCAGCAAGATAATTAATGTTGCTCTTTACAGAAACATTTACTAACTATATTTGATATGTCAAATAATTGTCTTGAATTTAAATCATTTAACTATTTTGAATGCAATTTTCACAAAAATATATATGATGACCCTTAGATTGAAACAGTTGTAATATTGAATAAAATTGGATTGAGGCTTTCAATACATGATAATCTGAAACCTCATAGCATGATAACCAGCTTCATAAATGCATTTACTTGTTCCAAAAGATGAAGCATTCAATGTTCATAAATAAATAAAACACATAGATACCAGCTACATTCAACAAAACTCAACGAAGGCTTAATCCAAGCTAGTTGGGACACAGAATCAGCAAAATAATGTAAAATTCATTATAAACTTCACCGGACACGGGTATTTATATATTGAAAAAATCAAAATTAAATTGAACAAGACTGCAATCAACAAATTAACAGTAACTACCACACAACAGACGACCAAGAAGTAATATGCATTCAACACCATGCAAGACATAATGTACTTCTCCAAAAATTGGAAAAGAAAGAACACCCTTGTAGAGAAAAGAATATGAGTTCTTACCCATGAGAAATGACCACCATGAAATTTATTATTCACACCAGCCAAGTGTGAATCCAGAGGAGTCAGCTTCAACAATCTCGGAGCTGGTATCTTATTTCCCATTCGACCACTAAATCCAGTCTTAGTCTTGCCATCTTTATCCGTAAACAGAGTGCAAATAAGAACCAAATATGTGTCTGTTGTCCCCAATACCCACTTCCCGTCATATGTAACATCCACATGAGTAATAGGCGAGCCAAGCCCAGGAAAAGCTGTCTTAGCCTGCCTCATTGATGTCCTTGAATACAACCTAATCTTGCCATCAAGTGACCCAACAACAATAGATCCATCGCCTGTACTTGCAAAGCATTGAAAATTAGTCCCTCTTGAGAACTGATGCCCCTGACTCCAATGCAAAACTGGCGATTCACCACCAATACTCTGCACAATCCCTTTCTTATCTCTAATATCCCATTGACATAACCTATTATCATCCAAACCCAGAAAGGTACTCTCTGATGGGTCCAACTGAGACCCTTTAGTATCGTTTGTTATATCCCTCATTGTAATCTCAGTCCCATCTTTTCCGAACTTCCACCCTGTCACAATCTTTCCTGTCTCGATATCAAGCTGCTGAATCCCTGTTGAATGTGGCTTCCCTTCCTTTAATGGACTCATTAACATCATATTCGTCTCTGCCCTCATAAGCATTGCCTTTTTTGGAGTAGATTGCTCCGAAATAGTCCCACTTCTATCGTCAAACTTCACACAAATGCCCTTCCCATGAATACCCTTACGATAATTCCTATAAACTTGAACACCCAAATCATTAACCAAGAAACTATTATTCAAAGCACCTAAAGTCAAGCTCTGCACACCCCCATTAGCGGCCTCCTCAAACTCCTCTATCAAATCCTGATTTACACGCACAGGTGTACTTTTGCCAGACGCAGTATCACCCTCGGCATCTTCCCACATTGTATCATCGGCAATTTCTGGCTTAACCCAGCCAATAAATTCCTTCCCATAAACCTTAATCTTATTCTCTTCAGTGGCTTCAAGCCCATAAACATTCTCAAACAGACAATCCTGAAATTGGGTCAAAAATTTTCTATACTCCTCGTCAGTGAAAAATTTCAACGCCCAGACTCCATTGTTAACAAAATCGACACGCCTTTGATCCCCAAACATCTTCAATTGCATTTCCGTGGAAACTCTAGCCCTAACTTTGGACCCAACTATTACAATCCAGAAGTAGCTATCTCCGCCGTGAGAATCCTCTTCTTGATCAGAATCATCATTACCTTCGATTTTACAGGTCTTGACGAAATTGTAAGAAGTGAGCTTATCGGAGACAACCCACTTGGCGGCAGGCGTGTTGCCACCGATATGGAGATAAAGCTTGACGGGGCGATTAGTAAGGGCATGTTGGGAATTTGGGTATTTGAGTTTTAGGAATTTGAGTTTGGTATCTATTTCTTCTAGAGCTTTTCTGGACGAGGTTGAAGAGGTGCTTTGAGGGGTCTCTTGGCGCTCTATGGCGTCGTAATGGACTTCTTCCTCCTCCTCCGATAGGTAATCTGATTCAGAGTCAGAGAGGTCTTCACCTTCGCGGCTTAGGGAGGTGCCCATAAGAGAGAGAGAGTGAGAGAGAAATGTGGGAGTTTGGAGAAATGATTGCAATTTCAGATTTCAGAGTTCATGAGAGATTGTGTTGAGTGATTGATGGAGGGAGAGGCAGTTACATTTTCATTTTTATAGCAGATTTTGTCACCGGCTATCACCGGTTTCAACTTTCTTCTGTTTATAATTTTTTATTGTTTCTTTCCAGTTGTTTTTATGATAAATTTTATAATTAATTTATTTTAACAGAAAAAAATTTTAATTTTATAAAATTTAATAATTAATTTATAAATCTTACTTAAAGTAATAATTTATTTCATAAAGTAACTATTTCATGCAAAAATATATTAAATGGATTAAAATAAATTATATAATTTTTTATAATATTATTTATTTCAATAATTCAATTAATTGTTATTATTTAAAAATATATTTTATTATATTATTTAATAAGAATATTTAATTATTATTTTTTAATAAAAACGTTAATTTTATTTTATTTAAAAAAAATAAAAAGAGGGAATGTTAAACTCTCTCCGGTAATAAGTAACATTGAACGAGCGTCCCGCGCTCTCCGCTTTACTTCGTATCGAAGAAAATAGCGAGGAGATGCCAGCTGTCATCAGGTGTAGGCGCGGTGTTTGAATCGTGTCACAAGATAACTGATTTATATTCTTATAGGAAAAGAATGCTTTAAATGCAGATCCTCTTTAAAAATGTTTTTTTTTTATGTCTATTAATTTTTTTTTATAAATTATAATTTAATATCAAAAATTTATTTGTAGGGTTTGCTTGGCGTTATTATTTAAATTGTTATTTTAAATATATTAATTAAGAAGTATTAAATAATTTAAAATTAAATTTATAAATTTTAATTATAAAATATTAAAATAATAAAATAAATTTTTTAAATTATTTTTTTAATAACATTTAAAATGAAATTTTTATTAAAAAAAGTCATTTGAGTCCTCAAGCCTTAGTATCAGGCAAACACTTGATCTATATAAATTTAAGAAGAAACAATTTAATCATAATATTTGAATAAATTTACAAATTAATTTGTGCCATGTTTGGATAGTGAAAACAGGAAAGAAGGAAAATAATTAGAGAAAAAATGATTTTAAAAAAATATTTTCTTTTATTTAGATAAGAGAGAAAATAAAAAAAGAAGAAAATAAGAAATAAAAAAAAATAGACTTGTACTTAAAGAGATTATATATCTACTTCTATTTTTAGTCATTTATTTCTTTTTTTATTTTTTATTTTTAACTCATCCAAACATGAGAAGGAAAAATAAAGAATGAAAAAAAAATTCCTTCTTTTATTTTTCTTTCTCTTCCAAAATTTATTCAAATATAGTGTTACCATTAAATTAAAAAATTTTAAATTTAAATTATAATTATTAAAAATATAAATTAATTATTTTAATGTCTTTAAAAATTTTGATTAATTATAAAATTATCTACATATTTTATAAATTTATCCTTAAATATTATAACTATTTATAAGTAAGCAGTTATAATTTTGTAAATTTTAATTTGTTATTATTATTTTAATTATATATATATATATATATTCATATATTATATTATATTGTTATATAAAAAAAATAAAATATGAAGACATAAGTTGCTAATAAAATAAAATATTAGAGGCTAACTTATTTTTAAATTAAAAATAAAGTTAAATACATTTTGATTATTTTTATTAAATTAATGATTATTTTAATAACAGATATTGACTTGTAGGTTTATTAAAATGTGAAGAATTAAATTATTTAATATTAAAACTATAAAAATTAAGTTGAAAGTTTAATCAAATCTAAAGGACTAAATTTTCTATAAAATAGAAATTAAATTATTTTTATATTAAAAATAAAATTAATGACATTTTTATCATTTTTGTTGTACTTAATAGTAACTTAATAAAAATTCTAATGATAGAGATATTAACTTATAAGTTTATTAAAATATTAAAAATTAAATTACTTAATTTTAAAATTATAAAAATTAAAATGATAGAATTTAAATAAATCTCAAAGATTAAATTATTATTTACCTTTATATTTTTAATTAATGTATTTTAAGCTTAGCCTGATTTCTTTTGGTTAAAATTATATCATTTTTATTTGATAAGTGTAAGTTTGACTGCCACCGCTCTAATTCTCTATAAATAAATAAATATATATATTAAAAAATTATTAATTATTAATTATTAAAAAAGTTAGACCACTTAAAATTACCCAATCCCTCTATAAAAAATTAATGTCTTTAAAAAAAATTAATAATTAAAAAATATTTAGACCACTGAAAATTGTTTTTATGCTGCTTTTTCTCTTAGCGCGGATAATTACAATAATTAATTAATAAATTATTTCATTAATATTTTAATGAAAATATAATTTTATCCTATATTTTAATAAATCTATATTTATTAAACCGAATATAAAATGAAAGTAAACATTAAAAATATAGATACTTCTATATTTTATTAGGTTTTTTTTGATATTTCCTACTATCTCCCCCTTTTATCTTGAAATATATTAAAAACATTGCTTCTTAATTTTTTGTACATATTTTAATGTTTATCTTTATTTTAATTTATTTTTATTTTTATTAATACAACCTCTTTGACAGAATAAAAAATTATACCCTTCTCCTTGTACATATTGCTTTACAATTCATTCCTTGGATTGAAGTTTCGAGATCCATTTGCAAATTTATGTTGCGGTATTATTATATCAAATAATTTTTAATAAAAATTATTCATAATAATTTCCAGTAGAAGATCCCAATAATATAAGAATCATTAGAAATAATAATTTTTATAAAAGAAAATTTAATTTAAGTTATAAACACATAATTTTACTGTCACTTCCATGTAAAAAAACATAATAATTTAATTTTTTTCCTTAATATGATTCTAATATAAATTGCTACATAGTGCTTATGAAGTAAATATATTTTTTGTAATATAAAAATAAAAAATTAAAACATTTTTTTTAAATTGAATATAAATAAAAATAATTTGTATTTAACTTATTTTATCTTTTTTCATGATATATATATATTCCCTTAAGCAATCTAAGAAGGGGTGAATTGGGTTCTAATTAAAAATTTTGGAAAAGATAGTAAGAAGAAAATTTTAAGGAGAAGGAAGAGAAGGGAAAAATTGCACACAAAAATTTAAAGATGTTTGACTATTCTAAACCTACGTTCTATTCTCAATGTCTTCCTTGAGTCACTCTACAATTCATTCTTCAGGTGCATATTAAACTTCTTACACAATTTTGAGAGCAAACCCTAGCTCTCTTACAATTACTTTTTAATCAAAGAGTAATTAATACTCTGCAACACTCTTGAAAACAATTAATACACTCAATAACCTTACTTTCAATCTCAGAACACTTAAAAAACTTATAATTGAAACAAACTCTCAAAGAATTAAATGCTTGGCTCAAAGTATATAGAGAGAAAGTATGAGAAGTTTGCTAAAACATCATAAAAGCTTAATAGATGGCTGTTGTAACTCTTAACTCAATCATAAATATTCCCTATTTATAGTTTTAGCAAGAAAATGATAGTTGAGGCTGCATTAAATATAAATATAATAGTTCAATTACTTAAAAACTCATTATTCTGACTTTTAGAAATTTAGATTCGGCTATCGAAATCTCCTACTTCGCCTGCCAAAGTTTTCTCTGCCAAAATATTATTTTTGAAAAACTAACTTCGACTACCTAAGTCCCTTCTGCCCTAATTTCCCAAAAACTTGAAAAAGCCATAACTTTTGATCTATAAATCAGATTTTCAATTTGTTTGAAGTATTGAAAAACTAATTTAATGTATTTTTCAACTAAAACACTTCTTAAAATTAATTTGACATTTTTGCGAAAGTGAAAAATTTATTTACTCTCCCTTGGTAAATAATTAGGTGAAAACTAAGTTAAACAAGATTTTCTTGATAACACCTAGACTTAAACCAATATAATTAATTAATTGGGATTCACAAGGCATAAAAATAAAAATTACAATATAGGATCCCATAAAGGTTTGCTTCCTTATCTTACTCTTCTTTAACCTTGATTTGAAACAATTTGACAATTTTGAATTTGGAGTTTACAAGCTCATCATAAATACTTCCCCTTTAGTCAAAATTAGGTGTAAACTAAGTTAAACAAGATTTTCTCTGTAATAACTAGACGTGAGCCAACACAATTAATTAAATGGGTTTCACAAGGCCTAAAAGTAAAAATTACAATATAGGATCTCACAAAGGTTTGCTTCCTTATCTAACTCATATTTAACCTTGATTTGAAGCAATTTGACAATTTTGAATTTGGAGCCTACAAATTCATCACAAACACTTCTAATATAATTAGTAGTAAACTAATTATTTATTATCATCAATATATATATATATATATATATATATATTGTTATATTGTCACGATCCAATTTCTAAGCCGGATTGACACTAGAACTTGAGTCGATATAAGACCTCTGGAGTTCGTAGTAAGCCTTAGCAATCTACACCTAATAATAAAACAAAAAAAAAAGGCCCAAAATCAAGACAAGCGGACAGAGTCTGCGCATAAAAATAGACAATCCAATGGGGAGGAAAACTCACCTGACCTATAATATAATAAAATGCATAATTTGGGGAGCTCAACTCATCCTCACAAACTACAATCATATCCAATTTCACAATGGGGAGCTCAACTCACCCTAAGTCCAATATTTCGCATATATAATAACTTTAACAAGTTAGTTTTACATTATAAGTAGGGCTGAGCAAAATTGGTTCAAACTGAAAAACTGAACCGAACAGAGTCAATTCGATTCAATCGGTTTAGTTTTAAAATTCAATCGGTTCGGTTCGATTTTACATTATAAAAATTTCGATTATTTCGGTTCGGTTCGGTTTTGAAGAGAAAAAAATCGGTTAAACCGAACCGAACCGAATAGTAATTTATATATTCAAATCGAACCAAACCGAACCGAATTGATTTTTGAATTGATTTATTTTTATGAGAAATTTATGAATTATATTTAATTTTATATATATTAATTGTTTAATTTCATTGATTAATGGTTATTAGGTTCAAACCAAAGTCAAAATTAGACCAAATAACTTAAAAATAAAGTCTAAATTAAAAAATCAATCAAAAATCAAAATCGATCGGTTTAAACTAAACCGAACTAAAATAGAGCGGTTCAGTTCGATTCGATTTTTCATCCATTTCAGTTCGGTTCGGTTTCTAAAATTTAAAATTTAATTTTTATAATTTAATTCGGTTCGGTTCAAACCGAATGCTTACCCCTAATTATAAGAGAAAGTAATACAGTCACTGCAGAGCTTTAGATATAAATAAAAATAAATACAGTTAATATATCAATAGTTCAAGTTTCCTTATAAGAAAGAAAGTAGGTTAACTTCAAAATAACATCCACCTGTCACCTGAGAAAAAAAATTAAACAGAAGTGAGCGTTCAACTTAGAGAGCTAGATATTGATTATAATTATAATTTCTATAGTTATCTAAAACTAATGCATTCCTAAGTATGAAATGTACACCAAGCACTTATATTAAGCAAATCACCTAATTCTCACACAAGAAGATAATTTGGAGCTATACACGCATTCAGAATAGCATTTCCATACATATTATGGGAGTTAATTCCTTATCCAACTCTTTTATTCCAGGACCTACTAACGAGGTCAACTTAAGTCAAACTTTCACTTAAACCCATGTGCGGGAGCCAACGAGATCAACTCAAAGTTGTGCCTCACCCCGATTTTCCATATCCATAAGGATCGAGTTCCCATGGGACTAGCTTAAGCCACGATTATCCGTCTAATCCATATCCATCCCATACTATATATGTATAACACACAACTCCAAATTATCCTCAGGGCGACAAACACAAGTAATTAACAATAATTTAATATGCATTAATAGCAATGCCTCTAATATATTTTAACTAATTATATGCATAAATAAATATTTATAAAAATGCATGATCATGCTAGATACATGAATAACATTGAAATTATAAAAATAACCAATATCTAACTCACAATGCAACCCAATACCTATTGATTTTGCTGAGAAGAAGAAGATGGTATATTTGGATCACCTAGGCAAATATACCAAAGAACAATTAAGAATATACCAATAATAATTAATTAAAGAAATAAAAGACTTTTTAGGTTTATGCTGAAAATTTGATAGAATTTCCTATACCTAGGGCCTAATCTCCCTATAAAAAAATACAAATTATATCACAATCCTAAAGCCTCAAGCCCACAACACAATAAAATGCCCATTTGGAACCTATTAAATCAACTAACTAATGTTATTGCCCAAATCCAGCTCAGGTACCTAAACTTCACTATCATCTGAAATATCCAAAACAACTCCAAAATTTATATAAATATTCCCTAGGATCTTCGATAACATTATATTAATATTACAATTGAAATTATTGCATTTAAATCATCAATGAATATTTTATGAATTATCAAGCTAAAATTCAACTTAAAGTAAAAAGAGCAAATTTGAGTTCGGCTTTACTTATGTTAATTCTAATACCTAGAATACGTCCGAACCAAAATTACAGTCCCGATGCCGGTGGAGTTTTTAAAAAACGAATGTACCTACACAAAGCCCATAACATCATGAATTAGAATACAATTTTATTTAACAAAAAAAAAAAGCCTTAAAGACCTAAAATCTTACTAGCAAGCTCGTGGGTCTTAGAAAAATTTCAGTGTTAAAAAATTTTCGAATTGGTATCATATCGAAGCTTTTGGAGTGTAGGACACACTGGTATACTCGGTTTGGGAGAAATTTGTCTTGAAGTCAAAATGAGTTAAAACTTTTAAGGCTTGACTCACACAAACTGAGAAATGATACTGTGCAAGCCTAGTATCTATGCAAAGCCCATGAGGAAAGGAGTGTTTTGTGACAATGATCACCAGATGTAAGAGATCCGACAAAAAAACTGATTGGGTTGTTTTGGAGTGTTTGGGCATTTTTTTTGTCCAATTATTGGTTGAAATCTGACGGTTGGAGGGGTGGCAAGGGTTGTTGGAGGTAGAAGGTGGTCGGAGGAGGTAACTGGTGGTGGGTGGTAGTGAGGGGGAGGATAAAGAATAGAGAAAAAGAAAAGGGGAGGGGACTTAAAGGAAAAAAAATGCCAAGATAGGAGTTTGTTGGGGTTGGGTGGGTCTGAGCATGATAACTTTTTTATTTTTTTTTTACTAAAAAGCAAAATTTCAATTTGATCCTTGCACTCTCAAGAGTTTTTCAATTTAATTCAAACTTTTCTTCAATTAGGTCTATTTCTATTTAAACTCATTTAAGTATAGTTTTAAATAAAAAAACAATAACAACAACAACAACAACAACAACAACAACAACAACAACAACAATAATAATAATAAATCAAAATGCAAAATGCAAATAAAAACATAATAATATAACCATGACCATATTATGCTTGTGCACAAGGAGAAAATTTAAAACGCTATATTTAACTAATTTCTTTAACAATTATAATATTAAATTAATCTTTACAAATAGCCCTTTTAAATTAAATTCAAAACTTTAAAATAATGCTATGAAATATATTTATTTAATAAAATAATATTAAAATACTCTTAGAATTTATAAAATATATATATATTTTTAAAAATTTAGGTTATTACAATATTTCTTCCTAAAAAAAAATTATCCTCGAATTTTAAACAGACAAAAGATATTGAAAAGAATGTGATTGGACAAGTGCAAATGCTTGTCCCTTGAACCTTACACAAACTATTGAAAAAGTTTTGCTTGTTTCTGACTTGTTGTAGCTTTCTAGCCGTTATTATTCCTATGTAGCGAAGCTCTTATCTCTTATCACTCAATGACTATTTCTTGTATTCTTTGACACCCCCTATCCTCCACTGCTTTCTGATGTGACTTACACTTCTTGCCATGTCACCATCTAAACATTTCTTGGTGTATCCCTCGCGCGCTCATTCCTTCTTATTATCATCTTTATAAGCAACTCTTCTCGATCCTTTTCTCTGTCCTTTGGGTCTTATTTGTATCATCTTTCTTGTTTTGGCTACTGTTGATACTTTCTCCAACTTTTGTACTTCTTCTTGAACTTTTGTGTTGAGTTTTGAGCTTATAGTACCAGTAGTGCTTAGCTATCTATCTTATATGTCCTCAGCCATGTCCTTTCTCACCCTTGTGCCCTCTTCCTTCAAAGATGTCCATCCCATCATCAACAACTTTAACATTCTTTTTACCCCATTGCTAACTCCATTGTTTTTGAAATTCCAACTCTACGATTGGCTCCTACTAGCACATCTTTCATATCATATAACACTACTATACTGACTTGCCAATCATAATATGCAACACATGCAATTCACCATAAAAGATTCTTTCTGTTCACTAATTTGACCATTAGAACATCATCATCCCCTACCAGTCTTGTAGGAAATTGCTCATCATGGTTAGATAAGGCCCTTGAACCTATAAGTTTCACTCGAACTAATAGGCAGCAGTAAACATGTGTTCTTCCATAACTCTAGATAAAATACTTTATGCATTTATTCTTCTTTATATAACCACATCTACCGGCAACTGCTTTCCAAACTTAAGCCTCAAATTTATCCATCAGCAAAATTTACATCCATCAAATCTCATCTGCAGATGGCACTCCATCTAGCTTATAGTTTAGAAGGGCTTTAAGCCCTAGTAACTAAATTAATCTAACTCCTGTCACTACCCTAATTGTCCTTTTATCCTTGACCTTAGGTATGGACTTATTGTCATTCCCATCTGAAGAGATTGTGTATGAACTACTGCCTACCAAATTCTCAAATAACTAGGTCACCTCAACATAGTCTCCCTTCCTTATATGGCCTTCTTGAACCAAAAGCATAAGCTAAACTTGAAAAGAAGAGAAATCTCCTCCTACGGTCAACAACACATGGTTGTTTGCGTAATAATATGTAAACCATGTCTCTTGGTCTTCCTTTTCAAATTTCATCTGTCACACCTTACCTCTCTGTAAGGCATAATATGATCCCGTAGAATACCTAATGAACTATCGAACTTCACCAACCGATAACTCATTAAGTATCCTACAAGAGATTTTAAAACAAACTTCTTACTTTTATAAGTGGTGAGCATTTCTAAATAGATATTAAAATCATTTATTCAAAGTTTTAAAACTAGTAAAATTTTTATTCCATTTTATTTTTTTGCAAATTTTATAGAAATTTCGGCAGAGTGCCGTCTGTATTTTGAGAAAACAGTTCTTCAAATACCTATAAAAAAGCACTTCTAATAATTTGTCTCAACAACTTCTTCAATTTCACAACCATCCCAATCAAATTCGACATCATTTCTCAATTTCCAAAAATTCAAATCCACAATTTCCAATTCAAATATCATCCAAAATATTACTAATTACTTTTATTCAAATTAAAATAAAATACTTCCATTCATATGTAATTAAATGTAAAACAATTTATATACATCATACTAAAATTTACATTAGGAAAAATCCAAACTAAAATTTATTACAAACTGCTCAAGACCAGTTTTACATGTCCATACCTTTACATACATTACATACATCAAAATAAATTTTTACAGTCAGGGTATAAAATATACCCGATAGACTTTAGAGTAGATAGCTCCTCTGTCCTCAGCAGCTCACTCTGCTGCTCTTCTAGTCTCTATATCTGCGACAACAATAACAGCCATCGCTAAGTACTAGGACTCAGTGGTGCACAACATACTAAAATAATCTTTATGCAGAATTTAAAACATATTTATTTAAAAATTAAACTGAACATGCAATATCAATACAAAATATGATTTATAAGATTTTAGTTCAAACAATTTTATTTCAAAAGTCTCAAAACCATTTACATAAAAACACAGTTATATCATACCATTCGAAAGAAATATAATCTCAATAGCCAAAGGCTAAGGAGAAGTCACATCACAAGGCTAGCTAGCTCAAATATATGGGAACCCATTCTTTTTCTTCTTCTACTGGCACACACCTCAACACTTCAGCTAGAGAAGGAATCAAAATTCGAAACTGATTTCCCCCACTAGTCGTGCTAGTGAGGTATTCAAATATATGGTCATGACACTGTGGTTTCAAAACTTATCTTAACAATTTACTAAACCTTTATGCCATCTCAAATATACACAAATAACTTTCAACAATTTAAAACAAAAGCATAATAAATATTTCCTCACAATGATGTCACAATTCAATATTTCAATTCATTCAAAACAATATACAGAAGAAAATTTACAAAAATTATACGTTGTGCACAAACCTTATATGAGTTGCCTTTTGGCCTTGACTCGACACCTCGAGTTCCTTCCCAGTATTCTTTTCCACTGAAACACACAGTTTTACAGTGTTTCAGTATTATAACTTAGCATTAATCTAAAAATAAATTTAAATTCACTTTTACCTAGCTCTAATGTGCTAAACTTGACATTCTTTAAAATTTGTGTTTCGGGGTTACTATTCACTACACTATTCAAGTCAATTTATTGACTTTCTAAGGCTTAATAGGTATGGGAATTCCAACTTCACCCACATACCACATTTTGGTTCCCTAATTTGTTGGTTTTGGTTGCTTTTCTCAAATTTAAAGTCTTTTAGGCAAATTTGCAAATTTTCAGTTTTGGTGTCTTATGTTGCACTGTTCCATTGGTCATTTTGCTGTTGGAATTTGGCAAAACTTTCTTCATAGAAAATGTTCCCTATTGTCTTAAGTTTATTCTCCTTTTTGAATCACTCCAATTGGAGTTTTGTAGCTCAAGTTATAGCCATTTGAACCATGGCTGCCGGATTGGACTTAACCCAGATTTTCTGGGCAATTTTGGTTCTGGCAGTTTTAGGTCACCAACTTGGGGTGGCCAAATGACTTGGTTAATGGCATAATTTGGGTTTGTGTTCTTCATGAAAGTTTTAGGTCTATATCTCAACTGTCCACTGGTAAAATTTCAGTTCATTTAGACCTGCCTAGCTCAAGTTATGGCCAAATGAACAATTTGGTCAGTTTGTACAGGGCAGACTGTGATTTTCCAAGTTTGGTCAATTTGTTCACTAGGTTTTGGTTACTTTTTGGGCATGCTTCCTAAATGAAAATTGTGTCATTTAGTGTCTATTTTCATTCCCAATTGGTCTCATACCAATTGAACTTGTAAAATTTTATTTTTGGTCCCTCAAAGGTAACTTGGTCATGCTGCTAGCAGCATGACCACACTCAATCCGAATTTGGTTTTGATTCAAACACTTCTAACACTCTTCATTAGGTCACAAATGACCATTTCTCACTTCACATTAGGTCAAAGACATCATTTACCACTTCCTAACATTTTTGTCACTAAAGCCTAAGTCCAAAACCCTAATTCACAAATTCTTGCATTTAGCTACTTTCAAAGCCTTAAACCATAATAACTCAACTACTTAAGGTTCATATTCCCATCCAAATTAATCAAACCATGCAATAACACCCCCATACACATTCTGGCCGAAACTCACTCATAGTCCCTCAACAATTTATTTCATTTCATTTAAAGTTTATTTACGAGCTCAATAAGTTAGAAATGTAAGAATCAAACTAAAATTATCCAATTTGCTTACTAACCTTTCTTAGAACTCCAATTCCTTCAAATCTCTATCTTTTGTATTTCTTTCCTCTTTCAATCTTCTTCTCAAGTGACTAAAACAAGCTCTAATGAGGTTTTTATGGAAGTTATTAAGGTTGAGTGAAGAATTTTAAGCTTGAGTGCAAGCTTTAATGGAGGACTAACAATGGAGAAGTGAGGGAGAGTGAGGGAGGCAAGGGATAAGGAAGAAGACAATGAAATATTTTTTTTTCTTTTCTTTTATTTTATTTATTTTGTCTTATGGAAGACCCAAAAATCCATTTAATTAAATTTATTAATTATAGGATTTATGGCATTATGCATGATGTTATGCATGATGTCACCTCCCTTCACTTTTTCATTTTCTCTTTTTTTTTTCTATTAGTTTTTTAATTTAATTCTCGATTCCGAAATTTTCTTTTCTCCGATTTTATTTGACAGTTAGGTCAGGAGTCAGCTCTCGGGGTCAATTGACCAAATTGCCCCTCACCGGTTCATCCCAATTTGCAAATAATTCAATATTTCTTCCGACTCCCTGACCTAATTATTTGACTGGCTTAACAGTTCTTTTTCATGATTTTCTCTTTTCCACTATGTTCATAAGGGTCCTAAGACCGCAGTCATTGTAACTCTCGGCCCTAGTCATCGTTGTAACTCTTTTCCACACTTCGTAGTCGTTCCTGAGAAGGTCACCCATCGTTGTAACTCTCGGCTCGTTTAACTTCTTATATTCTGTTTTTCTTATTTATACTTAACTAATTGGCAATTACTAATTATTTGGGTTTAAGGATTATCTAGTTGTCTTAAGTGTGGTTTTAATCCCCTTAATTGTCCGGACCGACACCGGTCACCTGGAACAGTGAAATATACCAGGCTATACAAATAGGGGTATTACAATTCTCCCCCCCCCCCCCTTAAAATAAATTTCGTCTCAAAATTTTACCTGGTATCAATCTCTGAACAGCTGTGGGTGCTGTCTCCTCATGTCCTCCTCTCGTTCCCAAGTAGCCTCCTGGCCCAAATGATGGTTCCACATCACTTTTACCAACGGTATCTACTTATTTCGTAGCTGCTTCACCTCATAAGCCAGAATCTCTATGGGTTCTTCTTCATATGTGAGGTCTGGATTCACTTCAATTTCTTCTACTGGTAGTACATGAGATGGGTCTGATCGATACCTCCTCAACATAGACACATGGAAGACATTATGTATCTTCTCCAACTCTGGAGGTAGTGCCAAACGATATGCCAAAGGACCCACTCTTTCCAGAATCTCATATGGCCTAATGAAACGAGGACTCAGTTTCCCCTTTCTGCGGAATCTCATAATTCTCTTCCAAGGAGAAACCTTGAGGAAAACTTTCTCACCCACTGCATACTCAATATCCCTTCTTTTCAAATCAATGTAGGACTTCTGACGGTTTGATGCAGCATTAAGTCGATCTCTGATCACCCTAATTTTTTCTTCAGTTTGCTGAACAATTTTGGGTCCAATCATCTTTCTTTCACCCACGTCATCCTAACATAACGGGGTTCTACATTTTCTGCCATACAAAGCTTCATATGGAGGCATCCCAATGCTTGATTGGTAGCTGTTGTTGTAAGCAAACTCAATCAAAGGCAAGTGTGTATCCCAACTACCCTTAAATTCAATCACACAAGCCCGTAGCATGTCCTCCAAGATCTGAATTACCCTCTCAGACTGGCCATCTGTCTATGGGTGGAATGTCGTACTGAAGTTCAATCTAGTTCCTAGGGCTCTCTGAAGACTACCCCAGAATCTAGAAGTGAACCTATGATCTCTTTCTGATACAATGGATAGCGGCACTCCATGTAGTCTCACAATTTCATCAATGTACAACCTGGCCAATCTTTCTAAACTATAGTCCATCCGAACTGACCGAAAATAAGCAGACTTGGTCAATCTGTCAACAATGACCCAAACTGCATCATGACTCTTCTGTGTCCTCGGAAGTCCCATCACAAAATCCATCGTTATTCTCTCCCATTTCCATTCTGGTACTGGTAGTGGATGTAATAACCCAGCAGGTACTTGATGCTCTGCCTTCACTTACTGACTAGTTAGGCATTTGGATACAAACTCTGCCACATACCCATCCACCAATAATGCTCCTTTAGCCCTCTATACATTTTTGTGCCACTAGGGTGCATGGCAAAAGGAGACTTATGTGCTTCCTTCAAAATGATCTGCCTCAAATCAACATCATTAGGAACACATATTCTGCCCTGGTGTAGCAATAAACCATCATCTCTGATTGAGAATTTTGGTTTCTTGCCCTGTCGGACTTCCTCCAATAGCTTCTGATACCTTTCATCATTCTGAGCAGCCATTCTGATCTGATCAATCAACACTGGCTGTACATGCCATGCAACTGCTGTCTGCCCCTCATCATTAGTCTCTAAGCTGGCATGTAATGATCTCAACTCATGTACCATAGACAAAGGAGTAACCCGTAGACTTGCCATAGTCTTGCGACTTAAGGCGTCAGCCACAACATTAGCTTTCCCTGGCTGATAGTCTATCAGACAATCATAGTCTTTTATCAATTCTAACCATCTCCTCTGTCTCAAATTCAATTCCTTTTGAGTGCTCAAATACTTCAAACTCTTATGATCTGTGTAGATGTAACACTTTTCCCTATACAAATAGTGTCTCCAGATCTTAAGAGCAAACACAATAGCTACAAGCTCCAAATCATGTGTTGGATAAGTCCTCTCATGCGGTTTCAGCTGGCGTGATGCATAGGCAATGACATTTCGATCTTACATCAATACACAGCCTAACCCATTGTGAGAAGCATCACTATAAACTGTATATTCTTTACCCGTAGTAGGTAAAGTCAGGAATGGAGCTTCAGTCAAACATTTCTTCAATTCATCAAAACTCTGTTGGCATTTATCCGTCCACTGAAATTTCACATCTTTTCTAAGCAGGTTGGTCAATGGAGATGCCAACATGGAGAATCCCTTCACAAACCGACGATAGTATCCAGCTAAACCCAGAAAACTATGAATCTCCGTGATATTTCTAGGTGGCCTCCAATTAAGGACAGCTTCAATCTTACTTGGATCTACCTTGATGCCCTCTTCTGATACTACATGCCCCAAGAAAGATATTTCCTTCAGCCAATATTCACACTTCGACAATTTGGCATATAGCTGTTTCTCCCTCAATGTCTGCAGTACAATTCGCAGATGTCTATCATGCTCTTCTACATTCCTCGAATAGACCAATATATCATCAATAAATACCACAACAAACTGGTTGAGGTATGGTCTGAAGATAGTGTTCATCAGATCCATAAAAGAAGCCGGAGCATTACTCAACCCGAATGGCATAACCAAGAACTCATAATGGCCATAGTGGGTTCTAAAGGCAGTTTTAGGAATACTCTGCTCTTGTACTTTCAGCTGATAATAACCTGATCTCAGGTCAATTTTGGAGAACACAGCTGCACCCCTCAACTGATCAAACAAGTCATCAATGCGGGGCAATGGATATCTATTCTTTATTGTCACCTTACTCAACTGCCGATAATCAATACACAAGCGGAGAGTGCCATCCTTCTTTTTCACAAACAACACTGGCGCTCCCCAAGGTGACACACTGGGGCAGATAAAGCCCTTGTCAAGCAGTTCTTGCAACTGTACTTTCAACTCTTTCAATTCTCCTAGTGGCATTCTATATGGCGTTATGGAGATTGGGTCCACACCAGGCATAACATCAATCTCAAACTGCACCTCTCTTTCTGGAGGTAATCCTGGCAATTTATCAGGAAACACATCCGGAAAGTCACATACAGTAGGGATGTCCCTTAGTGCTGGACTCCCCACTTGGGTGTCTATCACATGTGCCAAGTATGCTTCACACCCCTTTCTGATCATCCTTCTAGCTAGTGCAGCCGAAATGATGTTTGATGGTAGTAAATGCCTCTCCCGTGTATTACCACACCACCGTACAGAGAGAGACCAAAAGTGACTGTCTTCAGTCTACAGTCAATCATGGCATGATGCCTGGCTAACCAATCTATGCCCAAGATGATATCATACTCTCTGAAGGGCATTTCAATCAAATCTGATAGAAAAATATGTCATTGGATCACCAAAGGACAGTCCCTATAAATTCTATTGACCCGGACCTCTTGTCCTAACGGACTAGTTACTAGCACTTCAAAACCCATTTGGACACATGGAACAGCAAGTGAACTGACTATGCTAGCACTAACATATGAATGGGTTGAACCCGGATCAAACAACACAAATACTTCTTGATCAGAGATAGAAAATGTATTAGCTACCACATCAGAAGTCTCAGCCTCTTCTCGCTGTCTCATTGTGTAGACTCTGGCTGAAGCACTTCCTTGTGCTGACTGACAAACCGTACCCTGACTGCCTGAAGCAGTGCCTCTACCTCTGCCTCTTCCTCTACCAACTGATTGTGTACCTCTGGGAGCAGAACTCTGAATAGATCTCTCGGCAGTAGTAGGAGCTGGACCATATCTCGGAGCACTAGTGTAGTCTTTAGCTATATGGCCCTTGCCTCCACAGTTAAAACAGGCTCTAGTGGCCCAATAGCATTCCCCCCCATGAATCTTGCCATAAGTCTCACAGGGGTGGGCAGAATGTAAATCCCTGCTCGACTGCTGACTAGACCTAGGGGGTCTCTGTCTAGAAAATCTGCCCCTACCAAATCTTCCACCTCGACCCCTGCTGGGTCCACTAAATTTCTTCTTCTTTCCAGAGGTACCACTAGAACTCGGCTCTACTAACTTTTCCCCCTTGTCTTTCTCTGATTTCTCAGCTTTCTCTAATTTTTCTTTTATTGGGGTCGCTTCTGATTCAATTCTCTCCAGCTCAAGTGCTTGAGACATAAGTTCTAAAAAATTGCTGTGCCTGAATCCCACTACTTGCATTCTCAAACTGGGCTTCAAACCAGTCTCAAATCTCTTGCATCTTGCCTTGCTGGTAGAAAGGAGACTCCCAGTATAATGACTTAAGCGGGAGAACTCCCTCTCATACTCTGCTACTGATCGATTCCCTTGTTTCAAACTCAAAAATTCTTATAATTTCTGATCAACATATGCATCTGGGATGTATTTCTGTCTGAATTCTCTAATAAAGTCATCCCAGGTCAATACTGGTGGTTCAGCTAAGCTGTGGGGGATGGTCTTCCACCAATCATATGCATCCCTTTGCAGTAGAGACACAGAATACTCAAACTTCAGTTCATCTTGGCAGTGTAAGTTCTTAAATACTCTGTCCATTCTTTCAAGCCATTGCTCTACCTCTAAAGGGTCCACTGTACCCTTAAATTCTGCAGCCCCGTACTTCAGTAATTTATCATCTTCTGCAGTGGAGCGGTGGTTGTGCCACAGTGTCTAGGGTGGAGCTTGGCGAGCATACCTGACCATTTGTTGAAACATCGCGACCATCTGGCATGCGGCTGTCTGAAGCTGTGGCATTTGTGGAGCTGGTACTACTGATCCACTGACATTTTGTAAAGCTGGGGCTTCCCCTTGTGCCTCAGCTTCAACAGATTGCTCGACTGGGTGATCCCCTTCTTCCATTTCAGTCTGAAGTTAGGGTATCTCTTGAATAAGTAACACAAGGAGATTTCCCTTCGTTAGTTCATATTTATGATGTAATGCACTGTATGTAACAAATATGGACATTGAGCAGTTGTACTTAACAAGGAAAAGACACAAATTCTCAAGTTAAAACATACTTCAAAAACCTGGCTCTGATACCACTAAAACATGTCACACCTTGTCGCAAGGTATTTTGCCGTCGCCTGAACGAACCCTCACCGAAGTGGGAAAGAGTGAGGAGTTGCCACTTTAATTTTGAGGGAAATTAAAGAAAACCGTTTATGAAGATAAATTGAAATGAAACCACTTCAAGGCAGAGATTCTAGGTTCGGGATCCGTAAACGGGTGGGGAAGGTGTTAGGCACCCCGCCTCGTCCCTTAATAAGGGTAAGTAGATTTAACTTTGCATTAGTTAGGAAGGCTTGAATGGGAATGTTAATCCTTTTGACCAAAGGAATATTTGATTTTTCACTAAATTTGGATTACCCAGATACATAAGTAAATGAGACAACCTCAGTGAATTGACGTCGCATATCATTTTTGGTTTTGGGATTATTTTTGCGCACAGGTTAAAATTTGGTGTGAGAATCGGATAAGAACTCTCCTCCGATCTCTTTTAAATATTTATTAAAATTCTGATTGGAGATCGGATAAGAACCCTCCTCCGACCTCTTTTGAAGTATTTAAAGTTTTAGGATTGAGAATCGGATAAGAACTCTTCTCCGATCTCCTTTAAGTATTTATTAAAATTTTAGCTCGAAGATCGGATAAGAACTCTCCTCCGATCTCCTTTTAAATGTTTATGGAAATTTTAGATCGAGAAACGGATAAGAACTCTCCTCCGATCTCTTTTAAGTACTTATTAAAAATTTTGAGCTGAGAATTGGATAAGAACTCTCCTCCGATCTCTTTTAAATGTCTATTGGAATTTTAAGTTGAGAATCGGATAAGAACTCTCCTCCGATCTCTTTTAAATTAACAGGGGCCTGAAAGGGACTTTTTCGATCTCCCGAATCTTAATTTCAGCTACATGTCTTAAAGCTAAGGATTCTGGCATTCAAAGGTGCTGGGGATAAGGCTTCTTTTAGCTAATTGATACCTTGTGACTAGACGGGGGATACTAGACTGAATGTACCGACCTCCCATGTGGTCGCCTTACCAATACTTATTAATGCCCGATCTATTCTATTTAGTTATCCAAGGTTTGGTTTCATTTTGTCTTATGACATCTTGCCTAATGACCTATTGAATTTTCCTCGTGATTTGGCTTCACCATTTCCCTGTCTTATTATTTAGACCTTTTATCATTATAAAAGGACTTTTAAGTTGCCGTTACCTACATTTTGTTTAGTTACTTCTACGCTATTCGGGACCAGAACTCCTGTGCTAAGAAGTAATGAAGATAAATCAAAGAATAAACTGATTAACAAAGAAGTAAACTCGAGAATGACTGCCTCCGTGTTTAAAATATAGTATAAACTTGGTGAAAATTACAAACAGAAAAAGAATAAATGAAATACGTGAATAAAGAAGAACATTTGATAAAATAACGATATAGCACTCACCTGTAGGGAGTCGAATCTAATAAACTAACTATGGAATCACAGAATGTAACAGGACTGCAGGTTGATAGCTGGAGGACTAAGGTTCGCCTCGAAATGAAGGATTCTTTGTTAAAATGTAAACAGGTCAAAATAACCAATCTTGAATGGAGTTGAACTTGGACAATATGAATGGAAATAGAAGATAACAAAGACAAAAGGTGAGAGTGTCACAGGATAATGAACGGACTGAAAATGAAGAATTTCAGTATTCAAAAATCCCTTTGCAAGAAAACACTTCAGAAAACTGGTTTCCAAAGTTTTTCTTATGAAAGCTAAAATAGCAGAGTAACGAATTGAATTAAGTTTCAGAGTTCTTCCACTATGGTCACTACCTTTTTTCTATCTTTTTCCGTTTTTTAAACAGTTTTTTATGCAGGTATTTATAGGGACCGGGTGTTCCCCTTGAAGGGTCAGGATCTATCCTAAGGGAGATGGAGGGTCAAGATTTCAAGGGACATAATCCTAAGCTCAAGAATTAAAGAGAATCGTAGCAGGCCGAGATCCATTTCAGAATATTTGTCTTCTTCCTCCTCTAATCTGACGGCCCCAAATTCTCTTGTCCGGGGCGATCCAAGGGCTAGGAGTGAAAGGCACTGGTTTTGTCGTCTTCTTCTTTGATCCAAGGGCTCTGGGCTCGTCCTTACAAGTTGGATCAACGGTGGAGATTAGGATGTACAGTTCCGTCCTGACGTACGCATGTCAGAAATGTGGGCGATTCTGGGGCGTGCAGTTGAGATTTTACAGTAATGCTTTAACTACCTCGGCTCGATTATGGTGACAGTGAGGCGCCCTTTTCGTTTCTGCTCTCTCTTCGTTTCGACCTTCTTAACATGGTCCTTCTCCGATCTTTCATACCGATCTCCCCTCTTCCGATCTCTATTATTCCAATACTTCCCTTAACGGGCCGGTCCGGTCAAAGCATTAATTCCTCGATTCCGGCGTCCGCTTTGTTTTCTGCTAAGCAATAAATGCTTGATTTCCCCCTATATATACTCCCTGACCTAAAAACTTTCTCCATCCGATTTTCCGCTTTTCTTCTTTACTTTCCTATTATAGTTATTCCGGCAGTCGTTCCGACCGTTGTTCCGGCAGGATTGTGGTTTTTGATCTTTTTCGATGGACCTTTTTATTCCCCGACTAAAAACTCATGACCTTGGTGATCGAATAATCGTGATGACCTTATCTGATGATGGTGAGAGAACTGAATCAATTAACCGGTCTGGATTGCGGACCTCTGTTGTGCCGATCTCGAGTCGTTCAACTGGCATAATCGGCGAACCGATTTTGGCCGAGCAAATTGCTGATGTTCCGCCGACCCTTGACGGTTGCTCTTCCAAGTTTATTCGGCTTCTCACCACATTGGGTGTTCTGACAGCGGCTTTCCTCCACATTGGGTGTTCCGAAAGCGGCTTTCCTCCATATTGGGTGTTCCGACAGCGCCTCGGTTCTTGTCGGTGACACCCCTTTGGATCAGTCACATTGTGACATTCCGGTCCCTAGAGATCGCCCAAATGATGTATTTTGTTTTCAATGTAATTCGATCTCTAGAGATCATAGAAATGATATAATCCAATTTTAATGTAATCCAATCCCTAGAGATCGCCCAAATGATGTAATCGATCTTTTGAAAATAAAGACTTTATTTTGTCGATTATCATCTTATTATTATTGCATTGATTATTTTCTGATCTCTAATGTGATTATCCGATCTGGTTCTTTACCTGAATGACACTTATCCGATCTGCAATTCAAAATATCCCTTTTAATCCGCCGATCCTTACCTAGCCGATCTCTTTGTGAGGTATCTAGAATATTCTTGGGAAATGTCAGAAACAGCTGGCGAATCCCGTTAACCGATGCGCCGCCTAGGACAGAGTGAGCATTAAATGCTCGGATGAGTATAAATAGAGGAGGGGCCAGCCATTCGCTCTCTTATGTCATTTTCAGTCTCTCGCGAACAACCCCGAAATCCTCTCATTTTCTCAAGTTCCTCCAACACCGATCAGACTCCGGTAAGGGCTTTGATCTTTCTTTTAGTTTAAAATCTTTATTTCCTTTGAAAATGAGCGGTGCCGAAGGTCAGAGAGCTACGAGCCCTCCTTCTATTCAGTTTTCATGGTCGTCCGATGAGGTAGAGGTAGTCGGGCCAAGCGCGCGACCTGAACCTCCTAAGGTCTCCATTCCAGCTCTGGGACAAGCGACATTATCAAGGCATGCGCCTTCTTCAGGGAGAGAGAACCTCCCCCTGGATGAGCTGCCATCGGTCCTTCAAGAAACCGATCTGCAGTCGTTCAGCCAAGAATACAACATTCGGCCTGACTCGTACGAGCTAATTAAATGCCACGGCGATCTTCGTGCCGATCACTTCTTCGAAGAAAACGATATGATCATGGTCTACGAAGAACAATTAAAGGCCGGTCTTCGGTTCCCTCTGGACGACTTCTTCAAAGAGGTCTTAAAATTTCACCGAGTGTGCATTGCCCAAATTCACCCTAACTCGTGGCGGATCTTAGTAGCCTTCCGAGGCTTGTGCCGAGCTAAGGGAATCAGTCCTACGGCTAAGGTGTTCGCCGAACTGCACAGGCTAACTCGCCGAAAGGACGACGAGCACTGGTTCTTTCAGGCGAAGCCTCATTGTGGGCTCTTTACCGATCTGCCCTCCTCCCTTAAGAATTGGAAGAACCGCTTCTTCATTCTGAGGAGCAAAAATCCGAACTGCTTTGAGGGCTTCCCCCGTAGCTGGTGGCACCAGGGGCCCTTGATTCCAAAGCATCTCGCTCTAAATAGGGAAGAGGGAGCCATGGTGATGGAACTGAAAGATCAAGCGGCTAGGGAGAAGTTCTCCTGTTTAGATGCGGTGACTGCCGAGCTGCATCATTGGACTATACAGCTGATCACCGGCCAAGATCGTGAGCTTCCGCTCTCTAACCTCGGCATTGGTACTTTCTACATCTCAGATCTCAGGACCTTAGCGATCTCACTAACCTCTTCTTTGTGCAGGTATGGCGGGTGGTGAGGGTTCCAAGAAGCGGAAGAAAGAAAGAGAGATTTCCTAGAAGATAAAAGAGATGAAGCGTTCGGAACTGCTTCAAACACCTGGCCATGAACCTGGGGAGATACAAAGAGGCCCGCCTCGACCTTCAGGACCGCCGATCGCAGAAGCTGTCCGATCTCCTCCTCGACGAGAAGAGCCGCCTCCACTTCCTCCAGTTGCTCCAAGCACAGAAGGGGGTCCTTCTCAACCTTATGCGAGGCCCCCCTCCTCGTGGCGCTCAAGTGCTGATCGCTTCCCTGGAGAAGAACCGAACTGTTCGGGAGAACCCAGGTTTTGCCAAAGTCTTGGGGTCTTCCATCTGCCATCGGGAGGATCGGGACCGACTGTCTCTGGACAATCTCGACGACATTCTGACCCAATCCATGAGTCTGAATGTAGAGTGCCTGGTGAACCAGCACATAGTCCGGGAAAAGGCTCACCGCCTAGGTAAGGAGGTCGAGAAGAAGAGTCAAGAAGTGGCATCCCTCCGATCCCAACTCTCATCCGCTCAGGATTACATATCTCAAATTGAGGGGCGTATGAAGTACTATGAGGATAAGCTGGCCGAACAGGTTCATGTTCTGGCTGAAAAGGATCGTGCTCTTGGAGAAGTCCAGGCGCTCCGGGCCAACGAAGCTGCTCGGGTCGCTCACCTTACTGAGGAGCTTAAGGCAAAAGATGAAGAGATGGTGACAGGAATAGCCGGTGCTTATGTGAATGCTCACAAGGATCTCTTGGCTGAGCTCGAGCGTTACCTGGAGGAGGACTTCTCTTGGATGGCCGACCTGGCTCCCGGAGGCGAGGGTGAGGATAATGAGGAGGAGGCTGAGGGTGAGGGAGAAGACGGACAAAATGTAGATCAGGCTGGGGGTGATCCTCCAGCTGAATAACTTGTACAAATTTTGAAATGAAATGAAATGGAATGCCTCTTTTGTTCGATGAATGGTTGTGATCGGAACATTTCTAAATTATTAAACACTTGATTGTTTGAGTATCTTGAAAGAACTGAAAGTGATTATCAACCCAAGTGTGAGAGATCGGAAGACATAATGAGCATAAGATCAGTAGAGAACCAACGCTAAACGGAACTTGATTAAAATTAGAAATTTGGCTTGAACATTTAAGATCAGAATCATCCTTAAACCGGAACGGAACATTTGATTATTCTTAAACTTTTGAAAGGGAGATCGGTAATAAAACTGGTAAGAAAAGATCTAGTGTCAGTTCATTTCGTTTGTCAACAGAGATCAGGAATATACTTGACTGGTCAGGAGATTCGACAATGGGTTTGAGAGATCGGTGAGTGATTTAATAGACCGGTAAGGCCTTGACTGATGTGAGGACTTAGCATTGATTCAATTCCTTGTGAGGAGAGATCGGAAACGTGGTTATCTAGCACAAAGAGATTTAGTACTGGGGATCGGTTTCAGAGTTTATTAATTCTGGGGATCGGCCAAAATATGGTGTCGACAGCTGCCCCTCTTTACATAATTTCTATTAAAGGGAAAATTTTCCCGTGTAGGAATTATGTAAAGATTCAGACCCAAATTTTGGACGATTAGGTGTTCGAAGTTAGGGAACTAAGGCATACCTAAGTTAGTGACCTAGAGATCGGCAACAGAAGTTAAAACATTAGAAAATTAAAATCAACTTGGATCAGAGGTTGATAACAGGAAATGTAAATTGCAGGAAATTAAAATCAACTTAGATCAAGGAACCAGAGGTTGATATCAGGAAACTTAAATTGCAGGGAATTAAAATCAGCTTAGATTAAGGAACCAGAGGTTGATAACAGGAAATTTAAATTGCAGGAAATTAAAATCAACTTAGATCAAGGAACCAGAGGTTGATAACAGGAAATTTAAATTACAGGAAATTAAAATCAACTTAGATCAAGGAACCAGAAGTTGATAACAGGAAATTTAAATTGTAGGAAATTAAAATCAACTTAGATCAAGGAACCAGAGGTTGATAACAGGAAATTTAAATTGCAGGAAATTAAAATCAACTTAGATCAAGGAACCAGAGGTTGATAACTGGAAATGTAAATTGCAGGAAATTAAAATCAACTTAGATCAAGGAACCAGAGGTTGATATCAGGAAATGTAAATTGCAGGAAATTAAAAATCAACTTAGATCAAGGAACCAGAGGTTGATAACAGGAAATGTAAATTGCAGGAAATTAAAATCAACTTAGATCAAGGAACCACAGGTTGATAACAGGAAATGTAAATGCATGAAATTAAAATCAACTTAGATCAAGGAACCAGAGGTTGATATCAGGAAATTAAAATCAACTTAGATCAAGGAACCAGAGGTTGATAACAGGAAATGTAAATTGCAGGAAATTAAAATTAACTTAGATCAAGGAACAGGAAATTTAAATTGCAGGAAATTAAAATCAACTTAGATCAAGGAACCAGAGGTTGATAACAAGAAATGTAAATGCCTGAAATTAAAATCAACTTAGATCAAGGAATAGGAAATTTAAATTGCAGGAAATTAAAATCAACTTAGATCAAGGAACTAGAGGTTGATAACAGGAAATGTAAATGCATGAAATTAAAATCAACTTAGATCAAGGAACCAGAGGTTGATAACTGGAAATGTAAATTGCAGGAAATTAAAATCAACTTAGATCAAGGAACCAGAGGTTGATAACAGGAAATGTAAATTGCAGGAAATTAAAATCAACTTAGATCAAGGAACCAGAGGTTGATAACAGGAAATGTAAATGCATGAAATTAAAATCAACTTAGATCAAGGAACCAGAGGTTGATAACTGGAAATGTAAATTGCAGGAAATTAAAATCAACTTAGATCAAGGAACCAGAGGTTGATAACAGGAAATGTAAATTGCAGGAAATTAAAATCAACTTAGATCAAAGAACCAGAGATTGATAACAGGAAATGTAAATGCATGAAATTAAAATCAACTTAGATCAAGGAACCAGAGGTTGATAACTAGAAATGTAAATTGCAGGAAATTAAAATCAACTTAGATCAAGGAACCAGAGGTTGATAATAGGAAATTTAAATTGCAGGAAATTAAAATCAACTTAGATCAAGGAATCAGAGGTTGATAACAGGAAATGTAAATTGCACTTACAAAGCAAGCCTAATCCGGACACAAGAAGTTCTTCCCCAATGAAGTGTACTTAACAGAATCCCGAAGGCCAATGATGAATGGAGGACGAGTTGCAAGACTTGACCTATGGCCTCATTTCTTCAAATACCCCATTTCTGTTTTTTGACTTTCTCCCGAAAAGCGCCCTTGCGGGTTTTCACTTCCCCTTCGTCTATTTGACTAGAAGCGCCCTTCCGGGTTTTCACCTCTAGTTTTTTTTTTTTTTTTTTGGATAACTCACTTTTTCAGGATGCCCTTTCGGGTTTTCATCCTTTACTCATTTTGCAGAAGGCGCCCTCTCGGGTTTTCACCCTCTTTCACACATTTTGTTAGGAGCGCTCTTTCGGGTTTTCACTCCTTTTTTTTTTCTTTTTTTTTTTTTGGCTTCTAGGATGCCCTTTCGGGTTTTCATCCCTATTTTCCTTTTGTGTACCCTTTTCCTGGTCATTCCCTGCAAATCTCATAGTAAAATATGTGAGGTTATCAATTGTTAAATCCTAATCTTATGGCAAAAATTTTAATTGATTAATAGCGCATTAAATAACGAGATTGCAGAAGGATAATGTTAAAGAATAAATATAAGGGAAAGATATAAGCATAGGGAATGAAGTATGACTTTATTACAGTTTTAACAAAGATAAAGTTTCAAAGAAGAAGGGTACAAGGATAGATCTCACATATTCCTTGTGGCTGGCTTTGAAATCCCTTAACTGCCATTATTTCAAATTCTCTGAAGCCTCATGTCACGACGGTTTATTTCCCTTCTCGGTCTCATGCTTCTTTCCTTATTTCTCCCTTTTGGTTCTTGGGATGCCCTTTCGGGTTTTCACCCCTAGATTTTTTTTTTTTTGTTTTTTTTAGGACGCCCTTTCGGGTTTTCATCCTTCACTTGTTTTACAGAAAGCGCCCCTTCGGGGTTTTCGCCTTCTTTCACACATTTTGCTAGGAGCGCCCTTTCGGGTTTTCACTCCTACTTTTTCTTTTTTTTTTTTTTTTTAGGCATAGTATCTCTTGACGGTGTCAGCGTTCACAGGTCTCGGAAACTCTTCACCGTCCATGTGGGTCAAGATCAAGGCTCCTCCAGAAAATGCCTTTTTAACCACATAGGGTCCCTCGTAGGTTGGTGACCATTTGCCCTGGGGATCGTTTTGATTCGGCAGCACTTTTTTCAGAACTAGGTCCCCGGGTTGGAATTCGCGCGGGCGAATACTTTTGTCAAATGCTCTAGCCATTCTCATCGGGTATAACTGCCCATGACATGCTGCTGCTAACCTTTTCTCATCCAGCAAGTTTAACTGATCCAACCTTGACTGGATCCATTCCGACTCATCAATCCCTGATTCCTTCAGAATCCTTAGGGAAGGAATTTCAACTTCAATAGGTGATACCGCTTCCATCCCGTAAACTACTGAGTATGGAGTTACCCCGGTTGAGGTTCTTATAGAAGTCCGGTATGCGTGAAGAGCATAGGGAAGCATATCATGCCAATCCCTATATGTGACTGTCATTTTCTGGATTATCCTCTTGAGATTTTTGTTCGCGGCTTCCACCGCTCCATTCATCTGAGGACGGTATGGGGAGGAATTGAGGTGTCGGATTTTGTATTGATCACACAATTTCTGAATCTTCGGGCCATTGAGATTCTTAGCGTTGTCAGTGACGATTTCATTGGGGAGACCATGCCGGCAGATGATGTTGCTTCTGAAGAATTTGAGAAACGTGTTCTGCGTGATATGGGCGTATGACGTGGCTTCGACCCACTTAGAAAAATAGTCGATTGCTACTAGGATAAATTTGTGCCCATTGGATGCCTTAGGGTTGATGGGACCAATCACATCAATGCCCCACATTGCGAAAGGCCATGGTGAGGCCAGGTTGAACAATTTGTGAGGCGGCACATTTATCGGATCTGCATAGATTTGACGCTTATGGCATTTTCGGAAATACTCGATGCAATCCTTTTCCATTGTAGTCCAAAAATATCCCCGTCGCATGATTTGCTTAGCCATCATGTGCCCATTGGCATGGGTTGCACAGTTTCCCTCATGCGTCTCGAAAAGGATTTTCTTTGCCTCCTTTGCATCCACACATCTCAACAATTCGCCGTTGGAGCTTCTCTTGTATAGGGTTTCTCCACTGGGGAAGTATCCCAATGCTAATCTTCGGATCATTCTTCTTTCGTTTCTGCTGGCCCCTGGAGGAAATTCTCTGGTTCTGATGTAGACCAGGATGTCATGATACCAAGGTTTACCGTCGGGTTCTCCTCAATCATGAAGCAATATGCTGGCTCACTTCTTGCTTTAATCTTCAATATCTGAATCATCTGACCCTCTTCGATTTGAGCCATAACAGCTAGAGTAGCTAAGGCATCAGCAAATTGATTCTTGTCTCTACTAAGATGAGTGAAAGAGATTTCTTCGAATTTCTTAATCAGCTCCAACAAGTACTTCTGATACGGTATTAGCTTCGGATCCTTAGTTTGCCATTCCCCCTTGACTTGATAAATGATCAGGGCTGAGTCTCCATGTACCTTCAACTTCCTGATTTTCATTTCGATGGCCGCCTGTAGACCCATCACACAAGCTTCGTATTCCGCGACGTTGTTGGTGCAGTCAAATCTCAACTTGACAGCTATCGGAAAATGTTTTCCATCCGGGGATATCAACACAGCTCCAATTCCATTACCGGACAAATTGACAGCTCCGTCGAAATACATTTCCCATACATCGGCTGGCCCCTCTTCTTCGCAGTCCACTTCATTAATGTGCTCATCAGGGAACTCAAAATCCAGAGCTTCATAATCCTGGATAGGATTTTCTGCTAGGAGATCAGCGATCACGCTACCTTTCACCGCCTTCCGGGTCATATAGACTATGTCATATTGGGAGAGTATAACCTGCCATTTGGCTATCCTGCCTGGCACGAATGGGCTTTCGAATACATATTTGATAGGATCCATCCTGGAGATGAGCCATGTCTTGTGATTCAACATGTAGTGCTTGAGGCGGTTTGCTGTCCAGGCTAACGCGCAGCAAGTCTTTTCTAAGAAAGAGTACCTTGACTCACAATCATTGAACTTTTTACTCAGGTAATAGATAGCCCTCTCTTTTCGGCCAGTGTCGTCATGTTGTCCCAAAACACATCCCATCGAGTTCTGTTGGACTGCCATATACAGGATCAGAGGCCTCCCCGCCACGGGAGGAACCAACACTGGTGGGTTTGACAGATACTGCTTGATTGTCTCAAAAGCCTCTTGACAAACTGAATCCCATTGGGTGGTGTTATTTTTCCGAAGAAGTCTAAAGATAGGCTCAGCCTTAGAGGTGAGATTGGAAATAAATCTCGAGATGTAGTTCAACTTTCCCAGGAAACTACGCACCTCCCTTTCTGTTTTTGGGGGTGGCATCTCTTGAATAGCTCAAACCTTGTCTGGATCTACCTCTATTCCCTTTTCGCTCACTATGAATCCCAACAATTTCCCTGACCTAGCTCCGAATATGCATTTGGCGTGGTTCGATTTCAACCGATATTTCTGAGTCTCTCAAATACTTTCTCAAGACTGCACATGGCTTTCTTCTCCCGGGATTTGATGATCATATCATCCACGACACCTCCACTTCTTTATGCATCATATCGTGGAATAATGTGACCATAGCTACGATAGGTGGCACCAGCATTCTTCAGCCCGAAGGGCATGACCCGATAGCAAAATACTCCCCATTGAGTGATAAAAGCGGTTTTCTCTTTGTCTTCCTCATCCATTGGGATTTGATTGTACCCAGATGCTCCATCAATGCATGAGCACTTGCCCAATCCCGCAGCATTGTCTACTAACACATCAATGTGGGGGAGAGGGAAATCATCTTTTAGACTTGCTTTATTAAGATCCCTGTAATCAACACACACCCTAACTCTCCTGTTCTTCTTCATTACCACGACAACGTTAGCTATCCATTGGGGATATTTGACTACTTCTATGAACCCAGCGTCATACTGTTTCTTGACCTCATCCCTAACCTTGAGCAGTGTGTCAGGATTCATTCTTCTTAGCTTCTGCTTTATCGGGATTGTCCCTGGAATTAGGGGAATTTTGTGCGCCACTATACCAACCATATCATCATAGCTCCAGGAAAATACGTCCAGGAATTCTCTGAGCAAACTGATCATATCTCCCAATTCCTCACTCTCCACAACCTGAAGTTCCCTCTTTACTTCTTCCGTGCCTAAGTTTATGGTGCGTGTTTCATCTCCATAAGGCACGAGGGAAGGTTCATCGTTTTCATTGCTTTCCTCTGTGAGCTCCACATCAGAATCACTTGAAGTAATGGCAGTTATGGGGATTTCAAAATTAACCAGAGGAATCTCTGAGTCTATTGGATTATTAGGTGTTAGATGAAAGGTCCTGAATGAGCGAAAATAGAATATATTATAAAGATGGAATTCAAATGAAGAGCATAAAAAGGATTTGGAAATAAATGCGCTATTAATTCATTAAAAATTTATGTCATAAGAAAAGGGTCCATTTACAACGTTACACTTGCAACCATGGACAAAATGATCAAGTGTAGATAACCAAAGGTACTTTACTCGAAATTGAGTACAGGGATGTCCTCTGCCGTCCAGTTGTCCAACTCTTGCCCCTCAGCTATTGGCGAGACCAGAGCCTCATACAAGGAATCTAGGTGGATGACGTCAATGGATGGTTCATCAGGTGATTCTTCAACCTCTGTCAGATTTTCGATGACCGGTTTAGTGAAGACGTCTGTGATCCGCGGGACTACCTCCCTTTTTCCCATTTTCCGATCAAACCTCTGATCTCGAAGTCTATTCCTCATCCAGAATCGCCCATCCATAAGGGCGTCCTCCTCATAACCTAATCCGCAACGGCCTACCTTCTGGATAGCCGATATTGGTTCCACGATTCCTTGCAAAGCGGTCCCCAAGCCTTTGCCCTCTTGATACCCATTCCTTGACATTACTTTGGCCACCATAGCCATAGCCCCCTCCTTCCCGGTGTCTTGTAATTCGAGGGCCTGGAAAGAACTTTCCAACGACTCTTCAGTAGCTTCTACATAGGGAAGTGATTGTGGCTTGGTGACTAATATGGCTTCTTCTCCTTTCACCGTGATGATTTTGCCGTCCATGATGTACTTTATTTTCTGATGCAAAGTTGAAGGAACAGCATTTGCGAAATGGATCCACGGCCTCCCCAACAACATAGTGTAGGCCGGCTCAATATTCATCACCTGGAATGTGACGTTGAAGGTACATGCACCGATTTGAAGTGGTAAGTCAATATCCCCCAGGACTTCTCTTCTTGTACCGTCAAAGGCTCTTACTACCATAGCACTTTGACGTATATCTGATTGGTCAACTGGCAGCCTAGCCAAGGTAGCACTAGGCAGTACATTGAGAGCGGATCCGTTGTCAATAAGTACCTTGGCTACTATACAACCCTTACATTTCACTGTCACGTGCAGAGCTTTATTGTGCCTTAAACCCGCAGGGTCTATCTCGTCTTCCGAGAAAGTAACAAAACTGGATGCTTGGATTTGCCCTACTATCTTTTCAAACTGCCCCGGTGTGATGTCGGGGTTTACAAAGGCCTGATCCAGGATTCTCTGCAAGGCTTGTCGGTGGACTTCTGAGCTCAGGATCAGTGATAACAGTGAAATTCGGGCAGGTGTCTTTCTCAACTGCTCCACTACATTATACTCACTCTGTTTCATTATTTGGAGCAGCAGTTCTTCCTCTTCTTTATGTCCGGCAGGCTCTACTTCCTCTGCCTTCTCAACCTCCTCTTCTGTATTCTTTAGTGACTCTCCCATTTTTACTTTCCCTTTCCTCTTTTCTTTCTCTTCGTTCCCGTAACACCTCCCACTTCGAGTTACGAACTCGACTTCTTGCTCAAGCGAGGAGGATTTTGTGGTAGTGACGGGTTGAGGATTAGTTCGGGGAGTAATACTGGTGGTAGGTCCGGCATAAGTCATTCTAAAATGCTCATGAGGAGTAAAACATGGTTTTGGTGGTGCTGGAGGTGAGGCAAGATTAGGAGCTGATGTACTGCTTGACGCTCCTTGGGTGAAGACTTGGAAATTGTAGTTCCAAGGTATGGCGCGGGTGTTGGTAACTGGGAGCTGAGATGGGGCTCGGATAACCATTACTGGTGGCGAAGCTACTGGGGATTGGGGACAAAGTAGGTTAATTTAGGGTTGGGGGTAGAGGTATTTTGGCCAAACCTGGCAGTGTTTACTTCGCCCTCCACTTTTGATCTCCTTTGGCATCTTAAAATTTTGAGGGACAGCAAATTCTGTACCTCTCGACGGAATCCCGCACAGTCTTGTAACTCATGATCACCTGCCCCTCCATGGTAAGGACATCCTGTGCCTTTTCCTGATTCGGATATCTGAGGGCAAAGATAACCTTCACTCATTGCCATGGCAAAAATTTCCTCAAAGTGAGGAACTAACTCATCCACCTCTGGTGCCAACCTCTCTCCATCTGGCTCTATCATATTTACTCCATTACCCGCATTATGGTTGGGCAATGGGTTTAAGGTAACATTGGGGAGGGAACCATTTCCCTCAATCTTCAACCACCCATTTCGGATTAAAGCGTGCACTCTCCCTCTGAGTGCCCCGCAGTTATCAGTTGAATGCCCTTGTGTTCCTCCATGATATTCACAACGGGTAGTGGCATCATACCACCTGGGATATGGAGGCTGAATTGGGTCTAGGGGAACTGGTACAATTTGGTTTATACCGACAAGGTATCGGTATATTTCACTGAGTGGGAGGGGAAGAGGTGGATCAGGGTTTCTTGGGGGTCTTTGGTTGTTTTGTGGTGGTCTTGGTTGAGCAGGAGGAGGAGGTGGTCTTGGTTGGTAATTTGTAGGTGGGGGATATTATGGGCGTGGGTGTGGATAATTAGGAAAAAGAGGCGAAATGTTTGCGATGGTTTGGCCATGAAAAGGATATGGTCGGTAGTTATTTTGGGGGAGTGGGGAGTAATTATTCTGCTGGGTGACGGAATGCACATCACCCTCTTTTTTCTTGCCAAAATTGGCAGTCTTCTTTGCAGGATTCTCAGCCAACTCCTGCAGTCGCCCCATTCTTAAGTTGGCCTCTATTCTTTCACCGGCCTGGATGATGTCAGAGAAGCTGTTGGAAGTGTTTCCAATCATCAAGTTGAAGTAGGGAGCTTTCAGAGTCTCGATGAACAGAGAGCACAGCTCATTGTCAGTCACCGGAGGGTGTACTTCTGCCGCCTTTTCTCTCCATCTCTAGGCATACTCCTTGAAGCCTTCCCTGTCCCTCTACACCAGGTTTTGAAGATCTCTCCTTATGGGGGCCACATCGCAGTTAAATTTGTACTGTCTTAGGAAGGCATCAGCTAAATCCTTCCAGGACCGCAGCTTGCTCCTGTCCAACTGAATACACCACCTCAAAGCTGCCCCGGAGAGGCTCTCATGAAAGAAGTGGACCAGCAGTCTGTCGTCCTCTGTCAGAGCAGACATCTTGGCGATATAGGTGGCCAAGTGAATACGAGGGTCTGAATTCCCAGTGTACTTGTCGAAATCAGGGACCTTGAACTTGGGTGGCACCACCACATTGGGAACCAATCTAAGTGATGCCACATCAACTGAGCCATACATATTTAGCCCCTCTATCGCTCTCAATCTCTCTTCTAAAGCAGATAGTTTCTCATTTTCTCTCGTCTTATTTTCTCCTCCCACTGCATGAAATGCTCCCCCAGCTGGGAGATGAAGGGTGGAGTGAACTGGAGGGATTAGAATTGAAGGGTATGGATCGGTGTTTGAAACGGTTGGGTAATGAGAGTAAGGTAGGTCATTATTCATGGTAGCCGGATTGACAGTGATTGTCGGGTCCGGAATAGGTGACTGAAAGGTAAAAGAAGTTGAAGCTTGGTGCGGATCATTTGTTGTAGGTGGTGGTGGAGGTAATGGTAAGTTTGGTTCTGAAGCATGTTTATTCTGGGACATTTCCCTCATCAGTCTCATAAGTTCTGAGACCTGATCTTTCAATTCGGAAACCTGCCCTTGTAGGTTCTGTACTTGTTCCTGATCTTCCATTATCTTCTTTGTTCGGGACCTTGTTAAGTACACTCGCTTGGGTTGTACCGTGTGCTTGGTCAGACTTGCCTTGTTTGAAGCAATGTTGATTTCCTGTAGGGAAAAAAAAGGTTTTTAATGAATTTCGAATTTTTTTTTTAAAAAAAACTAAAATTCCTGGTCCGGACGAAGGATACAGTGGCGTTTGGGAGCCAGAATGAAATCTGCGAAAGGATGATTGCATTAACTTTATCATGGCATCGTTCGATAGTCTGACCGTGAATGACTGGATTGAACGCGCATTTATGATACCTGTCCATATGGCGCATCCAATTTTTTTGCATAACCCTAGCGAGGAGGTTCCTACGGGAGTCATACTATTCATTCACAATTTTGCTAAACCATGGCCCGAACCGCCTCATAGGTTTAACAATGGTTTAGCATTCTGTTCTGGTATAAGAACTTCTTATGCCGACTGACTCTAGGATGCCATGTTAAAAATGATGCTTATCCTTTTACAGACCTTAATTTGGTGATGCTCATGGAAAACTTGTTAGCAGGATAAATTCAGGTAATCTTGAATTATACTATTGGCAGAGTGACACCTGCACATTTATCAAAGTAGGAAAATGTGTAGGTTTTCTTAACAGTATGATTCAAGATTACCCTTAAAAATAAGAACAAAATAAAATAAACAGAATAGGGTAAGAGTAAGTATGCCCCTTTTGTCCTAAAGTAAAGGAAAGTCCTAATACCGGCTGGGTGCTACCTAATCGGGTAGTTCTATCTTATAAGGTAGCTTACTACGGCTTTCAGCTATTGCGATAGTTTAGCTCAAGGTCTAATTTTCTAAAAGCCACAGGTTCCCAAATTGCCCCTACTGTAACAGTAGAGCCCCATTCTATAACCATGATATTATCGTGAAAATTCCACGAGTATCACAGTGGATAGAACGAGTTTCAATCTGAGCAGAAGCCTTCACGGATACTAACAGGGTAAAACCCACGGGTACCGCTACATGACCCCCTCCTACTTTCCTAAATGGGTAAGAAAGCCAGGGTATAGGGCCGAAGTGTGTGAGGACATCGTGTGAGTGTTCAGTGTGTGAAGGGACACCTTTACCTCTTCCCAATTCAGGGGGATTTTATTCTTCCCATTTTTCCTTTTTCCTTTTTTTTCGAAACGGAGGGCACTGTAGGGAATAAAACAAGCAAAACAAGCAAAACAAGCGGAACAGTTAGTAGGAATAAACAAAAATTAACACATAAAATATTGCCGGGTGAGCCCACCTAACTATAATTTGATTGAAAAATTAAATCTACTTTTGGACCTCTAGACCAGGGTTAAATCTCAAGAGTCAAATATCCCCAGCGGAGTCGCCAAGCTGTCGCAAGGTATTTTGCGGTCTCCTGAACGAACCCTCACTGAAGTGGGAAAGAGTGAGGAGTCGCCACTTTAATTTTGAGGGAAATTAAAGAAAACCATTTATGAAGATAAATTGAAATGAAACCACTTCAAGGCAGAGATTCTAGGTTCGGGATCCGTAAACGGGTGGGGAAGGTGTTAGGCACCCCGCCTCGTCCCTTAATAAGGGTAAGTAGATTTAACTTTGCATTAGTTAGGAAGGCTTGAATGGGAATGTTAATCCTTTTGACCAAAGGAATATTTGATTTTTCACTAAATTTGGATTACCCAGATACATAAGTAAATGAGACAACCTCAGTGAATTGACGTCGCATATCATTTTTGGTTTTGGGATTATTTTTGCGCACAGGTTAAAATTTGGTGTGAGAATCGGATAAGAACTCTCCTCCGATCTCTTTTAAATATTTATTAAAATTCTGATTGGAGATCGGATAAGAACCCTCATCCGACCTCTTTTGAAGTATTTAAAGTTTTAGGATTGAGAATCGGATAAGAACTCTTCTCCGATCTCCTTTAAGTATTTATTAAAATTTTAGCTCGAAGATCGGATAAGAACTCTCCTCCGATCTCCTTTTAAATGTTTATGGAAATTTTAGATCGAGAAACGGATAAGAACTCTCCTCCGATCTCTTTTAAGTACTTATTAAAAATTTTGAGCTGAGAATCGGATAAGAACTCTCCTCCGATCTCTTTTAAATGTCTATTGGAATTTTAAGTTGAGAATCGGATAAGAACTCTCCTCCGATCTCTTTTAAATTAACAGGGGCCTGAAAGGGACTTTTCCGATCTCCCGAATCTTAATTTCAGCTACATGTCTTAAAGCTAAGGATTCTGGCATTCAAAGGTGCTGGGGATAAGGCTTCTTTTAGCTAATTGATACCTTGTGACTAGACGGGGGATACTAGACTGAATGTACCGACCTCCCATGTGGTCGCCTTACCAATACTTATTAATGCCCGATCTATTCTATTTAGTTATCCAAGGTTTGGTTTCATTTTGTCTTATGACATCTTGCCTAATGACCTATTGAATTTTCCTCGTGATTTGGCTTCACCATTTCCCTGTCTTATTATTTAGACCTTTTATCATTATAAAAGGACTTTTAAGTTGCCGTTACCTACATTTTGTTTAGTTACTTCTACGCTATTCGGGACCAGAACTCCTGTATAAGAAGTAATGAAGATAAATCAAAGAATAAACCGATTAACAAAGAAGTAAACTCGAGAATGACGCCTCGTGTTTAAAATATAGTATAAACTTGGTGAAAATTACAAATGTAAAAAGAATAAATGAAATACGTGAATAAAGAAGAACATTTGATAAAATAACGATATAGCACTCACCGTAGGGAGTCGAATCTAATAAACTAACTATGGAATCACGTAATGTAACAGATTGCAGTTGATAGTTGGAGGACTAAGGTTCGCCGCGAAATGAAGGATTCTTTGTTAAAATGTAAACAGGTCAAAATAACCAATCTTGAATGGAGTTGAACTTGGACAATATGAATGGAAATAGAAGATAACAAAGACAAAAGGTGAGAGTGTCACAGATAATGAACGGATGAAAATGAAGAATTTGGTATTCAAAAATCCTTTGCAAGAAAACACTTCAGAAAACTGGTTTCCAAAGTTTTTCTTATGAAAGCTAAAATAGCAGAGTAACGAACTGAATTAAGTTTCAGAGTTCTTCCACTATGGTCACTGCCTTTTTTCTATCTTTTTCCGTTTTTTGAACAGTTTTTCATGCAGGGATTTATAGGGACTAGGTGTTCCCTTTGAAGGGTCAGGATCTATCCTAAGGGAGATGGAGGGTCAAGATTTCAAGGGACATAATCCTAAGCTCAAGAATTAAAGAGAATCAGAACAGACGGCCGAGATCCATTTCAGAATATTTGTCTTCTTCCTCCTCTAATCTGACGGCCCCAAATTCTCTTGTCCGGGGCGATCCAAGGGCTAGGAGTGAAAGGCGCTGGTTTTTTCGTCTTCTTCTTTGATCCAAGGGCTCGTCCTTACAAGTTGGATCAACGATGGAGATTAGGATGTACAGCGCTGTCCTGATGTACGCATGTCAGAAATGCAGGCGATTCTGGGGCGTGCGGTTGAGATTTTACCGGCAACGCTTTAACTACCTCGGCTCGATTATGGTGACGGCAGAGGCGCCTTTTCGCTTTCTCGCTCTCTCTTCCTTTCCGACCTTCTTAACATGGTCCTTCTCCGATCTTTCATACCGATCTCCCTCTTCCGATCTCTATTATTCCAATACTTCCCTTAACGGGCATCCGGTCAAAGCATTAATTCCTCGATTCGAAGCGCCCGCTTTGTTTACGCTAAGCAATAAATGCTTGATTTCCCTATATATACCCCGACCCAAAAACTTTCTCCATCCGATTTTCCTCTTTTCTTCTTTACTTTCCTATTCTAGTTATTCGCAAATGCTCCGACCGTTGTTCTGGCAGGATTGTGGTTTTTGATCTTTTTCGATGGACCTTTTTATTCCCCGACTGAAAACTCATGACCCTGGTGATCGAATAATCGTGATGACCTTATCTGATGATGGTGAGAGAACCGAATCAATTAACCGATCTGGATTGCGAACCTCAGTTGTGCTGATCTCGAGTCGTTTAACTGGCATAATCGGCGAACCGATTTTGGCCGAGCAAATTGCTGATGTTCCGCCGACCCTTGACGGTTGCTCTTCCAAGTTTATTCGGCTTTTCACCACATTGGGTGTTCTGACAGCGGCTTTCCTCCACATTGGGTGTTCCGACAGCGGCTTTCCTCCACATTGGGTGTTCCGACGGTGCCTCGGTTCTGGTCGGTGACACCCCTTTGGATCAGTCACAATGTGACATTTCGGTCCCTAGAGATAGCCCAAATGATGTATTTTGTTTTCAATGTAATCCGATCTCTAGAGATCACAAAAATGATGTAATCCAATTTTAATGTAATCCGATCCCTAGAGATCGCCCAAATGATGTAATCCGATCTTTTGAAAATGAAGACTTTATTTTGTCGATTATCATCTTATTATTATTGCATTGATTATTTTTCGATCTCTAATGTGATTATCCGATCTGATTCTTTACCTGAATGACACTTATCCGATCTGCAATTCAAAATATCCCTTTTAATCCGCCGATCCTTACCTAACCGATCTCTTTGTGAGGTATCTAGAATATTCTTGGGAAATGTCAGAAACAGCTGGCGAATCCCGTTAACCGATGCGCCGCCTAGGACAGAGTGAGCATTAAATGCTCGGATGAGTATAAATAGAGGAGGGGCCAGCCATTCGCTCTCTTATGTCATTTTCAGTCTCTCGCGAACAACCCTGAAATCCTCTCATTTTCTCAAGTTCCTCCGACACCGATCAGACTCCGATAAGGGCTTTGATCTTTCTTTTAGTTTAAAATCTTTATTTCCTTTGAAAATGAGCGGTGCCGAAGGTCAGAGAGCTACGAGCCCTCCTTCTATTCAGTTTTCATGGTCGTCCGATGAGGTAGAGGTAGTCGGGCCAAGCGCGCGACCTGAACCTCCTAGGGTCTCCGTTCCAGCTCTGGGACAAGCAACATTATCAAGGCATGCGCCTTCTTCAGGGAGAGAGAACCTCCCCCTGGACAAGCTGCCATCGGTCCTTCAAGAAACCGATCTGCAGTCGTTCAACCAAGAATACAACATTCGGCCTGACTCGTACGAGCTAATTAAATGCCACGGCGATCTTCGTGCCGATCACTTCTTCGAAGAAAACGATATGATCATGGTCTATGAAGAACAATTAAAGGCCGGTCTTCGGTTCCCTCTGGACGACTTCTTCAAAGAGGTCTTAAAATTTCACCGAGTGTGCATTGCCCAAATTCACCCTAACTCGTGGCGGATCTTAGTAGCCTTCCGAGGCCTGTGCCGAGCTAAGGGAATCAGTCCTACGGCTAAGATGTTCGCCGAATCGCAAAGCTAACTCGCGAAAGGACGACGAGCACCGGGTTCTTTCAGTGAAGCCTCATTGTGGGCTCTTTACCGATCTGCCCTCCTCCCTTAAGAATTGGAAGAACCACTTCTTCATTCTGAGGAGCAAAAATCTGAACTGCTTTGAGGGCTTCCCCCGTAGCTGGTGGCACCAGGGGCCCTTGATTCCAAAGCATCTCGCTCTGAATAGGGAAGAGGGAGCCATGGTGATGGAACTGAAAGATCAAGCGGCTAGGGAGAAGTTCTCCTGTTTAGATGCGGTGACTGCCGAGCTGCATCATTGGACTATACAGCTGATCACCGGCCAAGATCGCGAGCTTTCGCTCTCTGACCTCGGCATTGGTACTTTCTACATCTCAGATCTTAGGACCTTAGCGATCTCACTGACCTCGTCTTTGTGCTGGTATGGCGGGTGGTGAGGGTTCCAAGAAGCGGAAGAAAGAAAGAGAGATTTCCCGGAAGATAAAAGAGATGAAGCATTCGAAACTGCTTCAAACACCTGGCCATGAACCTGGGGAGATACAAAGAGGCCCGCCTCGACCTTCGGGACCGCCGATCGCAGAAGCTGTCCGATCTCCTCCTCGACGAGAAGAGCCGCCTCCACTTCCTCCAGTTGCTCCAAGCACAGAAGGGGGTCCTTCTCAACCTTCTGCGAGGCCCCCCTCCTCGTGGTGCTCAAGTGCTGATCGCTTCCCTGGAGAAGAACCGGACTGTTCGGGAGAACCCAGGTTTTGCCAAAGTCTTGGGGTCTTCCATCTACCTTCGGGAGGATCAGGACCGACTGTCTCCGGACAATCTCGACGACATTCTGACCCGATCCATAAGTCTGAATGTAGAGTGCCTAGTGAACCAGCACATAGTCCGGGAAAAGGCTCACCGCCTGGGTAAGGAGGTCGAGAAGAAGAGTCAAGAAGTGGCATCCCTTCGATCCCAACTCTCATCCGCTCAGGATTATATATCTCAAATTGAGGGGCGTATGAAGTACTATGAGGATAAGCTGGCCGAACAGGTTCATGTTCTGGCTGAAAAGGATCGTGCTCTTGGAGAAGTCCAGGCGCTCCGGGCCAACGAAGCTGCTCGGGTCGCTCACCTTACTGAGGAGCTTAAGGAAAAAGATGAAGAGATGGTGACAGGAATAGCCGGTGCTTATGTGAATGCTCACAAGGATCTCTTAGCTGAGCTCCAGAAGCGTTACCCAGAGGAGGACTTCTCTTGGATGGCCGACCTGGCTCCCGGAGGCGAGGGTGAGGATAGTGAGGAGGAGGCTGAGGGTGAGGGAGAAGACAGACAAAATGTAGATCAGGCTGGGGGTGATCCTCTAGCGGAATAACTTGTACAAATTTTGAAATGAAATGAAATGGAATGCCTCTTTTGTTCGATGAATGGTTGTGATCGGAACATTTCTAAATTATTAAACACTTGATTGTTTGAGTATCTTGAAAGAACTGAAAGTGATTATCAACCCAAGTGTGAGAGATCGGAAGACATAATGAGCATAAGATCAGTAGAGAACCAACGCTAAACGGAACTTGATTAAAATTAGAAATTTGGCTTGAACATTTAAGATCGGAATCATCCTTAAACCAGAACGGAACCTTTGATTATTCTTAAACTTTTGAAAGGGAGATCGGCAATAAAACTGGTAAGAAAAGATCTAGTGTCAGTTCATTTCATTTGTCAACAGAGATCAGGAATATACTTGACTGGTCAGGAGATTCGACAATGGGTTTGAGAGATCGGTGAGTGATTTAATAGACCGGTAAGGCCTTGACTGATGTGAGGACTTAGCATTGATTCAATCCTTGTGAGGAGAGATCGGAAATGTGGTTATCTAGCACAAAGAGATTTAGTACTGGGGATCGATTTCAGAGTTTATTAATTCTGGGGATCGGCCAAAATATGGTGTCGACACACCTTACCCCTCTGTAAGGCATAACATGATTCCGTAGAATACCTAATGAACCACTGAACTTCACCTACCGATAACTCATTAAGTACCCTACAAGGGATTTTAAAACAATTTTCTTATTTTTGATAAGTGGTGAGCATTTTCTAATAGGTATTTAAAACATTTAATTGAAATTAAAACTAGTTAATATTTTTGGTCCATTTTATTTTTCCGCAAATTTTATAAAAATTTTGCCAGAGTTCCGTCTGTATCTTGAGAAAACAGTTCTTCAAATACCTAAAAAAAAGGCACTTCCAATAATTTCTCAACCACTGCTTCAAATTCATACTCAATCTCAACCAATTTCTCAACTTTCAAATTTCAAATCCACTATCCAATGATCATCAAAATACTAGCAATCCATTTCATTCAAATTAAATAAAATAGTTCCATTCATATTTCATTAAGGACAAAATAATTTATATACATCATTACAAAATTTACATTAAGAGAAATTCAAGGTAAAATTTATTACAACTTTATACAAATTTTATACAAGCTGCTCAAGACCAATTTTTACATGTCCATACATTTATGTGCAATACATACATCAAAAGAAATGTTTACAGTCAGGGTATAAATTATACCCGATAACTTCAAGCTGATAGATCCTCACACCTCAGCAGCTCAGTTTGCTGCTCCTCTAGTCTCTAAATATGTGACAGCAATAACAGCCATTGCTGAGTACTAGGACTCAGTGGTGCACAACATACTAAAATAATTTTTATGTAGAATTTAAATCACATTTATTCAAAAATTAAACTGAATATGAGATTTAAACACAAAACATGAATTATGAGATTTTATTCCAAACAATTTCATTTCGAAGGATCAAAACACATTTCATAAAACCCACAGTTAGATCATGCCATTCGAAACAAATATAATCTCAATAGTTAGAGGCTAAGGAGAAGTCACATCACAAGGCTAGCTAGCTCAAATATATTGATATCCATTCAAATCCTCTTCTACTGGCACACCTCAACACTTCTCCAGAGAAGGAATTAAAATTCGAAACTAATTACCCCCATTAGTCATGCTAGTGAGGTGTTCAAATATATGGTCATGACACTGTGGTTTCAAAACTTATCTTAACAATTTACTAAACATTGCTATTTCAAATATACACAATAACTTTCACAATTTAAATCAAAACATCATAAATAATGTCACAAATAAACTTTCAACAATTCAAAGCAAAATTAAAATACATATTTCATTCACTTTATCAATGAATTTTAAAGCATAGTGATGTTGTGCACAAACCTTAAGCGAGTCGCCTCTTGGCCTTGACTCGGTTCCTCGAGTTCTTTCCCGGTATTCTTTTCAACTGAAACACACAATTTTACAGTGTTTTAGTACCATAACTTAGCATAAATCCAAAAATAAATTTAACTTCACTTTTACCTAGCTTTAACGTGCTAAACTCGACGTTCTTGAAATTTTGTGTTTCGGGGTTACTATTCATTACACTATTCAAGTCAAATTGTTGACTTTCTAAGGCTTAATAGGTATGGGAATTCCAACTTCACCCACATACCACATTTTGGTCACTAAATTTGTTGGTTTTGGTTGTTTACTCAAATTCTAAGTCTTTTAGGCAAATTTGATAAATTTTCAGTTTTGGTATCTATGGTTGCACTGTTCCATTGGTCACTTTATAGTTGGAATTTGGCAAAACTTTCTTCACAGAAAATGTTCCCTATTATCTTAAGTTTATTTGCATTTTTGAATCACTCCAATTGGAGTTTTGTAGCTCAAGTTATAGCCATTTGAACCATGGCTGCCGGATTGGACTCAACCCAGATTTTCTGGGCAATTTTGGTTCTGGCAGTTTTAGGTCACTAACTTGGGATGGCCAAGTGACTTAGTTAATGGCATAATTTGGGTTTGTGTTCTTCATGAAACTTTTAGGTCTATATCGCAACTGTCCACTGGTAAAATTTTAGGTCATTTAGACATACTTAGCTCAAGTTATGGCCAAATAAACAATCACTGTTCATTTGGTCAGTTTGTAAAGGGCAGACTATGATTTTCCAAGTTTGGTGAATTTGTTCACTAGGTTTTGGTCACTTTTTGGGCATGCTTCCTAAATGAAAATTGTGTCATTTAGTGTCTATTTTCATTCCCAATTGGTCTCATACCAATTAGACTTGTAAAATTTTATTTTTGGTCCCTCAAATGTAACTTGGTCATGGTGTCAGCAGCATGACCACACTCAATCCGAATTTGATTTTGATTCAAACACTTCTAACACTCTTCATTAGGTCACAAATGACCATTTCTCACTTCACATTAGGTCAAAGACATCATTTACCACTTCCTCACGTTTTTGTCACTAAACCCTAAGTCCAAAACCCTAATTCACAAATTCTTGCATTTAGCTACTTTCAAAGCCTTAAACCATAATAACTCAACTACTTAAGGTTCATATTCCCATCCAAATTAATCAAACCATGCAATAACACCCCCATACACATTCTGGCCGAAACTCACTCATAGTCCCTCAACAATTTATTTCATTTCATTTAAAGTTTATTTACAAGCTCAATAAGTTAGAAATGTAAGAATCAAACTAAAATTATCCAATTTGCTTACTAACCTTTCTTAGAACTCCAATTCCTTCAAATCTCTATCTTTTGTATTTCTTTCCTCTTTCAATCTTCTTCTCAAGTGACTAAAATAAGCTCTATTGAGGTTTTTATGGAAGTTATTAAGGTTAAGTGAAGAAGTTTAAGCTTGAGTGCAAGCTTTAATGGAGGACTAACAATGGAGAAGTGAGGGAGAGTGAGGGTGGCAAGGGATAAGGAAGAAGACAATGAAATCTTTTTTTTTTCTTTTCTTTTCTTTTATTTATTTTGTCTTATGGAAGACCCAAAAATCCAATTAATTAAATTTATCAATTATAGGATTTATGGCATCATGCATGATGTCATGCATGATGTCACCTCCCTTCACTTTTTCATTTTCTCTTTTTTTTTTTCTATTTGTTCTTTAATTTAATTCTCTATTCCGAAATTTTCTTTTCTCCGATTTTATTTGACAGTTAGGTCAGGAGTCAGCTCTCGGGGTCAATTGACCAAATTGCCCCTCGCCAGTTCATTCCGGTTTGCAAATAATTCAATATTTCTTCTGGCTCCTTGACCTAATTATTTGACTGGCTTAACAGTTCTTTTTCATGATTTTCTCTTTTCCACTGTGTTCGTAAGGGTCCTAATGACCGCGGCGTCACATTTTACGATTCAAAATTTGAGTTTAAATCGACTTCGCAGTCGTTCCCGAGAAGGTCACCCATCGCTGTGACTCTCGGCTCGTTTAACTTCTTATGTTCTGTTTTTCTTATTTATACTTAACTAATTGGCAATTACTAATTATTTGGGTTTAAGGCTTATCTAGTTGTCTTAAGTGTGGTTCTAATCCCCTTAATTGTTCGGACCGACACCGGTCACCCATAACAGTGAAATATACCAGGCTATACAAATAGGGGTATTACAAGTACTTGATGCTCTGCCTTCACTTGCTAACAAGTTAGGCATTTGGAAACAAACTCTGCCACGTCTCTTTTCATACCCATCCACCAGTAATGCTCCTTTAGCCCTCTATACATTTTTGTGCCGCCAGGGTGCATGGAAAAAGGAGACTCTTGTGCTTCCTTTAAAATGATCTGCCTCAAATCAACATCAATAGGAACACACATTCTGCCCTGGTGTAGCAATAGACCGTCATCTCTTATTGAGAACTCAGGTTTTTTACCCTGCCGGACTTCTTCCAACAGTTTCTGATACTTCTGATCATTCTGAGTAGCCATTCTGATCTGATCAATCAACACTGGCTGTAAATGCCATGCAATAGCTGTCTGCCCCTCATCATTAATCTCTAAGATGGCATGTAATAATCTCAACTCATGTACCATAGACAAAGGAGTAACCCGTAGACTTGCCATAGTCTTGCGACTTAAGGCATCAGCCACAACATTAGCTTTACCTGGCTGGTAGTCTATCAGACAATCATAGTCTTTTATTAACTCTAACCATCTCTTCTGTCTCAAATTCAACTCTTTCTGGGTGCCCAAATACTTCAAAATCTTATGATCTGTGTAGATGTAGCATTTCTCCCCATATAAATAGTACCTTCAGATCTTAAGAGCAAATACAATAGCTGCAAGCTCCAAGTCATGTGTTGGATAATTCCTCTTATGCGGTTTCAGCTGGCGTGATGCATAAGCAATGACATTTTGATCTTGCATCAACACGCAGCCTAACCCATTGTGAGAAGCATCACTATAAATTGTGTATTCTTTACCCAGAGTAGGTAAAGTCAGGACTGAAGCCTCAGTCAAACATCTCTTTAATTCATCAAAACTCTGTTGACATTTATCTGTCCACTGAAATTTCACATCTTTTCGAAGTAACTTAGTCAATGGAGAGGCCAATATGGAGAATCCCTTCACAAAATGATGGTAGTGTTCAGCTAAACCCAGAAAACTGCGAACCTCTATGATATTTCTGGGTGGCCTCCAATTAAGTATAGCTTCTATCTTACTTGGATCTACCTTGATGCCCTCTACTGATACTACATGCCCCAAGAAAGATATTTCCTTTAGCCAAAATTCACACTTCGATAATTTGGCGTATAGTTGTTTCTCCCTCAAAGTCTTCAGTAGAATCCGCAGATGTCTATCATGCTCTTCTGCACTCCTCGAATAGACCAATATATCATCTATGAATACCACAACAAACTGGTCGAGGTATGGTCTGAAGAAAGTGTTCATCAGATCCATAAAAGCAGCCAGAGCAGTAGTTAACCCGAATGGCATGACCAAGAACTCATAATAGCCATAGCGGGTTCCGAAGGCAGTTTTAGGAATACTCTGCTCTTGTACTTTCAACTGATAATAACCTGATCTCAAGTCAATTTTGGAGAACACAGCTGCACCCCTCAACTGATCAAACAAGTCATCAATGCGGGGCAATGGATATCTATTCCCTATTGTCATCTTATTCAACTGTCGATAGTCAATGCATAAGCGGAGAGTGCCATCTTTCTTCTTAACAAACAACACTGGCGCTCCCCAAGGTGACACACTAGGATGGATAAAGCCTTTGTCAAGCAATTCTTGAAACTGCACTTTCAGCTCTTTCAATTCTGCAGGTGCCATTCTATATAGTGTTATGGAGATTGGGTCCACACCAGGCATAACATCAATCTCAAACTGCACCTCTCTTTCTGGAGGTAATCCTGGCAATTCATCAGGAAACACATCTAAAAAGTCACATACCGTAGGGATGTCCCTCATTGCTGGGCTCCCCACTTGGGTGTCTATCACATGTGCCAGGTATGCTTCACACCCCTTTCTGATCACCCTTCTGGCTAGTGCAGCCGAAATGATGTTTGATGGCAGTAAATGCCTCTCCCCATGTATTACCACATCACTGTACAGAGGGAGACCAAAAGTGTATCTTGATCTCTGATCCAATCATGGCATGATGCCTGGCTAACCATTCCATGCCCAAGATAATATCATAATCTCTGAAGGGCATTTCAGTCAAATCTGACAGAAAAACATGTCCTTGGATCACCAAAGGACAGTCTCTAAAGATTCTGTTGACTCGAACCTCTTGTCCTAATGGACTAGTTACTAGCACTTCAAAACCCATTTTGACACACGGAATAGCAAGTGAACTGACTATGCTAACACTAACATATGAGTGGGTTAAACTTGGATCAAACAACATAAATACTTCTTGATCAGAGATAGAAAATATACTAGCTACAACATCAGAAGTCTCAGCCTCTTCTCGCTGTCTCATCGTATAAACCTTGGCTGAAGCACTTCCTTGTGCTGACTGACCAACAGTGCCCTGACTGCCAGAAGCAGTGCTTCTACCTCTGCGTCTTCCTCTGTCAACCGGTTGTGAACCTCTGGGAGCAGGACTCTGAATAGATCCTTCTGCAGTCGTAGGAGCTGGACCGAATCTAGGAGCACTAGTGAAATCTTTTTCAAGATGGCCCTTGCCTCCACAATTAAAACAGGCTCCTGTTGTCCAATAGCATTCTCCCCATGAATCTTGCCACAAGTCTCACAGGGGCGGGCAGGATATGAACCCCTGCTCAGTTGCTGACCAGACCTAGGGGGTCTCTGTCCAGAGAATCTGCCCCTTCCAAACCTTCCACCTCGACCTCTGCTAGGTCCACCAAATTTCTTCATCTTCCCAGAAGTACCACTAGGACTTGGCTCTACTTACTTTTTCCCCTTATCTTTTCTTGATTTCTCAGCTTTCTCTGATTTTTCAGCTTTCTCTGATTTTTCCTTTACCGGGGTTACTTCTGTTTGAATTCTCTCCAACTCAAGTGCTTAAGAAATGAGTTCTGAAAAATTGTTGTGTCTGAATCCCACTACTTGCATCCTCAAACTGGGCTTCAAACCCGTCTCAAATCTCTTACATCTTGCCTTGCTGGTAGAAAGGAGACTCCTAGCATAGTGACTTAAGCGGGAGAACTCCCTCTCATACTCTGCCATGATCTGTTCCCTTGTTTCAGACTCAGAAATTCTTGTAACTGTTGATCCACATATGCGTCTGAATTCTCTGATGAAGTCATCCCAGGTCAGTACTGGTGGTTCAGCCAAACTGTGGGGGATGGTCTTCCACCAATCATACGCATCCCCTTGCAGTAGTGACACGGAGTATTCAAATTTTAGTTCATCTTGGCAGTGCAGCTTTTTGAACACTTTGTCCATTCTTTCCAGCCATTGCTCTGCCTCTAAAGGGTCTACTGTAACCTTGAATTCCGTAGCCCCATACTTTAATAACTTGTCATACTGTCTAACTGGAGCTTGAGGTTGCACCACAGCGATGCAGGGTAGAGCTTGGCGAGCATACTGACCATTTGTTGGAACATCGCAGCCATCTGCTGTGCAAACTGTGCAGGAAATTGCGGCATTTGTGGGGCTGGTGCCACTGACCCACTGACATTTTGTAGAGCTGGGGGTTCCCCTTGTGCCTCAGCTTCAACATATTGCTCAACTGAGCGATCCCCTTCTTCCATTTCAGTCTGAAGTTAGGGTATCTCCTAAACAAATAACACAAGGAGATTTCCCTTCGTTAGTTCATATTTATAATGTAATGCACTGTATGTAACAAATAAGGACATTGAGCAGTTGTACTTAATAAAGAAAAGACACAAATTCATAAGTTAAAACATACTTCAAAAATTTTGCTCTGATACCACTAAAACATGTCACACCTTACCCGTCTGTAAGGCATAACATAATCCCGTAGAATATCTAATGAACTACTGAACTTCACCTACCGATAACTCATTAAGTAACCTACAAGGGATTTTAAAAAAAAAAATTTTTTACTTTGATAAGTGGTGAGCATTTCTAAATAGATATTAAAATCATTTATTCAAAGTTTTAAAAATAGTAAAATTTTTGTCCCATTTTATTTTTCCGCAAATTTTATAGAAATTTCGGCAGAGTGCCGTTTGTATTTTGAGAAAATAGTTCTTCAAATACCTGTAAAAAAGCACTTCCAATAATTTGTCTCAACAACTTCTTCAATTTCACAACCATCCCAATCAAATTCAACATCATTTCTCAATTTCCAAAAATTCAAATTCACAATTTCCAATTCAAATATCATCCAAAATATTACTAATTACTTTCATTCAAATTAAAATAAAATACTTTCATTCATATGTAATTAAATGTAAAATAATTTATATACATCATACTAAAATTTACATTAGGAAAAATCCAAACTAAAATTTATTACAAACTTTATACAAACTGCTCAAGACCAGTTTTACATATCCATACCTTCACATACATTACATACATCAAAATAAATTTTTACAGTCAAGGTATAAAACATACCCAATAGACTTCAGAGTAGGTAGCTCCTCTGTCCTCAGCAGCTCACTCTGCTGCTCTTCTAGTCTCTATATCTGCGACAGCAATAACAGCCATCACTGAGTACTAGGACTCAGTGGTACACAACATACTAAAATAATCTTTATGCGGAATTTAAAACATATTTATTCAAAAATTAAACTGAACATGCAATATAAATACAAAACATAATTTGCAAGATTTTAGTTCAAACAATTTTATTTCAAAAGTCTCAAAACCATTTACATAAAAACACACAGTTATATCATGCCATTCGAAACAAATATAATCTCAATAGCCAGAGGCTAAGGAGAAGTCACATCACAAGGCTAGCTAGCTCAAATATATAGGAACCCATCCTTTTTCTTCTTCTACTGGCACACACCTCAACACTTCAGCCAAAGAAGGAATCAAAATTCGAAACTGATTTCCCCCACTAGTCGTGCTATTGAGGTATTCAAATATATGGTCATGACACTGTGATTTCAAAACTTATCTTAACAATTTACTAAACCTTTATGCCATCTCAAATATACACAAATAACTTTCAACAATTTAAATCAAAAGCATAATAAATATTTCCTCACAATGATGTCACAATTCAATATTTCAATTCATTCAAAACAATATGCAGAAGAAAATTTACAGAAATTATACGTTGTGCACAAACCTTATATGAGTCGCCTTTTGGCCTTGACTCGACACCTCGGGTTCCTTCCCGGTATTCTTTTCCACTGAAACACACAGTTTCACAGTGTTTCAGTATCATAACTTAGCATAAATTCAAAAATAAATTTAAATTCACTTTTACCTAGCTCTAATGTGCTAAACTTGACGTTCTTTAAAATTTGTGTTTCGGAGTTACTATTCACTACACTATTCAAGTCAATTTGTTGACTTTCTAAGGCTTAATAGGTATGAGAATTCCAACTTCACCCACATATCACATTTTGGTTCCCTAATTTGTTGGTTTTAGTTGCTTTTCTCAAATTTAAAGTCTTTTAGGTAAATTTGCAAATTTTCAGTTTTGGTGTCATATGTTGCACTGTTCCATTAGTCATTTTGCTGTTAGAATTTGATAAAATTTTCTTCATAGAAAATGTTCCCTATTGTCTTAAATTTATTCTCCTTTTTTAATCACTCCAATTGGAGTTTTGTAGCTCAAGTTATAGCCATTTGAATCATGGTTGCGGGATTGGACTTAACCCAGATTTTCTGGGCAAATTCTGGTTCTGGCAGTTTTAGGTCACCAATTTTGGGTGGCTAAATGACTTGGTTAAGGGCATAATTTGGGTTTGTGTTCTTCATGAAAGTTTTAGGTCTATATCTCAACTTTCCACTGGTAAAATTTCAGGTCATTTAGACCTGCCTAGCCCAAGTTATGATATACTGTTCATTTGGTCATTTTTGTACAGGGCAGAACACTCACACTCGGATTTGGCCAATTTGTTCACTATGCTATGGTCACTTTTTGGGCATGATTCCTAAATGAAAAAATGTGTTATTTTGTGTCTAGTTTCATTACCAATTGGCCTCACACCAATTGGGCTTGTAAAGTTTTAGTTTTGGTCCCTGAAAGGGACCTTGGTCCTGCTGCCTGCAGCATGACCCTAAGCAATCCGAATTTGCATTTGGTTTCAACACTTCTAACATACTCCAATTGGTCACAAATGACCATTTCTCACCTCAAACCAAGTCCAACACACTATTTAATACATTCTCACATTTTTGTCTTCCAAAACCTAGGTGCCAAAACCCTAATTACACAATTATTTCAATTCATGCAATTTCAATACTCTAAACATACATATAACTTCACTAACCTTAGAATTCATATTCAATTAGGTCAAAGCACACCAAACCCTAACCACTCATAGCTGACCAAATTTCTATGGTTCCTTACCTTGTCCATTTGTTTCAATTTTCAACACTTTCTAACTTAGTTTAATTGCCTAAGCATGAATATAAAGAGGAAATTGGAAAATTCATCACTAACCTTTTTGTTGGATTTTCCAAGTCTTTATTTCTTCAATTTTTCCTTTTCTTTCTTGCTCCAATCTTCTTTTCAAGACTCAAAGACAAGGTTTAACATGAGGAACTAAGAAATTTATGGTGTAATTTATGGTTTTAAAAGCTTAAATATAAGCTTTAATGGTGGAAAAATAAAAAGAAAGGGAGAGGAGAGAGGATGGCCACGGCAAGGAAGAAGAAAGAAAGGAAATTATGTTTTTCTTTTAATTTTTTTAACTCCTTTATGCCATAATTATCCCACAATTTAAATTATTTAATATTAAACATTATTGCATCATGCTTATCAACTTTGATGATGTCAAAAATTCTAATTTTCTCTATTTTTCTTTTTCTTTTATTTTTTCTTGTTTCTTTAATTTAATTCTCTCTTATCTTACTACAACTTCCCTAAAGTGTCATTTTATAGGCTATGAACATTATTTATAACCTCCGATCTCCTTTAGGTAGTAAAGTCGTACTCTGCACCTTGCTACCACACAAAGGAGATACTATCCTTACTAAACTATAGGTAAAACATCCATCATAATGCCAAAACTATACAAGATCCCATACAATAAACTAGATGGTCCCACTTGGTAGGTGTGAACATTGTATTGCAACCATACTAAAACTTATATTCTTGTGGTAATTCATGCTATAATATTATGCTTAAGTTAGGATAACCAAGTCTTGACTCTAGTTAACACCCACTAATAACCTTGGATACTTTACCTTGAGCCTTTAAACCCTAATTAAGAGTTTCCTAACTCCTCTGCAGAAATAGAATTTTGTTATGGTGCAACCGTACCAAAACAGAAGCTGTCTACAAACATCCTCATGGAACACGTTAGGAATACACGTAGCTCTACACAATAATTCGATGTCGGTATTGTAATCTGTAACTTATAGCACAAACATTGAGAGCATTATATAAGTTATTGCAATAAGTCTCGATAGACCATGTTTCCTAACCTTTTACCCCTCTTTAACCACCGATACCATTAACTTGCCCTGATAGGGCAATCCATTGCTAAACTGCTAATGGTGGTACTCTTGCCCTCACTTAGGGCGGTTATACTACCATAACTTACCTCTAAGTATTTATGCCTTATACTAATTAAACAAGCCACATGACCCCACACTGACTAATCATATCTTTTTTGGGGTACGTATCACTGTGGTAGACCCCAACACATTTGCTTGCTCAAATTTATATCACTTATGCTCCCATAAGAATTGAGACATTGGACACACACCAAGGAATGATACTGAGGGAAAACACTAAAACTAGAAGCAAAGCGTTATAGAAGAGACAAAATAGGATATTATACTCCATTTGTAACAAACCTAAGACAACAATTCCCATGAATCTAAAGCCTAAGCCTTGTTATCAACTCTGTCATTACCCAATTTCTAGGCTGGACTAGCACTAGGACTTAGGTCAGCATAAGGCCCTTGAAGCCTATAGTAAGCTTATGCATTCTATAACCCAATAATAGAACCCCCCAAAAAAAGAAGGCCTAAAATCAAGAAAACAAGCAAATAGATTCCGAGTATAAAAATGGATAATCTAATGGGGAGGAAAACTCAATCGACCTGTAATATAATAAAATGCACAATTTGGGGAGTTTAGCTTACGCTCATAACCCATAATCATATCCAATATCATAATGGGGAGCTAAGCTCACCCTAAGTCCAACACTCCACTTACATAACAAATTTAACAAATTAGTTTTACTTCATAAGGGAAACTAATATAATTACCGCGGAGTTCTAAATATAAACAAAAATAAATATAGTTAATGCATCAACAGTTCAAGTTTTCCTGCGATAAAGAAAGCAAGTTAACTCTAAAATAATATCCACTTGTCACCTGGGAAAAAATTAATTAAACAGGAGCAAACGTTGGATTCAAAAAGCTAGATATTGATTATAATTATAATTTATATAGCTATCTAAAATTAATGCATTTCTAAGCATGAAATGTACTCCGAGCACTTATATCAAACAAATCACCTAATTCTTGCATAAGAAGACAATTTGAAGCTACACACACACCCAAAATAGAATTTCCATACATACTATGGGAGCTAATCCCCTATCTAGCTCTTTTATTTTTAAACCTGCCAACAAGCTCAATTCAAGTCTGATATTCACTTAAACCCAAGTGTGGAGGCTAATAAGATCAACTCAAAACATGCCTTACCATGACTTTCCATATCTATCAGAATTGAGTTCCAACGAGACTAGCTCAAGTTGCGATTACCCGTCCAATTCATATCCATCTTATACTACATGTGTATAACACACAGCTCCAAATTATACTAAGGGCAATAAACACAAATAATTAATAATAATTTAATATGCAACAATAGTAATGCTTATAATATACATTAGCTAATTCTATGCATAAATAAATATTTATAAAAATGCATGATCATACCAAATATATAAATAATATTAAAATTACAAAAATAATCAATATCTAACTCATAGTGTAACTCAATGCATATTGGTTTTGCTGAGAAGAAGAAGATAGTTGATTTGGATCACCTATGCTTTTATTGAAGAACTATCAAGAATAGACCAACAATAATTAATTAAAGAAATAAAAGACTTTTTAGGTTTGTGTCGAAAATTCGGCTTAGTTTCCCTTAAACCTAGGACCTATCCTTCCTGTAAGAAAATACAATTTACATCACAACAACCTAAAGGCCTTAGGCCCACAATATAACATAACAAAATGCCCATATAAGACTGCCATATCTTACCTCTCTATAAGGTATAACATGATCCCGTAGTATATCTAATGAATTACTGAACTTCATCTACCGATAACCTATTAAATATACTACAAGGGATTTTAAACAATTCCATTTCAATTTTAAATGTAAAATAATAATAAAAGAATTATTAAAGTGTCCTTGGGTTGGACATATGTCATAAATTTGATTTAGAAATAAATTAGCATTTTTAAAATTTTACAAAAATTTTACGTAGTAACGGCTAAAACTACGTGAAAACAGTTCTTCAAACCTGTTAAAAATCAATTTATAAACATATATCACACACAATTTTGGACACAATCAACCCAAATAATTTCTTTTCATTCAACCAATACCAAGAAAGTGTGCTCATCTCATATACAAATCAAAATAAATGTTCTTATACAATTTACAATTCAAAAGATAACAAAATATTATTACAATTTCATTTGTACAACTGCTCATTTGTCTTTTATATACATACAGGCTAATTTACATTAAAATAAATCTAAAAAAGGGTATACCTAATATATACTCGAAGCTATATCCAATACTGCTCCACGCTGCTCACTCTGCAGCTCTTTCTTTCTCCTTACCTGCGACAGCATGAAACATCTATCGTTGAGCATAACACTCAGTGGTGCATAACTAATAATTTAAAACTCACTATAAATATAGTTTATCAAATGGTAAATAAGAGTTTAAAATATTCACATTTCCATAAATAAAAAAAAACTAACATTAACATTTTAAATAATATAAATTAACCATTTCAATAACATTTTATCAAAGTAATTTAAAACAATGGTGTTGCCAGCAATTCACACAGATTAGGTCATGAGACAAAATTTCCAATCAATGCCGTGTTGTACACCATGACAAAGCAATCTACAACCTCACTAACTGAAATTAATGAGGAAGGTGGCTAGCTAGCTATATGAGTACTCATCCAAACTCAACCTCAACTGGCAAGCCAGAGAGGGAGGAAACATAATCAAATTCAACCCCATAAACGGAGGAGGAACACAATAAGAAACTATCATGCCAACTGTGGTTTCAAAATAAATCCAAATAATTTAATTCAAAGAATTTCATTGCAAATCAACAATCACATTTCATTCATCAATTTCCCCTTATAGGAATGGCAACACACAATTTCTTAAAATACTTCTAAAAGCATTCAAAACCAGCCCACCCCCATACTACAATGATATAAAAGGGCTAATATCAGCCTTTTTATATTCACAAATTCATTTCATAAATTAAGTTCTCAAATACAAGAAAGATCATAACTCATTCAAATTAATTTCAAAGTTAAAAACAAGGAAAAAGGTTAGTTGTGCACAAACCTTTAATGAGTGTAATACCCCTATATTCGGTAGGGCGTTTTACTGTTCTGACGACTAGTGTCTGTCTGAACAGATAGAATGCCTGGAATTATACTTAAATATTGGTAAGGAGATATGAAATAATGAAATACAATAGAGAAAAATACAAGAAAAACAAAGGAAAAATAATAGCAATGAAATGTAACTAAGTTAAATGAGCCGAAAACCTTAGCGAGGGGTGACCGCATCGGGAAGTTGCGGCGAGGACCGTTGACTAGCCTTGGACCGCGAGGAACCGTGAAAAATATTTTTAAGACTTAAATAAACATCTATTGAAGTATAAATGACATTAGAAATGTCAAGGAAAAATTAATTAATTAGTGCAAAGAAAAACAAGAAATCGAGAAACCGACAAAACTCGGTGTTACCGAAAAATCGGGAATACAACCCGAATAGAGGCATTGTGGTCATTTGACACCCCGAGTTGCCTTTTGACCTAAATGTCCATTAAAAATAAATGATATTAAACTTTGAAAATATCATGAAAATTAAAATGGTGGTACATAATTTAAATAATAAAAGAAATGAGGTAAAATGTGGGAATTGTGAAACTTTGGATTAATTAATCTTAACCACACTTAGTGCTCCACTAAGTGAAGTTAGTGGACATTAAAATATCACAATTATGGGCATAAACTTCATCTTCAACCTCTCATTTCCAAAACAGCCGAAATTCTCTCCCAAGCTGCCATCCATGGCCGTCCCATTTGCATGCTCCCATCTTAATGATCAAGCCAAAGTTCTTGCAAGTTCTCTTCATTAAAAGTTGTCTACACACCTTGGGCAGAAATTAGGGAGCAAGAAAGATAAGTTTTGGTGAGTTTTTAAGAAGCTTCAAAAGAGGTAAGTGGTTGTTTTCATTTCTTGTTTCATTAAAATTGTAACTAAGGTTGTGGTGAGTTGATTCATGGAAGAAAAGTTGAAGTTTTGATGAGTTAGGTTGATGCTCCATTTCGGCAGCCATGGAAGTTCATCATGTATAGCTTGTTTTTGCATGTAAATGGTAGTTTGAGATATTGAATTAAGTACTTATATGTATAGGAGTGATTTACCATGTATAAAGTGTGATTTGTAAGTTGAAAAGTGAAAATGAAAGTTTGATATGTATGTGTATTACTTTGGCAGCCTCATAGTGAAGATTGGTAATGTTTAAGTTCATGAAATGTTATTGAAGTATGGTACAAAAAAATGGCAGCATATGTATATGAAATAGTAGTGATAAGGTATGTAATTTGATGATGGAAGTATGTGTAATAATTAGGAGTGTTTATGTGTATATATTATTGGGTTTGGACTTTGTGAATTATGATTGCATTTGGTGTATTGTGAAGTTGTTATGTTCTGTCCAAGTTGACCTATAATGTAAAGTAATGAATGGTTATGGTTAGTACCGAATGCAGAATGGTTTGGGGAAGTGAAGATATAGTTGGTGAATGTGTGTTTGGTTTGGTGTTTGAGAGGCATATAGAGGGCAGTGTGCAAATGAGCTTATAACCCTAAGTGTGTGACTCCAATTGGTATGAAGCCAATTGGAGGTGAAACTAGGCACAAAATGTGCCAACTCTCATGAAGAAATCCTACCTAAATTCTGTCCAATAAGTGACTTGAGAATTGATCAAATCCGGATTAGTGACTTTGCAAACCTGAAAATTGACCATTTGGACAGCAGTCAGTGTTTTGGCCATAACTCACTCAAAACAGGTCCAAATGATCTAAAATTTATACCATGGATAGCTTAGACATAGAGCTACAACTCTTATGAAGATTCCAAAACCCAGAAATGACCATAAGCAAGTCAAAATGCTTGCACAAATTCGGGTATAAAAACTGCCAGAATCGGAAATGACCTAAAAAAGACCTAAGTTTGCCATTTTAGTGCAATCTGTCCAGCAATAGTAAAATGATCATAACTTGGTCTAGTAAACTCCAAATGACCTAAAATTTGTGGCAAAAGTTCACAAAGACATAGACCTACAAGTTTGTAATTCGGACCAGAACCCGAAAACTGGGGAAACTAAGTCATTCGGCTAGGTCAAAACAGCATACCGAAATCTGATAAATTGCAATAAAATGCAATACACTTGAAAAGAAAATTGGTAACATATACCAACACTAAAGGACTATAAAATGTGACATATTGGTAATATTAAAACTAATTCACCTAGAGTGCATCAAAGGTCAACATTATAGGTTGACTAAGGAAAGCAATAGTATTAAATAAATTAATTATTGAACCTTATTGTTAGAGATAGTTTAAATGAGTACTGAAACACTTTAAATTGTGTGTTTCAGTTAGCAAAGACTCAGGGAAGGGGAAGGAAACACTGAGTCAGGGCCAAGAGGTTACTCTTTAGAGGTTTGTGCACAACAGTTATTTCTTTTGAATTTTCAATTGAAATAAATTATGACAATTTGTATGTTATTGTTTTAAATTATGAAAAATTTATTTGAATGGAAATTTGATTGAAACTTATTGCTTGAAAAATATTGTAAATAGTTTGAAACCACAGCTACCATGTATATTGATTGAATTCCTCGCTAGCTTGTCTAGTGGGACGAATTGACTTTGAATTCTCTCTCTGGCTGAAGTGTTGAGGTGTTTGCCAGTTGAGGACGAATAGGATGAGTACTCATATAATTGCTAGCTAGCTATGTTATTCCTCATTAGCCATTGGCTTTTGGGACGAATTGAACTTTGGATTCATGATTAAGCTATGTGTGTGATTTATTGATATTTATTATGATATTGTGAAATGGAGTTTAAATTCTTTATGACATTCACTGTCTTTTGAATTTAACTATGATTTTAAGTATCCACAGTTATATGATTTTAAATTGTATTTTTTTAATGTTGTGCACCACTGAGACATTGGCTCAGCGATAGCTTTTTCATTGCTATCGCAGGTAGATAAACAGACAGAGCAGTAGAGTAGGCTGCTTGTGCTATATTTTGGAATTTCGCCGGGTATATTGAGTATACCATATCCTGTAATTTTTATTGTAATGTATGTGCACTGTATATATATATTGTACTTGGTCTTGAGCAGTTATAAACTAAAATTGTAAATTATTTTGGCCTCTAAAAATATTGTGACATATTTCTCTTATCTCAGCTTTTGGAAATACTAAAAAATTGATGTTGAATTGAGTTGACAAATGTTGAGAAATTTATTATGTTGAACTATTATTGGAGTTTGGGATTGAACAAATTTATTAGAAGTGCCTTTTTACAGGTTTTTGAAGAACTGTTTTATTCAAAATACGGATGGTACTCTGCCAAAATTTTTACAGAAACTATTGATACTTCAGTTGGGTTATTTGATTTCATTTCAGTTAAAAAAAAAAAAAATTAACACTTGTCAAAAGTGCTCACCACTGTAAAAAGAAATAAGAAAAGGTTTAAAATCCCTTGTAGTGTATTTAATGGGTTATCAGTAGACAAAGTTTGATAATTCATTAGGTATACTACGGGATCATATTATGCCTTACAGAGGGGTAGGGTGTGACAATGAGTCTCCACTTTCCTTGACTCACTTTCCCTTATCCTTCAAGGTCTCCTTTTCTACTAAAAATACATAATTAAAATATTTTAATACGCCTCCTAATTATCTCTAATAGCTACTCAATAAATGCCTAATGCATCCCTAAGTAAATTTTGAAATTTCATATATTCTGGGTTAAGAGTAGTTCTGGATCTTGATTTTGTAACCTCATTTCAACCTAGTTTTAATCATAATTTAGCAAAGTGTTCCTCATAAAACTTGTTCCTCTATGTCTTAAGTTTATTTTTATTTTCCAATCACACAATTTGGAGTTCTGAATCTCAAGTTATGGCCAAAACATTAGACATTGTTCCAAGTGTCTTGCCCTGAAATTCTAGATTTTCCAGATTTGTATCCTAATTTTGCATTCTATATCCGGGTATCTTAACCTCATAATTTGGCCCTGGTCCCTGAAACAATATTTTAGGTCTTTGTCTTAGGTTTCCAAATCATTTTGAATCATCCAAATTGGAATTTTCTAGTGGAAGCTATGGTCTAATTGCTATCCTGGGGTCAAATGGCAAAATGGTTCCTGTGCAGGAATTTTAGGTTGGAAATTCTTGACTTCTCCTAACAATTTTCCTAAGTTGCTTTAGGATCTGGGTTCTGGTCAAAACACAAAAATTGTAATTCTATATGTTATGAGCATTTTGACTTTGAAATCACTGCTTTTGCAGTTTTATAACCAAAGTTATGGCAATTTTGCCAAAATTGGTAGGATAGATAATTGTCCAAAATTTTCAGGTTAGTCTAAAATCAGGGCAGATTTGTTGGACCAATTTTATCTAGCAATTTGATCAACTTAAGGTCAAAACTAGGTTTCCTAATCCCCATGAAAAATGTTCTCCTATGTCTTAGAATTCCATAAGTTCAAGAATCAGGTCAATTGGAGTTTCCTAGTGTGAGTTATGCCTAATTTACTAAGTACTGTTCATTTGGTCATTTTTTGTCAAGTCTAGAATTGTAATTCTGGATTCAAGCCAAATTTGAGGTAACTTATGATCATTTTCTGAGCAAGGTGTTTTCATGAAAAATTTAGCATTATGTCTTAGGTTTCTTTTCCAATTGGTTTCACACCAATTAGTATTGTGTAGCTCAATTTATAGGCTATTAAGCACACTGGACCTAAGTGTTCAGATTCCAGCAATTACACACACTACCATGCCATTGATTTCTTTCATCAAATCAACACCAATTCACAATAATGGCAAATCAAATGACCTTAATTTGGCATCAAGAACCCTAATTGAACTTCATACAATAGAAACCCTAAATTCACTAAAACCCTAATTGATCAACTTCAATTTCAACAAGCTCAATCAATTTCAACTACAAAATCCATACATATATCATCACCTAACATTAAAAATCACTTCTAATTAGATCAAACCATAAAAACCCTAAAGTCCCCAAGCTTGCCGAAATTCATACATCAAGATTCATGCATAATTTTTATGATTTCTTAAGCTAAATCTCCATATCCAAGCTTAATTTCATGCATACATAATTAATTTAGCTAGAGAGATGACTTACCTCTAATGGTGCTCTTCTCAATCTTCCTAATCTTCAAGTTTCTCTCAATTCTTTTGCTCCCAATCTTCTTTTCACACTCAATTATCAAACTTTTACTCAAGTGGCTATGGTAAATAAAGGAGAATTCAAGGAGATTTTGAGCTTGGAAGAATGAAAAATGGAGGAGGAGACGACATAATGAAAGGTGGAAGAAGATGGTATTTCTTTTTAGTTATGATAGTTAAAATAATGTGTCTAGTATTTATAGGTCATTAATTTTAATTACATCATCATGAGGTCATGCCTAGGTCATAATGCTAATTAAATTTTGAATTTTCATTTCTTTTCTTTTCCTTTCACATTTTTACTTAAATTTTAATCACTTCTAATTAGATCAAACCATAAAAACTCTAAAGTCTCCAAGTTAGACGAAATTCATATATCAAGATTCATACATAATTTTATGATTTCTTAAGCTAAATCCCCATATCCAAACTTAATTTCATGCATATATAATTAATTTAGCTAGAGAGATGATTTACCTCTAATGGTGCTCTTCTCAATCTTCCTAATCTTCAAGTTTCTCTCAATCCTTTTGCTCCCAATCTTCTTTTCACACTCAATTATCAAACTTTTACTCAAGTGGCTATGGAAAATAAGGGAGAATTCAAGGAGATTTTGAGCTTGGAAGGATAAAAAATGGAGGAGGAAAGAGAACTATGGGGGATGGCAAAATGGAAGGTGGAAGAAGATGGTATTTCTTTTTAGTTATGATAGTTAAAATAATGTGTCTAGTATTTATAGGTCATTAGTTTTAATTTCATTATCATGAGGTCATGCTTAGGTTATAATGCTAATTAAATTTTGAATTTTCATTTTTTTTCTTTTCCTTTCACATTTTTACTTAAATTTTCATCAACATTTCTTCATTTTTCAATACGTTAATTTCAGTTAATTTAATTGACATTTTGATCAAAAGTCACCTCTTCAAGTGAAATGACTAAAATGCCCCTCATCAGGTTATACGGTATCTTTTTCCCTTAGTACCCGATGAGTCCTTAGGTTTTGATTTACTTAATTTTACTTCTTCCCTTTTCATTTCTTTGATTTCCAAATTTCCAATAATTTCTAAATAATTCCTTTATTAAGGTCTCCATAGGGTCCCACATGAATTTAGGGTAGCAATTGGACTTATAGTTGCTTCTCGTGTAGGCTCATTTAACCTATTTGTGCTTCATTACTCTTATTTTCCTTTCACCTCATTTAATCTTTATTACTTTTATTTATGACTTCTCTATGTGATTGAAATATAGTTCCAGACATTCTAGCTGTCCGGACAGGCATTAGTCACCAGAACAGTAGGATGTACGAAACTACTTAGTATGAGAGTGTTACAGGACCTGCCAAATCAGCTTACTAGTGCTATTGCTTAAATCTAACTTGAGTGCCTAAACTTCACTATTTTGCAAAATATGCAAAACAACTCCAAAAATTCTATAAAATTTCCCTAGGATCCTTAATAACATTATATTAATATTACAATTGAAATTATTGCATTTCAATCTTCCATGAATATTTTATGAATTATCGAGTTAAAGTTCAACTTAAAGCAAGAAGGGCAAATTTGAGTTTGGATTTATCTACGTTAATTTTGACACCTAGAACGCATCTAAAAATGATAAGAATGATTGTAATATTGATCTACTTCTGAGGTGGGTATTGTAGCCCGCACGTCTGAACAAAAATTATAATCTTGGGCGTGGATAGAATTTCTCCGAAATGAAAGTACGTACACAAAACCCATAATATTATGAATTTGAGTATAATTTTATTTAACAAAAAAAAAGTCTTAAAGACCCAAAATATCACCTGTAAGCTCGTGAGTCTTGACAAATTTTCAATGTCAAAAAATTCTCGAATTAGTATCATTTCGAGGCTCTTGAAATGTATGACGCATTGGTATACTTGGATTTTTTAGAAAAATTTCGATTTGGAAGAAATTTGTCTAGAAGTCAAAATGGGCTAAAATTTTCAAAGCTTGTTTAGCACAAATCGGGAAACAATACTGCATAAGCCTAGTATCTACGTGAAAGCCATGAGAAAAGGAGCGTTTTGTGACTAATCTTGTCGGAAATATTTGCCAAATGTAAGAGATCTAGCAAAAAAACCTATTGGGCTATTATGGGGTATTTGGGAATTTTTTCGTCCAATTATTAGCCGAAATCTGATGACTGGAGGGGCGACAGGAATTGTCGGAGGAGTTGGTTGGTGGTGAGGGGAAGGACGAAGAATAAAGAAGAAGAAAAGGGGAAAGGGACTTAAAGGGAAAAATGCCAAAATTGGGGGCTTAAGGCATGATAATTTTTTTTTTATATACTTAAAAGAAAAATTTCAATTTGATCCTTACACCCTTAGGAGTTATTCCATTTAATCCAAACTTTTCTTGAATTAGGTCTGTTTCTATTTAAACTCATTTAAATCTAGTTTTAATAATAATAATAATAATAAAATCAAAATATAAATAAAAGCATAACAATATAACCAAGACCATATTAAGCTACAAGGAGAAAATTTATATTATATTAAACTTTAGAAATAGTCATTTTAAATTAAATTCAAAACTTTAAAATAATGCCATGAAATATATTTATTTAATTAAATAATATTAAAATGCTATTAGAATTTATAAAATTTATATTTTTTTTAAAAATTCAGATTATATGTATTGTAAGGAAAAATTCAGTACTTTATATTAAAAATTTTATTAATTTAATATTAATAATAAATAAATTTTTGAATATAATGGAAATAGAACTTCGAATTTTTGTAGAAATTTTTAAGATTATTTTTTCTAAATTTTATTTAGTGCAATTATGATAAAGAAAGGTTCTTTTTTTTTTTTTTTTTTTTTTTTTGCTGTCTTTACATTTTTATGAGCTATAAAATTATTCTCTACTTAATTTAATGTTAAATGTTAAATTAAATTCCTTAACTCTATCTTAAATTAATGGTACTGTTTCATTAATTAAATTATGGCTGATAATATATTATAATATTTTCTGTTTTAGATGTAATTAAAATATTAAAAAGCTTAATTATGAGTAATGTGACTATATAATTATAAATTTTTAATTAATTAATTAATTAATTAATTAATTAATATAGATTTTACGTATTTAATATGATCAGATTTATGGCAATTAACGGTTTATATAAACACATTACTTATAATTATGAAAAGCATATTGTGTATAAAAGTTGTTTTCTATTTGTAATATTATCAAGTTTGTTTATAATTTTAATATTTTAATAAAAAAACTTTTAATTCAATTTTGAACATATAATTTTAGAATTTAATTAAATTATGAATAAATTATTACAATATTCTTAATTTAAATGTAATATAAAAAATTGATTTATCATAATAATTATAAAAATATAAAATATTTATTATTAAAAAATAATAAACAAAAATAAATTTTACCATTGTAAAAGTAAATTGAAGTATTAAAAATTAGGGAAATTACAAAAAAAAGTACCATATGGTTTCAACCATTTTTTACTTTAAGGTCATAATATCACTTTGTGACAAAGTGACATTCTAAGGTTTCATACCGTTAGCAAACGATGACTTTCCATCTTCTTTTTTTCAAAAGGTGTTGATGTGAGATAGAAAGCAACTGATGTGGAAGAGAAATCTGCTGATTTAGAATAAAAAAAGTAAAAATTATAAAAAAGTACTCTGTAGTTCCACTAATTTTCACTTCAAGATCTAAGATTTACGTTGTGACAAAGTGGTATCTTGTGGTAACGCTCTGTTAGCAAACTACAACATTTTATCTAACGCTGTCAATTTTTAATACTATGGCATTAAAATAATATTTTTAATTATTTTTAATAATAAAAAAAATAGTTCATACACCGCCAAGATATTTCGTGTAAGAAAGAGAATTTGTTCACTTTGGGCATAGTGATTCCAAAAGTGAAGGTATGTGGAATTTTGCATGAAGACCCATACTTTCAAAATCACTATCAATAAATTTATGAACCTAGAGTTTGCATCTTCACTTTTGGAATCACTATGAATGATAACTGATGTGGCATAAACTTTCAAGTGAGTTACTGAATTATTATTACTGAGAATTAGAATTGAGAAATAGTTTTGCCATTGGAGTGACTAGATTGAACGAATGCTCTTGGCTAGCTAGCCATCTATTCCTCCCTTCTATAAGATAGTTGATACCTTTCTTCACTTTGGGCATGGCTTGCATCAATACTGCCTTGAGGAGTTCATGGCTGAGGCTACCCCCGAACTCCCTAATACTTCTGGACACCATGTCAAATTCTTCTGACCTAGAGACTTGGCTATTAGAAAATGCTGGAGCTGACAAATTGAGTTTTTCAATGAGAACATGCATAAACTTATCTCATGGTATTCAGAAAGTGAAGGATCTTAGATTTCAGTTGCTTTTAGGAGTTGAATAATTCACTTAGTTTGCTAATAGTGTAAAACCTCAGGATACTATTGGATCACAAAATAAATTATAGACCTTGAAGTAAAAATGAGTGGAACCACAAGGTTTTCTTTTTTTTTTTTGTAATTTCTTTTATTCCACATTTAGAAGCTTTTTGTTTCACGTTAGCACCTTTTGTCAAAGAGGAGACAGAAAGTCATTGTTTACTAATGGTGCAAAACTTCATGGTATCACTTTGTCACAAAGTAAATCACAAACCTTGAAGTGAAAATGAATAGAACCACATCGTAATTTTTTGTAATTTCCCCTAAAAATTATTGCAATCTATTGTAGGTTTATTATAATTAAAAAATTATTGTTTATACGTATTATTTAATTAACTATATTAATAAAAAATAACTTTATATTTTTTTAAAAAAAATTATGTTAAATAATTTCTCAAAATAACATCTATAATAATTAAAATTTAAGTATTAAAAATTATAAAATAAAAAAATAGTAACATATAATAAACTTTCATTAATATGGTTAGATTTCCAAAATTATTGGTCCAATCAAATTGAAGAAAAATAAGGAAAAAAATAAAAATACTATAAAATTGGAGAAAATTTTAAATATTAAAAATTACAATAGTTATATAAATATATTAATTTTAAATTAAAAAATCTCAATTGGTCCAATAAGATAAGAAAAATAGAAGAAAATTAAGAAAAAAATTTTAAAAAAGCATATAATAATTAAGATAGTTATATTTCGAATGTCATATTAATTAATTATATATAAATATATTAATTTTAAATTAAAAAAAAGTCAACTGGTTCAATAAAAATAAGAAAAATAGAAGAAAATTAAGAGAAAAATTAAAAAGAAAATAGAATGTTAAACAAAGAGATATCTTTACTTTAGATTTAATATAGATATATAGATAGATAGATATAAATTTAGTTTATCTTCATTTATGCATTTTTAAATTAAATTAATAATTATAATAAATTTAACAAAAAGTTATAAATTTATATTGAGATATTTATTTTTCACCTATGGATTTATAATGAGAGTTATGATCATAAATATTCATGTATTATTATTATTATTATTATTTTATTGTTATAATATAAGTGGTTGAATTTCAAGGCTTATCTTAACATAAATTTTTAATTTATATTATAAAATTATATTAAAAATCCTACTATTTTTTCGGGAAAAATTACTAATTGATTCATATATTTTAATTAAACTAATTATTTAGTCATTCTATTTTTAGTTCGTTAAATGTTTAGCTCCTCTCGTTATTTTAAAATAAATTTTTTTCTCAATTTAATTATTCAGCCATTGTAATTTAAACAATACAACTATTTAGTTTTTATAATTTTAAATCCATTAACTATTTAATTTATCTTTATAAATATTCTCTATTCTTTAACTAACTTGACTAATAAAAAAGTTAACTAGAGAGATTATATAATTACAGACTAAAAATAAAAGTACTAAGCAATATATTTTTCAAAATAGGAGGATTAAATGATTAATTTCATTAAAATGTAGGAGTAAATATAGATATCATATTTTATCCGGGCCTTTTAAAAATTTTCAAAAATGGAAAAACTTAAGAAATTTTGAAAACTAAAAATTCCAAAAAAATGAAAAAAAATTTAAAAAATATAATTTTATTAATTGAGTGTTATTTTTAGTCTTTACTTTAATCTTAATTCAATTTTCAATTTCATTTTGATTTTAGCTTTAATTTTCAACTTTACCTAATCTTATTTTTTAATTAGATTTTAATTTCACTTTCATTTCAATTTTAATTTAATTTTATTTGAAAAAAGAAAATTTTTAATCTTGACCTTTTATTTTTTTTAGGTGTTAATTTTAGACCATTAGATTATACACTATAAAAAAAAAAGATTAGCAACCGACCGAATCAGTTGCTAATCCATTAAAATCAGTTGCTAATTAATTTAACAACTAATTCAGTCAGTTGCAATAAGCCTGGTTGCAAAAAGCAACCTATAACTAAATCGGTTACTAAATTAATTAAACTTAAAAAATAAAGCTTTTAGTTAAAAACTATCAGTTGCTAGTAACAATCAATAACTAATTTAGTAAGTGAAATCGGTTACTAAAAGCAACCGAGACATAATCAATTGCAAAAAATTTAGTATCTTTAATTTTATAATTTTACAACTATTTTATAAATCGATTGATATTTGCAACTAATTTAGAAATCGAAAAATTAGTTACTAATTTAAAAAAAAAAAAATATATATATATATATATAAATTAAGTTTCCAAATAAGAAATAAAAAATTCAACTATTTTTTTCAAAAATTATTAAAATAATAAATTATTGATGAAAAATAGTACTAAAAAATAATATAAAAATTACTAATAACAACTATTATAAAAAATATTAAAAAATTAAATATAAAAACATATTTATAAGATAAATTACAAAAAAAAATACCATATATATATTATAAAAAAAATTACTAAAAATTAATATTACAAATAATTTACTAACAAAAATATATTTGTATAAAAATTTTTATTTTATTCCAAAGAAAAATAAATTAAATAAAAAAGGTAAGAAAGAAAAAGAAGATGAAGAAGAAAAAAGATGAGAAAGAAAAAGATGATGAAGAAAAAAATATGAGAAAGCAAAAATAAAAAGGAAAATAGATGAGAAAAAAAAAGATGTAGAAAATGGATGAGAAGGAAAAAATAGTAGAAAGGAAAAGATGATGAATAAAATAAATGAAAATAAAAAAGATGATAAAGAAAATGAGGGAAAAAAAAGAAGAAAGAGAGAAAAAAATGAGTAGTGGAAAAGAAAATGAGTAGTAGTTTATAAAAGTAAATTAGCTGTCAGCTGCTAAAATTTTTTAAAATTTGAGTGGGAAATTTTTTTTAGGGTGGGCGGGAGAATTTTGCAATTGATTCGCAATTGGTTGTAAAATCAATTATTAATAGCAACCGATTTCAATCGGTTGCAGAAATCAGTTGCTATTAGCAACCAGTTTGCAAATTAGTTATAAAATAAAATAAAAAAAGGTAGAAATTTTTGGAGGAAAAATCAGTTGCTCATAGCAGTAGATTTTAATTGATTTCAAAAATTAGTTGTTCTTAGCAACCAATTCGCAAATCAGTCGCAAATTAAAAAAAGCAAAACAAAAAATTGAGCAGAAATTATTAGAGAAAAAAATTGGTTGTAAAAATTAGTTGCCATCAGCAACTGATTCGCAAATCTGTTGCAAATAAAAAAAAGAAAATAAAAAATTTGGTGGAAATTTTTTTTGGGGAAAAATTGATTGCAAAATCAGTTGCAAATCAAAAAAAGCAAAAAAAATAGGCGGAAATTTTTTGGGAGAAAAAATTTAGCAATCGATTTACAATTTGTTGCAAAAATTGATTGCTATTAGCAATTGACAAGGAATTGTAAATAACAATCGATTGTAAATTGATTGCTAATTTTTCTAACTGATTGCAAATCGGTTGCTAACAATAGAGCCAATTCAAATAATTTTTTAATTAGCAATCGATTCTCTAAATCGGTTGCTGTTAGTAACTAATTTTAAAATAAGTTGTTTTAGCAATAGATTTTAGCATCCGATTTCTTAATCCATCGTTAATAGCAATCAATTTTAAAATCGGTTGCTGATTATATATTTAAAGTTTTTATAATATCGATTAACAATCGATTTAGCAACCAATTATAAATCGGTTGCTATTGGCAATCGATTTACAATCAATTATAGATCGGTTGCTAATAACAACCGATTTAGTAACTATTTCATGAATCAGTTGCTAATTTTTTTTAAAATTAACTATTTTACTAAAAAATAGAAAAAAAAATTAATTGCAAAAGTGTTTGCAAATAGCGGTCGATTTCAATCAGTTGCAATAATTGACTGCAAAATTGATTATTTTTTGTAGTGAAAGTTGGAAGAAACAAATTTGTTCCTTTAAATCTCATCCATCAAAATTTATTAGGGTTTATTTTCACTCCAATTAAAAAAGTGATTTTGAACAAATTAATCCAAGTCTTCATTTCTTCCTTGTAAGAGCAAATTTAGACTTTAGGATCAAAAAGTGAAAATGACAAAATTAGTATAAAGTGATTTCGGCCATCTATTATCTTAGGATTTAATTTTAGACCATTGGATTAGGAGTTGGTTAAAGTAATGTTGTAGATTTTAATCTAGGCCCTTTAATTTTGTAAGGATAAATCTAGACCTTATGATTAAAAAAGAAATAGAACAAAAATGTTCCAAATCAATCCTAGCACTTAAATATTTAGAGTTTAATTTTGGACCATTAGATGTAGAGTTTATTAAAAAAAAAAAAGACAAAATTAGTGCTCTTTAATTTTGGCCATTGTTTAATTTGTAAAGAATAATTCTTGACTCTTGGATCTAAGTAATAAAACAAAATAGTACAATTTAATTCAAACCATACATTCTTTTTTATCTTAAATCTCCACCCTTCATTGTAGGTTAAAACCCTTAAAAATTCATTTTTTTACTATTCACAAGGGGAGGCATTTTGGGAGAGGCAATTAGGAAGAGGGGGTGCAATTTTAGGGGAGTGAATTTTTGAGTAAAAGCAGAAAATTGAAAAAGAAAAAAAAAAAGAGAATGAAAAAAAATCAGAAAGTCTTAGAAAATCTTCTCTCCAAAACATATTCTCTTCAAGTTGGAAACGCAGCTCCATTTCACTCCATCGTCTCCCTCAGCTATTCGGACAGCTCGAAGATTACCCAACACATTCGCATTTTTCATCTCTTATTCTTTCATTGAGACCCATCTCATCCTCTCTAGACACAAAGCACCATTCCACTCCTTCAGTGCCCTCATCACACACCAAATCCATTTTTGGCGAGGGACTCTCACTCTTTCATTGAAACCTTTTTTATCCTTTCTACGCACAAAACATCACTCCACTCCTTCAGTGCCCCATTACACACCAAATCCATCTTTAATCGAGTCCCATGCTTCACAATCGCAAAATCATTCTACCAGCAGTTCACTCCACCATCCATTTCTAATGGCCATACCTGCCTGTAATACCATCGAGAAACCGAACAGTTGCCTACAAACCTAAGACTCATTTGCCACTGCCATAGCACACACAGATCAACACTTTCTCTATTTTTGAGTTTTTGTTCTCGGAACCCTCTCACCTGATGTTCCCCTGATTTAGACTCAACTTTGGTCCGTAACTACGGCTCTATCATCCAAGCCTAGCTACTGCTTTGTCCTACTCGCGTCATTTTTCTCGTGGATCTCTTTCTATCAGCAGCTCCATGGACAACATCTCCTTCCTCTGCCAGCTACTGTACCGTGGGTTATTATCGTTGTTATCATTATTATTATTATTATTATTATTCCTTTTAAGGTTCTTGTGTGAATTAGCCTCCCTATCCTTGTTACTTTACTTTTTTTTTTAGGAAAAAAAATGTAATTTTGACTTGTTAACGTAGATGCTTGTTTTGCTAGATAGTGGATGGTATCCCTACATATTATAATTGGCCAGTGGGTAGTGATGAATTTAGAAAAAAATTTGTTTGAGTCAATATGTAAAACTAAATAATAAAATATTATAAAATTAAAAATATAATGTTATCAAATATATATACAAGTAATTAAAAATTATATACCAATTTATTATATGTATAATTATATTATTTTGCCGATGAAATAGAGTTTTTTAGATTAGCTAAAAATTGGGTCTTTGCTTCATTTGTGATGGTATTTCTTCCTTAGTTCTCTTATTGTCTTGAAAGACGCAGATTAGGTAATTCCTTGAAGAATGATTTCATTCTTCTATTTATGAAGATTGCATACAGAAGTTGCTTTATTTGTGATTGTTTGACAGTTTCTGGCTATATTGGTGAATCATTTATGTGTATTGACACTGATTGTTGGATGGTTAATATTTCATATGTTGCATATATTTGCGTAGATAGTTGCCATTGATCTCACCATTTTCCTATAATTTATACTTTGTTTTCTGTTTGGTTCTCCTTTCAGGAGTAATATTCATTTAAAATACATTCTACTCTTAAAATATATTCCTGTGTTCCAATTGGAGTTTGCAAACCCTTTGCTTGTAAATGGCTTTTCAATGATATCTATCTCAGTTAAAAAATAATAAAAGTTGCGTGGCCCCATACAAGGTTTCCATTGTTTTTTTAAAACTAATATTTTTTTTTTCTTTTTCTTTTCTTTTCGTTGATAAAGATTTGAGGATCATTACACTGTTGATGATTTAGTTGGCTTACCGTGTTAACATCATTTACAATGACTGACTCTACCTTTTAGTTTTATCATGCATAGGAGTTCAGTCATTGATACATACATAAAAATGCTTTTATGGATAAATGTGTTTTTATATAAAATTTTTAGTGGTTATAGGGGCACCCTTAACTATTTAAATGAGTACTCTTAAGTTATTTAAATTAATTAATTAATAAAAAATTTTAAATTAATAAAAATCTTATATATATATATATATATTTTAAAATGTGGTCATAGAGTATCCTTAACGACTTAAATAGGAGAATACCTCTTGAATTTTCTAAATTAATTGATTAATAATTTTTTTTAAAAATATTTTTCTGTAAAATATATATGATCTTAAAAGTCGTTATAGGGGCTACCTTAACAGCTTACATAGGAGAACACTCATTGATTTTCTAAATTAATTAATTAATAATTTTTTTAAAAAAAATATATTTTTTAAAATATATTTTCATTTTAAAAGTAGCTATAGGGGCACCCTTGGCTGCTTAAATGGGGTACCCTTGAACTCTCTAAATTAATCAATTAATAAAATTTTTAATTAACTAAGAGTTTTTGTTTCATAATAATATATATCATTTTAGTGTTTATAGGACACCCTTAACCACTCGAACAAGAGATTTCTTAAATTCTCTAAATTATTAAAATTAATTGAATAAAAATTTTTTAAAAAAATTTCACTAAAATCTTTTTTTTCACAAAAACTAATTTTTGTTTCTTTGGTGAGGTTTATCTACTCCTTTTCCTTTTAGAATTGAATTTTAATAAAGTAAAATAGATAAAATAATTGGTTAGATAGACTAATAACTCGATAGAATTTAAATTCATTCCTATTTAATGTTAGGTTAATGCCTTGCCTGAAAACCTAAGGATAACCTATCGAATGAACTCATTCCTTTTTTTTTTTTTTTATGATGTTTATGTTGAGAAAGGAGATGTGTAAATAAATGTGTTGAACAAGATGGTAATTTTTGTGCAGATTATTTTTTAGAAATTGAGAAATGTCTAATTTTTTGAGGAAATTTTGTCAAATTTTCGGTAAATTTATAAGGAATAAAATATGTGTTGGACATATTATAATTTGATTAATTGAATTGATATGTATCAAGATTGTACTTTATTAATGTCGATGATAGGACTTTAATTTGTTATGTAAGTCATCTGCTAATAAGTCAAACTCTTTAGGTTTTAATTGACACATTCATTTTAATCGAAACAATAGAAGTCTTGGTTTATATTAATTCAATTTCGTTTCTATAATTATTAAATTATATTTAGTAAAATCAGTAAATAATAAAAGGACATTTGCTGTTCATTGATTAATTGAATTAATTTGTAGTAAAATTGTGGTTGAGTAACACTCATGATGGGACCTTGATTTGTTATGTTGGGGCACCTACTAAAGCTCAAATTCTTTAGGCATTAATTAATACTGATTAAAATGGATATAAGTTTTAATCTAAGTTAATTCAATATTTTTATTTACAATAATTGAATCATGTTTACTAAAAATCAAATTTTTTATATTTTTAAAAATGGCTTTCAACTTTAAAAGCATGGTTCCACCTTTAAAATTTATCTCTTTTAATTTTAAGCAAAATTTAATTTTAGTTAGCAAAGGACTCAATGTCCTCTTTTGTTTTTCTGCACGCCTATCTTAAATTTCAGCAAATTTAATTTTCAACACGGAATTCTAGATCCAATTTTATTTCCTCTAAATTAACTCTTGAGTCTTTCTTTTTTTTTTTTATTTCATAAACATTTTAGAATTATAGTTCTTTCTCACCAAAATTCACAAATTGCCAAATTTGAAAGACTCTTTTATATTTTTTAAACCATATTATTGTAATTATTTTCTTATATTTTTTTCAAAAAAAATCAGCAACCTTTTTTGAAAATGATAAAAATAAAATAAAATAAAAATAAAGTCAATATTTGCTTTTAAGGCTGCTTCATTTATTTTTGTATTTGACCTATTCTAATAGTAAGATATTTATGTGTTCCTATATTTTTACATTTTCTTTATTTCAAATCAAATAAAAGGAATCAACATCATAATTTAAGCTTCATTTAAGGTTATTGATATTAATTTATTTTCAACATACTATTGAATCTACCTACCTTTTTACAGACGATTATGGGTACCTAACACATTACCTACATGTATAAGGACCTCGAATCAGGATCTCTGGATTAGAAGTGTCACAATCTGATCTCATGAGTCAGACCGGCACTAGGACTTTGATCAGCATGAGGCTCTCAAAGCCTATAGTAAGCCTAACTAATCTCTAACCCATCCATACAGCCTATATTTTGAGCCCAATCCCAAGAAATCAATCGGATAGAGTCCGGCTATAACATGGACCATCCAATGGAAAGTTCTCAACTCACCCGACCTTTAATCTCAAAATAAAAATATTTGGAGAGCTCAGCTCACCCTTACAATCATCCACAGATCAATATAATATGAAATGGAAGTCCAACTCCCTCATTCAACAAGCTATCCATCAACACATTTACACATTCATAGATTTATAAGTTTACAATCCCAAAATAATTAATTTTACAGTCCCAAGCTAAATAAAATGGTTCTACACATATGAAGATCTAGAATTTAAATTTAACATTATAAAATATAGAAATAACAGCTAGTAGACCTGCGAGATAGGAAACAGGTTAGACACAAAAATAAGCTCTCCTGTAACTTACAAAAATGGGTGAACAAGAGTGAGCGTTTGACTTATAGAGTAAGATATTGATTTTAAAAACAATTCTTATAACTATTTAATTCTAATGCATCCCTAAGGATGAAATGCAACAATAATAAATAATTTTTACCAAATTCAAATAATATTCGCACAAAGAATAATTTAAATCACTCACACACACACATATACCATATCAATTAAAATACATATGAGAGCTGATCCCCTATACAGCTCTCTTAGTCTAAAACCTACCAGCGAGATTAACTTAAGCCAAACTTTCGTTTAATAATTCAATTGCGGGGTGATCAACTCAAAGTCATACTCACTCCGACTTTCTCAAAAAGAATCGGCCCCAAGCGAGACAAGCTCAAGCCAATTTGCCCATCCAACCCATATCCATCACACCACACCACACGTACGCCGACATACGCATATAGCTCCAAATTACCCTAAGGCGACATTCACATCCATTTTTGCAATTAAGAAAATCCATCATAAAACATGCATAGCATTTAACTATATACATATATTTATATGTGATGCATGAGCATGTCTTGAATACATAATAATATTGAAATTATAAATAAAATCAATATCTACTCATAGTACTTTACAAGTCACTGCGATGGCTGGATAGAGGAGGAAGACTGGCCTGGCTCACCTAAACAATTACATTACAAACTAATCAATATTTACTTAAAGTAAAACTTTGAAAAAATCAAAGACAGCCTAGGTTTTACTAAAAATTCGACAGAATTTTTTATGTACCTAGGACCTACCTAACCAGTAAAATAGGCTCAAATAACACTTCTAAATTATTCACCTCAATCCATATCCCCTCAACATCATATGGCCCTTTTTGGGCCCTTCAAAACAAGCAAAAATTATATAATTATATATAAAATAATTATTTAAAAATTCAGGGTGTTATAAAAAGTAATAAACATTTTTTTTTACTAAAAATTTTCAAAATAAATAATTTTTTTAAAAATTTTTTCTTAAAATTAAAGTGACGACTCATCACTTTTTATTTCACTGACAATTATCTGACAACCACAAAATCTTGCAACATTAAATAATAATTTTTTTTCTTTTTATTTTAACTTGACAACCTCCACAATGATTTTTTATAAAGTAATTATAATTTATCTTCAATTTATTTTTTCTTTTCAACATTTTATTCCGACCACTAACATGCTTGGTGGAGGTTCTCAGTCTCTCTAGGTTTTTGGATCTAGGATTCCCCTTCTATAGGCTAAGGTTTTATTGCTTTTTCCCTTGTTTCTTTGTGAATTGGTCTACGAATTGATTGTTAATGGATACATTAGGGTTCTTTCTACACTTAATCTAACCGAAGAAGAGATTGTGATTGGTGAGGTTCCAGCTGGTGAGGCGTTAGAAAGAAAACCAGCATCCTCGAATATCATTGTTCTTTATTGGTTACCGAGTTGCATACATTAGATTAAGAATACAGATGTAGATGGTGCATCTCATAAACTGCATCCTCTCTATAGCTGCACATGTTGTGCTTTTATTTGTTTTATTTTATGATTTAGCTTAAGGAATGGAATTAAATTGAAATAAATGCTCAACACATCTATATTTATATCTGTATTTGATATATTAAGGCTCAAAAAGAAAGTGATCGTCTTTTTATTTAGAACTCTTATTTAAGTTTTTTTTTTAATTTTTAAAATTTTTATTTATTTTTTATATTTTGATTAGATCAATTAATATATATTTTAAATATAAAATTAATATTTTTATATAATTATTAATTATGACATTAGAAATATAACTATACTAATTATATTTTTTTTATATTTTATTATTTTATTAGATTGTAGTTTTTAATATTTTGAAATAGTAATAAGATCTTAAGAATTTTAAGTTTTTAATTAAAATTTTGAAAAATTTTAATTTATTAAAAAATAAAGTTTTAATTAATTAAAAATAAAATTTTAATTAATATAACCACACTTCTTTGATAATAAAAGAATGTGCATATTCATTGCATCTCTTTTGGTTTATGAACAAATGCTATATAGAATGAATTGCATCCAATCTGTAAATTAAAAATAGAAGGAATTTAGTCAGCTAAACCATTTTCGAGAATTGCTTAATCTTTTAGGGTTCAATATGGGAAGACGCTATATGGTTATATTTCAATGTTGTCCCAAAAATTTCAGACGTAAATTCCCAGTGGAATTTGCTCCACTGAGATAAGTATATCAAGAGATAGGTCTCTATGGAATGGTTTTCAAGTTCGGGGTTGAATGCAAAATTTTCATTTCTTGTGCTATTTTTTGTAAGTTTACGAGATTTTTTTTTTTATTACGTGGAAAAAAGCAGTTAGTTTCCTAAAGTTAAGTCAAGTGCCTCTGTTTTGCCTTTAGAAAATTTAAATTATAAAATACAAAACATAAAAATTGAAATTTAGGTTATGTTAAATTAATAATCTTTTAATTTTTTTTATATAATTATTTTTTCGTTGCTTTAAATAATAAAATATAATATATTATTATTTTTTATATATTTCTAATTCAAAATGTCTAAAAATTTTGAAAATAATAATTATATAATTTTTATATATTGCAAATGTATATGTATATATATTTATTTATTTATTTATTTGTCTTGATTTTATTGTTGAATATATCAAAAATAAAACAAATAATGATTTGACTGAGTGAATTAATCTATATTTGCATCGATAAAAATATACATTTTGATTGGATTAATTAATATAATTTTTAAATTAAAAATTAATATTTTATATAATTATTATAAATTTAAAATTAATATTTTTATATAATTATTAATTATGACATTGAAAACATGACTATACTAATTACATTTATTGTATTTTATTATTTTATTATTTATAGTTTTAATATTTAAAATAGTAGAAATTTGCAAATATTTTATTTATTAAATTTATCTTTTAATTTTATATATATAGGAAATTTAAAAAATAATTATAAAATTACAGACAAAAGAATTTTGTTAGTAATTACTAATGCTTTATCAATGGAAAAGAGAAATTAAGAGAGTTAAAATTTAAAACAATTTATAAAGACAAAATTATTGATGAAACCTTTACTAATAACACAATTTTGTATGTAAAGATAATGACAAATGCCAGCGATAAAATTAGAGAACAAATAAAAAGGATACCAAAGAAAATATTCGTTAATAATTATCAATCAACTCACACTTGGTTAATAATATTAAAAAAAAATAAAAAATTAAAAAGCTTCGAAATTTTACCTATGAAACTTTTTTATTAATAATTACCAACGAATTTATATTTATTCAGTACTCAAGTTTGAGGTTGAATGCAAAATTTTTATTTCTTGTGCTCTTTATTGTAATTTTACGAGATGTTTTTAAGTTTTCTTTTATCACCTGCCAAAAAAAAAAAAAAAAATTCATTTTCCTAAAGTTAAATCAAATGCCTGTGTTTTGCCTTTAGAAAATCTAAATTATAAAATACAAAATATAAAAAAAGAAATTTAGACTATATTATATTAATAGTTTTTTTTTTATAAATATAATTATTCTTAATTATTCTTTCATACGTTAGTAAAATATTAAATAATATTGTTGCTTTGCATAATAAAATATAATATATTATTATTTTTATATATTTTTTGAATTTAAAATATCTAAAAATTTTAAAATTTTGTAAATAATAATTATATAATTTTTATATATTGTCAAATATTTAAAAATATATTTACATGTTTTTTGAAATTAAACACCCGAACAATAAATGCTTTTGCTACATAAAAATAGGTTATGTTTGTCTCTTAATAGATGAGATTATTAATATATAATATTAATTTTATGGTATCAACAATAAAACAAACAATGATTTGATTGAATGAATTAATTTATATTTATTTATCTATATAACTAAATTAAGGTTGAAATAAATACAAACTCTTATATATTTAATTACAAAGAGTTTTTATTTTCTTTTTTTAGAGAATTTTAAGTTTTTTAATGAATTTTCAGAAATTATTGTAAATATTTTTTTTATTAAAAGTTATTTGATATAATAGTATCACAATATAAATTTACAAAAATGAATTACAATACAACATGTAAAAGGAGGAGGGACACGATTTTAGTTTATATCAAAGCAGGTATATTCATAAGGATAAAAAATAATAAAGTAGAAAAAACTTAAATTATGTGAAAAATGCAAAATTAAGAAGAATGTGTTTTTGTAACATTTCAAAGTAAAAAGAAAGATATAATAAAATATATGATAAAAATACTATATTTTTAATTTAACGAAAGTGTCTACTTCTTTAATGCCTAATTTTACTTTATATTTAATTTTAGTAATATATAATTAATAAAATATAAAATAAAATTAATTTTATATTAAAATATCAGTTAAATAACCCAAAATCATTTAGAGTGAAGAAAACGAATCCATATAGCCGACCTCAAATTTTGTTGAGTTGTTAAATAATGTAAAGTGATAGTTATTCTTTAATTCTAAAGCTCAAATCATTGCTTATTTGATTACTTTTTTATTTTTTTCAATTATTTTATTTTATTTTATTTTATTCTATTTTTAAATATTCTATTAAAAATAAAAATTTAGAATCATATATGATAAAATCTCAAGTTAATTGGCTATTTATTTGGTTTCATTGCTTTAAATATATGTATTTTGAGCATTTTTAACATTTTAGAAATTACCTAGACTAACTGGAGCTAAAGTGGGAGGTGTGTTCCTAACTTACACATTAGATTAATAATAAATACTCCTCAATTTTTGTTGTTAAAACATAAAAAATGAGCCACTACTAAGGAGAATAGAAGAGATGACATATGAATAAGGGAAGAATCAAATCATCTTAATTGTGATTTATTTTATTTTATTATATATATATATGATTAATTTGTCAATGGCGTAGAAGATGATACTTCGCAATTTTAATTTAAAACTTTTCAAATAAATAAAAAATTTTAGTTCAAATTTTTATATTTAAATCATAGTTTTTTTTTTTTATGAAATGAGTTTATTCTAAAATTATAATTTTATATTAAATTTGTTAGATGTAAAAATAACAAAATCTTATATAATTTAATTCTTAAAAAATTAAATAAAACTATTAGTTATTAGCCATCTATTGATTAATATGTTTTTAATCATACATGTTGCGAGCAAATTTAAAGTGATCTTGATTAGCTCGATTGTATCTTGGTTTCTGAAATATTTAAAAAATTATTATTAATTTTTGTATTTTAATAAAATTAATTATTTATTTTTGTATTTAAAAAATATATTATTTAATTTTAATATTTTACTTTTATTAAAATATTTAGTTCTTTTGCCAATTTTTTTATTAGTAAATTGATTTTAATGTTAGTTAAACTACTATTATTTAATCACTTTATTTTATTGAAACTAATTAATAAGTTCCTGTATTTTGAGGATAAATATCACATGAGGTCACTCGATTTTATGAGTATTTTCATAAAAATTACTAAATTTTAATTTCTTTTATAAAACTCACTAAATTTCAATTTAATTTTATAAAAGTTACTGTAATAACAAATTAAAGGTTTTCAAGTCAACCTGCTAACTTGTCAACTATTTTACAAATAAAATTACCTAATTAGTAATTGATAATGGCAAAGAAATAGATAAAATGGAGGGGTTTGACAGCAATGAGGGTAGCTAGATGTATTTTATGAATCCTTTTTCTTTCTTGAAAATTACCTTACTAGTAGTTGCTGGTAGAGAAAAAATCAGAAAAAAAGGAGGGTTTTGACGATGATGAGGATAGCTGAATGCGATTTATTCTTTTTTTTTAAGAAATTAATAAAATAAAATAAAATAATTTTATTTATAAAATAGTTGATAAGTCAGTAGGTTAATTCAGAAATTTTTAATTTTTTGTTACAGTAATTTTTATGAAATCATATTAAAATTTAGTGAATTTTATGAAAAAAATTAAAATTTACTGACTTTTATGAAAACACTTATAAAGTTAAGTGACCGCATGCGATAATTACCTATATTTTGAAAGCACAATATTTTCAAAAAATATATTTTTGACAAAAAATAAAAATTTTATTATTTGAAAACTAAATCTAAATTTGTTTTTTTTTTAAATTATTCAAGTATATTTACTCAATTTTTTTGCATCATTTTTATGTTTTCTTTATTAAAAAATAATTTTTTATATTATCACCTTAATTACTTAAAGATATAGGGAAATTAGTCAATCTTTTTACCTAACCAATTTGTAGCATTTTCTATCAAAAGAGGAAAAACATAAAAAAAAAATAAATGGAAGAAAAATGTGGGTGCAAAAGGTGAAAAAATATTAGTAAAGAAACAAGGGAGGGTAAGAGAAGTAAAGGAGGAGAGATCAAGCAGTTTGAATTAAAAAATAACCGGATGAATTAAAAAGTTAACAAAACTAAATTACAAAAATTAAATAATATGTTTTTTAAAAATATATAAATTAGTTAATTAATTTTATTAAAATAAAGAATTAAATAATAATTGGATTGGCATTATTAATGAAAAGAAATTAATAAAAGAATTAAATAATAATTTTTCTAATGTTTAATTATTTTCATTCTATTTATTTTAATTTTAATTATTGAAATAATATTACAATGTAATTAATAAAAAAAATTATTTTATTAAAAAATTAAAATAACTTAGCCCAAAAACTAGAGATCAACGCTTCTTGAAGAAGGGTGGGATATCAGAGAAAATTAAGTTCCTTCGCATAATCCCAAAGCAATCAAGAATCTATATATATATATTAAAGCTAAAACGTAATTATGATTTCATAAAATTAAGTCACTTGATCTATTAAAAAATTTAAAAATTTATAAGTATCATATTTTTTAATCCACATAGGTTAATGATTTGTTAAATAATATCTACACGGTATAAATATTGATTATTATAAATTTAAAATTTAAACCTTTATTTTCTTTTTTTATAATTTATTTTACTTCTTCCGAAATCTTTACATTTTTATTTTTATTTTTTTAATTCTTTAATTGGTGTACATGAATTAATTTAAAATATAATACAGATTATTTATTAAAATTTAAAATTCAAAATTTAATCATATTTATATCACTTATTATTAAATAATTTATTTATTAATATTATAAAATAAATTTATTTTTTATTTCTCTTAAATATTAAATATATGACTTATTTAAAATCTCTTATTTTTTAACTTGCTTATAGCAATAATTTAATTATTTTATATTTTTAAATTTGTATAATTATTTTTTAATTATTTATTATGTTTTATTTTTCAAATTCATTATATTTATAATAGTAAATTGTTTTTTTAATTTTTTTTATTATGTGTATAATTATATAATATACTTTAACAAATAAAATTTTAATAAAATTACAGAATTTGAAAATCAAAAGACTATAATAAAAAGATATATAACTGATTTATATAAAAAAATAAATTTTATTTCTTAAAAATACAAAATATTTAATAGGAAAATTAAACAATGAGGATTTGTCAATGACTGAAAAGTATTAAAAATTCAAAATTGGAAAAATAAATTTAAAATTAAAAAAAAATGTAAATCATAATAAATTAAGAAATTATTTAACATTTTATTATTATTATTTCTTCTTAAATATTATCGTAGTATTTAAGATTTTATTTTTAATATATTTATTATTATAATTATTATGGATAAATTATTTCTAATAATATATATATTTTTTTAAATATAATTATACTGTAAAAATATTATTTCATTACATTTTTATGAAAAAATATTAAAAAAATAATTAGTAATTATTTTAGAAATAAAAATTTAATTTAAATAAGAATATAATTATTTAAAATTTTAATAAAAATTTTAATTGCATTTAATATAATTAACTAAGAATAAAATTTTATAGTATGATTTTGAAATATAAAATTTTATAAAAACAAATATTAAATTATATATTAAAATAAAAAATAAATAAATCGCCAGATAAAATTACTAGTTATTATATATTAAAATATTAGAAACATCCATTACAAATCTCTAAAAGAGATAACAATATTGTTCGGCTTACATAATAAACTGATCATTTACAATTCTGTTGGGCTGCAGCAACGGGCCTAACTCTATTAAGCATAAACTTTCATGGCCTGTAAATAAAATGGCATACTTTTTTAGAAATTAACAATATTGTCGTCCTTAATCATGGCCTAACTGGATTGGCCTGGCTTAAACATGTCACTGCCTAGTAGATTCAAGTTTGAATTTCCATTCTCTCAATTTTCCTATTGAAAAATAATATAATGTCATAGCAAGGACATCTTAGTGAAGGAAAACAATTGAACAAATATATGAAAGAAACTTGCAGGTAGAGAAAGCTAAGAATACGAGGGAATGGTGAGATAAATCTGTAAAACCATTATTATTGAATAAATTAACTCATACAAATGTGCCATCAACTAAACATGAAAGTCATTTTAAAAAACAGCTTAAAAAAAAAAAAAAAAAAAACCTTGTGGGTGTTTAGACATGCCCTGTGCAAAGGAGAAGAAATCATACTCCTTTCAAGATTGTAATGAATTCCCTTGCTAAAATGGAGCCAACAATTGAGTTTCACTCCAGCACTTGTGACACCACAAACAAAGTCACCTGCCCCATGCCATAAAATCCTCAAGCAACAAGTTGCAAGACTATGGATACAAAGTTGCAAAGAACATATGTGTAAGTTGGTAATTTGGCTCACATTTATTACCAATGAAAACATGAAATTTCCAACTACTACTACCAGTTTATAATGGCAATAGATTCATGGGATTCAGAAACTATGAATTGATATGAATTGATATGCTCCACTTATATGCCATGATAACATCCAGGAAATTACCACATACATAAACTGCCATAGTTGTATGCTCAAGTAATGTGAACTTTGCTTTACATATGAATGATACAAAAAGACCTACATGATATAAAGTGGAATTATTGGCCAATTGACAATACTACGATGCAAGTAAGAAATAAAATAGATACAAAGTAGAGTGGAAGAAGAAAACATATAATAGCAAAAGAAGAAAAGGGCAGAATTATAATAGTAAAATTCTACAATTATAAACGAAATAAAGAGTGAGGATGAATCAGTCAAACCTACCTGCTACGCATTTCATCGAACAGCTCCAGTTCATAAAAGCAACCCAGAAAAGTGACAAAGGGTAAGAGTACATTCTTGGCGTGAGGATGTTCAAACTCAATGGACTCCCACAATTCCCTTGAGTATAACGTGATTTTGTGAAGAGAAGGGATAGGAAACGGTTGGCCATTGACCAGCGAGATCAGAGAGAGCGACATCTGCTTTAGCTTCGGACAATAGACTACCGAAATTTCTTTGAGGGAGTTGCAAACCAATTTTCCGCCACAAATGGTCTTCAGTTGTGGCAAATTTACAGATTCAAAATGCTGTAATTTTGGGAGAATGAATAGAGCATTGCCGCCACTGCTATTATGGGTTTCTTGTTCTTCATCCGTAGCTATCAAAACCTCCACATTTACACAATGTTCAACAGAAATAACTTCCAGGTTTTGAAAGTTTGCCAGCACTCCAGGGGGGAACAGCTTCTTTATACCGGTGCAAAAATGTATTGCAAATGTTTTAAGGAGGGAAAAGGTATATTGAGATGGTGACAACGGTGTGGAGCAGGAGGACAACGAAAGCAAACATTCTATCCCATAACTACAAGAAATTACTAAGCACTTGAGCTCAGTTACATTCTTCAAGCATAAGATGCTTCCTTGGAAGTCGCAGCGTTCAAAGTGCAGGTATTGGACATCTTTTGGGATATGCGGGGCATTTTCTCCATCGCCGACACTGCACTCGCAAAAAGAAACAGCTTTCACGTCTTTTGGGATAAATTGTGATGATCCGTACAATATGGGCTTGCTTTGTCCAACAGAAAGCTGGTATAAGCTTAGATTTGGCGCACTTGTTGAAGTCCAATATGTGTTGAACTCACCAACATCGTAGAAATGGCATTTCAAAGTCTCCAACTTCCTCAAAGGTGCTACCTCCTCTCCTTTAACTGTGAATAATGGAAGAATGAGGAATTGCATATGGGAAAATTTTGCTAATATCCCTGGTTGTAACTCCTCTATATTTGTATGACGGAGATCCAAATAACTGAGATTGGACAGACATTCTATCCCTTGAGGCAATTCTTCAACTTCTGACCCATAAAGATCCAACTTCTTCAACGCCCTAAGTTGGGCTAATGATGGTAAGAACCTTAGCCGCACACAATATCTGAGCAATAATGCACTTAGATTCACCAAATATGAGATGGAGCCGGGCAATTCTTTAATATCTGTTTTTGAAAGATCAAGCACTTTGAGCTCATGCAATTGCTCGAAGAAAGAATATTCAATCAATCTTAAATTCTTATTGTGAGACAACAACAGGGTTGAAAGTTTGGGAAATTGGTGAAAAGCCAGAAGAAATCACCGGTATATCATTATACATTAGAGAAATTCTCACAAGATCCTTTGGCCAATTCCTCCACTCCGGCATTTCAACCAACTCTTTACCAGCTTTAACAAATACCTGTGGATCCACTTCCATTATTTGGATTGCCATATCCCTAAGCAAGTCATGCATCCTCACATATCCATTACTACAATTAACATGCGAATTACTTTCTAATAGGCAAACCTTTACAAGTGTGTTCAGCATGGTATGGCCCTCATCAAATTTTGCTTGCCTGCTTTCTCCTTTGATTATTCCTTCATCAATCAAATACTCTATTACCTCCTCCCTATCTATATTATGATCTTCTGGATATAATCCATTATATAAGAAGCATTGTTGCAATGCTGAATTAGTCGAGCGATTATAACTGAATTTCAATACCTGGAACACCTCATTTTCCGTATCACCTTCTCTAGCTTGTGATTCTTGCAATTCTCTTAAGGCATTCCTCCACTCGCAAATGTCATCCGCTCCTCTCATGGATGCAGCTATTGTTATAATTCCAAGAGGCAAACCAGCACATTCCCTTGCAATAGATTTTGCAATCTCCATAAGATCTGGGGATAATGGTCTCTCTAGCTTATCCTGGAACAATTGCCAAGCTTCAAATTTGGAAAGAGACACAACTTTTATGGTCTTTTGGCAACCCATCCCTCGACAAACATCTAATGAACGAGTTGTAAGAATCAAATTGCATCCTTTCATTCTAACAACTATTCCCACTTTCTCTAGAGGAAAATGTTTCCAGAAATCATCCAGAATGAGAACAAATTCTTGTTTCTGACAGAACTCTTTTGACAACTTTGCTGCTCGTTTCTTCTAATCATCTTTCCTGGAAAGATCAACACCGATAGTTTTAGCAATTGAATTCTGCAATTTATATATGCTAAAGTCTTGCGATACAGTAACCCAGTAAACGTATTCCAAACTTGGAGAGACACGTTATGAATATGAGTTAGCAGTGTGGTTTTACCCACTCCTCCCATCCCCAAAATGCCAATGGCAGGACATCATCCATCATTAAAAATTCCTGAATCTTATTAAAATTTATTTGAAATGCTTGGCCACTGCTTCTGGGGCTAACAATGCATCTCCCCTACACTGTTGCACATCAACTAGAAGCCCTCCTTGAAACCTACCTCTTTGATCAATAAGCTGTCATACTTCTTCAGTCTTTTCCTCTACAAGCTTTCCAAACAGTATTCTCTGAAGACCTGGTCCTGCTTCTTGTTTCATGGTCTCAATGTCATTTTTCACCCTTCCGACATTATTCAGCCAAATTGCAACTTCATTCTTCCGTTTCTTGCTAGTCCTGGACTCCGCATTTTCTAGTTCTTTGATTACATCAATTTCCATGCTTTCCAGTTGTTCCAACTTTCTTTTGAGGACTTGCTTTTTCTCCTCAAAGTTTAAAGTATAATTCGCGATCGAACTAGCTATTTCTATGGCTTTTCCCAGCAGATCCATCCTAAAACAAAAACGAAATTATATTATATAAAATAGTAAAGTACAAAACAAATATGTTCAGCAAATATTCAAATAGAGGAATGTAAGAGACTTGCTCCTTCAATCTCCAGCGACGATTAGAGTTTACAGATTTGATCTATATTTTGTATTGGAGATTTCAAGCTAAATTAGAGCAGGTTCATAGTATATATTTTTGAGCTCTCTTGTAATTCTTTATAGTCTTTGTATTGTGTAATCTTTGGTAGAATGAATCTATTAAAAAAAAAAAAATTACAAGATTGGTTTTATTATAAATTAGAATAACACCACTCCAAAGATAATACCAGAAATGAAACGAAAGGGAAAAAATAGCAAGAAAAAGCGTCATCATGTACCTGAATTAATGGGTGAATATGTAGGCAATAGGAGCAGGAAGAAAGCACAGTTGCAGCTGAACCAACAATCAGAACACCTTCGCGTCCTTGCTAGTGGCGGATTTAAATTTTTTTCTTTTTTGGTCAATATATAAAAATAAACAATAAAATAATATTAAAAAATTAAAAATATATGTGATTAGACTTAATCAAAGTAATTATTAAAAAAGTTGTGATTAGAATTTTAAAAGTATATAAAATTTTGAATGCGTAACATGCTTTTTAGCCACAATTAATTTTAGATTTTCTTAAAAAGTAGGTTTAGTATGTAATTAAATTTTTAAGGGTATTTTTAAATGAGAGTGAGGGAGGGATAAATAAGATGGGTAAATAATTATTTTATCTATATTTAAAAAGAGTTGAGTTAATAAAGAATAAAAGTATGTCTTATCCTCTCTTATTTTTTAAATTTTAATTTTTCTTATATTCTAAATTAAAATACAAATAGAGATAAAAAAAATTATAAATCATAAATATTTTTATTTATACACACCCTTAAATCAATATCTCATTTATATCTTTTTAAATATTAAAAATATATATACATTACATTTTCTTATTTTTTTATTAATTTATTTTTTTTAAATATAATTTTTTTTAAGAAAGACAGACACCGTAAAGATTTTTTTGTCTTTATACTTAGAAAAAGTGAGCCACTTTCTCCTTCAAAGTTATCCAAAAATCACGTCGCTTTCTTTCTTTTTTTCTCCCTTATGTAAGCAAGAAGGAAAGTTCTTAGAAAGTGACCCGAAACTAACCGACTTTTTCGATTTGAATGGCAAGATTGGATGGGATTGTTTGATTTGCTTTAAACCCTTTTTTTTTTCTGTTGTTTCAGGCCGTTAACCTCTAAAAGAATTCTATCCACGCCGTGGCTATCAAGCGATATTCTCTCTATGCACAGTTAATTTCTCCCTTTCTCTCCTTGCTTCTTGCCCTCTCAACATTTTTTCCTCCCTCTTTTATGTTTCTCTCTATTTGTGCAAATTCATATCCATATATGTGTTTAGATTGATTGGTACATCACACAAATTTCTTATGTGCTTTTTCTCAGGTTGTCCAACCATATTTTAATAAAATGGATATCTTAATTCATAAATAAACGTTATAATTATTTTGCTTCATATGACAAGAATTATTTTTTGTCCAATTTCAAGTGTTTTCATTGTCGAACTTTAGATGTCGATTCCAAGAAACGAATCTCAAAGAGGGGAAAACAGATTTCTTGAGTTTATAATATTTCTTTATATATTTCCTATTAAAAAGAAAGGAAAAAAAATCCAATCAATGAGATAATACAAATCTCCATAATAATTATAGCAACAATAAATATTTTGAATTAAATTTAGAAGGACATGCACATAAATGAGCTAAAATCTTGCTTGAATAATGAGTAATGAGAATTGAAGTGTTGAAATAAATGAATAATAAGTTTAACTTTTGCTTTCATTAAATGCCTCTCAACAATTAGGGACGTGTAGAGTACATTAACTTCGGTTTTCCTTTTTTTTTTTTTTTTTAAATATAATGTGATTGGTAAATTATTAAAATATTAAATATTAAACATTACTTTTATAAATTTTAATTTTTTTAAAAAATAATTATTAACAACTTAAACTTCTTAAGATTAAGATTTAATGTCAAAAAAATATAATTATTAATAAAATGAAAAATTAATTTATTTTTTTAATATTTAAATAATATTAATAAAAATTAAAAATTAAAAATATAATAATTATTTTTTATTAACTCTGTATCAAATATCCTGTATAATGTATTTTATCCGTGAAGGAAAATAAGTCATACTTACATTAAGTGTCTCTCAACGACGAGGTGACATATAGAATACGTTGAATGCCTCTCAACAACCGTCCGATACAAAGAACACGTTAATTTTCGCTCCGTTCGCAGATAATCATATTTAGAGTTTTTGTGATAATTAAAAAAATTATTAAATAATTTTATTTTTATAAAAAAATAATTTATTTAATTACTTTTTATTTAAATTGAGCAATTACTTCTAAAAAAATTAAATAATAATAGTTATATTAAATTTAAGAAATTATATAAATATTTATTATATTTTATAGAGATAAAAAATAAAATTAAAAAAAAATAATTAATTTTCTTTAATTTTTTAAATGTGATAGATAATTTTAGATAAAATAAAACGTTAAATATAATTATTATTTATAGAGATTATAAAAATCATAGTTTTGATTTGGGTAAATTAATAAAGGCTTATGTATTTTGTCAAAAATAGCTATTTAATCATTATATTTTGAAAATTCAATTAAAATATACATGTATTTTATAAAATTAAACTCTTTAATTCTCCTATCGTAGAAAATATTACTCAATTTATTTTACTATTGAATATTTATATTTTTTTACTTGTAATTTTAAATATAAATGCTATTTAGTTTTTCTATTTAATATTAGAGCAAATTAATTAATATTTTTTTTAAAGAAATTTAACAGAAAGACTAAAAAATTTAATTTTACAAAATACATATACATTTTAATTGGATTAAAAAAAATACATATATAAGATTCATTTCATTAGTTTAAGTCATAAGATTATTATAAATTTAAATTGCAAATAACATCACCCTAAACATAATACCAGAAATGAAACCAAAGCGAAAAAGTAGCAAGAAAAAGCGGCATCATGTACCTGAATTAGTAGGTGAATATAGAAAAATTATACAATATATAATGATTTTATTATAACTTTTAATTGTGATGGGTTTAATCTAAGTTCTACTATGATTAATAGTTATAATAAAATCATTGTATGTACATTATTTCACTAAATAAAAATTCATAGATTAGTGGGAAAGGAAGAAAGCACAATTACAGTTAAACCAACAATCAAAACACCTAAATGTCTTTGCCAATGATGGATTAAAATTTTTTTTCCTAGGTCAATATATAAAAATAAACAATAAAATATTATTAAAAAAATTAAAAATATATGTAATTAGACTCAATGAAATCTAATACGTTTAAAACTATAACAAGATATATTATTATTAATGCTATCAAAAATATTTATCTATAAAAGTAATTATTATAAAAATTATAATAAAATTCTAAAAGTAAATAAATTTTTTTATTCACAATATTTTTTTTGTCATTATACTTAGAAAAAGTAAGCCGCTTTATCCTTCAAAGTTATCCAAAACGCACGTTGCTTTCTCTCTTTTTCTCTCTTTTGTAAGCAAGAAGGAAAGTTCCTTGGAAAGTGATCTAAATCTAACCGACTTTTCGGTTTGAATTACAATGTTGATTTACTTTTAAAAATCTTTTATTTTTTGTTTTTTTTTTTCTTGTCGTTAACCTCTAAAAGAATTATAGCCTCGTTGTTGCCACCAATTCATGCACTCTCTATTCACAGTTAATTTCTCCCTTTATCTTCTTACTTCGTGCCCTCTCTACTCTACCAAAAGACAATAGATTGTATTTCCTTGTTTTTCCTCTTATCCAAAAGCCACCAAATCATCTTTCACTAGTTAGATTTTCTCCTAGTAAGTTCTTTCCTCCTCTTCTTTTTATCTTTATTTATGTAAAGAGCACTGCTCTTTAGATCGAATTGATTTGGATAGAAAGGAAACAATGCACTTAATGCGTTACACTAAGACTATTATAACCTTACGATATTAAGAGGGTGATCTAACTGACTTTTCAGTTTGAATTACAATGTTGATTTACTTTTAAAAATCTTTTTTTTGTTTTTTTTTTTTCAGTCGTTAACCTCTAAAAGAATTCAAGCCTTGTTGTTGCCACCAATTCATGTACTCTCTATTCACAGTTAATTTCTCCCTTTATCTTCTTACTTCTTGCCCTCTCTACTCTACCAAAAGATAATAGATTGTATTTCTTTGTTTTCCTTGTATCCAAAAGCCACCAAATCATCTTTCACTGGTTAGATTTTCTCCTAGTAAGTTCTTTCCTCCTTCTCTTCTTTTTTTCTCTATTTATGTAAAGAGAACTGCTCTTTAAATCGAATTGATCTGGATAGAAAGGAAACAATGCATTTAATGCATTAAACTAAGACTATTATAACCTTACGATATTTAGAGGGAGCTATGCAAGGGAAATCCTAGCATTTTGGAGGGAATTATAGGAGGAAATAAATCATCTTCCTAGAGCCATTGTCATTTAATGCTCATTAGCTGTACATGTGCTATTAATTGCATAGGGAATTACAAGAGGGAATAAATCATCTACCTGGCACCATTGTCATTCAATGCTCATAAGCAATACATGTGCTATTAAGTACTACTTAAAATGGGAATACTAGGTACGATTATCCTACTCTTGTGCCATCTATAGAAATCTAAACTTAGCCTAAAAAGGTAATGGTAGAAAGTTAATTTAGGAAGTTTTGGGTTATAGCAAAGATGAAAGCATCTTTAATGAATCAGATGGGGAAATGAATTAAGGCATCAAGGATGAAGGTATCCACTGTGAACATACTACATATTCAAGTCAGGGACAATCACAACTAGGTGAAGATGTTGAAAGGAATGAAATTAACGATTCAGAGTTGAATTCTGATGTGAATTCTGCACTATCAAACCATTCAGTTATTGAGGATTCCACAACTAGGGATGTGGTTTTCCTCACTGGATAGCCTATACAAGTTTTATAGATAACATGTTAGGTTGAAAGGGTTAAGTGTTGCTTAAAAATGTGCTTCAAAGTGAAGAGGGGAGGTTTATAAATAGCAAACAATCAGTTGCGACAAGGGAAGAAAAGCGTATGTTGAGAAGTCAACTAAAGAGTGCAATCTTAAAAGACAATAGAATGTGGTAGGTCACAAAGATTATATCTGAACACAACCATGATATGGATCCTTTGATGTCTAGGTTCATGGCTGGGCATGGGAAAATAACTCCTAACATGAAGAGGGTTTTGGAAGCTAATGATATTTGTGGTATAAGGCCATGCAAAAGCATTAGGATGCTAGAAGTCCAAGCAGGTGGGCTAGAGAATTTGAGTTGCATGCCTACAGACTATAGAAATTTTATTCAAAGTAAAAGGAGGCTTCGTTTGGAAGAAGGTGATGTTGAGGCAATCCGAAGGTTATTTGTTAGGATGCAATAGAATGATGGAAATTTTTTTTATACAATGAGAAGTGAACTAAGAGGATTAATTATCCTGTAAGGTTGAATGCAATCTTAAAAGACATTGGAATGTGGCAAGTCACAAAGATTATATTTGAACACAACCATGATATGGATCCTTCGATGTCTAGGTTCATGGTTAGGCATGGGAAAATAACTCCTAACATGAAGAGGGTTTTGGAAGCCAATGAAATTTGTGGTATAAGGCCATGTAAAAGCATTAGGATGCTAGAAGTCCAAGTAGGTGGGCTAGAGAATTTGAGTTGCATGCCTAAAGACTTTAGAAATTTTATTCAAAGTAAAAGGAGGCTTCATTTGGAAGAAGGTGATGTTGAGGCAATCCGAAGGTTTTTTGTTAGGATGAATAGAATGATGGAAATTTTTTTTTATACAATGAGAATGGATGTTGAAAATAGGCTTTCTGATGTTTTTTGGGTTCATCCGCGTGGTAGAGCTGTGCACGAGATGTTTCATGATGTCGTAAGTTTTAACACAACATATCTCGTTAATCGCTATAAAATGCCTTTCGCTACTGTGGTTGGAGTAAATCATCACGGTCAATCCATCCTATTGGGATGTGCTTTGATAGCACATGAGGATGTAGAAACCTTCAAGTGGTTATTCCGAACATAGCTTAAAGCAATGGGAGAGATTCATCATACTGTCATCCTAATTGATCAATGTGAGGGCATGAGGAAAGCAATAACGGAAGTAATGCCTGCCACAAGGCATACGTATGAAAAAAAAAATTTGTATTTATTGTTTTTTTAGCCATGCGTCATTTTCTTATCCATTATACGCTACATTATATGATAAGCATGTTATTTTAAATCCATAAGTCAATATATATATTTTTTTTTGGCTTCATAGGTTTTGTTTGTGGCATATTTTATGTAAGGTTCCAGAGAAGTTCAAAAATATTACAGACTATGGAAATGCAATTGATGAGTTTAAAGCTCTTATATATGATGTCTATGTATTGAGATGTTCAAAAATAATTGGATGAATTTTGTTTCAAAGTATGGAATGGAAAGGAATGATTGGCTAGCTAAGCTGTATTCTGATTGAGAGCATTGGGTGCCAGTGTACTTAAATAAGTGGTTTTGGGCTAGAATGTTATCTACACAAAGAAGTGAAAGCATGTGTGCTTACTTCGACGATTTTGTGAATTCTAGAAGCACATTGAAGCAATTTATTGAGCAGTATGAAAGAGCAATGCGTGATAAGAATGAAAAGGAGTTGCAAGCAGAACACCAGTCAAGGTACACTGTCATAAAGTGTCAATCAGATTTTAGATTTGAAAAACAATTGTAAAGGTTATTTACAAATTCAATGCTCAAGAAAGTTCAAGCTAAAATTCATCACGTAATGTACTGCCATGTTCTTCCTCCTAATGTAGAAGAAACTACCAATGTCCTTCCTCTAGGGATTGAGAAGTATAAAGTTAGGGAGAAATCAATAGTCAATCAATGGTATGTGAAAGAGTTCATGCATGATGTAGAGTTAAGAGTAAATGGGCAGTATTTGAGTCGTAATTGCAAAAAATTTGAATCAAAAGGATTACTTTGCTGCCACATATTCAAAGTGATGGACGTGAAAAACATTAAATATATTAATGAAAGGTATTTGAGTAGAAGATGGAGGAAGGATGTTTTAAGGCCATGTACTAGGATTTTATTTGATGGTGTTTATCCACAAATGACAAATGAGTATAAGCAATTCAAAGAAATCGAGAAGTCATTTGCAGAAGTTACAGATTTGTCTTTTGATAACGACCACAAGTTACGACTTATGAAACAATGACTATTGAAATTAAAAGAAGAATTGCTTCTTTTAATGTTGTTCATGGTAGAAGCGATGAAGTTCATGATGTTGCAGGGAATGTTAACAGAAATACCATTACTTGTTCACATCGAGCAGAGGGTGATAATATTGATGGTCAGGACACAACTATTCTTAATCCACAAGTGGTTCGTAGTGGAGGCAAACCACACACATATAGGATTAAGTCACACATGGAAGTTTACCAATGAAATACATTAAGTGGTAATACAAGAAGAGGAAGAGGTAGTAGTGGAAGAAGAGTTAGTAGTGGAAGCAGAGGCATTACTTGTGGAAGAGGTAGTGGAGGTGGAAGAGGTAGTAATGGTGGAAGAGATAGTGGCAGTGCAAGAGGTAGTACTATTACAAGGGGAAGATAAATTTAAGGAGGAATAAACAACAACAATCCTAACCATGTTGAGGTCAGAGTGTTTTACTTTATTATTACTCATTCCTTCATCAATAATATATTTGACTCCTTTTTATTTTTTGTTTATTTTTATATTAACTATATATTTATGAATGTAAAGGTTGAATATGAAACTATTCAAAGGCATGTTGGTGATAGAGTGTCTCAAGCGGTTGAAGAATATGAGTTCAACAACACTGGACTTTTTAACGTAGATCATCAGCATAAAGGTGTTTGCAATATAGAGTACTTTAGCCAAAATATGGTTCTACCAGGTGGTGACAGTATTAGAGAATATATATGGTTCAGTTAGCTATTTCTTTATATTTTAACTTATTTACATTTTTATTTGGTTGTTAATGACTAGTACTTTAGTATTTGATTTGGCAATATATTCAATCTATATTACTCACAATGATTGTAAAGCTATGCTTATTTACTGTGTCAATAAAATACTGAAGTCTCATAAGCAATGTATGCCAAATATGAACGACTAAACCCAAAGGTAATCCATATACAAGGCAATTTATAGAAGATAGATTAGGGATCAATCTCTTAAAAACTTTAACCATGTTCTTATACAGTAGCCTTAACAAGATAGATTGTTCTAAGAAAAAATCCTAAAAAAAAAAAATTGAAATTTCCAATTGGTGTAGAAAGCAAACGAGACTCGAACTGTAGCTAAACCTTGGGCATTAACCAAAAGTCAAATTTGGGGAAAAAAATGGATAAAAATTTGTAAGCCAAAGAAACAACAAAATCTTGCTTAGCAACAAATTTTGAATGCCAAATTGAACCTCCAAGAAAAAAGAATCTGCTTTATGAAAAAAGCACATCAAAAAATGAAGCAAACTGAATTCTAAGAATCTCAATTGTTCTTAATCACTACTTTGCAGCTGATCAAAAAAGTATTGTAATAGCAAACAAAACCACTAACTAATTGACTATCAAGTATTAATTTATGTTCATTTAAATAAAAGTAAAGTTTTAAAAAATATATAAATAAAATAACAAACAAAACCAAAAACCATAACAAGTAGGTGCAAAGTACTTTCAATGGTGATTAAATTAACAAGATATCCACATAAAAAAGTTCCATACATTCATATAATGGTTTTAGACATCATATCCAACTATTTATGACTCATGTCTTACATATACAAAGAAACTTGTGGAAGTATGCTGTGTGAATGTGCATTTATCTCCTTTCTCAACTCCATAGAACTGAACAAATCGAATCCAGCCACTGTTAATCCTTGTTGAGTAACAAACATTCGACTTAGGTGTTCCATGAATGTGTTTTCGGCACACATATCCAACTGTAAATTGCATAGATTAAGGGTGGATTTGACTAACAATCGTCTTGCTGACATTGCCAATCTTATACAAAGCAGCACGTGTAGGTATGTCCTTCAATAAAAAAAAAAAATTATTAGTCTAGTTCAATCATGACTATGAAGAGACAGCTTTGTCATCTTGATAACAAAAAATAGAATTCGCCTACCTCTTTGTACATCCAATTCGTCCTATTCATAACAACCATGAATGACCAAGGTAATTTTTGAAATTGAACTATTTTTGACCAAAAAAATTAAATAAAGAAATTAGTAATATAATCAGTGAACATATAAAAAAAATTATCATTAAAGAATATGATTTATTACCTGGTGTAACTACAACATTCTTTAATGGATATTGGATTTCAGTACCCATGGTATCGAAAATTCTTACATTGAACTCACTAGGAATGAAACTAGTGAGCTGGCGACTGTATCTAACCTTCACACCATAAAATTTTAAGAACTATTGTAGTCCTTTTCTCATCAAGTTGTTACCGAGTCCAACAATGATGTTTACGTCCCAAGTTTTATTCGTGGGCATGCATAAACGCAAAGTTTATTCACATGCAGTGGTGTAATCCCTCATGTATTTTGAAGGAATTAACTTGGGAAACAAAAGAATAAAAAAAAAAATCAATTGATTAGAATGATGTTGTGAAATATTGATATATATATATATATAAATCTGATATAATCTTTCAACTTACAATTGTATCTTATTTAAAATCATCATCATGCAGCATCACTTGAAAAGAGTCAGATATGAGGATACTTTCTGAAATGTTTTTTAGAGAAAAAAAGGATAATACTTGTAGGTATGCAATGTTAATCAACTCAGTTTTTCTTCACAAATAGTGGAGTCAATTAATGGGAAACTTGAACACTCATTAATGTTAGGCTCAAAACTGAACAAATATTGATACATTCTAATAGGTTGAAAATGCATTGATATGTGTTTGAAATGAATTATGGTGACTTTTGGTTTCTTGTGCCACAGTTAACTCCTTAACCGTTCACATATTACCAATACCATGCGCAATTAACACAACTTAAAGCTGATTGGTATACCTTGAGGTAGTCAGCTATTTGGCAAGGATTTAACCATTCACATGTTGGATGAGAATGTGTCATCCTAACATATCCTCCACATATGAATTGTATTAGGTGGTAGTTACACATAAGCAAAATAACCACAGTTAGAATGAGAGAGGAGTTAAATGTCATTAAAAAATTAACTGTGAGATATCATATTTATGGTAGTTGGATCATCATTTTAGCCTTTTTTTGTGTATGACCATAATCATACTCATAAATCAAGTTGTTGGATTAGTTCAATCACAAAAGAGGTCGAATAGGAATTAATGACATTACGACTAATTAACTTGAGCACTCATAATTTAGGCCATTATCGAAGATAGAAAAATAAGTTGGATTAGGAGTTTATTTGAGCCAAGTCGAGCTTGAGCCTATGAGTCTTGAAGCTTAGGTCAATAGGGTTTTAATCGATTCTAAGCTCGATGAGACTAAAAAGCTTAAAATCGAGCTCGTCATCATAGATATTGGACAATTGAATCATGCTCGGCTCGATGATCTTTATTAAATCAAAGGTTGAGTTTTAGCTATGGTCGAATTTGCCTCCAGGTTGAAACAAGCCTCGATCTTGATCTCAGCATGAAGCTCAACTGAAATCTAATATATATATATATAATTAAAAGCTCAATAGGCTTGACGAGCTTTTGAGTCAATGTAAAATATCAATCAATAACTATTAAAGAGAGAAAATGCTGAATTTGATAATATGTATGTTTAAATTAAGTCATTTGATTGATTCAAGCATAAAAATTATCATATTACGGATTTCATATTATTAAGATTACATTGTACACTCCTTATAACTTGACGACAATTTAATTATCAAAACGTCGGATCATCTTTAGGGCATTTATGCACAATCGTATAACATCATTAGGTTAAATTGTAATCATAACAATCAAATTAAATTGAAAAATATAATTAAATTCTCTGCATGAAATTTTTATGAAGGAAAAAAAAATAATTATATCATAATTCAAGCATATTTTATAAAGGAAAAACATAATCATATCAGAGTTAAGGCATAACCATGCATATTTCTAAGGGTATAAAAGAGTCAAGCCTGCTTGTGCATTATACAAGCTCGACCTTCCTAATATTCATAGATGCATTTTCGTTAATCCTTATTGATCCTATTATATTTTTAATTATATATATATGTAGCTCGAGCCTTGAGCCAAGCTCGAGCTCCTCAAACTTTCATTGAGCCAAGTTCAAGCTAAATAAATTTTGAAAATTGATGAGCTTCGAACCATGCTCGAGCCAAAAAATATCGTATCAAGCCAAGCTTCGAGCTTGATAGGTTCGAGCTCGGCTCGATTACACCCATACATATTTCATATAAAAAAATGACAAATTGTTTCGGTACATAAATAATTGTTACACGAGTGTGAGGTTTACACATGTTATCCACTTGACGTCAAACATAAATTCACTCGACATGCTGCACATATGCACTAGCAGGTTTGATGGTGTCATGAATTCCTAAGAATTGGAATGCACCATCAAACATCATTAATCACACCTACCATTAATTCCCACCAAGACCAATCACCTAGGGGCCAATATATATACGCTCATAGAGGCAGTTTCATGTAACTTACTTTAGAGTAATTCACTCATCAACCTCTTCGCAACCATGAATAAAATACCAGATAATAAGAGGCACCGTTTGAGCAACCCTTTGCCAGCCACCTCTAAAACTATTGAAACTTTGTTCCACCACACAATGGAGGATTGCACAGAATGGAAAACTGAAATGAAGGAGTTTCTGAAGAGAATCATTCGAGATATTGGTGAAGAATATACTAGAGCCACTTTGCTGGAAGATTTTCCTCTTTTGAAGACATACCAATTGTTTGTTGAGTTTGATGACTTGCGTCCCAAACTAGAGGTTGTGATCAATATTTCAAATAATGAAGAAAAAGGTGAAAATGATGGTTCTGATGAAATTTGAGCAAAAATAATGATGCATAATGTCTTAGTGTTCATTTTTATGTTTAAGTTGATTGGTAATATGAAGTTTCTCTTATTTATGCACCAAGTTAAAGTGCATTTTGTTTTTGCTTAATGAACTAGTGATGTTTGAAGTATTCTAACTTTACCTAGTTAAATTTCCAGTGTTCTTTTTGTTCAGCCTGAAATATTCTTTTTGTTGATCGATTCATGCACTTTTGCATTCTTTAATTAAGTTGCTGTTTCACCACTTAAATTGCTAGCATGCAAAAACAATGAACATAGAATCTTGTAATATGTTGTTTAAGCCAGCAACTTATCCAATAAATAAATTAATAAATTACTAAACAAAATATAAAGTATTTATATTCATACAATGTCATAAAAAATAACACTCTATAAACACTCGAATCACCACCATTATCGTTATTTAAATCATTCACTTACAAGTTATATGGACATAATAGATATAAACGTATAAATAAATATTACTTGATATGATATACACTTTTAATAAATAAAATTTATATTTTTGAAAAAAACAAATAAAATATATATACATAGAGCTTGTATAATATATGTATATTTCATGCAATAAAATGTCAAATGAGGGAAAGTGGCCCGATTGGCACATATGCACGCTCCCTAATTAACACTTTTCCTTAAAATTATAATATAACACATGTTTAGATTTAAAATTATAAGATATATATAAATCATTTACTTACATACACCTAGTTTTATAGTATTAACACCACTTCACTACTATTAGAATAATCACTTATACGACTATAAATAGTTAAATCGGCACCGCTGCTATAATCACCTTGTATAGAATATTACCACCATTATCATCATTAAATCATTATTTTTAATTTAAATATAGAGAGAGAAAATCAAAGATATTTAGAGAAAGATAGAAATAGAAAGAGTTATAGATAGAGATATTAAGATTATCATATATATAAAGATAAATAGAGGGAGAGAGAGATAAAGATGTAGAGAGAGATATATAGAAATATATAAATTAATATATGTATTGATTTTGAGTATAAATTTACTCTTGTAGTGAGATAAATAATATATATATTTCATATAAAAAATTATCGGATGAGGGCTAATAGCCCGACTGGCACTGGCGTATGCGTCCTAGCATGGTTAAGGGTTCGAACTCTCCCTACGTCAGATTTTTTTTCTCCTTTAAAATGCACCTTAACAAGATAAAGTCTTTATATATATGTCTATTGTAGAAAAAATTGGATGAGGGCTACAAGCCCGATTGGTAAATGCTCCCAAGGAAAGGCAGAAGGTTCATGGTTTGAACCCTCCCAGTGCTAGATTTTTTTTTCCTTTTTAATATCACTATTCCCACAACTTTTATTTATTAATAGGCAATTAATATCTAGACGAGTATTGAGAGGTTTGTTGACTGCCATTATCTCCCATTTAAACATTTCTAAACGGCAAAAGATCTAGGTAACACAGAGATTGAGAGAAAGAACCCAAAATGGTGAGATATTTCCATTTTAACTCAAAGAGAAAAGAATCCTCTCTTAAGGGTGCCATGGCATAAAAGTTTCTATTTCATTGTTGAATGCAACACTTGCAGGATTGTAAGCTCATTGTGTCCTTTTGTCTAATTTTTTATTTTCTTTATTCGATATAAAATAGAAATAAGTGATAATTTAATGATGTTGATATGATATTTGTTTCTCATCTATTTTTTGTTGTATACAGAGGATTTCAAATCATGTAACTCATTTGCTAGACGATTTAAACTTTAACATTGTAACACTTTTTGTCAAAGGTTTGGAAGGTCACTCATGGCAGGTTGCGGTTGTAGTTGATAAGAAAGTTGGGAATTTATATTTTAGAGATGGTGTTGATGAACTTATCAAATACTACAAGCTGCAACACAGTTTTATACCATATTTTATGTCTTCAGTACATGGGAGGTTGAGATGTTAATGTTCGATACAAAAGGAGCTGAGATTGATTATGTATTTCCACCATTACCAGAAGTAATTCAAATATCTTCAGATGATGATGATGTAACAGGTAAATGTGCTAACTTTCGCATTTTAAGATTTTTTTTTCTTCTTTCATGCAACCAATAAAATAATGAGAACGTGCTTTGTTTTTTGTTTATTATTATTAAATTCCATGTTCTTTTATAGAGCACAACACTAATCTTGATGCAGAACCCCTTCCAACTCAACCAAACTTTATGTCTGTGATGAACACCTCTGATTGGAAATACAAAGGGGTAAACTAGCCATTTACGAATTATCTTGAAAACTTTATTAATTATGTAAGTTATTTTTCAAATAATTATTGACATGTATCAAATGTATCTTGTGTTATTTACTAGAATATTCCAATTGAATTTGCAAAGACATTTCTTAGTTTGAATAGGAGGTTGGTTCACGTTCGAGTACCTGGTGTGCATAAAGAATTTCAAGTTTAGTATGTGACTTGATTTAGTCAAGAGGGAGTCTTCAAGAAAGCAAGTTTTGAAAAAGGATGGCATGTATTTGTGCAGAAAAACTAATTGGGAAAGGATTATGAGGTGGAATTCACTTTGACAGCAGCCAATGACAATAGGATTGAGTTTCAAACTGAAATTACAAGGGGTGGGCAGTAGCTACAGTTTGGTTAGGGTTCTTTTTGGTGTTGTGTTATGTATATAGTACACTAAGTTTGTGTTTCATGAGATAATATGCTATGCTATCCTATCTGTGTGTCTTATGTTTATAGTATCCTCTTGTTATCCTTTTCTGGCATAAAAAAATTATCAAATCAGTAGAAGTCTATTCCCCAAATCCAACTTAACAATTTAGCTTTTTAACAATGTGCATGGAATGTAAGTATTATTTCAATCATAAATTATCTTCATGCCTTAGTATTTCACTTTACGAACAGAATATAAAGCTATCAATAATCAAAGAGATTGGGGCTTTAAATTTTATAAACAGTAGGACTTTTAATAAAATAATAGGCTATGGAAGCTTATTGCCCTGAGTTCATTCTGCTATTATAACCTTGTAGTTAATTAGTTAAGTGTGACACTAAAGAAACTATGAATAGCATAATCTGGTTTATATGACATGTCTGGAGGATGAAAATGCTGTGAAATGTTAATTCTTCACATCACTTTCCATCGAAATAAGAAAGAAACTATTAATAACATTAAAAAACACACTGTATGTCTAAACAAACTCATATTAGCATCCTTTAACCATCATGAACCACATTGTGTTCAAAAGCAAAGATAATTACATTCCTTTAAATCAGACATTAAAACTTTCTTACAAAAGCTAATGATAATCTAGATTGAAAGCTAATAAAACTATAAAATCCAGAGATAATTGTTTGTTAAATAGAAATCCACCCCAAAACAATACATTACTTAGATAAATGCATACTAGCAAATATAATCCCAAAAGCAAATCTAATAATAAGTTTGTCAAAATCATCAGATGGACCAGTAGTTGTTGTCATATCATACATTAATGTGTCTTCCACCCCGAGTTGTTTTCTTGAAAGATCAGAATAAAATGGATTAGAAATGCAATATGCTTCCTTGCCTTTTTGATTGAATAAAACCATTGTACGCATCAACTGCCTCCTCCATGGTGTCATAAGCTTTGTAGATACTTTTACTCATTCCTACAACAAGTGGAGCACATTCCTCCCATGAATTATATATCCCAGTTTTGATTTCCCTGAAAATAACGTACACCTTTGAACCTTGTCTATTACAATATGTTTTGCGATTCTTCATCATCATCCATTCAAACAAAAGCTTATTTCATTACAATACTTCTAGTAAAAAATGCTTGATAGAACTATCAATGGTGGAAGAAGATAAAAACAGGGAATGAAGAAGATAGAAGTACTGGAGATCAGAAAACACTAAAGGGTAAATTAAATCATTAAATGGTAATATTTTCCGTGAGTAGTAAAACAAGAGGTATAAGAGCATTGGAAATCAGCAACCATTAAATGATGTTAGTTGAAGGTTGCATATTAACTGGAGAGAGATTAAAATTCAAATTTCATAAAAGAGATGGAGTAAAATTCAAATTTTTAGCTGGAGAGAGAATGAAATACTTACAAATATCTATGCATTAGATATCAAGGGTAAAAGGGACATTACTTAGTGCTATTTCCCATTCTATCCAAATCAATTTGATCCAAGGAGCATTTTTCGTATGTAAATTCATATCCATATATATGTTTAGACTAATGGGTACATCGCACAAATTTCTTTTGGGCTTTTTCTAAGGATGTGATTGTTAATCCTGCCATTTTATTTCTTAATCTTTCTGGTTCTTTTCTACATGCAGTATTTGTAGGAAAAGCAAATCATTGATTTTGAAGATTATTAAGAGTCAAAATTCTGGGAAACCCATCAAATGCGCAAAGTAAACATTAACTTTTGAGTTCAAATTTGAACATTTTTGTTTCGTTTGTCTTGGATGTTGTGAATAACTGGTAGTCCTTGAAATAATGTTAAAGCGATTTTAGATCAATGGTGGATGTAGCCTAAAAAATAGATCAATTGACGCCTTCTTTTAAAAAGAAAAAAATATTATACAAGAATATTAATGTAATGATAAATTTTCTATTGTAGAAATCAAGTATTGCATTATAAAAAATAAGACGAACCACATTTTAATAAAATGGATATCATAATTCATAAATAAACGTTAGATTTTTTTTTTTGTTTCATATGATAAGTATTAATTTTTGTCCAATTTCAAGTATTTTCTTTCATTATCTAACTTTATATGTCGACTCCAACAAAAGAATCTCAAAAAGGGTAAAAGAGATTTCTTGAGTTAATAGTATTTCTTTTTCTATTTTCTATTTCAAAAAGAAAAAAAAAATCCAAATCAATAAGATGATACAGATCTCAATAATAATAATAATAACACGTATTCAATTATTTCAACACTTCAATTCTCATTAATTCTCATTCCTTGTTATTCAAGCAAGATTTAAAGCTCATTTATGTACATGTCCTTCTAAATTTAATTCAAAATTATTATTATTATTATTATTATTATTATTATTATTATTATTATTATTATTATTATTATTATTATTACAGAAATGATTTTTAGCTCAAGTTGATTCATATTTAATGTGGATCAATAGATTTCATGAAAAATTTTCAATACCCTTCTTTATTTTGGAGGCAACTACTCAAATTTTCTTTTTTTCCCCTCCAATAGACTTTTATTACATTTTAATTTATGAAAAAAAACAATAAATTTAATATTTTATTATCATTAATTTTTAATATAATTATTTTTAAATTTTAATTAAATATCTATATCTTTATGTATAAATTATTTCTCAACTATATTTTTATATAGAAGTAGATTTTAAAAGATAAATTATAAATATAATTACATTAAAAAATTTAATTACAAATAAAGATGATTAAAAAAAATAAAGTTGCAGTATTAAAATTATAGAATCTATCTTTTAAAAAATAGTATGTATTTTTAATATTTATTATATTTATAGAAAATATTAATGATATTTTAAAATTTTAATTTTTTATGAAATGTATTTATTTTATATTATAAATTTATGTAAAGTGATAACAATTTTTATTAATGAATTATTTTACAAAAAATATATCAGAGTAATAAAAAATTTACACTTAGATCTAGTATATTTTTTAAAAAATAATATAGTAGAATATTTTTTTTAATTAATAATAATGTTATATATTTTTATTATTATTAAAGTTAAATAATTCAATTCATTATTAGTAGTTTAATATTTTTATTATATTAGTAAGAAAAAAAATATTATATTTATATATTTTTAAAATAATATTATTTTCTCATTTTCTGTAATTTATAAAAAATAAATATCAATTTACATAAATTATAAGATAAAATATAAAAAATTTATGAAGTTTAAATTATTTTTTGAATAAAATACTTTTATTACATTTTAAATGAAATAATCATAGAAATTACTATTAATATATGTATAAAAAGAATTAAATAGTTATTTTAATTAATTATATAATAAATTAATTAAAAATTTATTATTATAATAAATAAAAATTTATTCAAATTAAATTAAATAAAATAAATTTTAATTTAAAATTAATTTAATATTAATAATTTATCTTATTTAAAATATAATTAAAAATAAATTAAAAAATAAAAATTATAAATAATCCATATACAGCATATATATTATGCTAATTTTATTAAATTAGTGATATATTTTCAGAACTAAGTCAGCTTATTTATGCTTGCATTAAATACTCTCAATGACTAGAAGACGTGTGGGATACCTTAAATTATGTTTGCATTAGATGCCTCTTAACAAATATGATGTAAACTTATTAAATTTGATTTGGGTAAATTAATATATATATATATATATATATGTATATATGTATATGTATATATGTATATATATACATATATATACATATATATATATATATACATATATACATATATATATATATATATATATATTATTTAGCCTATTTTTTTTTAAAATCTAATTAAAATGTTCATATATTTTTAAAATCAAACTTTTTTACGAATCAACTTATTTTAATATTAAATATTTATATTATTTAATTACTATATTTTAACTATTCATACCATTTTGTCATTGTAATTAAGATTAAAATAAATTGATTAAAGTTTTTTTTAACAAAAATCTAATAAAAGGATTAAAGAGTTTGATTTTACAAAATACATAGACGTGTTAATTGGATTTTAAAAAATTAAGAACTAAATAGTTAATTTTAACAAACTAAACTAAATAGATAATTTTAACAAACTAAAGAAAACTAATAGTAATTTACCCATTTGATTTATTATGGAATTAATATAAAAATATGTGAATTTTATTTATTTTATGTGTGGATCACAATTGGGGAGAAATAATAGGATGTAAAAAAAGAATATAGTTAAATTTAGTAATTAACAAATTACTCTTTACTTTGATTGGCTAAAGAATAATACAATAATTTATTATTATTTAAAATTTTTTTAATTTAATTAGTTAAGCTTATTAATTTTATTTACTTTTAACCTTTTTAAATTAATTTTAATTAAGAGTAAAATATAATTTGATATTATGATAATTATGGACTAATTTTATTTGATTAGATTGATTTTCTGTTTAAATTCTAATTGCTAAAAGATAATTTAAAATTTTATTATTATTTAAAAAAAAATCTTTAATGATAGATAACAAATTGTTGAATTGCAATTAAATACAGAGGAATATCTCTTTCTTTCTTTGATTGAAAATATAGTTTCAAAGAAATGATTGGTGTGTGGACCCATTTTAATATATTAGTTAGAAGCACCGTTATAAAATTCAGATCAACTTGCTGGTTGATCTGATGAACTAGTTACTCAGACATAAATAGGATTGATTCTTTCATTGAACTGAACAAAAAGTTAATTCAGAAAAATTTGGATAATAAGATGATTGCGCCAATGTCCCTTTAATCCAATGATCCATTGACCCAATTGATTTAAAAAATTTTAAAAATCAATGATAATGATATTTAATATTTAAAAATTTAAATATATATTTAATCAATTAATAAAATATTATTTAGATATTATCTTTTCATTTATAATAATAGCTGATCCTATTTAAAATTTAAATATTTTTCATATTTATATATAAAATTGAAAAATATTATCAAGATATATGTAAATGTAATTTAATAGGTGTTGAAATATTGATTTTAAGAATAAAATTTAGTTGATTAATATTGTCTAATAATATTAGTAATTATAGTATTTAATTAATATATTTAATAAATTTTTTAATTAATTGAACCGTTGATCCAACCAATGACTTGTCGAGTCAGTCCTTCGATGGGTTTAAACTCTGGGTCGTGTTTAATAGCTACGGTTAGAGTATTAAAAGGTAAAAAACAAGACTAAATAGGAAGACTTAATTTATTATTTATGTTGAGCTCTTAAAATGTTTTCCCTTTTCAAATAGTGACTTGATTTCTATGATGCAGTTTCATCGAAATATGAGAACATTAAAACAATTTCTACGATGAAAGTAAAATTATATAAATAAAAAAAAAAGATAAATTATAGGTCTCTCTAATTTGTTAAAATTAATTATTTAATTTTTATTTTTTAAAAATTCAATTGAAATATTTTTATATTTTGTAAAATGAACTTTTTAGTCCTTTTGCCATAAGTTAATTAACTTATTAATTAGTCCCAATAGTTTTAACTATCCATACTAATTAGTTCCTCTTACCAAAACTAAATTAAGTTGACTAACATTTTCATTAACATAAATCTAACAGAAGAATTAAAGAGTTTGATTTTATAAAATACAAGACGTTTTAATTGAATTTTAAAAAAGTAGGAACTATTCAATTTTGATAAAATATGAGGACTTAATAATAATTTACCCTTAAATAAAAAAGTAATAACTCTTCCTTCTTTTCTTGTTGTTCATCAAACATTCGGGGTCACATGTCATAAAACAGGTAAATAATTTTTATTCTTTTCTTTAAACATGATCTATGAGCTTAATTGCCACTAAGGAATTATAGTTTTGGGGATAGAAGCATATGCTTGCCTTTTTTTCTTAAGAGAAGATTTGCACCATATCCCATCGTTAGTGATGATTAATAGCATTTTCCACGCCACAAAGCCAATCGCATTATTGAGTTCAATGATGACCAGTTTTTCTAGTTTCAAATAAGATACCATAGCACACGTTTAGGTCTATCTCCACCACCAACAAAACGAATCATATAATACAAGTTTCCCAATGAGTTGACACAATATTTCCATGTAAATATATAGCGAATAAGAACAGAGATTACCTAAATAAGGAGCTTTAACTTAGTAATACTTGAGTCATTTTTAGGGTTGAGTGGTCTCAAATTCAGGAGCTTTATTCTTAATTTTGAAAAGGAAGTCTAATTGTGAGGCTTCCTGCATTACAGGCTCCAAGGAGAGTCAGTGATTTAGGCTTCCTATGGATGCATTATGTTTGACAAATCTCAAGCAATTTATCAGTCTTAGAGTTCTAATCCAAGTGAGAAGGGAAACTAGAGTTAAGAGTTTGAATTAGAGCTATTAGAGAGAGAAAGGAAAAACTGCTGGTTATTTTGAAACTTGAAATACTTGAAATTCCATCATCAAAAACTGAAGACAAAGAACTGCTTACATAGGTAATTACAAAGTTAATAACTAAAATCCTACTCTACTCTTGGGACTCCCAACTAGAAAAATTAACATAATACTAAATAGGGAACAACCTAAATATGCTCCTTCTGGCATTTTTCTCATTTTGAAATTAGGAATCCCAAATTAGGAAAAAACTTTTAACCTTATGTTGGGATGGGGAAATTTGAAATATGGGATTTGAATTTGATAAAGTTATATATTTTGTTTAATTGATTAAAATTATGAATATATATTAGGCTAAAAATATGTAGAGACCATCTTATTTTAGTGTGGATTTGAAATTATTTGTAAAATAGTATTATTTCAAATTCACTATAAAAAAGTTCTTATTAAGTAACCTACTACTTTTTAATTGAAATCCACAATTTATCAATAATTTATATTAAAATTAAATGCAAATATCTTATTTCAAATGTTGGTATCCAAACATAGCGTAAAGCAATTCAAAATAGGAAATAAGTATTCCTGAAATATCAAATACACTAATTATCAAGGACACTAATACTTAGAACAAAATTTTGCTCTAGTTTCCAAAAGAGGATAATATCTTTCCAACCATGGCAGGGATACTGCATCAGTTAGATTTAAACATCATTCCCCTTGGATTGGACAGTTTCTTTGTGGTTTGAATTATTGATGTGCACAGTTCCTGGAGTCCTGAACCAAACTGAAGAGCTGTACTGGAACTGAAAAAGAACCATTACTATGAGAATCGAACCGAACTTATTTTACTATTTTGGTTCAGTTTGGTTTAGTTTTGTTCTTCATAAAAAATCAAATTGAAACCATATCAAACCGGAATTGAATCGAAAACTCGATTTTACATATATATTTTCTTTATACTTTTTAGATATATTATATAGTTTCAGTATGACTAAATTATGTTTTAGTCATATAATATACTTTCTAATCCTTAATTATATATGTATCTTCTAATTGAATACTATATTAAGAAATAGGTAAAAATAATATAAAATACTTATTAAGGATTACATATATAATATATTTTTTATATTAACATTGTTATTTAGATGTTGGTATTATTATTTTTATTGGTGATTTAATAATAATTTTTCTTTAACCTGTTTTCTTTTTTCATGTAATGAAATTAAATGTGTGAAAATGAATTTGCTATCATATTACAGGAAGGCTTGGAACTTGAAAGTTGATTGGAGTTTTTTAGAGTGGAAAATATTGCAATAAAGCTTGACTATATGTTTGTTGATTTGGTGTTATTTTATAGTTGGGATACAAATATTATATGATTTATTATGGATATTTGGTGCTAACTTATATTTTTTTAATGTGAGGATTGTTAGTTTGATTTTAGTATTTTTTTTCTTGAATAAGTCTTATTTTTACGCTACTTTGTTGATATTTTATTTTGATATTAGTATTTTTATTTTTTAATGTTAGTAATATTATTTTTAAGCTTATTGGCCAAATAAATCTAAACTTTTACGTTAGTTGTTGATTATATCCAATACTTTTAATTTTGGACAATTTAATCATAATTTTTAAAATTGAAAAAAAAATTATCCAAATCCCAGGAGCTAATTAAGGGATTTTGACTTTTTCCACTTGGATAGTCAGGTGAAAATGCCATGTCACATATTTAAACATATTAATCCACCTCGTCTCTCTCTCTCTCTCTCTCTCTCTCTCTCTCTCTCTCTCTCTCTCTCTCCCCCTCATTCTCTATCTCTCACCAGATGCAAATTTTAAAGATGAATAAAGCACATACATGTGGAGGGGAATCATGGAAGGCTACTCATCCAGCAAAAAGTTGGTTGGTCAAGTGTCACATCCTACCCTTTTGTAAAGTATAACATGATCCCGTAGTATACCTAATGAATTACCGACTACACCTACCGATAACCCATTGAATATACTACAAGGGATTTTAAACGGATCATAGCATTTTATTTTATTTTTATTTTGTGAAAAAATTGCTTGGTGATGGTTATAACTTTAACAAAACCTAAAATTTATAACCTGTTGAAATCATAATATAAAGCAAGTAAACGGTATTCGTCAATCCATTTCAGAAGCATAATAATAATTCATTAGAGAGAAGAAACTTAATATTACAAAAATTACATGTACATAAGTCTCAAATTAATATTAAAAATATTTATAATCTCAAAATGTTATAGCAATATAACACTTTTTATACAATAGCTCAGTATCCGAACAACCATGCATATAGTTACAAAATACATTAAAAGAATTCACCGAGGGTATACCTAGTATATCTCCAACAAGAACCTCAAAAGAACTGCTCTAGCTATACTCCCGATAAGCTCACTTAATAGCCTTTCTCTTCTCTTTACCTACAACAGCATACAAAGCTATTACTGAGTATGTCACTCAGTGGTTAAAACTTAAAATAAAGCACATCTTGTCAAGATATAACAAAATCACATTTTTCCATAATCATGAAAATATCACAATAGTTTAAGTCCATGAAAACCATTTATTGAAATCACCTTTCAATTAAGAAATCATAATTCATAAATCACAATTCACAAATCACAAAGCATAAGTGTTGCTAACAATAACACATAGTTTAGACCATGACACAAAATTTCATGATCAATATCGTATTGTACACCATGACAAAGCAAATCAACCTCACTAACCATTATTAATGAGGGAAGGGCTAGCTAATTAATGAGTACTTATATAGTCTTAGCCCACTAACTGTTATTAATGGGGGGGCAAAATCAAAATCAATTATCAAACCCCAAATGGCCGTTACTATTAGGAAATTCTTAAAGGGACTGTCATGCTAACTGTGGTTTTAAAACAAATTTTCAAGAGTTTCAAAATCAATAATCACATTTGCAAAACAATAAACATATTCAAATCATCATAAAACTCATAAAGGGGTTGGCAATACACAAATGTCCCAAATGCAAGGCAAAAACCATATTGTATTCATATAAAGTTTATTCAAAACAAATTTCAAGTTAAAAACAAAAAGGGATGTTAGTTGCGCACAAACCTTCAATGATCTCCTTTCTCTTTACTTATTTCTCCTTGTCCGTCCCAATCTCTTTTTCTTTTGAAAACACACAAGTAGAATGTCTCAATACTCACCTAAACTATTGCCAAGTATTTATTACATGAATGTCTAATGTATCTCTAAGTTAGCTTTGCAATTTCAATGAATTTTAGTTTTCTGGACAGCTTGATGCTTTAATCTTTGAATTCAATTTTTACTTAGCTCTAATAATAACTTAGTGAGGTGCTCCTCATGAAATTTGTTCCTCTTGATCTCAGCTTTATTTTCCTTTTTGAATCACCTAATTTGGAGTTTTGTATCTCAAGTTATGATCAAATTACTAGTTATTGTTCACATATGCAACCCTATAGATTTCAAGTTTTCAGAATTCTGCCTAATTTTATATCTAACATCCAGGCCTCTTATGTTCATAATTTGATCTAGGTCCTTAAAACAATATTATAGATCTCTATCTTAAGTTTCGAAATCATTTTGAATCACTCCAATTGGAGTTTTGTAGAGAAAGTTATGACCTGATAACCATGCTGGGGTCATAAGGCCATTTGGCTAAATTGCTAGAAATCTAGCTTAGGCATTCCTACTTTCTCTAGCAATTTCCCTAAGTTTCCGTAAGATCTAGGTTCTGGTCAAAACACAAAAGTTGTAGTTCTATGTGTTATAAAAATTTTGGCTTTGGAAGCACTACATTTGTAGTGTTGCAGGCTAAGTTATGGCAAATTTACAAAAACTGGTCGGATGGTCAAATTTCCAAAATTTTCAGACTAGACCAGGTTCAAGCAGATTTGTTGACCCAAATTTTCACAGTAATTTGGTTGAGATAAGTTCATAATTTGGCCTTAAATTCTTCATATGAATTGTTCTTCTATGTCTTAGGTTTCCAATGATTCAAGAATCAGGCCATTTGGAGTTTCCTAGAGTGAGTTATGACAATTTTCCTAATATTGTTCACGTGGTTACTTTGCCAGGTCCAGAATTCTAACATCCGGATTCAAGGCTCATTTAGGGTAACTTAAGGTCATTTTCTGAGCAAGGTATCCTAGTAAAATTCTAGTCCTATGCCTTAAGTTTCATTTCCAATTGGTTTCACACCAATTGGAGTTGTGTAGCTCAACTTATAAGCTGCCAAGCACACTGAACTCAGTGTCCAGAATTTCAACCCTAAGGTTCAATTGTCACCTCTCTTAATTACTTCCACTAACCAGCATCAATTTATATTTAATTCACCTCAAATGACCATAATTTAACACTAATACATCTGTAGCACTTCATAGCACAAAACTCCTAATTTTCCAAAATCCTATTTTACAATTTTCCCAATCCATACCATTCCATTAATTCCTTTAATCAACCAATGGTCAATTCACACTAAAGGAACTTCAAAAGATCATAATTTGCCATTATAAACACTAATTACACTTCATACAATAAAAGTCCTAATTTCCCATGAACCCTAATATTTTTTTTTTCTAATTTATGCAAATCCCATGCAATTTCACTACCCCAAACATGTATAACACTTTAATTAAACTTGAATTCATCATCAATTTAACTAAAACACATCAAACCCTAAGTTTTCCATGGCTGGCCAAAAACCCTAGCTTAGGTTCCATGCATGATTCTTCAATTTTTTAAGTTAATCTCCTCAAATATAACTCTAATCCCATGCATACACAATTAATTTAGCTAAAATAATGACTTACCTCCATAGTGACTTTTACAGTCTTCAATTTCTCTTCCAAATCTCTTATTCTTCTTGCTTCAATCTCTCAATCAAAGGTTACTTTGATGTTTTCTACTAATTAAATGGAGAACCCATGGATGAAAAGTGGGGAATCAAAGATGGTGCGGGGTTGTTAATTGTGGAAGTGAAGAAAGAAGAGAGAGAGAGAGAGAGAGAGAGAGAGAGAGAGAGTGGGGAAGGATGGCGGCCACATGAAAGAAGGAGGAAAAATGGCTTTTTAATTTTTAGTGTAATTTGTCTTGTCCCTTATATAATTATCTCCAAAATTAGTTTATTTAAATTATAAAATTTAATTATGTCATAATGTAATTAAACTTAAATTTTTATTTCTTTTCTTTTCTTTTTACATTTACACTTAACTTTTCCTCAAAATTTCTTCATAATTCAATACATTATTTTTTCATTTAGTTTAATTGATATTTTGGTCAAAAATCAACTCTTGAAGTGAATTGACCAAAATGCCCCTCATTGGGTTAAAATCCATCTTCTTCATAATCCTCGATGAGTCCTTAAGTCTTTGGTTCACTTGAATTTTTTTTTTTATTGTGTCTATCTTAATAAATTTTCCCTTTATTTTTGGTCCTCAAGGTGGCTTTGAATAGTACTATTTACAGACCAAAAATGATACTATTCAGAGCTCGGCGGTTTGGGTGTTACATCAAGTGTTATAAAGGACACTGTAAGAGACAGCCCACATTACAAACCTAAAGACATTGCTAATCATAATTTTCAAGATTTTGAGATTAGCCTAAACTATAAACAAGTGTGGCATAGAATTGAAAAAGTAAGGGAGCAACTTCAAGGTTCATATAAAGAGGCTTATACCTAGTTGCCTTAGTTCTGTGATAAGATGGTGGAGGCAAATCCTGATAGTTTTGTGAATCTTTTCATCGATGATGATAGCTAATTTCAATGTCTTTCTGTATCATTTCATGAGTCAATACATGGTTTAAAGAATGGTTGTCACCCACTTATATTTCTTGATTTTGGAAGTTTTAATTGAAAATACCATGAGATTTGTTGATAGCTATAGCATTAGATGGGGAAGATGGTGCTTTTCCTATTGCATTTGCTATAGTAGATACTGAGAACAAAAATAATTAGCAATGGTTTTTGGAGTAGTTGAGATCTGCAATTTCTACTCCACAATCTATAACTTTTATTTTTGATAATGAGAAAGGACTAATGGAATATGTGCTTGAAGTATTTGAGAATGCTCACCATGGTTACTCTATATACCACTAGCTGGATAACTTCAGGAGAAATTTTGAAGGGCCATTCATTCGAGATGGGAGAGTTGCTTTGCCTACAATTGGTTGCTGCATGTACAATCCTAGCTTGATAGTTTCGAAATGTTCACTAAGAAAATTAAACAAGTTCTATAAAAGCATATGATTGGCTTATGTAGATTGAGCCATAATGTTAGACAAATGCATTATTCAAGGGTGAGCCATATAATTAAATTATTGTAAAAATTTCAAAGTCATACACTATAAGAAATATTATGTGGAAGTTATATATATATATACACACACTACACACACACATAGAGAGAGAGAGAGAGAGAGAGAGAGAGAGAGAGAGAGAGAGATTTCCACCTAGTTATCTAGGTGGCAAAAGTCAAAATCCTTAAATTAGATTTTGGGATTTGGATAAAATTTCTTTAATTTTGAATTATAATCAAATTGTCCAAAATTAAAAGTTTTGGATTCAATAAGCTTTATTTTTATTAGTATTTTGATGTTAAAAATTTATAATTATTTTTATTCTTTTAAAATGAACACAATAGTATTATAAATTTGGGTGAAGTAATCGGAACCAAAATTGGAATCGAATTAGAACTGGAACCAAAATCGAAAATACTTAGAACCGAGCCAGAGCCAGAACCGAACCAAAGTTCGATTCTAGTTTCGATTCCGTAAAAGTGAAAGAACTAAAGTTTAGTTCCAGTTCTTGCAAACTGGAACCAGAACTGCACACCCTTAGTTTGAGTCTGTGACCTCCAATGTACAATGATGACCAAGAGGCATACTAAAGATTAAATTTAATAGGCTATCTGCTATCCATTAGAAATCAAGTACATAGTTAATTGAAGGACTCCACCAAGAGGTCCTTTCTCTTTGAAGGGTTTGGCACAGCGGAAGGCACGAAAATGACAATTTTAAATTTTATAAATCCTAGGTTACATGCATTTCATGCAATACTATTTTAAGTCTATTGTCAAAATCACATACATATACCAAATGGCTACAACACTTGTAATCCATTTGCTATTAGCCTATTTGCCATTAGCTAGGAAGCTAAAAGATAAAAACCTGACTAAGGTTTTTGGGACATTAGCCGAATAGGCACAGAAACAAATCCAATCACCAATCCAAGAAGCAAAAGATCTCCAAGTGTCGATCCTCTCACCTGTCCATGCAAACAAATCAATCTTGGCTCAACCCTTGAACCAAGTTCCTACTTTTAGTCCTCCCTATGCTTTGGCCAAGCTAGGTGTAAGGAAGAGATTGTGTTTCTTGGTTTTACTTGTTGGCTAATTAGAGAACAAACTTCTCTAATTTTGATTCAAGAGTAAAAGACTTCTAACGTCTCTTGAATCAAATGCAAGAAAGAACAAATTTGAGAGAAGAGCTTGGTTTGAGAGAAAAAAAGGAAAAGGAAGAAAGAAATTTCTATCTTATAAAGATATCCCCAACTTTGCATGTGAGTTAGACTTTATACTTGGTGAATTCCCTTAAATTTAGAAATTGCAAATCCCTAAATTTAACTTATTGGAAGAATCTAATTCTCCACTTAGGAGACAAATTCTACACATGTAATGGCCTGGCCCACTAGTGATATTGTCCGCTCTGGGCTGAAGCCCTCACGGTTTTAAAACGCGTCACTAGAGGTTACGAACTGCCAACTTATAAACCCAGCATCTCTCCTGTGTTTTGCCGATGTGGGATTTGCCTAGGGTGTTACAATCCACCCCCCTTATGGGACTCAGTGTCCTCGCTGAGGTTTGCCCCACCATCGCTCAAGGTTGCACGCGGAGCGGCTCTGATACCAGAAATGTAATGGCCCGGCCCACTAGTGATATTGTCCGCTTTGGGCCAAAGCCCTCACGGTTTTTGTCACACCCTACTCCTCATAAGATGTAACATGTTCCCGTAGTACACCTAATGAATTACCGTACTTCACCTATCGGTAACTCATTAAATATACTACAAGGAATTTTAAAACAATTTTCGTTCATTTTGGAATTGGTGGGTAAAATTTTTTTTCAAATATTAAAAACCTTTATTTAAAGTCCAAACATAAATCAAATTTTTGGATATTTAAGATTTTCGCAATTTTTACAAAAATTTCGGCAGAGTGCCGTCTGTATTTTGAGAAAACAGTTCTTCAAAACCTGAAAATAAAAACACTCCCAATATTTTTCTCAATCACAACTTCATTTGCAACCACCAAACTTCAAATCAACAACAATGGCAACACTTCAACTCAAAATCCAAATTTCAAATCAAAAATTAATAACTCAAAACATTTCATAAACTCATGCACATTGCATTTTAAATATTTAATTTACATTCACTATTAAATTTACAAACAAAAAATCTCAAAAATAATATTATTACAATTTTATCTGTACAACTGCTCAAACTACAGAGATACATATGCATACTATCATATTTACATTAAACTAAACTAGCAGGGTATAGACAATACCCGTACAGAAATTCTTCAACCGTGCTCCTCTCTGACTGTAGCAGCTCACTCTACTGCTATGTCCTTTTCTCTATCTGCGATAGCAAGTTAAAGCTATCGCTGAGTATAAAGATACTCAGTGGTGCATATTAAAACGTAAAATGTATAATTTAAAACATTCATGAACAATTCATAATTCAAATATTTCACAATCATATTTCAAATTTTCAAATCACATTTATAAAAAATCATAATTTTCAAAGCTTAATACAACACAAAATTTAATCAAACAATTTAATAAACATATTGTTGCCAAACAATAACACAACTTAGGCCATGACACAAAATTTTCGAACATGCCGTGTGTAAATCACGACAAGGCAAACACCCCCATGAATCGAAATCAATGAAGGAGGTGGCTAGCTAGCTAATGAGTACTCATCCAAACTCGCCCCTCAGACTGGGAAGCCAGAGAGGGAGGAAATTGATCAAATATAAAACTCACCCCACAAGTGGATGAGGAACATATTAATATTGCTATGCCAAGTGTGAATTAAAACGATTTTAAAATATGATGTTCAATTATAATTGATGCAACAATTAAACAAGCTTCATTTCAAATCTCCATTTCCAAAGTAGGCAACACACAAATTCTCAAATAAAATTTCCAAAGCCATAACTAAATTCAAAACCATATTGTTCAAATATTCCTTACAATTCAATAAATAATTTTCATTTCAAATTTCCATTGTAAAATAGGCAACACAACATTTTCGAAATTCATAATGAATAAAACATATTCACAATGTATAACAAATCAATTTTCATTGTGAAACTATAATTTATAATTTTTTTTTGTGCACAAACCTAATGCGAGTCGCCTATCGGCCTTGACTCGATTCCTTGGGTTCTTTTCCTGTGTTCTTCTCCACTGAAACACACAGTTTTATAATGTTACAGTACTAGAACTTAAAATAAATCCAAAATAAATTTAGCTTCACTTTTTCCTAGCTCTAACGCGCTTAACTCGACGTTCTTAAAATTTTGTATTTCGAGTTACTATTCACTACACTATTCAAGTCAAATTGTTGACTTTCTAAGGCTTAATAAGTATGGGAACTCCAACTTCACCCACATACCACATTTTGGTCACTAAATTTGTTGGCTTTGGTCATTTTCTCAAAACTTAGGTCTTTTAGGTAAAATTACCAATTTTCCGTTTTGGGAGTCCTAAGTTGCACTGTTTTATTGGTCACTTTTCTATTGAAATTTGGCAAAACTTCCTTCATAGAAAATGTTCCCTATTGTCTTAAGTTTATTCTCCTTTTTGAATCACTCCAATTGGAGTTTTGTAGCTCAAGTTATAGCCAAAATATGATTACTGTTCATGCTGTAGATTTTTGTTCTGGCAGATTTATTGATCCAACTTCATTAAGCAATTTGATCAAGTTAAGTCCATAATTTGGTCTAACTTTCTTCATATGAAATGTTCTACTATGCCTTAGGTTTCCATCAGTTCAAGAATCACCTAAATCGGAGTTTTCTAGAGAGAATTATAGCCATTGAAACTTTATTGTTCATATGGTAAATCTGCAGTCTGCAGATTCAGTGATCCAACTTTGCTTAGTGATTTGATTAGGTTAATGGCATAATTTGGGTTTGTGTTCTTCATGAAAGTTTTAGGTCTATACCTCATCTAATCACTGGTAAACTTTCAGGTCATTTTGACTTGCCTAGCTCTAGTTATGACCAAATGAACAAATACTGTTCATTTAGTCAGTTTATACAGGGCAGCCTGCAATTTTCTAACTTTGGTCACTTTGTTTACTAGGTTTTAGTCACTTTTTGGGCATTCTTCCTAAATGAAAATTGTGTCATTTAGTGCCTATTTTCAGTCCCAATTGGTCCCATACCAATTGGACTTGTAAAACTTCATTTTTGGTCCCTCAAAGTAGATTTTTGGTCATGCTTCCTACCCAATCCGAATTTGGCTTTGATTTAAACACTTCTAACACTCTCCATAAGGTCTCAAATGACCATTTCCCACTTCACATTAGGTCAAAGACACCATTTACAAATTTCTCACATTTTTGTCTCCCAAACCCTAGGTCCAAAACCCTAACTCACAATTTTTGTTACATTTTATTAATTCAACACATATAAACTTACTTACTCAACTCATTCAAGCTCATGTTTACTTTTAATTCAATCAAATACATGCAATTCTCACCCCTACATAGGCTGGACGAATTTCCCATATGGTCCCTCAACAATAATTTTCTTTTCATTTTAAATTAAAATTCTAAGCTAAAGTAACTCAAATCATATAAATTTAAACATTAAATTTCAATCTAATGCTTACCTCAACTTAGAGTTTCCTCTTCCTCAATTCCTTCCTTTTCCTCTTTTCTTTCCTTGCTTAAACTTCTTTTCAAGTTGCCTAGACAAGCTTTAACTATGGTGGCTTACTTTTCTATGATGAAATCTTATAATATGCAAGCTCAAAATTGAGCTTTAATGGAGGTTTGGTTGTGGGAGAGGGAGAGTGAGATGGTTCACGTTTTTGGGAGAAGATGAAGATGACTTTCTTTTCTTTTCTTTTCTTTTCTTTTCTTTTATGTCTTAAGAAGACCAAAAATCAATTTAAGTAAATTTATTAATTATATTCTTTATGGCATCATGCATGATGTCATCTCCCTACACCTTTTTCATTTTCTCTTCTTTTTTTTATTTTTTATTTTTCTATTAGTTCTTTAAATTAATTCTCGATTACGAAATTTTCTTTTCTCTGATTTTATTTGACAATTAGGTCAGGAGTCAGCTCTTGGGGTTAATTGACCAAATTGCCCCTCACTGGTTCAACCCGGTTTGCAAATAATTCAATATTTCTTCCGGCTTCCTGACCTAATTATTTGACTGACTTAACAATTCCTTTTTATGATTTTCTCTTTTCCACTGTATTCGTAATTATCCTAAGGACTGCGGTGTCACATTTTACGGTTTGAAATTCGAGATTAAATCGACTTCGCAGTCGTTCCCGAGAAGGTCACCCATTGCTGTGACTCTCGGCTCGTTTAACTTCTTATGTTTTGTTTTTCTTATTTATACTTAACTAATTGATAATTACTAATTATTTGTGTTTACAGGTTATCTAGTTGTCTTAAGGTTGGTTCTAATACCCTTAATTGTCCGGACCGACACCGGTCACTAGAATAGTGAAATATACCTAGCTATACAAATAGGGGTGTTACAGTTTTAAAATGCGTTACTAGGAGTTACGAACCACCAACTTATAAACCCAGCATCTCTCCCGTGTTTTGTCGATGTGGGATTTGCCTAGGGTGTTACAATCCACCCCCCTTATGGGACTCAGCGTCCTCGCTGAGGTTTGCCCCACCATCACTCAAGGTTGCACGTGAAGCGGCTCTGATACCACAAATGTAATGGCCCGGCCCAGAGCAGACAATATCACTAGTGGGCTGGGCCATTACAACACATGTTAAACATTTTTCTATCTTGTCTTCCACTTACCAAAGTCAACTAAGCCACATTTCTCTCATGGCTTCACAAGTCATATTAATTCTCCTACCTTATTAATTTGCATCACATATAAATTACCAATTAATTAAATTCTTTTAATTGATTGATTAAACTTATATTTAAACACTTTAAATATTAGCTTATTTTCTTCCAGTAAGTCATGCTAGAGACTTTGCAATGTTATTGTACACTAAATTCATTAATTAATTAATTAGTTAAACCATTTAATTAATTAATCAAATTAATTATGCCTTGATTATATGTTCTATTGCGTGTGACTTCTTAGGTCCATTACTAATTTGCAATGAGAATAATATTAACTCTTTAATATTATTGGAACTCTTTCCATGCCTTGAGTGAGATTCCCTTTCAATGCTTGGCTCTTATAAATCATGGTTGACACCTAGCATAGTGTTCCATGACTATCTAATTAGTGATAAATTAAATTCATTCCTTATCTTTGAATCTTGATCATACATACCATGTACTAAAATATTTTCGTTACAAATCCTAATTCTAACTAGGTCACAGTTAATGTTCAACCTTAATTGCTTAGAATCATATGTCCTTATCTTAATTCTAATTCTTGATCAATAAGACTTTCTATTAGAAACTATTTTCTGAATAAGTTTATCTGTCCCAACCAAGAACTTTGTTTATTAACAATAATTTAGATAGGCATAAGATTTTATCCCTATATGCTTAGGGCAATGGTTTCTATCTTACCTGAACACCTATCTTCATGTATGAGTAGTCAGAGCCAACACACGTCAGTATACCCATACATTGTATAATTATGTATGCAGTATCAAACGTAAACTACCTATACATGAGATAATCATGTTATCTCAGGTCAAGGGATTATTTGCACTATTATGACCTAGATGATAATATATTAACAAGAACAAACTCCATGTATATATCATCCATGTGTCACTAGTTCGGCATACTTAATTATCTTATAAGTGTCCACTGTATTTGTCTCAACATCATAATGTCAAATGGTATGCGACTCACTATTCCACTTTCATTAATATCCCATGCTAATCTATGGAAAAAAATAGAGGTGACAGTCTGGCTTGCTAAATCATGTCCAATGAGATATCATTGACTGTGAACTAATATATATAGCACTTGTGCTAGATCTTTCTGTCACTCATGTTCTTAACACCTTAAAAATGAAACATTTAACAAGCTACTAATGGACTTTTTCAAATAAAAATAAACCATTTAAGTTAAATGAAAGGATATTTGCCATTAAAAGTGAATAAATGCTTACAAGATATAAATTATAAGTTGCACTGTAGGTAATACTACTAACACTTTCCTCATTACTAGTTCTTCCTTGCGAGATGGGATCCAAACTTTGGTGCAAAAGCAAACTTGCTGTTGCACCAAAGTCATATATGAGTAAATGATACATGAAAACAAACTTCTCACAAATTTCATGAGAAAAGATAATGCATGTGAAATTTTACTTTACACATTTGCCTTTTTTTATTCAATAAAAATGCTGAGGATGAACAAAAGAATGAGCTAAATTAATAAAGAGAATATATAGCATCCTCAGTGATGAAGCCACATTATGCATGAGGGGGAAATTACCCCCCTTACCTTTTTTTTTCTCAAAAAAATTGTTACTGTAAAATTATTAAATTTGAAAATTTTCCCTTAAAATTTAATGTTTGCCCCTTTAAAATTTAACATTTGTCCCTCCAAATTTTGACTTAAATAAAAAAGACAAAAAGTATATTTAGTTGTTGTTCTCTTTATAGTTTTAAAAATGACAACTTAAAAGTTGTCCTTCATTTGTCTTTTTGAATCACAACCCATATAAAAAAGAAGAAAAGAGAAATGAAATTAGAAAGAGTTAAACAAAGTCAAACAGAAAATAAGGTTAATGATCAAAAATAAATTCAATTATAGGATTTGAGAATAAAATTAATAATTTTGTATTTATATTTATTTTTTTTTCTTTTCATTTTATCTTTTGATTTCTCCATCCAAAAAGTTGTTATATTTTTATGTATTTTCGCAAGTAGCCAAATTTATTTTATAAAATTTTGCCTCTACTCTCAATTTTAATTTTTTTTGTAAATATAATAAAATGTAAAAAAATTGATAATTTGTATCAATAATTTTAAATTTTTATTAATTTTAATGATTATGTAACTTGTTGTAATTATCATTGGTCATTGAAATTGTTAAAGGCCATATTATTAAAATCATGTTATAGTTTTTTTTTTTTCAAATTTTACTTTTATTACATTTGGGTAAATTATTGTTATTATATTTGGTTCCTATAATTATTAAAAATCATGATATTGTAATTCTTATAGGTTTCTTTTTAGTAAGGTTTTCCCTTATTGTGCTAACAAGAAACATTGGTCATAATTTCATCCTACTCCTGTTAACTAATTTCAATTTTGGAGTGAAAAAACAGGTTTTTAGTTTGATAGTCAAACAATTTATTTGGTTCCTAGAATTATTAAAAATAATGATATTGTAATTCTCATAGGTTTCTTTTTAGTAAGGTTTTCCCTTATTGTGCTAACAAGAAACATTGGTCATAATTTCATCCTACTCCTGTTAACTAATTTCAATTTTGGAGTGAAAAAACTGGTTTTTAGTTTGATAGTCAAACAATTTCATAAATATATTAATTGTTGTCTCAAGCCTTTCATTTAACAGTTGAATATTTTAACAAAAGGCATTGTTATTTTACTATTTGTGGGATTTTAGAAAGTAAGGGTAAATGAATTTTAACTATGAAATTATATCAAATACGAGTTATATGGAATTTAATTGAATTTTATATTTTAATATTGTTTTGATTGCAGTAATGCCTAAAAGGGAATCAAATATCAATTTCTTATTGAACCAAACTTGGAAAAATATTCGTTCTAATTTCAATTTTGAAATTTAAACCAAATGGACCCTTATGTGTGTGTGTGTGTGTGTGTGTGCGCGCGCGCGTGTGCGTGTGTGTGTGTGTCCTCCTTTAATCTCAAATTCTAGATTCACCACTAAGCATCCCCTAACAAAAATAAAGATCCAAGAGAATTAGAACAATAGGAATTTTGTGATTATGAATGAGTAAATACGGAGATACTACTAATAATCTTCCAAATTGTAAATGAATCAAAATTTATTCCTGCTTCATGTTAAACCTAATAGGACAATAATCAATATTTGTATTGGAACAACATAAATTCAAAATAGCATAAGATTAAAAGTAAAATTAGTGGAGTGAGAATGTATCCTTCACAAGAACTATTAGTACTTATTTCTTATTTTATTTTATTTGGAGGGGACCTCAGTGCAGTATCTATTGATTCAAGTGGTGGAGTAGGACCTTTAGTGGCACAACTATTCAGAAGATCAACTTTTATAATGTTCAAGACTAATAGTTAGTTTCCACAAGAAAGCAAGGACTAGGAAACCCAGTGCAGTAATCAAGAAATATAATATATTTAGATTGTGTTTGGATTCATAAATTTGGATTTAAAATTTAAAATATGAATTCATAAATTAGAAAATATCTTGTTTGGCTAACAAAAAGAATTTCAATTAATCAAATTTAAAATGGAGGTAAGTAGTCAATAAAAAATTTTTATTAGGTTAAACTAGAGTTTCAAATAACATGATTAATGTTGTTATTTCAAATCCTTACTTTTTTTTGAGTTTTTATACTTATATTGGATTTTATTGAAATCCAAATTCATATATATTTTTTTAAGTTTCCCAAACAAGATATTTGATCTCAATCCAAATTCATAGATTCAAATGCATAAATCCAAACAAAACATCAAGTTTGGCTATACTTCAAAATGTGAACCAGCACATTTTCTATTAGAGGCGTAAATATAGTAGATAAAGGTGTACAACTATTAACTATTAGTTGATTGGGATTGGTGGTGGTACAAATAATAATTAGCAACTTTGGTTGCAACTTGGGAATTGAAATTTTGAATTTTAAGAAATACAGGCTTGGTTGTTTAATACCTTATAGCCATGGTTGAGATATTATGTTATGTTCCATTTGAACATATTTCGTCATTGTATTTTTTTTTCCTACTCCATTGAAAACAATAACTTCATGACACCATGTGTTTTAATTCTTTTTTTTTTTCTTTCTTTTTTAGAAAAAAAAAGGTGGATGCGAGGGTTCAATTTTTACTAACGTTAAATCCTTTTCCCCAATGCTCAAGAAATATAATATATTTGCAAAGTATAACTAGATCACCTTTCTCAACTTTTACAAATATGTTGTGTTTTTTTGTTTCCATATATATATATATATATATATATATATATATATATATATGTATATATATATATATATAAAATCATGAACAGGAAGAATTTTCCTCTCATTAATGAACCCAGAAACACTAGTTTCAAGCTCTACTAATAAACAATAGTACAATTAGTAGCAAGCACCAAATTAAATTCAAAAGTAGAAACACTAGTTTCAAGCTCTACTAATAAACAATAGTACAATTAGTAGCAAGCACCAAATTAAATTCAAAAGTAGAAATGGTAGTCGATGCCACATTATAGATTAAATATATATATATATATATATATATATATATAACCATGAACAGGAAGAATTTTCCTCTCATTAATGAACCCAGAAACACTAGTTTCAAGCTCTACTAATAAACAATAGTACAATTAGTAGCAAGCACCAAATTAAATTCAAAACTAGAAATGGTAGTCGATGCCACATTATAGATTAAAGAAATTAGAGACAGAGAAAAACAAAGCTCAGCAACCAACCTCCCCCCCCCCCCCCCTCCCCCCCACAAAAAAAAAAAAAGATAAACGTATAGACAAAAATGCATAAGTAAATTAAATAGGAAGTCTAAATCATTATTAGGTCCACCCAATTGGGTCAAAGCATCGATAAATCAAATTAGAAATCACAAAATCAACATACCTTCTTGAGTCAACAAGATGTAGTTCAATGCACTCAATGTCGCAAACCAGTTCCACCTTGATTGCACACTCAAAAGAAACCAGATTTCCTATAGACAAGCTTAAGAAGGAAACCCAATGAAGATAAAACAACAAAGATACATAAATTGAGAAGAAATTAGAGTTCCAATTGAAATAAGAGCAACAACATAATATAGAGAAAGAAAGAAAGAAAAAAACAATGAAGATACAAAGATTGAGAAAAAAAAATAAGAGTTCTAATTGATATAGGAGCATCAGTGTAATATTGAGAAGGGAAGATAAAACAATGAAGATATGTAGGAGAGAATGTTAGAATAAGGATATTTTTGTCAAAAAATAAAATAACCATATATAAGTTTTAAAACAACTCGTATTTCAAAGTTGATACAAACTACATTTAATAAATAGTATATTAGCTATCAGCTACAGTTTTAAGAAGTTTAGCAAATAGGTTGGTACAATTACATTGTTCTTTATGTGGCTTGTTTTTGGATGTGTTCATAGGCCTAATTTGTTATCCAACTTGAAAGTTTCATGCTACAACCGAATTTAAATATTTTGTGAGGCCTGTGGTGGTAATGCCCCCTATGATATAGAACAATATAAATATTATATTTTCTGCCTATTACAATAATATTGTGAGAAATTTAAGAAACACACTGGGGTTGGGTTTTAGAGTTTTGAATGATTGCATCTTGCTCGATCTTTTTCATCATAGTTGAACTTTTTCATCTCGTCTTGCCCGCGAATATAAATCTTATGGTTGAACCATGTAAACTTGTGTTTATTTTTCTTCTCCTCTTAATATTATATGATTGTGTGTGCGCGTTAAATTTGCATGCTTATTTTAATAAACTGGTATCATAGCTTTGTGCATGCAATATAGGGTTTATAGATGGTGTCATCTTCAATGAAGTGTGAGGTGGATAAGTTTAATGGTGGATCAAGTTTCAGTATGTGGAAGATTAAAATTTCATCTTCCTTTATCCTACAAGGTCTATAGAAGGTAGTCGATGATAACTTTCCAAAGGATGTAAGGGAAGCAAATAAGGCTAATATGAAGGAGAGAACCTTGAGGGAGATTTTCATGGGCATCACTGATAATGTTCTGCATGAAATTACTAGTGAAAATTCAGTATCTACAGTGCAGAAGAAATTCAAGGAGCTATATTACACTAAGTCTCTAACTAACCGTCTCTGTCTAAAGAAAGGCTGTACAATCTAATAATGAGTGAAGGTACGCCCATTAAAGAACATCTAGATCAATTTAATTCAATCATTATGAACCTGAACAATATTGATATTAATATTGGTAGTGAGGATCAGACTCTTGTTATGTTATGTTCTTTGCCACCCTTCTATGAGACTTTTATTGATACTCTATTATAAAGGAAAAATAGTATTTTACTGGATGATGTTGGTAATTCTCTAAAATCAAAGGAGTTGAAAAATAATTTTCCAAATAATAGAGAAAAGTCTAAGGGAGAAGGTTAGGTGAGCAGGGAAAGAACATAATTAAGGATTCTTCCAACAAGAAGAAATCTAAGGCCATATCAAAGTTAAGAATGAAAAAGGCTAACTATTTTGAGTGCAGGGAGCAAAGTTACTATAGGAGAGACTATTCCAAGTTGAAAAATAAGAAGAGAAAGTAACCAAAGAGTTTTGTGAATGTTTTTAATAGATTTAGTGATTTTGATGGTGATGATAATGCTATAGAAATTTTATTTGTGATTCCAGATCTTGGATTCTTGCTACTGGTGCTACTTACCATATGTGTCCACATAGAAGTTGATTTGTAACTTACAAATAGATAAGTGGTAAGGTATTTCCAATCAATCATCATGCACTACTAATGGATGGAGTAGGTAACATCAGATTAAGGATGCTTGATGGGGTCATCAGAATTATGGAGTGTTGGAATGTTCCAAGATTGAAGAGAAACCTAATTTTTCTTGGGACACTTGACTTTCATGGATACAAATACCATGCAAAGAATGGAGTTCTTAAAGTGTGTAAGGGCTCTATGATACTTATGAAGGATAGTTTGGTTTCAAGACTGTATATTCTTGAGGGAAATACAATTTCAGGGCCAAAAAGGCAATAATCAGAATCAGACTCAATTGTAGCATTTGCATCTTGGTCATATGAGTGAAAGAGGGTTATTTGTGTTAAACAAGTGAGATTTGTTGGATAAACAGAAAACAAAATCTGTAGACTTTTGTGAACATTGTGTGTTTGGCAAATAGACTAAGGTGAAGTTCAACAAAAAGGTAGTGCACAAGACTAGAGGTATAGTGGATTATATCCATTCAGATCTATAGGGTCCTAACAGGATCCCTTCCAAGAGTGGTGCTTTGAAGAAATATAAATATGGTTGTTATTAGAAATAAAATAAAATTTATAATGTTTTAAGGAGAAAATTTAATTTGGAAATTAGATTTGTAAGTAAAGATTTGAAGTTTTAGGTGTAAAATGGACTTTTAAAAAGATTAAGGACCAGAATGAAATTCGTTTAAAAAGGATAGGACAACTGGCTTCTTTTCTTCTCCAGCCCACATGATTTTTATCCCAACAACTGTCACAACTTACCCCTCTGTAAGGCATAACATGATCCCATAGAATACTTAATGAACTACAGAACTTCACCTACCGATAACTCATTAAGTACCCTACAAGGGATTTTAAAACAATTTTCTTACATTTTGGAAGTGGTAAGCATTTTGGTAGGAATTAAAAACCATTTATTCAAAGTCTAAATACTAGTAAAAATTTTTGTCCATTTTAATTTTGCCGCAAATTTTATAAAAATTTTGACAGAGTTTCGTTTGTATTTGGAGAAAACAGTTCTTCAAATACTTGAAAAAAACACTTTCAATAATTTTCTCAACTCCCAACCTCCAATAAATCTCAAATCAACTCAATTCAATTCACTTCAAAATAATTCCACAATCCAAATCAAAATTTATCATCTCAAAATATTTAATAACTTCATTCACAAGGCATAAAGTACGAAATTCATAAGTACAAATATTAATTTACAAAAGGAAATCCAAAAATAATATTATTACAATTTATTTTACAACTGCTCAACTTACATTGATACATAAAGCATTATAATATTTACATCAAAATTAACTACAAGGCTATAAAATAATACCCGTACAAAAAGACCAGTGTAGTCTTCAATTCAATAGCAGCTCACTCTGCTGCTTTCTCCTTGCTCTTATCTGCGACAGCAAAATAAGCTATCGCTGAGTATAAAAATAGTCAGTGGTGTACAATAAAAATTTAAAATACAATACATAAATCATTCATTGATGAAGCATAATTTAAATATTTCTCAAATTATCAAAGCTCATAATAACACAATTTAGTCAAATAATTTCATAAACACAGTGTTGCCAAAATCATACACAACCTAAGCCATGACACAAAATTTCTGATCAATGCCGTGTTGTACACCACGACAAAGCAATCTACAACCCCATTAATCAAAATCAATGAGGGAGGTGGCTAGCTAGCTAATGAGTACTCATCCGATCTCAACCTCAACTGGCAAGCCAGAGAAGGAGGAAAATAAACGATCTCAACCCCATAAATGGAGGAGGAATAATGTAATACTGTTAGGCTAAGTGTGAACACAAAATCAATTCAAAACAATTTATTTAAATAATTTATGAGAAATCTGATCAATTTTCAAAGTCATATTTGCAATTAATAAATGGCAACACAGTACATAATTAATCACAGAAGTCAAATTTTTTAGAATAAAATATTTAAACAAGAATTATTGTGCATAGACCTAACGTGAGTCGCCTCTAGGCCTTGACTCAGTCTCTTCGAGCTTCCAAGTCTTTTTCAGCTGAAACACACAGTTTTATAGTGTTTCAGTACCATAACTTAGCATAAATCCAAAAATAAATTTAACTTCACTTTTAACTAGCTCTATTGTGCTAAACTCGACGTTCTTGAAGTTTTTGTGTTTTGGGTTACTATTTACTACACTATTCAAGTCAAATTATTGACTTTTTAAGGCTTAATAGGTATGGGAACTCCAACTTCACCCGCATACCACATTTTGGTCATTAAATTTGTTGGTTTTGGTCATTTTCTCAAAGCTTAAGTCTTTTAGGCAAAATTTGTCAAATTTTCAGTTTTGGTGCTCCTAGTTGCACTGTTCCATTGGTCATTTTACTGTTGGAATTTGGCAAAACTTCATTCACAGAAAATGTTCCTTATTGTCTTAAGTTTATTCTCATTTTTGGATCACCCCAATTGGAGTTTTGTAGCTCAAGTTATGGCCATTTGAACCATAGCTGCCGGATTGGACACAACCCAAATTTTCTAGGCAATTTTGGTGCTGGCAGTTTTGGGTCACCAAATTGGGGTGGCCAAATGACTTGGTTGCTGGCAGAATTTGGGTTTGTGTTCTTCATGAAAGTTTTAGGTCTATATCTCATTTAACCACTGGTATTTCAGGTCATTTGGACCTGCCTAGCTCGAGTTATGACCAAATTAACAAACACTGTTCATTTGGTTAGTTTGTACAGGGCAGCCTACACTTTTCCAACTTTGGTCAATTTGTTCACTAGGTTTTGGTCACTTTTTGGGCATGCTTTCTGAATGAAAATTGTGTCATTTAGTGTCTATTTTCATCCCCAATTAGTCGCATATCAATTGGACTTGTAAAATTTCATTTTTGGTCCTTCAAAGTTGACTTGGTCATGCTGCTAGCAGCATGACCACACTCCCTCCGAATTTAGCTTTCACTCCAACCATTCCAACACAACTCATTTGGTCACAAATGGCCATCTTTCACTTCACAATAGGTCAAACATATCATTTACTCATTTCTCCAAATTTTTGCCTCAAAACCCTAGGTCTCAAATCCTAACCACACTAATTCATTGCATTTAATCACATTTAAGCATTTCAATCTTACTACCACTTTCATACAAGCTTACTAAAAAATTTAATTCATTCAAAACACATCATCTTCTCATACATCCATGGCTGGCTGAAATTCCCTTTGGTCCTGTACAAATGTTTTCTTTTGATTTTAATTAAATTTCTAGGTTACTCAAACCACAAACATAACTAATAAACTAAAATTTTCAATTTAGATTGCTTACCTCAACTTGATATCCAATCTTCAACTTTTCTCCTCTTTTCTTCTTTCTTTCTTGTTAAATTTCTTTCTCAAGGGAAGGGAATAAGGTTTTATTGATTAATTATGGAAGAAGTTGGGATTTGGTAAGAGTTTCAAAGCTTGAAGACAAGCTTTAATGGAAGAATTTTCATGGAGGAATAAGGGAGAGAGTGAGGCGGCAATGGGAGAAAGGAAGATGACTTAAATTTTTTTTTTCTTTTCTTTTCTTTTATTTAATTTGTCTTATAGAAGACCCAAAAATTTCAATTAAATAAAATTTTAATTAAAATATTTATGGCATCATGCATGATGTCATGCATGATGTCATCTCCCTACACCTTTTTCATTTTCTTTTTTTTTTTCTTTTTTTTCTATTAGTTCTTTAATTTAATTCTCGATTTTGAAATTTTCTTTTCTCCGATTTTATTTGTGATTAGGTCGAGTCACTCGTGGTCAATTGACCAAATTGCCCCTCGCCGGTTCATCCCGGTTTGCAAATAATTCAATATTTCTTCTGGCTCCCTGACCTAATTATTTGACTGACATAATAATTCTTTTTCATGATTTTCTCTTTTCCACTGTGTTCATAAGGGTCCTAAGGACCGCAGCGTCACATTTTACAGTTCGAAATTTGAGTTTAAAATGACTTCGCAGTCCTTCCCGAGAAGGTCACCCATCGCTGTGACTCTCGGCTCGTTTAACCTCTTATGTTCTATTTTTCTTATTTATACTTAACTAATTGGCAATTACTAATTATTTGTATTTATGGCTTCTCTAGTTGTTTTAAGTGTGGTTCTAATCTCCTTAATTGTCCGGACTGACATCGGTCACCGGAACAGTGAAATATACCAGGCTATACAAATAGTGGTGTTACAATTCTCCCCCCCTTAAAATAAATTTCGTCTCGAAATTTTACCTGGTATCAATCTCTGAATAGCTGTGGGTGCTGTCTCCTCATATCCTCCTCTTGTTCCCAAGTAGCTTCTTGGCCCAAATGATGATTCCACAGCACTTTTACCAATGGTATCTGCTTGTTCCGTAGCTGCTTCACCTCATAAGCCAGAATCTTTATGGGTTCTTCCTCATATGTGAGGTCTGGATTTACTTCAATTTCTTCTACTGGTAGTATATGAGATGGGTCTGATCGATACCTCCTCAACATGGACACATGGAAAACATTATGTATCTTCTCCAACTCTGGAGGTAATGCCAACCGATATGCCAAAGGACCCACTCTTTCCAGAACCTCATAAGGCCCAATGAAACGAGGACTCAGTTTCCTCTTCCTGCCGAATCTCATAATTCTCTTCCAAGGAGAAACTTTGAGGAAAACTTTCTCACCCACTGCATACTCAATATCTCTTCTTTTCAAATCAATATAGGACTTCTGACGGTCTGTTGCAGTTTTAAGTCGATCTCTGATCACCCTGATTTTCTCTTCAGTCTGTTGAACAATTTCGGGTCAAATCATTTTTCTTTCACCCACGTCATCCCAACACAACAGGGTTCTACATTTTCTGCCATACAAAGCTTCATATGGAGGCATCCCAATGCTTGATTGGTAGTTGTTGTTATAAGTAAACTCAATCAAAGGCAAGTGTGTATCCCAACTGCCCTCAAACTCAATCATACAAGCCCGTAACATGTCCTCCAAGATCTGAATTACCCTCTCTGACTGGCCATCTGTTTGTGGGTGGAATGCCGTACTGAAGTTCAATCTAGTTCCTAGGGCTCTCTGAAGACTACCCCAGAATCTAGAAGTGAACCTAGGATCTCTGTCTGATACAATGGATACTGGCACTCCATGAAGTCTCACAATCTCATCGATGTACAACCTGGCTAATCTGTCTAAACTGTAGTCCATTCGGACTGGCAGAAAATGAGCAGACTTAGTTAGTCTGTCGACAATGACCCATACTGCATCATGACTCTTCTGTGTCTTTGGAAGTCCCATTACAAAATCCATAGTTATTCTCTCCCATTTCCATTCTGGCACTGGTAGTGGATGTAACAACCCAGTGGGTACTTGATGCTCTGCCTTTACTTGCTGACAAGTTAGGCATTTGGACACAAACTCTGCCACATCTCTCTTCATATCCATCCACCAGTAATGCTCCTTTAGCCCTCTATATATTTTTGTACCACTAGGGTGCATGGCAAAAGGAGACTCATGTGCTTCCTTCAAAATAATCTGCCTCAAATCAACATCATTAGGAACACACATTCTGCCCTGGTGTAGCAGTAGACCGTCATCTCTAATTGAGAATTCATGTTTCTTGCCCCGCTGAACTTCTTCTAATAACTTCTGATACCTTTCATCATTCTGAGCAGCCATTCTGATCTGATCAATCAACACTGGCTGTACATGCCATGCAACAGCTGTCTGCCCATCACCATTAATCTCTAAGCTGGCATGCAGTGATCTTAACTCATGCATCAAAGACAAAGGAGTAACCCGTAGACTTGCCATAGTTTTGCCACTTAAGGCGTCAGCCACAACATTAGCTTTCCCTGGCTGATAGTCTATCAGGCAATCATAGTTTTTTATCAACTCTAACCATATCCTCTGTCTTAAATTCAACTCTTTCTGGGTGCCCAAATACTTCAAACTCTTATGATCTGTGTAGATGTAACACTTTTCCCCATACAAATAATGTCTCCAGATCTTAAGAGCAAACACAATAGCTGCAAACTCCAAATCATGTGTTGGATAATTCCTCTCATGCGGTTTTAGCTGGAGTGATGCATAGGGAATGACATTTCAATCTTGCATCAACACACAGCCTAACCCATTGTGAGAAGCATCACTGTAAACTGTATGTTCTTTACCCGGTGTAGGTAAAGTCAGGACTGGAGCCTCAGTCAAACATCTCTTCAATTCATCAAAACTCTGTTGGCATTTTTCCGTCCACTGAAATTTCACATCCTTTCTAAGCAGCTTGGTCAATGGAGATGCCAACATGGAGAATCCCTTCACAAATCGACGGTAGTATCTAGCTAACCCCAGAAAACTGCGAATCTTTGTGACATTTCTAGGTGGCCTCCAATTAAGGACGGCTTCAATCTTGCTAGGATCTACCTTAATACCCTATGCTGATACTATGTGCCCCAAAAAGGATATCTCCTTTAGCCAAAATTTACATTTCGACAATTTGGCGTATAGTTGTTTCTCCCTCAAAGTCTGCAGTACAATCCGTAGATGTCTATCATGCTCTTCTGCATTCCTCGAATAGACCAATATATCATCGATAAATACCATAACAAACTGGTCGAGGTATGGTCTGAAGATAGTGTTCATCAAATCCATAAAAACAGCCGGAGCATTAGTTAACCCGAATGGCATGACCAAGAACTCATAATGGCCATAGCGGGTCCTGAAGGCAGTTTTAGAAATACTCTGCTCTTATACTCTCAACTGATAATATCCTAATCTCAGGTCAATTTTAGAGAACGCGGCTGCACCCCTCAACTGATCAAACAAGTCATCAATACGGGTTAATGGATATCTGTTCTTTATTGTCACCTTATTCAGTTGCCGATAATCAATGCATAACCGGAGAGTGCCATCCTTCTTCTTTACAAATAACACCGGTGCTCCCCAAGGTGACACACTAGGGCGGATAAAGCCCTTATCAAGCAATTCTTGCAATTGCACTTTCAACTCTTTCAATTCTGCAGGTGCCATTCTGTATGGTGTTATGGAGATTGGGTCCACACCAGGCATAATATCAATTTCAAACTGCACTTCTCTTTCTGGAGGTAATCCTGACAATTCATCAGGGAATACATTCGGAAAGTCACATACAGTAGGAATGTCCTTCAGTGCTGAACTCTCCACTTGGGTGTCTATCACATGTGCCAAGTACGCCTCACACCCTTTCCTAATCATTTTTCTGGCCAGTGCAGCTGAAATGATGTTTGAAGGTAATAACTGCCTCTCCCTATGTATCACTACATCACCATACTGAGGGAGACCAAAAGTGATATCTTGATCTGATCCAATCATGGCATGATGCCTGGCTAACCAATCCATGCCCAAGATAATGTCATAATCTCTGAAGGGCATTTCAATCAAATCAGATAAAAAAGTGTGTCTTTGGATCACTAAAGGACAGTCCCTATATAGCCTATTTACCCTGACATCCTGGCCTAATGGACTAGTTACTAGCACATCATAGTCCATTGGTATATGCTGAATAGCAGTAGAACACATCACACTAGCACTAACATACGAATGTGTGGAGCCAGGATCAAATAACACATGTACATCTTGGTCAAGGATGAAAAAATTACCAGCTACAACATCTGATGTTTCAGCTTCCTCCCCCTGACGCGTGGTATACACTTCCGTGCGCGCCATCGATACCGGGCCGTTAACGGTGCTTTGACTTCCGGAGTGTTACGGGACCCCTACCTCTGCCTCTACCTCTAGCGGTGATCGTGACCCTCTAGGTGCAGACTTGGTGATCCTCGATGTAGCGAAGGTCCGCAGTATGCAGACTAGTGCAATCCTTAGTGAAATGTCTGCTCCCTCCACAGTTAAAACATGCACCGGTAGCTTTGAAATAAACTCCACTCTGAGTTCTATCACAAGTTTCACATCGCTGCATCGATAGAGCTCCTCGGGTGCTTGGTCTGCATTGACTGCAGGGTGGTCTTTGGCCAGAAAATCTGCCTCTGCCAGATCTATGGGAGCTGGATCCCCCAAACTGTTTCCTCTTTCCAGAACCACTCTCAGATGCTTGTCTCGTAGTCTTTTCAGTTTTCTCTTTCTCTTGTGTACCTTTCTTCACTGCCCCTTCTGATTCTATCCTTTCCAGTTCTAGGGCCTGTGAGATCAACTCAGCAAAATTCTGATGTCGGAAACTCACAACTTGCATCCTCAGATTCGGCCTTAACCCGGACTCAAACCTCTTACATCTATCTCTGGGGGTGGAGACTAAGCTTCCAGCATAGTGGCTTAGCCTTGAGAAGTCTCTCTCATACTCTGCTATGGTTCTGTCTCCTTGTTTCAAACTCAAGAATTCTTGTAATTTCATATCTACATACGCATTAGGAACCTATTTCTACCTGAATTCTCTCAGGAAGTCTGTCCATGTCAGCATAGGTGGCTCAACCAGGCTGTGGGCGATGGTCTTCCACCATTCATATGCATCCCCTTGCAGAAGAGACACTGAATACTCAAATTTTAATTCTTCAGTACACTGCAGCTTTCTGAAAACCCGTTCCATTCTTTCCAACCACTGTTCTGCCTCTAGTGGATCCACAGTGCCTTTAAACTTGGTGGCCCCAAATTTTATCAATTTTTCATATTGCTGAGCTGAGGGCTGTGGTTGTGCTACAGGTGCTTGCATTTGAGCTTGGGGTGGCACATTACCCGCCATTTGCTGGAATAACGCAGCCATCTACTGTACAAATCGAAAGGTGGAATCGGTCTTTGGAGTAGGAGCTGGAGTGGCTGACCCACTCACGTTCTGGAGTGCTGGGACTTCCCCTTGAACCTCAACCTCAACAGATTGTTATTCGGAATGATCTCCTCCTTCCATTCCGTTTTCCCAAAATTTTTACTTCCTAAGATCAAACATAAGGAGGTTGACCTCCGTTAGTGCATATTCATGATGTAAATATGTCATATGTATCAATTAAAGACACTTGAGCAGTTGTACTTATCAAAGAAATATTCATATACATAGTCAAAATTTATTGGAAAACCATGCTCTGATACCACTAAAACATGTCACACCTTACCCCTCTGTAAGGCATAACATGATCCCATAGAATACTTAATGAACTACTGAACTTCACCTACCGACAACTCATTAAGTACCCTACAAGGGATTTTAAAACAATTTTCTTATATTTTGGAAGTGGTGAGCATTTTGGTAGGAATTAAAAACCATTTATTCAAAGTCTAAATACTAGTAAAAAGTTTTGTCCATTTTAATTTTGCCGCAAATTTTATAAAAATTTTGACAAAGTTCCGTTTGTATTTGGAGAAAACAGTTCTTCAAATACCTGAAAAAAACACTTCCAATAATTTTCTCAACTCCCAACCTCCAATAAATCTTAAATCAACTCAATTCAATTCACTTCAAAATAATTCCACAATCCAAATCAAAATTTATCATCTCAAAATATTTAATAACTTCATTCACAAGGCATAAAGTACGAAATTCATAAGTATAAATATTAATTTACAAAAGGAAATCCAAAAATAATATTATTACAATTTATTTTACAACTGCTCAACTTACATTGATACATAAAGCGTTATAATATTTACATCAAAATTAACTACAAGGGTATAAAATAATACCCGTTCAAAAAGACCAGTGTAGTCCTCAATTCAATAGTAGCTCACTCTGCTGCTTTCTCCTTGCTCTTATCTGCGACAGCAAAATAAGCTATCGCTGAGTATAAAAATACTCAGTGGTGTACAATAAAAATTTAAAATACAATACATAAATCATTCATTGATGAAACATAATTTAAATATTTCTCAAATTATCAAAGCTCATAATAACACAATTTAGTCATATAATTTCATAAACACAGTGTTGCCAAAATCATACACAACCTAAGCCATGACACAAAATTTATGATCAATGCCGTGTTGTACACCACGACAAAGCAATCTACAACCCCATTAATCAAAATCAATGAGGGAGGTGGCTAGCTAGCTAATGAGTACTCATCCGATCTCAACCTCAACTGGCAAGCCAGAGAGGGAGGAAAATAAACGATCTCAACCCCATAAATGGAGGAGGAATAATGTAATACTGTCAGGCTAAGTGTGAACACAAAATCAATTCAAAACTTTTTATTTAAATAATTTATGAGAAATCTGATCAATTTCCAAAGTCATATTTGCGATTAATAAATGGCAACACAGTACATAATTAATCACAGAAGTCAAATTTTTTAGAATAAAATATTTAAACAAGAAATATTCTGCACAGACCTGACGTGAGTCGCCTCTAGACCTTGACTCAGTCTCTCCGAGCTTCCAAGTCTTTTTCAGCTGAAACACACAGTTTTATAGTGTTTCAGTACCATAACTTAGCATAAATCCAAAAATAAATTTAACTTCACTTTTAACTAGCTCTATTGTGCTAAACTCGACGTTCTTGAAGTTTTTGTGTTTCGAGTTACTATTCACTATACTATTCAAGTCAAATTATTGACTTTTTAAGGCTTACTAGGTATGGGAACTCCAACTTCACCCACATACCACATTTTCGTCATTAAATTTGTTAGTTTTGGTCATTTTCTCAAAGCTTAAGTCCTTTAGGCAAAATTTGTCAAATTTTCAATTTTGGTGCTCCTAGTTGCACTGTTCCATTGGTCATTTTACTGTTGGAATTTGGCAAAACTTCCTCATAGAAAATGTTCTTTATTGTCTTAAGTTTATTCTCATTTTTGGATTACCCCAATTGGAATTTTGTAGCTCAAGTTATGGCCATTTGAACAATAGCTGCCGGATTGGACACAACCCATATTTTCTGGGCAATTTTGGTGCTGGCAGTTTTGGGTCACCAACTTGGGGTGGCCAAATGACTTGGTTGCTGGCAGAATTTGGGTTTGTGTTCTTCATGAAAGTTTTAGGTCTATATCTCATTTAACCACTGGTAAAATTTCAGGTCATTTGGACCTACCTAGCTCGAGTTATGATAAAATTAACAAACACTGTTCATTTGGTCAGTTTTTACAGGGTAGCCTGCACTTTTCCAACTTTGGTCAATTTGTTCACTAGGTTTTGGTCACTTTTTGGGCATGCTTCCTAAATGAAAATTGTGTCATTTAGTGTCTATTTTCATACCAATTGGTCCCATATCAATTGGACTTGTAAAATTTCATTTTTGGTCCTTTAAAATTGACTTGGTCATGCTGCCAGCAGCATGACCACACTCCCTCCGAATTTAGCTTTCACTCCAACCATTCCAACACAACTCATTTGGTCACAAATGGCCATCTTTCACTTCACAATAGGTCAAACATATCATTTACCCATTTCTCCAAATTTTTGCCTCAAAACCCTAGGTCTTAAACCCTAACCACACTAATTCATTGCATTTAATCACATTTAAGCATTTCAATCTTACTACCACTTTCATACAAGCTTACTAACAAATTTAATTCATTCAAAACACATCATCTTCTCATACATCCATGGCTGGCTGAAATTCCCTTTGGTCCTCTACAAATGTTTTCTTTTGATTTTAATTAAATTTCTAGGTTACTCAAACCACAAACATAACCAATAAACTAAAATTTTCAATTTAGATTGCTTACCTCAACTTGATATCCAATCTTCAACTTTTCTCCTCTTTTCTTCTTTCTCTCTTGTTAAATTTCTTTCTCAAGGGAAGGGAATAAGGTTTTATGGAATGATTATGGAAGAAGTTGGGATTTGGTAAGAGTTTCAAAGCTTGAAGACAAGCTTTAATGGAAGAATTTTCATGGAGGAATAAGGGAGAGAGTGAGACGGCAATGGGAGAAAGGAAGATGACTTAAATTTTTTTTTTCTTTTCTTTTCTTTTATTTAATTTGTCTTATGGAAGACCCAAAAATTCCAATTAAATAAAATTTTAATTAAAATACTTATGGCATCATGGATGATGTCATCTCCCTACACATTTTTCATTTTCTTTTTTTTTCTTTTTTTTCTATTAGTTCTTTAATTTAATTCTCGATTTTGAAATTTTCTTTTCTCCGATTTTATTTGACAGTTAGGTCAGGAGTCAGCTCTCGGGGTCAATTGACTAAATTGCCCCTCGCCGGTTCATCCCGGTTTGCAAATAATTCAATTTTTCTTCCGGCTCCCTGACCTAATTATTTGACTGACTAAACAGTTCTTTTTCATGATTTTCTCTTTTCCACTGTGTTCATAAGGGTCCTAAGGACCGTAGCATCACATTTTACAGTTCGAAATTTGAGTTTAAAACGACTTCGTAGTCCTTCCCGAAAAGGTCACCCATCGCTGTGACTCTCGGCTCGTTTAACCTCTTATGTTCTGTTTTTCTTATTTATACTTAACTAATTGGCAATTACTAATTATTTGTATTTATGGCTTCTCTAGTTGTCTTAAGTGTGGTTCTAATCCCCTTAATTGTCCGGACCGGCATCGGTCATCGGAACAGTGAAATATACCAGGCTATACTAATAGGGGTGTTATAACAATGATTTTAAAAAAAAGAAAAGAAAGAAGAATTGGAAGAGGGAAAAAAAAAGGAAAAAAGAAAGAAAGAAGAGAAAGAAAAAGGAAAAAAGAAATAAATAAGGAGGAGAAGAAGAAGAAGGGAAGAAAAAGGTGACTAGATTTTTGGAGTTCTCTACTGAGGGTGAACGCTAGCAAGGGAAGAGAGGGAGTGTGACTTGAAAAGCTATAAATTAAAGAGAAAAAAAAAAGAGAAATGGAGAGAGAAAGTAGCTTTGGAAGCTTGGTTTGAGCAAATGGGCAAAGGTTATGATACAAAATTGGTATCTATGGAATCAGGAGGAGGAGATGAACATTTGGTGTGCTCAGATCTAGTGATCGTCGCCGGAGAGTGGTGGCTGGCAGCAGTGCATGGTGGTTCTATGAGTGGCTCCAGTGACTTTTGGCTGTGATTAAAGTTTTAAAAGTTTTCTTATGACTTATGGAATTTTTGAGATACAAATAAACTTTGGGTAATGACTTTATCCTAATTTTTCAGTCTGTGGAATTTTATTATAGTTTTTCTTAGATCGTAAAAGTTGGAGAAAATTTTCCATGAAAAATATATGATGTATCTAAAATTATTTTGGGATAAGATATGAAGTTTATTGAAATTTTAAATGAATGTGTAATATTTGTGAGATATATATATATGTGTGTGTGTGTGTGTGTGTGCATGTGTGTGTGTGTGTGTGTTTAGTTGGGTTTGTGGTGTTATGGATATAAAGTAGAAAATTTTTATTGCTATTTAAGTATAAAGTGTTGGAAAAAAATATTTATATGGAGATATGTGTTAGAAAATTATATAAGTTAATATAATTATTGGGTTGTGAATTTGAGTATGTGACAGGAAGTTTAGTCCAATTTTAAGAGGAATTGCTGTCCAATTTTCATTAGAAGTTTAATATGGAATTGAAGTTTATGAATGAATATGATTATAATTATATCATGATATTTTTTGGAGGAGCTTTGAGATTGTGGTTTTAATTGGACGAAAAGGTGGTATTTGTGAGTTGGCACCTAATAGTCAAGTAAGTGGTATTTATAATATATAACATAAATTTGCTTCTCAATTAATTCTTGATCCTTTGAAAGCTTTGATTTGTTTTCATATCATTATTTTATTTTGATTATTGACTCCTCATTATGAATTAATTTGATTCTAAGAAATATTTGCTCATTCATATTCCATGCATACTAGTAGGTAGAGAAAGAGAGTAGACAAAAAGAAAATGGTAAATAGGTGGTGAGATTTTAGCAAGTTATGAAGAGACAGTAGCAAAGTTACCAGTGATGAATTAATATCTTAGAATTATGAGAATTATTATGAGATTGTGGTTTAGCATAATAAATTTTAGCTACTTTGGGTAGCAATAATTTGATTTAGTAGAATTATGTTATTTGAGTTTATTGGTATATGGTTTTGACAACCATGATATGCCCTTGCATCATTATGAGATATTGATTTACATTTAGCATATTTGCTACCACTAGAGGGATACCAATAGTTTAATTATTGCAGTAGGAAGAGGCTACACATAGAGAGGTGGAGTCACAATTGTGAGGTTAACACAACATGGATATGATTTTGATATCTATTTTGATACTTTTGCATGTCTTTAGATGTCAAGAGCTAATTATCGATATTTTTACATATATGAGGAATGATTGGAGACTAGGAAGAGTTTAATTTGAGATTGATATATACATTTTAGATTTTATCATTGCATGGCATACATGTTGAAATTGATTATCCACTTTATTCAGCTTGTTCTAAAAATTTTATTATTGAATTTATTTGTTTAGCCTCTTGTTCTCTAGTTCCCTCTTTTGCATTATGTGTATTGTAAATGCCAACTCATTGAGCTTTTTCCCATAAGCTCACCCCTCCCAACTCACCCATTTTGCAGGTGATATAAGATAAATGTTGAGTATCAGTTTGATAGTTTTATATGCTCTAATTAGCTAGACTCCATAGTCCTGCGAAGCAAAGGAAGGATGATTTTTAGTGGGCATAAGGGTGTTACAATTACTCTTGGATAGTTTGGGTGTATTTTCTAAAAACAAAAGATGAGGTATTTCAAATCTTTTTAAAGTGGAAGGTAATGATAAGAAGCAAATAGAATTGAAAGCCAAGCATCCTAGAATTGAACATTAGTTGGAATTTTGCAACCTTGAGTTCGATGCATTTTGCAATGATGAAGATGTGTCTCACTATACCTTGCACAAGGATACCACAACAATACCATATTACAGAATGCATGAGCAAAATGCATTATAACAAAGCATGAAGCATGCTCTCACATTTAAGTTTAGGAAATGGATTTCTAGGTTGAAGCAATTAATACATTCTGTTTCTTGGTTAATAGATCTTTGCTTATAACTATTGAGTGCAAAACTCCTTTTGAGATCTGGTCTAGTTCAGTTGTTGATTACTCTCAACTAAGAGTATTCGGTTGTCCTATTTATGCTCATATGAGGGATGGTAAGCTTGAGCCAAGGGCAAGAAAATGCATATTTCTAGGGCGTGCATCTAAAGTGAAAGGCTATAGGTTGTGGTGCAATGATCTTAAGTATCCATGATTAATTATTAGCAGGAATATGACATATAACGAGTCTGCTTCATTGGATAGTCAAAAGGAGAAGTCAACAGCAAAATCAGATCACGATGTTAGAGAGTAGGTGGAGGTTAAGGTCAACATTGCAGCAGTTTAGTCCAGTGATTTAGGGGAGAAGGTGCAAGATCCTAATTAAGAAAAGGTTGCACATGAGCAGCAGCAATAAGAACCATATAGTATTGCAACTATTAGGGAGAGAAGACAGATCAGACCCCCGCAAAGATATGTATATGTAGATCTAGTTGCATATGCCTTGTTAGTTATTGAGACTTGATGTGCATGAACCCAACCATTATAGAGAAGTTATTTCTTGTTCATATGCAAATTAGTGGGTTAGTGCCATAGGTGAAGAAATTGAATCTCTTCACAAGAATCAGATTTGGAAGCTGGTGAAATTGCCTAAGGTGTCATGACCCGAATTCTGGGCCAGACTTGCACTAAGACTTGGGTTAGCATAAGGCCCCCAAAACTCATAGTAAGCCTAATTATTCCTAGCCCAACTTTGAGGCCCATAATTATAGTCCAATTTCAAGGAAATAAATGGATAGAGTTTGGCCATAAATTGGACTATCTAACGGGGAGTTTTTAGCTCACCCATTCTGTAATCACAATATATCAATATCTAGGGAGCTTAGCTCATCTTCACAACCCTCAAACAAACATATATAATCCAATGGGAGCTCAGCTCCCTAGTCCTAAGCAAATGATCATTCCATACATACCAGCATAACCATATAATATGTTTACAACTTCAAAAAATTAAATTATTACAGTCCTAAATCAAAATTAGAATACTACTAGCACATGCAGAGTTTTAGATTAGAAAACAAGAAAATAAAATCACAATAAAACTTCTATTGGTAAACCTGCAAGAAAGAAAGCAGGTTAATCTTAAAGAGCCCTCCTGTCACCTAGGAAAAATAGTTGAACAGGAGTGAGCGTTTGACTCATAGAGTATGATATTAATTTTAAATACAATTTATATAACTATCTAAGGCAAATGCATCCCTAAGTATGAATGTAACATTTACAAACATATTCAACAAGATTCAAATAATACTCACACAAAAGATAATTTGGAGCACTCATATACCCATGTGTCACATCAGTATATATAAATATGGGAGCTGATCCCCTATACAGCTCTCTTACTCCAATACCTGCCAGCGAGATCAACTCAAGTCAGACTTTCTCTTAATAATCCAAATGCAAAGGTCAGTGAGATCAACTCAAAGCCGTACTCACCTTGACTTATCCACAAAAAAGATTGGATCCTAGCGAGTCAAGCTCCAACCATTCTACCTGTCCTACCCATATCCAATATCACACCACACGCAAGTCGACACATGCACACAGCTCCAAATTACCTTAAGGCGACACCCATAAAAATTTTATCAAATAAAGATGCAATACAAACCATGCGTAAGATTTAGCTATATATATATATATATATATATATATATATATATATATATATATATATATATATATATATATTTTTATAAGTGAATGCATGGGCATGCCTTAAATATACAATAATATTGAAATTATAATTAAAATCAATATCTACTTATAGATTAATCGGAGATCACTAAGGTAGCTGGGCAAAGGAGAAGGGTTAACTCAGATCACCTAAACAATTATATCCATGAATTTATTACTATTAAAATAAAACAAGAAAGTTAAAGAGTCAAAGATATCCTAAATTTATGCCAGAAATCTAAAAAAAATTTCCCTATACCTAGGACCTACCCAACCTACAGGGCAACTCAAACAATACTTCTACATCCAATGGCCTCAAGCTCACATCACAAAAACATTTTATTACCTCACTTAGGCCCCCTAAACCAAGAAAAAATCATATAACTATACATAGAATAATTATTTAAAAATTTTGGGTATTACATTCTTCTCCCTTTATAAAAAATTCATCCTCGAATTTTACACAAGGTAGAATAATGATATAGAGTTACATATCAAATAAATATGAGTACTTACTGCACATATCCCACTCTGACTCCCAAGTGCATTCTTCCACAGATTAACTCCTTAACAAGACTTCAACCATAGGCATCTACCTTGATTGAAGTTGTCTCATCTGATAGTCTACTGTGGCTACTAGTTGTTCCTCAAAGGTTAAATTCTCATTTAACTGTACTGTGTCTGGTTGCAGCATATAAGAAAGATCAAGAACATACTTCATAAGTATAGAAATGTGGAATACTGAGTGGACGTGAGAAAGGTTTGGTGACAACTCCAACTGACAAGCACTTGCTCCTACTCTATCCGTGATCTCAAAAGGTCCTATGTAACAGGGTGCCAACTTGCCTTTTTTTTCCAAATCTCTTAACCCCTTTTATAGGAGAAACCTTCAAGAGCACATAGTCACCCATTGCAAATCTACATCTTTCTGCATGCTGAAAGCTGTTTTTAAATGTTTCCCTGATCAAAGGAATTATCTTTGAAGTGTACCGCATCAGATCTAAATCATGAACTCTCGCCTCTCCAATTTCTGACCAACACAAAGGAGATCTACACTTCCTGCCATATAATGCCTCATGAAGCACCCTTCTAAAATAACTACCTTTGTATGCACCTTATCAGTAATCATTACTGATCCTATTTGGCCATTAAAGCGTTAGCAAGACTTTTCTCCATGATAAAAGCACCTGTACTTCTTAGTTTCATGATATTATGAGATTTTAATCTACTTTTTACAATGAGGTCATTGTACCAACTCCTACATGCCTTATGTAACCAACTGCGTAGAACTCCATCCAAATTCCAAACATCCATATGCAATCTATCAACATTAGAAAGTGGACTAGGTCTCTTCTCTAACCTGACAAAAGTCTATGTATTTCAGAACAACTTAGTTAGCATGACTTTATCATTTTCTATTACTCTAGAATGAGAGTTTTTTGACTTCAACCTCAAATTTTCTTACTATTTGACATACTTTCCAACACATTGACACTCAGATCGAGGCTCCACTACTCTCTTAACCTATCATTTTCCATAAGTTTTCCTTTTTAACCTTTGTGCCTCTTCCTTTGAAGATGTCCATCCCATCATCAAGTTTGAGCCTTTATTTATTTCGTAGTCTAACATGATTACTAGCTTCACTACTTTTAGAATTTTAATGCTATGATTTATGTAACAGCCCGATCTTTCTCCAGTTAGTATTGTCCGTTTTGGCCCATGGGCCTCACAGATTTGTCCCTTGGGAGGTTTCATTCCCAAAAGCGCGCTAACCAGGTGAGAAAGTCTCCCACATATATGGCCCAAATCTTTTCTTCCCGTTTCCGATGTGGGACACGAAGTTTCCACCCCAGTGCGTAGCTGGTTGAACAAGCACGTCCCAACCCCATCCCTGGGTCGTGACAAGCCCGCCAGCTTCCACCTGGTGCGTCCTCGCACCACACATCGTACTAGAGGGAGTCCAGCTCTGATACCAAATGTAACGATCGGGAACCAACCACTAGAGGAATTATCCGCTTTGGCCATAAGCCTCACGGTTTTATCCCATAGGTGGAATGGAGAACTTCCCAGGAGGTCACCTATCCTAGGATTTCTCTCAAGCGAGCACGTTTAACCACGAGTTCTTCCACTCTCGGCCATTCCACCAAAGGCGCCTCTTGTGATTAGTTCCCCATCTTATATATCATTACTTTTGAGCCCAAGACCATCTCGTGCTTGCCGTTGTGGGATTTGGTCCCTTAGCCAAATCCCAGATCGGCAACGCACGGAGATGGTCTTGGGTTCAAAAGTAATGATATATAAGATGGGGAACTAATCACAAGAGGCGCCTTTGGTGGAATGGCCTCGAGAGTTGGAAGAACCTGTGGTTAAACGTGCTCGCTTGAGAGAAATCCTAGGATGGGTGACCTCCTGGAAAGTTCTCCATTCCACCTATGGGACAAAACCGTGAGGCTTATGGCCAAAGCGGACAATTCCTTTAGTGGTTTGAGCCCGATCGTTACAATTGGTATCAGAGCCGCTCGCGTGTCCTCTTGGGCGATGGTGGGGCAAACCTCAGCGAGGACGCTGAGTCCCGAAAGGGGGGGAGAAAGGTCCCTTAGGCAAATCCCACATCGGCAAAGCACGGAGATGGTCTTGGGCTCAAAAGTAATGATATATAAGATGGGGGAACTAATCACAAGAGGCGCCTTTTGGTGGAATGGCCTGGAGAGTTGGAAGAACTCCAGGGTTAAACATGCTCGCTTGAGAGAAATCCTAGGATGGGTGACCTCCTGGGAAGTTCTCCATTCCACCTATGGGACAAAACCGTGAGGCTTATGGCCAAAGCGAACAATTCCTCTAGTGGTTTGAGCCCGATCGTTACAATTTATACCTATAAACACATCTTTCATGTTGTACAACACTATAGTGCTAACCTACTATTCGTACTCTACAACACATGCAATTCAACATGGAAAGTCCCTATTGTCCCTCCTTCCCTAACTTGACCATTCGAACATTATTATTCCCTACTACCCTTTGTAGGAAATTGCTCATCATTGTTAGTTAGGGGCTCCTTAACCTATAAGTTCCATCGAAACTAACATGGCAGTGGGAAATATGTGTTATACTACAATCCTAGACAAGATATTTCACATGTTTACTCTCCTTGATATAGCCCCACCTACTGCCACAGCTTTCCAAACTTCAGCCTCAATTTTATCCATCAATAAAAGTTTCATCCATTGAATCTCATCTGTAGATAGCACTCCCTCCAGCTTATAGTTCAGAATAACTTGATCTAACTCCTGTCACTACCTTAATCGTCCATCCATCCTTGACATTAGGTATTCACTTACCGTTATTCCCATATTAGGAGATTGTGTATGAATTGGTGTCTACCAAACTCTCTAATAATTGGGTCACCTCGACCCAGTCTCTGTTCTATATATAACCTTCTAGAGCCAAAAGCACAAGCTAAACTTGAAGAGGAGCAATATCCTCCTACAGTTAACTACGCATGATTGTCCGTATAATAATGTTTAACCAATGTCTCTTGGTCTCTCTCTTTAAATTTTATCATCTCTTTGCTAAAGTTGTGCTCTACCTATAAGATATCAGCGTCACCAACCCTCTGTTGTATAACTGTCCAATCTTGATATACTATCTTTATCTTATCCCTTGCCTTATGCTGTATTTTGGAAGATACCTCTTATTAACAGATTCTTCCACAGCTAACTTCAATCATACCTACTATCATTCATATTGTGCCCCTATCTTTTATTGTATTTTGAAAGATATCTCTCACTAATATATTCTTTCAGTACTAACTCCACCTTTACCTATAACCATTATTTTGATCCTTAAACTTCTTAGTGACTTATAACCACCTATACTTATTACTTCCCTTTCTACCCCTACTGTTGTTCTATCATTATTGCTTTACTGCAAAGTGACTCTATTGATCACACTAAAGATATTCACCTAACATTCATAACAAATCTTTAGCTACCTTCTCATTATCTCAATAGTCTAACCTAAAGCCTATGTGTTATTATCCCTTATTCTTTTCTCATCAGGCATAATTGAATCCATTAGGTTGACTTTTACTTAACTTACTACCTACTGACTTTGCTTTTCTGCCTAATAGGATAGTTCAAGCTACCACTACACACCCTATAGCTACTCCTCACTTTGGTTGTATACTTTACTTAACTTTCCTCATACTATCAACAATCTAAAGGGTTCTTATCCCATTACCCCCTTATTCTACCTTGGGGATAGAAAACAGATGAAGTCTAATCCGAATCCTGTAACTCTGAGCTCTAGCTTTAAGCTCCTAACACTGCATCAATTATGATGTGCTCTGAGTTCTGCACATCTGGGTTTCATACCTTGATAAAGGTTTTTTCTAATGTTGTCATTTTTTAAGATCTCTATCCTTACTTTTCTGTTTACCTCATTTACCTTTCGTAAAACCACATTTTGCCTCCTTTGTATCTTGACTCTACTATTCCTAATCTTATCATAATTTGAACTTTTCAGTTTGTTCTTTAGACAACTAATTTTTATCGTACCCAAATTTGAACTTTAACCATTTTATTTTTTTACCTCTATTCTCTTTCTTAACCTGACTATTATATCAGGAACTTGTATCTTTCCATTGTCTCTACCAAGTCATCTACACCTCAATGTTACTCAGAATTGGTCTTTTGACCACTCTAGCTAGTACTTCCACTAGCATTCAGGCTATCTCTCCTGTTACATTTGGACTGACTGTTTTAACCTTCTTTTCTACACTCCTTCTATTTACTAATTTCCTATGATTTATCTTTGCTGACCTACTGCCCTTTTTCTCTCTCTTCCTATTGGTTGAAACACCTCACCCATATCACAGTCTCACCCAAATTTTCCAATCCCAGTTGTTTAAATTTTTTGAACCTTATCACTCTAGGACTCCAAACCCTATCACACCTCTCTCCCCAAACCCTATAAATACCTTATTGGGGTAGAGAAAAAAAAAGAGAGGGGAGAAGAAAAGGAAAAAAAAAAAAGAAAAAGAGGGAAAAAAAAGAAAAAAAAGAAGTGAAAAAAAAAGAGATTTAGAAATATTCAGAAAGAGCTATAGAAAATTTAGAGATATTCAAAACTTTTTTAGTTCTTTCTTGTTTCTTTTTTATTCTAGTGGAAGATTTTCTTGCAAGATTTCTAAAATGCTGATTTTTGTTATTTTCTTTTCAAGATCTATGCCACATAATATTTAATTTTATATTCTTTGTCTTTCAATTTATCTTGCATATTTATGTGGATCATGTAATCATTTTTAATTTGAGGGGATATACAACTCTGCACATATTCAATTTTTTGTCTCTCACATTTTTATTATTTTTTGTTATTTTTTGAATCTATAAAAGTTTTGGTAAAATTATATTTATATTCTTCATGAAATTTTATTAATTTTAGGCTTAAGATTCACTGAAAAAGCTTTGTATTTTATAAGTTATGGCTTTTTGAAGTTAGAGTTTTTGTAAATTCTGATTTGCAGCATACCCGATTTGTGAAGCCCATATTTCCCTTGTTTATAATATTTTTATATGAATCTAGTATCTAAAATTAATTTTAAAATCTTATGAATCTTTTCCAATTAGTTTCACATTCATATCTATTGAGGTTGATGAGTTATGAATTCTACAAAAAAAGTAGTGCGATTCTGTTACTTAGAAAACTTACGATTTGTGTAGACCATTCGGCTAAAGTTTTGCTTGATCAATAAATTTTGTGGTCTTGTATGATGTTTTATTTATCTTCTGTAATTTTTTTTTATAATTTTTAGGCATGTCTCACTATTTTTTAAAAATTAAATTTCTTACTACTGTCAATCTGCCAAAATCTGAGAATTGCATGTTTATGCATGTTTTTATGTGTTTTTAGGTTCTAATTGATATTTGATCTATTTTTCTGTGTTCTTTTAATTCAAAAGGTGTTATGAAGTGTTTGGATCATGTTAGAAGACTTAGACCATTAGGTAGTTGTAACTGATTAGGAATTTTAACCCCTTTAGGAGACTAGAGTTAAAATACAATGTGAATTATTATTAGTATTTTCTTTTTTTTATTTTCTTTATTTTCTTTAGTTTCTTTATTTTTTATTACAAATAAAATTGGTAAGTAGCCCTAAGGTGAGTACCAAAGAGGGCATTTACGTGGAGTTAAACGGGAGTAAGCTAGGGTTATCATTACCATACTAAAAGAAATGACCCTTTTTTAAAGGTAGCTTGCCCCAATAGGAACTGCAATTATCAACAAGTAAGTAGCCCTAAATTCCTAAAATAATTGTTGGCATGAAAATGTAGTAATAATAGAATTTTTATCTGGTAAATTAAAATTAACTTTATTTATAATTTAACTGACTTTTGCATATAATTAATTTAAATAAATACTTGGTAAATTAAAATTAATCTTGTTTGTAAATTAAACTAACCTTGGCATGTAAAATAAATTTAATTTAATACTTAGTAATTGTAAAATAAATTTGCATGTTAGAAATCTTTATTAGGTTGTAATTATTTGGGCCTTATGTGATATTAGAATAAATTACATATGCACATAATTAATTTAGTTTAATTATCCCTAGGATAACTTGGTTAAAAAATTAATTAATTAGGTTAAATAGAAACTTAGAGTTATTTGAAATTGAATTTGTTTATAAATTAAATTCTCAATAATAAATTAATTTTAGTTATCTGGTAAATATCATTTAAATAATTAGCAAACCCACAGATAAGAATTACTTGTGCATGAAAATTGTTTGTAAACAACAACCTTTTTGTGAATTACTTGCGTGTGTAGGATTATAATTGTATTTTTACGATAAAGTTTAATAGAGGAATAATAAACAAAACTTCTAGAAATATTAGTAGATGACTGACACTCGAATTAATGAGGTTAGACTACGCGTAAGGGGTGCCTAACACCTTCCCCTTACGTACCCACTATCCTGAACCTAGACATTAGGCTATGGTAATGACGGTTGTGAAAACTTTTTGAGGAGTAAGTTGCCATCCATGATCCTCAGAAGAAATACTGAATATGTCCCGATTATTACTCGGGTGGCGACTCCTGTCTATCTATGCCTTCGTGGCATAAATTCTTAGTACCGTGGTAGTGTTATGGGAAGACTGTACTTACCAGTGGTTTGATTCTATTAGGATTGTGTGAAGTGCATGTCTAGGAAATGCTTTCTTAGAAGGTGGTACTTAAGTGAGACAATTGTGACTTCACCATCTTTCCTGGGCATTACCTGGTGCATTTTATATAATTCTAGTGGATGATATTTCACCTCACACCTTACTACAACCCCCCACCTTACACCTACCCATATCCAATATCATAGTAGATGCCGACACATGCATACAACTCTAAATTACCTTAAGGCGACACCCACAATAATTTCATCAAATAAAGATGCCATACAAACCATGCGTAAAAATTAGCTATATATATATATTTATAAGTGAATGCATGGGCATGTCTTAAATATACAATAATATTGAAATTATAATTAAAATTAATATCTACTCACAGATTAATTAGAGATCACTGAGGTGGCTGAGCAAAGGAGGAGGGTTGATCTGGATCACCTAAACAATTATATCCATGAATTTATTAATATTAAAACAAAATAAGAAAGTTAAAGAGTCAAAGACATCCTATATTTATGCTGAAAATCCAATAGAATTTCCCTTTGTACCTAGGACCTACCCAACCTGCAAGGTAACTCAAACAACACTTCTACATGCAATGGCTTCAGGCTCACATCACAACAACATCATATTGCCTCTCCTAGGCCTGTCAAACTAGTCAAAAATCATATAACTACATATAAAATAATCATTAAAAAATTTTAGGGTGTTACATAAGAGACAGAAAGTAGTAGGCTGCAAATGGGTGTCCAAGAAAAATGAAGGCACTCCAAATGTAACACCCTCCTGGTAGCAACTCCGTGCATTCTACTGTTCCGGTGACCGGTGTCGGTCCGAACAGCTAGAACGTCCGGAAAAATATTTAAACTAAAGTAAGGAACCATAATTAACTCAAATATTAATAAGAAAAATTTAGGAAAAATTTTAGAAATAAAATACAACTAAGTCAAATGAGCCGGTGCCCAAGCGATGGGTAACCCAGAGGGAAGTTGCGGTTCTCGCAACTAGGAGCCCTAGACCTGGGGAAAAATTCATAAAATAATTTTTGGGACTCCAGAGAAGGGTCATTGAGGTTCCTATGGTATTAGAATGCCAAGAAAATATTTAGAAAAATTTTTCAATCGGTACAGACAATTTTGACCCGTTAAGCCAAACGGAGGGCATTTTGGTCATTTCGCCTTCAGAGATGATTTTTGGCCGACTTGTCCAGTTAAGTAAATAATTATTATGACATAAAATATGAATAAATATTGTTAAGAATTAAGTTGGAAATGAGTAGAGGAAAGAAGAAAAGAAAATGAAAGAAAATGCTAATTATGACATCATATGATGTCATTTAAATTTCCTCCACCAATCACAATTTGTTAAACTCATTAAAAGAGATAAAAGAGACCAAAAATATGAAAAACCAATCTGCATCTTCAACCTTGGGCAGCCTAAAAAACGTTGAGAGAGAGAGAGAGAGAGAGAAGAGGTTCCACCATTAACACTCCATTCAAGCTCCATTTCTCTCTTCATTCCACCATAAAATCCCTTCTTCTCTTCATTAAAACTTGTCCACTCATCTTGGGAAAGTGTTTGGAAGCCTAGAAAGTGAAGAAAAGTGAAGTTTTAGCTTGGGAAAATTCTGCCCTCCAAGAGGTTAGTGCACATATATACATAAACCTCTTTTAATCCATGTTAGTGACTTGAATTAAGTGAGAATTTGTAAATTAAATGAATAAAAATTGAGTGTATGCACCCCATGGATTTCGGCTGCCCTAAGGAAGGAATAGGATTGAGTGTTTTTGATTGACTTGGAATGAACTAGAAATCATATTTAAAGTATATAAACATAAGGATATTGATTTAGTTAGTTAACTAGGATAGTTTGTACAAAACCATGAATTTGAGCTAGGGTTTAGGAGTGAAAATTTGACTTTGCTTATGAAATTGTTAAAGAACATTCTAATGGTCAATTAGTGACCATTTGAGGAAATTTGACCATAATTTGGACTGAAATATAGCATGGCAAAGTGAATGAGTATGCTGCCCAATGAGTGCAGCAGGGTGGCTGTGATTCCAGCCCACTTGGACATCCATAACTTTGGCTGTGTAAGTTCAATTGGTATTTGGCCAATTGGACATGAAACTAGACTTATAATGGTACATTTTTGCTGAAGAAACCATGCCCAAAAGACCAAATCAAGTGGACCAAAAGTTGGCCCCAATCCGGGTACCCTGCAAGCCAATTCTGCAGAATGACCAAATGAACAGTAACTGTTCATTTGGCCATAACTCACTGTAGAAAAGGTCAATTGACCTGAAATTTTTACAGCAACAAGTTAAGACATAGAAAAACAACTTTCATGAAGAAACCTACCCCAAATTATGACTAGAACCTAACCAAAATGGCAGTCACAGTCACTGTTCATGGTACTGTAGATTTGGTAATTCTGCAGTTTTTTCAATCCGGCCAACTGTGGTTTTTGGACTATATCTGGAGCTACAAAACTCCAAATGGAGTGTTTCAAAAAAAGAAATTCAACTAGACAAAATAAGGAACAACTTTCATGTTTACCATTTCCTCAAATTCCCACTGCAACAGTGCTTAATGGAACAGTAAATTTGGGTTACAAAAACTGAAAATTCTGCTTCTCTTGGTTTAAGCTTAGAAATGGTATTAATGCTTAATGCCAACAAGTTTTCAATGCAAAATGTGGTATGTTGGGAGTGTCAAAACCAATGTACCTATTTTCTATCCAAAAGTCAATATTTTTGTTGACCAATGAGGTGAATAGTGACACCAAAACTTGAAATATGAAATGTACTTACATGAATAAATTGTTGAATGAATAAATGTGATAAAAGTGTTATTTGTGATTTAGGTTCCCATCAAGAGAGAAAGGTTAGCCCGGTTTCCACTCTAAAATTGTCCAATGGAATAGTAAACTTAGGTAGTAAAAACTAAAAATTTAGAAATGCATCTAGGGGACTTTAAATTGCAATTGGCAATTAATACTAGCAAATGTAAAACTCAAAATGTGGGATCTTGGTGTAATTAGAATTAATATATCCATTAAGTATAAAAAAGTCAACATTTTGGTTGACTAGTAAGATGAATAGTAATCAAAATGATTAGTAAATTAAGATGAAGACCTAGAACCAAATCTAAGCTTAAATGCTTAGAATTGTATGACAAATGTGGACTATGCATCTTAGTCAAAATTGTTAAAAGGAAATTAAGAGCATAAATTTGAAATCCATGAAATTTTCATGGATTACTTGAAACATGAAAAATAAGTCACCTAATTGATGTAAATAGATAGTTGGGGCTTATATGCCCATTACAAATGGAATTCATAAAATATTAGTAACTCAACTTGAAATATAAAATTTGTAATTACATAAGTAGATTTTTGAATGTATAAATGAGAAAGGAATGTATGAATTATAATTGAAATTTATCATGAAATAATGAAGTCATAAAACACAACATATTAATATTTAATGATATTATGTGCCCTTGTATTGCCTAGACATGTGTGTCAGATTGGATAGTTTGGCATGCCAATAGGGTATTGTTTTAGCAGTACTGCGAAAGGCTTTATGCCTGTATTCATGGCTTTATGCCCGTATTCATGGCTTTATGCCCACATTCATGGCTTTATGCCTGTATTCATGGCTTTTATGCCGATTATGTGTTATCATGGCTTTTTAGCCATACTGACTGCATACGTGGCTGACGTTCCGCGTCCCATGGTATGACGGCCCGAGGCACCGCGGTGTCCAGTGCCAACGACCCGTTATCCAGTTTAGTCAGCCTGTCATAGGTTACTTGGACAGTGTAATTTATTGAAATAAATTAAGACTATTAGTAATTAAAAATTGTTAAGTAAAATAAGGAAAGAGTTGCAAAAATAGGTATAACTTAACTAAATATTTTAAATGTACCTTCTATTGCCATATGAATATAAACTGAGTATTCTTATTAATTCTGTATATTGTACATTATCACTGTGCTTTATTTGTATATTTTTTTATTTTATTTTCTTGTTCTATTATTGCACCACTAAGCAGCAATGCTTAGCGCGATGGATTTGTTTCCTCGCGCAGGTACTTTGACTAAGATTTTTGGAGTCCAGATCTGCAGAAGTGCTTGAAGTATTCAAGGTTGTCACCTCCTCAGCAATGCATGTAGATAGGGCCCATAGAGATCATATTTTGTATTTAGTATAAAATGCTAGATATTGTATTATAATGTAAATTATGAGCAGGTAATTACTAGAAATGTAATATAATTTAATAAATTAGCTTTTTCATATGTAATTAATTTATATATCATGTAAATTATGAAATTATGTAAATTAAAGAAATTTGAAAATCTTACTTATATGATTTGAGCATGAATGAGATTGTATGGATTCGAAGACAAATTTGAAATATATAGTTAATGCATGAAAATGAATATGAAATTGAGATATATGAATGAGATGTGAATTATGAGATGGTTATGAAAATAATTAATGAGATTTTATTATAAAATATTATTGAAATTTTCAAACAGGTAAATAGTAAAATACGTCAACTGGTAATAAAATAGGGGAAACTCCGCTGGTTTCTCCATCGAAAAATAATTAATATTAAAATATAACAAGATCAAATTATGAAAGGAATAAAGTAAGATAAGATAGGGTGCTCCGGCACCGAATATAGCACACTTTACTCGGCTACACAGTAGTCGGGTGAGGGGTGTTACACCAAAGGTAGAAGCACTACAATGTAAGGCACAGTTGGTAGCTAAAGGCTTTAGAGGAGGGGATTAACTTCAATGAAGTGTTCTCTCCACTTGTGATGTATAGTTCTATCAAGGTCTTACTTGCTATGGTTGCTCTTCATGATTTAGAGCTTGAGCAATTAGATGTGAAGACAATATTTTTGCATGGTGAGCTGGAGGAGCAAATTTATATAAATCAACCTGAGGGATTTGTCATTTTAGGTATCAAAAACCATGTTTGCTTACTTAAAAAATTTTTATATGGTTGGAAATAGTCACCTAGGGAGTGGTATAAAAGATTTGATATATTTATGATTCGTAATGGCATTATTTGTAGCTTATATGACAATTGTGTGTATCATACAAAGCTTTCAAATGAGTCCTTTGTGTATTTGTTGGTGTATGTGGATGACATGATTATAGTTGCTAAAAGCATGTCATAGATTAATATTATGAAAAACCAATTAAGTGATGAGTTTGAGATGAAGAATTTGGGTGCTACAAAGAAGATACTTGGAATGGAGACTACTAGGGATTGAAGTTTTAGAAAATTTTTCTTATCTTAGTAGGCCTATGTTGAGAAAGTGCTTAAGCAATTCAACATGAATAATGCTAAGGCTATTGCTATTTTGTTTACTGCCCATTTTAAATTATCTGCAGACATGTTGCCAAAAATAAATGAGCAGATGGAGCACATGTCCAATGTTCTTATTCAAAAAACAGAGGAGAAGAAGAAGAAGAAGAAGAAGAAAAAGAAGAAGGGGGGGAGGGGCGAGGGGTTAGTAGTATGCCCTAAAGCATATCATTTAGTATGTATCTTGTTCATATTTTATTAATAAAAGGCATTTTTACTTTTCCGTTTACATAATATATTTATGTGTAATAGAAAAGGTCCATTGATATTTTGTTAGAAATTCTATTCTTAAGTTGTTAAGAATATGAGTGACAGTATTTCTAGCACAAAGTATCATAAATAGGTTCACAATCGATGATACTTCATAATAAGGACATAACCTATCCAGAAAGATTGTATTCATGTTTGTTCTCAAGTTATTTATATATGAGATACAAATAAGATGGAATTGTGAGTCTCATGCCATATAACAAACATGATAGGCACTTATAAATGATAAGTAGGCTGAACTAGTGACACTTATAATAAGCACATGGAGTTTACTCTTGTCAATGCATTATCATAAATCATATCAGTGCATATAATCTTTAGACCTGAGATAGCACAGTTATCTTGTATATAGGTGGTTTGAGTTTGATACTGCTTTCATACTTGTACTGTGTATAGGTATATGGGCATGTGTTGGCTCCTACTAGTTATATATGGAGGTAGGTGTTGATCAAGATAGAATCTGTTCCTCTAAGTAAATAGAGATAAAATCCTATGTTCATTTAATTGTTCTTGATGTTTCAAGTTCCTGGCCAGGACAGATAGATTTAATCAGAAAATAGTTTCTGATGAGAAAATCTTTTAATCAAGAACTGGAATTAAAAGAGAACATAATATTCATAGCAAATGGGGTTTGACACAAACCATGACTCCAGCTTGAGTTGGGATTTTGTAACAGAGAGATTCTAGTGCATGGTAACATATGATTATACGTTCATTTAAGGTAAACCTTATTACTGATTGGGTGGCCATAGCATGCTATGCTAGGTGATAACCATGGTCTATGAGGTGCATAAAATGATTTAGAGAAATCATTTATGGTAAGAAAGAGTTCTGATGATATTAAGAGTTGATATCATATCTCTTTGCCAATTAGTGATGAGCCTAGTAAGTCACACACATACACAAGTAATCACCTAATTAAATATGATTTAATTAATTAATTAAAGAGTTTAATTGATTAATTAAATTGGTTTGGTTTGTAATTAGATTGCAAAGTCCCTAGCATGACTTGAAACCAATCTAGATTATTGGATGTACAATATAAGTTAAATTTATATTTAAAGTATTTAAATATGAATTTAATTAATGAGAAATTAATTAATAAAGATTAATTAATTGATTTATATTTGATATAAATTGATTAGAAGAAGAGAAATAATTATTTTGGGTTGAGAACTCAAAATTAAGACACATGGGCATTTTAGTCATTTCACAGGGTGACATATGGCACCATGAGATGGTGATACATGGCATTACACATAAGTTTGCTAAATGTCTTTTAATCATGTAAGATGATTAAAATTAAGATTAAATATAGGTTTGACACTTGGCACAATGTGATTGGGTCAATTAAACCTAGAACCAATCAGAGGGTGACATGTGGTAAGGGTTTAATGTGTTAACCTAGCTAGATAAGTGTTGTTATGAAGAGAAAAAATACAACCAGTAGCTATTCTCTTTGGTGCTGCCACCCAAGAAGGTTTCTCTCTTCTTCATCTTCTTCTCTCATCTATTCCAAGAGATTAGCAAACAATCTCTTGAATAAAAAATACTAAAAATTATTTCTAGTGTTCTGTTTACATCTTTAATCTCTTAAAAGGCAGAACTTGATTTTCTAAATAATAGAAAAAGCTTTAGAAGCTGTTCAAGGGCTGCCATAGGTGTTCTTGGTGTGGACAAGCTAGAGGGACAACATCTGGTGTCCTAAAAACGCATATGAAAGGCACAAATACACTGCAGTGCATCAAGAAGTTAGTGTATTTATTCTTGATTTAATATAGGGTTCTAAAATTAATCTGATTAATTTTAAAATCTTAAATGGCAAATACAGATTCAAAAACATATTAAAAGAGTTTTAATATGTTGTTTATCATTGAAATCAAATAGATAAAAATAAATCTTGCATGATGCATGTGACCCTAGGTGAAAATTTTTGAATTCAATGGTATAAACTTGTGTTTTTCACGCTTCCGCTCCTTCAAAAGGAGGGGGGGGGGGGGGGAGGAGAAATAGAGAGATTGAGGGAGAGAGAGAGAGAGAGAAAGATAGAGAGACACATTCTTGAATTATTTGATTGAGAAAGATTGAAAGACATATTCTCGAATTATTTGATTGATATCAAAATTACGATTCAATTCCCTATTTATGCCAGCCCATGTATAACAATCCTAACAATTAACCTCCCCTTGAAAATCATCCCTACTCAATTCATTATGCACTGTCCATTACTGTCCTCCTTTTTCTTGCTTTCACACTTGCTGAATTTTTGTATAATAATTTCAAGAAAAGCAACTTGGTCATTTTTACGAATACTTCATGGTAGAGGTCCTCTTGTGATAAAGATTCATCTCCTTCCTTTGTCTTCTCCACATTTCAAACCCCTCTTCTTTAAGGATCACGTGATTATTCAATTGCAATTCCATATCACAACCACCATAAGACTGATGCCTTTCCCCTAATTTCTTCCCTCCATTGCTTCATTTCTTCCCCAGAACAACCCCAACAACAAGAAAAAATTCTGATGTAAAGTTCCTTAGGCTCTGTTTGGATGGGATGAGGGAAGAGTAATTAATGGAAGGATAAGGGAGGGTAAGGAAGGGGAAGGGTGAAGAGGGTTACAATAAAAAAAATCTCATGTTTGGAAAGAGGTGAAATAATGAAAATGTAAGGAAATGTAATGTATATTTTTCATGTTTGGAAAGAGGTGAAAGAAGGATAAATAATTATTAGAAGTACAAAAATACTATTTTTTATTAGATAATTTATTAAATAGTAAACTCATTATAATAAATCTTAAATTTATAAATAATAATGGCCCACTATAAATAAATCATAAAATTAATAGATCAAAATAATAATGCGCAAATCTAACAAAGATTGAATAAAAAATAGATTATTTAGAAAAAAAATGATAATTGAAACATAATAATTGAAACAAACTATTGAAAGAACAAATAAAAAAATAATAATTGAAGTATAATAATTGCAGCAAATTATTTAAAAACAAATTATTGAAAACAGAGAAACAATGTATGACCACTTAAGAGAGAAGACATTTATTTGTAGTAATACGCTAGGTTTATTTTTAATGGATATAATTAGATTTTTAATAAAAAATTAAGAATACAATAGAAAAATAAAAAATAAAATAATTTTCAGTCCTCACCTTCCCTGCGTACATTCTCTCTGTTTACATCCCTAGGGTGTAAAAAAAGGTGTAAAAAAAATTGAGATTTGAGGGATAAGGGAGGGCAAGCCTTGCCCTTGCTTAGCCTAACTCAGCTCTTGAGGTATGATAGTTCAACAATTTAATTATTACCATCTTGAATTGAAGATTCCATTCCTTCAGCAAACCCTTGGAAAGAAGAATTCAATCTGAGGGCAAAAAACTGATCTTCATTGCCATCACAATCCTTGTCTTATTCTTCAAGATTGGAGCAATCAATTTTCGCAGAGCCTTCTTTGTAGAAGGCCAGATCATCACCGCCCTAAGAATTACAATCTTCTTCTTCAAGATTTGAACAATCTAGATTTGTTCACCCTTGTAGTGGCAATGGCAAGACCCAATTCTTGAGCTAGTAATTCCAAGATTTGATTCATTTTTTTTATTCAGTTCTCGCTTCCATTATTGGTCCATCTCGAAGGTTGCATGCATTTCCTAGCTCTAGTCTTGAATTTTCTGCTCCCAAGATTGCATTCGTTCCTCAAGACTTAGAAGCTTGGAGTTTCCCCTCACTTGTTTCTTTTTCAACAGTTTTGCTAAAGAAGCAATAGTCAGGTCCTTAGAATCGTTGGGCTCTGATAACAATTGTTGTGACCATGCCACAACCAAACAGAAAATAGAGGAAGGGGGAAAGAAAATAGAAGAAAGGGAAGGAAAACAGAGGAAAGGGGGAAGAAAGGGAGAAGAATAAGGGGAGAAATAGAGAGATCGTGGGAGAGAGACAGATAAAGAGAGACTCCAGAGAATTCTTGAATTATTTGATTGATATCCAAAATTACAACTCAATTCCCTATTTATAGTAGTACATGTATAACAATTAATCCTAACAATTCCCTATTTGATTGTTAAGTTTTTGCATACTTGCTCGACATTTTCTTAGTGTCATATATTGCTATATGGTGTTACTAAATCTCTGCACTATTTCAGTTCCATCAAAGGATCCATTACCAAAGCGTTCTTCAATTTGGACATAGAATTGTAAGTATTCTGTTATTGCTTTTCTAAAAAAAATTCTCCTAAACAAGGGATTATTAATTCCGTATTGGCATTTGGCGGTTTCCTCGAGATGAATTATGAATGACAGGTTGAATGACAGGTTGAAATGTGTATAAATGATAGGTTGAAATGCAATTTCTCAAGATCACTAGTGAGAAATTTTTTATTTTTTCAAATAAAATGCTTGTTTATACAGATGGTTGTTTTTGGTGCCAAACAGATGGTTGATGGAGTTCAAGCGTATGCTTTAAGCTTAGAAACTGAATTTTATCTGACTAGAATTCTTCAGAATTGCCTCATTCAAATTATTTATTATTATTTTTTTTTTATCTTCGCATTAAATACAGAATATTAAAGCATCCTATTGTAACTAATTGCTCACGTATTAAACTTGGGATGCGTTTTATCCTTGCAGGTTTTGTAGCCTTTACTCTTGAAAGAATATGTGAAAGGTAATTCTATTTTTCTTTTATGACTTTGGATCTCCATGAAATTACACAATCTGTGCAAATTGATATCAACGTGTTATTCTCCAAAAGCAAAAATTGACCATGCAAATTGAGCAAGTTAGTTGTAGTTATGTCTCAGAAAAATATCATATACAAAACATTCTCTTGTGTAAATAGAACTCCTAATTTCCATTTCAATCCCCTCATTATTTCATAGAACATGGTTAATTTAATTATCAGATATTGGCTAAGTTAGCCCATTAGTCAAGCTTACGCAATCTCTGTCTGGGGTTGCAGAATGCCAACTCGAAAGGAAAATTTGTTGCCATTGCAGATCTTGAACGATGGGAATATACTAGCAGTGACATTTGTGGATATATAGCTACACTATTAGTACTAAAGGTGTGATATTCCACCTTGCACCACTCAATTTAATGCATTTATATTTGTGCCAATCGATTCTATTTTAGTTCTTCTCTCTTTCCGAAGCATCGCTTCTACATAGGCATGTTAATTTTTGCAGCTTGGTAATTACACAATAATGGAGTAGCAGTTAAAAATACTTATGGATAGTGGTGATGTAATTGTTTATGTGACAGGACTGTTACCCAGAAAGGCTATACAAATTGTTCATAGTCCATTTGCCTTACATATTCATGACAGCATAGAAGGTTTTTACCCATTCATTGATACCAAAACCAAAAAGAAGTTATGGATCGTCTTTCTTTCCTTTTAGTGAGTTTGTCAAAATTCAAAGATGTTCTTTTTTTCTTTGGGAAAAAAGGAAGTTATTTTCTTTGAACATGGCTTAGTTTTTCCATTGATTAGGAAAATATTTTCTAATAGACCAACTTTCCTATGCACTCTAAACACCAAAAAGCACAAAAAAAAAAACAAATTGTTTTCAAGAAAAATATATTCCCTCAAACAAGCAGAAACTTGGCAAATATTTTTAGGATTAGATTCCAAATCAAAAGTTGAAATATATCAAGGTCCACCGCAGCACTATCCCAAATCTAAATGTTTCGATGTTCAATATCTTTAGATGTTGAGTGAGCAAGTGCAATTGCTTGGGATGTTTTTTTGTTCACTATATTTCTGTACGTGAGTAAATTATTACCAAATTTTTGCAGATAAGTTTTGTTCAGAACAAAAAAATTTGAATTGCACTCTACTTGATGACATTGATGAGAGCCAGCTCCCTGATATATGTGGAGGCAGACGACCATTAGTTCCTATCCAAGACAGCTAACCTGATGACTCGCACCGCATTGGATGCTTCAGCTTTCTGCTTTACAATTGGAAGGCTTCATGAACCAAACATAAGATAAAAATGATATTTGATCCCTGCATATCTTTCTTCTCCCCTTAGTTTGTAATCCTTCAACTGAGCCACATTAATTGGGTCACAAATTTAATTTTTAACTCTTGTTGATAGTCTATAGTTTATACAGTTCAGATAAAGAAATGACTACCTCATTGTCTCACCATATCTGTGAAATGATAAGCATCCGCGGAGTCAGCTTTCAAGTACGCCAACCTTTTGACATTAATACAAAGGCGGGAATTTTGCTCCCAAACAGATTAATCTTTGTGGAAATCATCATTTCAGATATAATTCTTTGTATTGAATTTTTGCAATCCAAGACCATGAAGCACCTCAAATCCCTGCCTTTCTGATTAATGAGAATGTCATTTTGATAGTTTCTTTGTGGTGTACTCTTAATGTGGAATTTTGTATCTTTTCTTGCTTTTAATTTTTATAATTATTATTTTTAATCATTTGTGCTAAATTCTATGTTCAAAAATATTGAGATAATTCTTTCACTTTTGAAATCTGGTTCAGCTTGGGATCAGTAATCCTGAAATTGTTAGGGAAATTGGAACCTGATGTAGCCCCTATTGATTCTTTAACTTCATGGCACTTCTCTATTCTTGCATTCTCATTGGTCATCTTCTTGAGAAGAATAGATGGATGGATGAGTTAATTACGACCATTTTCATTGTGAGTTGCTCTGTTTATTGTACATACGGTTGTTTTCAAATTGATATTAAAATTCAATTTATTAGTTGTTAGTTGAATATTTGTTTTGGGAATCTAAAGCATCACCTTCCTTCAAATGATTGTCCATTATTCCAGCAACACAGGCCTATTTCTAGTTTACTATTATTAACAATGAAATGCAGACAATTTCATCAAGCTTAATTCCAGGTAATGCTTCCAGTAACGGTGTTTCCTCTACCATTCTCAGACTGCAGTTGAAAGTTCCAGCTGTGCATTTCCATATCCTAATTCAAATTCAAACCTCGATTGGAAAAGTCAATAGCAGGGAAAATCATTTTGCATCTGATGGAAAATAAAGGCAAGACCTTGAGTTCCAAAATTTCCTTGTTTCCATCAATGATTATCCATTTCCAGGCTTAACAAATGACACATCCAGGATAAGTAAAATGTCATTTTTATAAATGATCAATTAAATGCAGAGGGTTGATTGTAATGCAGTTTCATCTGCTCTTGGTCGCTTTGTTGATGCTGGACTAGATTCATCATCTTTTGGCTCAAGATTCTTGTCAGTTCTGTTTTCTAGAGCCTTGTGCTTTCTGCTTACACTCTGGGAGCTTTCTTCCAGTGTAACACAACCATCGCTTCTACCAACCACAATTTTGGCATGTTCCGGCTCTGAGACTTCCATTTAATTTTGCATTTGACTGTGGGGTGAAGGGTCATCCATGGAAGAGGAAGAAGCCTTGGACTTCTCATCCCACATCTTTCTTATTCTCTGTTGGATTTTAAGGAAGAAAAACTAAGAAAAATGAAAGAGATTTCTGCTGAAACAGAGATTGATTTCTTGTTTTTCTTTCTTACATGCTTTCAGCAATACATGGCTATTTATAGCGCAAAATATCACATGGTTTCTACCTAATCAACAAAGAGAGGAATGGAGCACCTCACTTAGAAGATTAGAAAATCTAGAAAATGCACCATGAGAGCATATATGAAAATTAGTTCTTATCTAGGGTAAAAGACGCAAAAGGAAAAGTGAATCATATGAGCTATCCCAAAGGCTAACTTGAACTTGAAGCAAAGTGGATTAAAAGTTTCATGGTTTGGTGTACTTGAAAGCTAGCAAGCTTTACAGGAAGGCTAAGGTACCCAAATTTTGACATCATGCAGGTTTTCAAAAAGAAATAGTTGTCTTGCTTGATTCTTGAATATAGCCTTAATTAATATTTAAGATGCCAAAACTGCAAGAGAGAGAAATCGGAGTTCAAATACCAATAGCATACCTCAAGCTGTTCATGGAGTCGCCTCTGAATCTCAAGTTGCAGTTCCAAAACTCCCCTGTTTTTGAACCGAAGTTCAGCATAAAAGCAGCTCAATGTTCAATGGTCTACCCAATGAAAGACAAAAAGAATTTCTACGGTAGCTATTATGACATAAAAAGTCCAACTACATAAAGCCCCATGTAACCAACGTTCAGCATAAAATGAGCCCACATTCCATTAATATACATATTTTAAAAACAAAAAAATAAAAATTCTAGAGTGGCTATTAGCGCGCAAGGAGTGAAAACATTTAAGAGCCCCATGCAGCATTCGCATACAAATAGAAGTAGACATCCATTTCAAAAGATCATGTGAGATGATCATGAAAAGAAACTGATTATAGCATCATTCCCAAGTGATTTTGATAAGAAGCTAATTAGATGATCATCAAAATATTAAACAAAAAAAAAAAAATATATATATATATATATATATATATATATATATATATATATATATATATATACACTAACCTACTACACGGTATCCTCGAGTCGTGGGATGAGTATGCGATCTGCAACGTAATAAGGATACATAGAGATAGGCTTAATTAGTAAATTAATTTGATTTGCAGTGTGTCAATTATATTTATTTAATATGTAAATTACATTTATATGGTATAGTTTATTTTTTAATTTTATTTAATATAATATGTTTATAAAAAATTTAAAATTAATTAGTATGATAATTTTTTCAACATAATATATGCATTATTTAATTTTTAATAAAATATTTTAAATATAATTAAAATTAATAACATTTATATTTTCTAAAAGATATTATTTTTTATTAATAAATCAATTAAAAATACTTAGACATGCGCATGAGAAAGAAGAATGTCAATTTTAATCCTCCAACTTCACCAAAACTCATCCAATAAAAAGTTCAAAAATTGGTGTGAAAAGGGCCAGAAAGATGGAAAACATAGAAATTGACTGGAAAATATTTAAGATGCCAAAACTGCAAGAGAGAGAAATCGGAGTTCAAATACCAATAGCATACCTCAAGCTGTTCATGGAGTCGCCTCTGAACCTCAAGTTGCAGTTTCCAAACTCCCCTGTTTTTGAACCGAAGTTCAGCATAAAAGCAGCTCAATGTTCAATGGTCTACCCAATGAAAGACAAAAAGAATTTCTAGGGTGGCTATTATGACATAAAAAGTCCAACTACATAAAGCCCCATGTAACCAACGTTCAGCATAAAATGAGCCCACATTCCATTAATATACATATTTTAAAAACAAAAAAATAAAAATTCTAGAGTGACTATTAGCGCGCAAGGAGTGAAAACATTTAAGAGCCCCATGCAGCATTCGCATGCAAATAGACGTAGACATCCATTTGAAAAGATCATGTGAGATGATCATGAAAAGAAACTGATTATAGCATCATTCCCAAGTGATTTTGATAAGAAGCTAATTAGATGATCATCAAAATATTAAACAAAATATATATATATATATACTAACCTACTACACGGTATCCTCGAGTCGTGGGATGAGTATGCGATTTGCAACTTAATAAGGATACATAGAGATAGGCTTAATTAGTAAATTAATTTGATTTGCAGTGTGTCAATTATATTTATTTAATATGTAAATTACATTTATATGGTATAGTTTATTTTTTAATTTTATTTAATATAATATGTTTATAAAAAATTAAAAATTAATTAGTATGATAATTTTTTTAACATAATATATGCATTATTTAATTTTTAATAAAATATTTTCAATATAATTAAAATTAATAACATTTATATTTTCTAAAAGATATTATTTTTTATTAATAAATCAATTAAAAATACTTAGACATGCGCATGAGAAAGAAGAATGTCAATTTTAATCCTCCAACTTCACCAAAACTTATCCAATAAAAAGTTCAAAAATTGGTGTGAAAAGGGCCAGAAAGATGGAAAACATAGAAATTGACTGGAAAATATTAATAAATTTATATTTTCACAAGTTTCTCAATAACCAAAATGACTGGAAAATCATTTGTTTCTTTACGTCATCCAGCATAGAAAAATGGAAAACAAAAATCCTTCTTTCCCGACTCTTCCTTTATTTCTACCCATTCTCAATACCTTCCTCCAACCATACAAAGGGTAGAAAAAAGGTGCTTGGAATAAGCCTATTAATGATGATCTGATAGACTAATATCGTTTGTTTCTGCTCAACTCTTAGAGGAAGTATAGTTACGAATAAAACTCGAGATGATTGAATGAAAGAAATGGAAGAGTGAGGATGAAGCAGTTTAACCTACCTCCAGTGCACTGGACGCTGTATGCTGCGCAGGATGTTCTTGGCGTCAGGACGTTCAAACTCAATGGACTCCCACAATTCCTCCGGGTATAACTCTACTATTTGAAGAGAAGGGAGAGGAATCGGTTGGCCATTGACCAGCGTGATCAGAGAGAGCGGCATCTGCTTTAGCTTTGGACACTCGACCACCAAAATTACTTTGAGGGAGTTGCAAACCAATTTTCCACCATAAATGCTCTTCATTTGTGGTAAGTGTCTCAAATCAAAATGCTGTAATTTTGGGAGAATTAATTGAGCAATATTGCCACCATTGCTATCATGGGTTTCTTGTTCTTCATCCATTGCTATCAGCTCCTCCATATTTTCACAAAAGTCAACAGAAATAGCTTCCAGGTTTTGAAGGTTTGCCAGCACGACTGGAGGGAACAACTTTTTTATTCCTCGGCAAAAATGTATTTCAAGTGCTTGAAGAAGGGAAAAGGTATTTTGAGGTGTTGACAATGGTATGGAGCGGGAGATGAATCTTTGGATGTCGCAACATTCTGTCCCGTCACAATCGTCAATTTTTAGGCGCTTGAGCTCAGTTACAATCTTCAAGCATGAGATGATTCTTTGGACGTCGCAACGTATAAAGCGCAGATATTGGACATCTTTTGGGATATGCGGGGCATCTTCTCCATCGCTGACACCGCACTCGCAAAAAGTTACAGTTTTCACATATGTTTTCAAATCTGTTGTGATAAAACGTAAAACTCTTTCCCTGACCTGTCCAACAATAATCTGGTATGAGCTTAGATTGGGCGCACTTGTTGAAGTCCGGTATTTGTTGAACTCACCCACATCGTAGAAAATGCATTTCAAAGTTTCCAACTTCCTCAAAGATGCTACCTCCTCTTCTTTAACTGTGATTAATGGCAGCGCAAGGAATTGCATATGGGACAATTTTGGTAGTATCCCTGGCGTTAACTCCAGATATGTAAAACCCAGATCCAAATAACTGAGATTGGACAGCCATTCTATTCCTTCAGGCAATTTTTCAACTCTGGAGTCATAGAGATCCAACTTCTTCAATGCACTAAGTTGGGCTAATGATGGTAAGCAACGTAGCCCCAGACATTCTCTGAGCAATAATGCACTTAGATTCACCAAATATGAGATGGAACCCGGCAATTCTTCAATACCTGTTTGTGAAAGATCAAGCACCTTGAGCCCATGCAATTGCTCGAAGAAAGAATATTCAATAAATCTTAACCTGAAATTTTCACACAACAACAGTGTTGAAAGGTTGGGAAAAGCAGGTGAATAACCAAAAGAAATTTCCGGTATGCGATTGCACATTAGAGAAATTCTCACAAGATTCTTTGACCAATTCCTCAAATCCGGCATTTCAGCTAACTCTTTACCCGCTTTAACAACTACTCGTGGATCGATTTCCATTATTTGGATGGCCATATCCCTAACCAAGTCATGCATCTTCACAAAATATGAATCTTCTTCCAATAAGCAAACCCTTACAAGTCTGTTGAGCATGGTATGGCCCTCATCCAATTTTGCTTGCCTGCTTTCTCCTCTTATTACTCCTTCATCAATCAAATACTCTATTACATTGTCCCTAGCTATAGGATGATCTTCTGGATATAATCCACAATATAAGAAGCATTGTTGCAATGATGAATTATTCAAGCGATTATAACTGAATTTCAATGCTTGGAAAACCTCATTTTCCATTTCACCTTCTCTAACTTTTGATTCTTGCAATTTTCTTAATGCATTCCTCCACTCACAAATATCATCCGCTCCCCTCATGCTTGCAGCTATTGTTATAATTCCAAGAGGCAAACCAGCACATTCGCTTGCAATAGATTTTGCAATCTCCATAACATCTAGGGATAGTGGTTTTCCTAGCTTATCCTGGAACAATTGCCAAGCTTCAAATTCGGGCAGAGACTTCACTTTTATTGTTTCCTGGCATTCCATCTGTCGACAAACATCTAACATACGAGTTGTAAGAATCAACTTGCATCCTTTCTCTCGAGCAAGTATTCCCACTTCCTTTAGAGGAAAATAGTTCCATAAATCATCCAGAATGAGAACAAATTCTTGTTTCTCACTCAATGCTTTTGACAACTTTGCTGCTCTTTTCTTCAAATCATCTTCGTTGGAAAGATCAAAGCCAATAGTTTTGGCAATAGAATTCTGCAATTTATAAATGCTAAGGTCTTGCGATACAGTAACCCAATAAACATTTTCCTGCCTTTGGAGAAGCACGTTATGAATATGTGCTACCAGCGTGGTTTTACCCACTCCTCCCATCCCCCAAATGCCAATGACAGAGACATCATCCATCATTAAAAATTCCTGAATCTTGTCAAAATTTTCTTGAAATTCTTGACCCACTAGTTCTGGGGCAAACAATGCATCTCCCCTACACTCTTGCACATCAAGTAGAAGCCCTCCTTGAAACTTAACTCTTTGATCAATAAGATCTTCAACATTTTCCGTCTTTTTCTCTATAAGCTTTCCTAACTGTATCCTCCGAAGACCTGGTCCTGCTTCTAGTTCCATGGTTCCGATGTCATTTTTCAGCCTTCCTACATTATTCAGCCAATTTTGAACTTCATTCTTCCGTTTCTTGCTACTCCTGGACTCTGCACCTTCTAGTTCTTTAATTACATCAATTTCCATGCTTTCTAGTCGTTCCAACTTTCTTTTGAGAGCTTGCTTTTTTTCCTCAAAGTTTAAATTATAATCCGCTGTCGAAATTATGGCTTGTCCCAGCAGATCCATCCTAAAACAAAAAAATGGAAATATATTATATAAAATAGTAAAGTACAAAACAAATGTGTTCAGCAATTTTTCAAACAAAAGGCCTATGTTACTTATGAAAAATAGTAATTGCCAATCGCAAGCATTACAATCCATCAAATTTAGAAAAATAATAACCACAAAGAAAAAAAATAAAAATAAACCTTTCATCATGAAAAATACAACAAAAATAGACGAAATAATAAAAAATTCAAAACTTTTCAAGTTTTTACTATTATAATGAAATCTTTTCTTTTTGGTAATTTTATTCTAATTTTAAGGTAAAGTGTTTATATGGTCCAAGTTTAAAATTTGTTCTAAACCACTTTACCTAACAGGATTTTGATAATATAATTGATCTCTCCAATTTTGACATTAGACTTAAAAAAAAATCTTTGTAATTACACTAAAATTATAAAATTAAAACAAATAACTATAATTATAAAAAAAATAATAGAAAATCTTTGAATTTTTGTTTTTACTAATAAGCCAACTGAAATATATAGCATACTAGTGGTACCTATGGAGACAACCACAAATCTATACGTCATTTACATAGTTGCTTAGGGATGAGCAATTTCAAATCAGAATGGAACTAATCAAATTAAATAGACTAAATTTTTTAAAATATAAAACTAAAATTGATTTTAAAAAAATCGAATCAATCAAATGAAATTATTTCGATTTAATTTGATTTAATAACTTGGTTTGTAGTCATAGCTGGACACATATAGCAGAGAAGTAGGAACACAAATTTTTTTTTTTTTAATAAACCCTAAAAATTAGCCTATAAAAGTGTGTTACCTAATTTAACAGGGACTCCTCAAAAATTGTCACTTAGCAAAAAATAACTTATAAAAGTGTGTCACTTAGTTTAATAAAGATCTTTCAAAACTACCACATGACATATTAAAAGAAATAATATATCAAGTGATTATATTAAATACAAAATTTTATCAACTATTATTATAAAATTATATCAAGTGATATTAAAAAATACTATATGCCATATTGATAAACTTAAAAAATAATGTAATTTTATGATTATATAAGCTATTATTAAAAAATTATATCTAACTGTTATTACAAAATTATATCAACTGCTACAATAAAATTATATCAGTTACTACTGAAAAATTACACCAAATATAAAATTATATCAACTGCTACTAAAAAATAGCCATGTGTCATATTAGTCAACTTAAAAAGCAATATAATTTTAATTTTTTTCAAAATTTAAAATTAAACACTATTTATATTTATATTCTTTATTAAAAAAATTGTATCAAATGCTATTAAAAAATTATATTTATGAGTTGTTATTAAAAAAATATATCAAATAAAAATTATATCAACGACTATTAAAAAATCGCCAAGTCGCAAATTAATCAAAATAAAAAGAAAATATAATTATAAAACTATACTAGCAACTATTAAAAATTATGGTAGTTGCTATAAAGGAAACACATCAAATACAAAATTATATCAGCTGCTACTACAAAATCACTAGGTTTGACTTAAGTATACCCATTTCCTTTGATGCTATCCTTAATTGGTGTAGTAGTTCTGAAATTCGCAACATAACCCTATTCCTATCCACTTTATTCTATTCTCCACTTCCCTTGCTTCTAGCTCAGATGCTACTTTCATTGTGAAACCTAAATCCTACAGTTAGCTATTCCAACATCTCCTTCACTATGTTATTATTTTCTCATTCTCTTAGTTAAAAGGGACTAAAAGCCCTAATAACTAGCTTTAGCTATTCCTTGTCACCATTCTGATTATTCTTTCACCCTCAGTATCACCTTCACTTAAATAGTGAACCTTACAATATTATGGGGAATGCTACCCACAGAACCTCCAAATCTCTATCCACTAAAATAGCATCATGTATAGGGTTCAACAAAACTGCATAAAGTTTCATAGTGCAAGCAGGACCATTTCGATAGCCGAAATATAGACTTTCAACTTATGAAGGTGCTCACTATTCATGTGACTATTTATGCTACTGTTCACACAATTATTCATGTGGGTTTGATTGCCAAAGTTCCACCTTTTGGATGTCGAACTTATGCTCACTAAGCCCTTATATTCTTGTTTCTTTCTACATCCTAGAGATAATTTCTTACCATCTAGTTTCCTAGAGTCAATTCCCATCATATCTAATGCCATAGCTCAAGTCCTTGTTCTTCTTAGTGATCTAGGACTAGCACTTCTATTTTCCACTTGTTTGTTATATCTCCTACTACTATTTTGTTACTCCAGGTGTTCCTTTAATTATCACCATCAATGGGGTTTCACTTACTAATAATAACTCCATTTTGTAACTTTATTAGAACTTCCTGTAACCTAGTCCAGATACTGCACTTATGATTTCTAAACTTGACTACAATCCTTGATATTTTTGCACTTCAACTTAAGGCTCTGTGCCTCTATTCCTTCCTTCTTCTCTCTAATATATATGAATCATTAGATTAACCTCTTTTCATCTTACTACCCACTAAATCCACTTCAATGCCTCATCTAACAGTTCAAGACACCATTACATACACTTTCACTTCTATACACTCTAAGTGAATTAAAACATATATTATAATGTTATGTGTTAAACTACTATTCATTTATAATATTATTTTTTTAATTGTAAACTCTTTAATAGTGTGTGAGATGCCTCTTAGATTTAATTTTTTTAATATTGATTATATGTTTTATAAAAATTATATAGCAATATATATATATATATATATATAGATAGATAGATAGATATATAATTTTTTTGTATTTATAAGAAGATTTAAAATTACGAAATTATGTTTTATTTTTGAAATTTTCATAGTAAGTCTCACTTTCTCTCCTATTTTCTCGTGAATTTATAACATTTTTTTTTATTAATATACTTCCACTTTTATTAACTTATATCTACCATAATTTATTATAATTCTACAAGAAATTGTATATATCATTATAATAATTTATAGAGTACTTTTAAAAAATGCACCTTGTAATTTAATACATTATAATTTAAGCGATAAAATTTTCATTTTTATCTAATTTGTATCTTGAAGTTGTATGCCATTACCATTTCCTCCATTAGCAGAATGCTAACGATATATTAATGCTAATTGAAATACGAAATTGCCATATCAAAATTGAAGAACAGTCGATGAAATATACTCATGGGGTTTTTCATCTTATAATGAAAATATAAAAGCACAAGTATTATAGTAGATAATAAACCACATATCATTTGATTTATCATATGGATTGCAAGAGACATAGAATTGCAAATTCTATCTTCAAGCACAACCATTCAAGTTTCAGCATATAGCTAAAGCTCCAACAAGCCAATGCCCACACTCCTCTCTCTCCAGAAATTGTATGAAACTTCATAATTTTTATCAGCGGCAGGTCTAAATTTAATATGATCATTAAGTTATTAATTATTAATAATAAAATATAATTAAAAATAAAATAATTAAATACATTAAAATTATAGGTAGCCACTTAGTTATTTGATTGTACTTTTAATAACTTATTGGTTATAAATTTAAGAATTTTTCACAATTATGATTAATAAATATAAATATATATTAATTTTATTTAAATTTTATTATTATGCATTAATAAATTAAAAAGTTACATATTAATTAGCACTACTAATGAACTTTTTTTAATATATACATATTAATGATTATTAACGATAAAAATGTATATTTTTTACAATTATAATTTATAAATATAAGATATATATTAGTTTTATTTAAACATGGATAGATTAGGAGAGGTAGTCAAGTGGTTTAAGGCATAGCATTGGAACTACTATGAAGGTTTTTGTTTGTCAAGGGTTTGAATCTCTGTTTCCGTGCCCTCACCTAATTCACCAACGTTACATAACCGACCGCAATTTAATTTTTTTTGTTAAAGGTTAAGAAATTAAAAAGTCACACATTCATTAGTGGTAATAATAAAACTAATAAATTTTATTTAGTATATATACAATTTTTATGTAATATATACATATTAATTATTATTATTATTATTATTATTATTATTATTATTATTATTATTATTTAATTTAATATATATATATTATAAATTAATTATTATTAATGATAATAATGTAATTTTTTTTGCAATTATAATTAAGGGTGAGCATTATTTGGTTTAAATTAAATAAATCGAACTGAACTGCCTTAATTTGGTAATTCAGTTAGGTTTTTAAAATAATTAGGTTTGGTTCGGTTCGGTTTTATATTATAAAAATTTCGGTTATTGCGGTTCGATTCGGTTTTGAAGAGAAAAAAATTAGTTAAACCGAACCGAACAGAATAGTAATTTTATATATTCAATCAAACCAATTCGAATCAAACCAAATTTTGAATTGATTTATTTTTATGGAGAATTTATGAATTATATGTATATATATATATATATATATATATATATATATATATATATATATAAATTATTTAATTTTATTGATTAATGGTTATTAGGTTCAAACCAAAGTCAAAATTAGACCAAATAAATTCAAAATCAAGTTTAAATTAAAAAAATTAATCAAAAAACAAAACAGATCGGTTTGAATCAAACCAAACTGAACCGAAATAAAGTGGTTCAATTCGATTCAAATTTTCATCCATTTCGATTCGGATCGTTTTCTAAAATATGTAATTCGATTTTCATAATTTAATTCACTTTGGTTTGAACCGAATGCTCACCCCTAATTATAATTTATAAATATAAATATACATTCATTTTATTTAAATTTTTATGTTAAGCATTTACTAAATAGTTAAATTGTTAAGCTTGCTAGAGCAACCCTCTATTTCAATCTCCAGCGAAGATTAGAGTTTGCAGATTTGATCTATAATTTGTCTAGATTAGAGCAGGATTTATTGTACAAAAGAATCTTCAAAGTATACATATATTTTTGAGCTCCTCTGTAATTCTTTGTACTCTTTATATCGTGTGATCTTTGGTAGAATGAATCTATTTACTTATTAAAAAAACACATGTATACAAGATTCAATTCATTACTTTTTTAAGTCATAAGATTATTATAAATTAGAATCGCAAATAACACCACTCTAAACATAATACCCAGAAATGAAACCAAAGGGAAAAAGCAGCATCATGTACCTGAATTAATTAATTGGTGAATATGTAGATCAGAAGCAGCTGAACCAATTATCAGAACACCTCTGTGAGGAAGAAGAGATATCCAGAGAGATTAAAGTCAATGTATTATTCCGATTAGCGTCCTTCGAAGTTATTGAGAAAGCGCGTCTTGCTTTCTTTCTTTCTTCCTTTTGTAAGCAAGAAGGAAAGTTCCTTCATCCTTGTAAAGTGAGGTGTCATTAAGAAAAATAACAAAGTATTGCCTACCACATGTTTTTATGGATAAGATCTTAAGAAAAACATTAAACTATTGGTAAATTACTATTATGTCTTTGTATTATATTAAAATTAATTATTTAATTTTTATTTTTTAAATATTAATAGTAGTGTTTAATCTACATAATTTTAACTATTCTTACTATTTAGATCAATGTTTTAAAATAAGTTAGCTAACATTTTCTTTGATAAAATCTAATAGTTACAAAATATAAAGACATTTTAATTAAGTAAAAAAAAATTACAAATTAAATAATTAATTTTAATAAATTACAGGGACTAAAACTCATTTATTCTAAAAATATCATGGATAAAATTATACTGTATTTTTGTAGATCAACTTATGTACCATTTATTTTAAGCTTTTGTTCTCTAAAATAACTTTTTTTTATTATTGTTTTAGTTACTAAATAAAAATATATATTTAATAAATATGAATTTCTTATTTTAATGTATAGACATTTAGAATAGTATTTACTGCACTTTTATTCATATTTAGATGTTTAATTGTTTAATTTTTAAGTATTTTATCTGTATTTTAGAAATCTCTTTAATCTGGTGTAATCCTTTGATTTCCATATCATATGAGGTATGTTTAAGAAGTCCTGGAAAGTAAACGTATAATTGAAGGAGAGTTGGAGGCCTAAAAATAAAATTTTGAAGACCTAAGAGATCACAGCAGTCATATAATTGATTGCATGACCCATGCAAATGAGTTACTGTAGATCTTTAAAGTGCATCGCCCAGGCAATATGACCTATGCAACTCCTTTTACAAAAGAAGTTAAAAATATTTGAGGCAACAAGCTACGTGGGCTTAACTCGTGTAATTTGAATTTCACAAGGTATAAAAACAAGAAGTTAGGATTTCATTGGGATCAACTTTCTTACTTTCAATAGAGCACATTACCTTTGAGACGGGCAAGGGAAGAAATGAATCTATGAAGTTGCTAAAAGTTTTCAATTGAAATTCCAAAAGTCTAGTTACAATTTCTCATTTTAGGCTCTTTCATTCTACTTTCTTTTCATGCTTTTTTTCTTATTATTTTACAAACTTGATTGTAAAACTCACAATAAGTGAGTAGTTTTCTTATTCTAGAATTAGGGATGTAGTACTTTTAATTCAGTTATGAATTTAATTTAATTCTATTCAATAAATTGAGATTTTATTATTTGATTCAATTTTTTATATTCTTAATGTAAGCTATGTGTTGAGCTTCACTTAATATTGATTATAAATATTAATTAAAGGACTAAAAGGTGAATATTAATATTGGATGAACAAGATTTTTGAATTTAGAGTTCTTGATCTAGAAATAGGCTTGAATTTTATGTGGATTCAATAGTTAACCACAATAACTTAATTGGTTTTAATTAATTTAATCACCATAAAAGTAGGGTTTGAATTTATTAAAATATAACTTGAGTGTGTTGAGAGAGAACTTAAGATAACTTAGAATTAATTTACTTCAAAGTGATAATTTCCCATTCATTATATAAATTAGGTTGAATTTGTAATTAATTGAATTGTGAAACCCTAGCTCTAGATTATTTTAATTCATTACTATTTAATTTAGTTAATTAGTTTATATTTACCTTTAGCGATAGTTAGTTCTAAATTATCAATCTCGAATTCGATCATTTAAATAATTATAATTACTGTGCATTTTGGTACTCAACATGATTCTCAAGAGAACAATACTTTTTATATTACTTGGTATGATCCGTACACTTGCTGGTTATATACAATAATAATGTATAGTAAAGGTAGCATGCCACTTTGAATTTTTTATTCTTATAATTTTTCTTATTGAATTATCAAAATTAATTTTCCAAACACAAATAAATGATGTACTCTTACAAAAAAATTGCAAACCAAATCATTTTTTTAACTGTAAATCAAAGTTATAAGTTTTCAATTCAACTAAATTATGTCTTTCAAAGAGACCAAAAAATTAAAAAAGAAAAGAAGGAAAATTTTTCTAATTATGTTTTGTTTTATTTGAGAAAGAGTTGAAAGCAGGAAAGAGAGAATACAAGGAAATTGGTATATCAGGTTTTGTATCAAAACTGGGAGGAAAATAAGTTTAAAGTACATTCAACAACTTATTTACCACTACAACAATATTTTTCTATAATCTATAAGAATAATGAGATGAATAAAAAAAAATAATTATTTTAGATTATGATAATAAAAAATTAAATTTAATTAGTTATTAAAAGTCAATATATTTTAAATAAAATAAGATAAAAAATTATTAATTTTATAATTGTTATTGTATTTGAACAAAGTCAAGTAATGAATATAATAATATTTAAATAATATTATGCGTATAAAATTGTACTTTTCTCATTTATAGACTATTTCTACGTTCTTTTTTTAGTCTAAATTTTCATCTCTTTATTGTTTTTATCTCTATAAATCTTTGCATGTGTATCAAATAATTTATAATATTTATTTATATATATATATTAAATTTAATTAATTAAGATATATTTGTTTTAATATTAATTTAATTCATTTTATGAATATAAATAATTATTTATTTAGAAATTATTATATGTTCAATTATATTATACTTTATGAAAATCTATATAGTATAATTAATTTAATTATTAACTTAAATATAAAAAATTAAAATGTTATACAATAATAGGCATTTAAAAAGTATAAATGAACCAAAATATTATTTAAAGGGCAAAATAATGAGGCAACATTATATGTAAATTGATTTATAATATTAGATTCATTTAAACTTTATTCTTTTATATTAAATAAAATAAATTTGATTCGTTCATATTTTAATTTCTTTCAGTAATTTATATTTAATGAATTTTTTGTGCGTTGAAGTAGTATTAGTTTAGTTAATAAAAAAAATTATTTGTAAAATTAGAAATTATTATATGAATAGGTTTTATAAGAATTTTTTCCTAATAGAATTAGGAATGTATTATTGTAAATGTAATAAGAAAGTGGGAATATTACGTCAAGGTCAAAATATAAAATATTATTATATGCAAAATTAATAGAATCATGATATTATATTTATTTAAATTCTATTTTTTATTTCAAATAAAATAATTATACACTAAAAAATATTCGACTTCTAGATTAGTGACTCGTGGAACCCCATAAAATGAATGTCTATGCGTACGGAGAAATTATACCCGTATATGAGGATAGCGGACCCGTAAGTACATATGACTAATAGCATATGACCCAACCGGTCAAACACGTCACTAGAACTATCGTGAATAAACCACCGAGTGGTATCACAATCAAAACTTCGAAACAACACTTAGGAAGAGAGACATCCTCATTTATGGGTGAAGACTCATTTATTGACACAGAGACGAGTGCATTAAAGAACCGAATAACCATAGTATTGGGCAGCCATCGCTACAAGGGTGTTAGGACCCCTGCTACAAAGGTGTTAGGACCCCTGTTACAAGAGATAAACTCTAAGCAACATGCCACTAAAGCTAAAGGCTATAACCCAACTAATACCCCAATATGACATTTGGCACTCCCTTATTGAGCTAATGGTCAATATATAAGGTTGCACTTCCACAAGGGAAATAATTCAAACTCTTACACCCTTAAACTCTTATTCTCTTTGTTGCTTACCTTTGATTTTGAGCATCCACTAACTTAAGCATCAGGGTGTCAATGGGCAAACCTTATTGGCCTTCTAACTATTTCTTGTGTTGTAGGAGAAGTAGTAACATAACCATTAGACCACTCATAATCAATTAGACTAGCTTCTAAACTAATCATATATGCGCTTTTATACTTGTATCTTGAACTATATTCCTTTCTAAAACCTTGCCATATGTCAACTATCTGTGGTACCTGGTATCACATATCATCAATTGGCCATTTGTGTGAACAAAGGCATTCTTCCTCATCGGAGTTCCTTTAACCTCATCTTTGCCCTGCAACACCCATTAAGTTTCACATGGCAGAGCATACAGACAAAATGCCAGAACACTCTAAAGAAAACCTCATTATCCCACCTGATGTTCTAGAAAATCCCATGTAAATCCTAGCAAACATTTTCGACTCACCTTTCACTACCACTAATTAACCTACCAACCAGAACACGCTAGATAAGAAAACTCCTAAAAGTTGTCAAACCACCACCTTTAACTTGCTTCAATTCTTGTTAACCAACTAATGCAACAAAACCTTATAAATGCCGTCATTAAGCTTCCTTCAAGAGCTGGAGTTAAAGCTTGCCAAATACCTTAGGCACCACTAGAAGAAGGAAGAGAAACCCTACTGACTTTGATCCACCTACCAAAGCTAGAAGTTTAATAGTGAACTTTATAGTCATTGATAACCTAGATGACAATGCTATCTTCTCCTCTGGAGATATAAGGGAATAATAAGAAGGAAGAAAAAAGAAAAACAGAGGAAACATAGATAAAGAGAAGAAGGAAGAACTAGAGAGAATTGTAATAGTAGACGAAGGGAGAGAAAAAGGAGTGGATGTAAAGCCTTAACAACTGCTTAAGCAGATGAGAGCTGAATTCAAGCCTTAAGAAGGTGTTGACGCTGCTAGCCTGAATACATCCTCGCCATTTTCAACTACTATTCAAGCTAAAACCCTGCCAAAGAAGTTCATGATGCCCTCCATGACATTATACGATGGAAGAAGGAACCCCAGAGAACTTGTCATCAATTACAAGGCATTCATAGAGCTACAAACTCATTTAGATGCTTTGTTGTGCAAAGTCTTCCCCACTACCCTCACAGGAGTAGCCTATACTTAGTTTCATAACCTAGATGCTAGCAAAGTCAAGTCTTTCCTAAAATTAACAAAAACATTCATTGGCAAGTTTATAGCTAGTGTGCCCATACTAGGAAAATTAGCTACTTAGAAATAGTAAAGTAGAGGAAGGGAGAAACTCTAAGAGAGTATGGTGCCAGATTCAACACCAAATCACTACAAATACCAAATCTTGACAAAACTAGAAACATAGAGGCCATGCAAAAAGGGATTATGTCTACTCGACTCAACTAAGCCTTTATCCCAAAAATTTAGGGTCGGCTATATGGATTCTTTTTCTCCACTTTAAACGATTTTGGTTTAAATCCTCGAAAATGTGTAATACTTCTAGGTCATGTTGTACTATTCTCCTCCAAGTCAGTTTAGGTCTACCCCTTCTTTTCTTTCTATCCTCTACCCTAATGTGCTCTACTTGTCTAACTGAAGCCTCCATATGTCTATGCTTCACATGACCAAACCACCTCAATCTCCCTTTTCTCAACTTACCCTCAATTGGTACCACTCCTATCTAGTATGGCCACTCATCCACCCCAACATTCTCATCTTCGCAACTCTTATCTTAGACACATACGACTCTTTCAGTGCTCAACACTCACTACCATATAACATGATCAGTCGTATGGCTGTATGGTAAAATTTTCCTTTTAACTTATTGGGAATCTTGTGATCACATAAAACTCCTGTGTTACATCTCCACTTCAACCATCTGGCTTTAATTCTATGACTAACATCCTCCTCACATCTCCCATCTACTTGCAGGACAGAGCTGAGATATTTAAAGTGATTACTTTGGGATAATATCACTCCTTCCAAACTAACTCCATCCAAACTAACTCTTTCCCTATCACCAGTTCGGCCTTCACTGAACTTGCAATGCATGTATTCTGTCTTCGTTCTACTTAACTTAAAGCCCTTTGACTCTAGAGTACTTTTCTAAAGCTCTAGCTTTCTATTAACTCCTTCTTGTGTCTCATCTATCAGAACTATATCATCCACAAATATCATGCACCAAGGGATACTCTCTTGTATATGTTTTGTTAACTCCAAAAAAGGGACTATGTCCTTAGAGTTTTTTGGAAGCCTAAGTACAAAGCTGCCAACTGCCTTGACTGAACTGATGTAGAGGGCTGAGAAGTACATCTACCATGATGATGCAGTGGTGATTAGTTAATTCGCCAAGGAAGAAAGGGAGAAGCTAGTTGAAGAATGATAAAGGAAGGTTCGCTAGGAAGAAAGGGAGAAGGACAAGTCTAAGAACAATGAAGGGAGAAACATAAAAGATCTTATCAAAAAAAGACCTGACATCAGCAAAGAAATCTCAATAAGAGCAGAGAAGCCCTTGACAAGAATCACTAAAATAGAGAGCACGATAGAAGAGAAAGAATACGACCGTTAGCACTTCTCCATACCACTCCTTTGAATGCCTCTCGGACTTAAGTATTGATAGCAGCCCAAGGGGAAGTGACTAGCAGAAATGAAATTAAAGCACCAGAATTATGACCATACCATAATCTACTGGTTCCACAAGATAAACGATCACAAGATTACTAGATGTTACCAACTAGCCATGGAGATAAAGAGACTAATAAAGAGGGGACATTTAAAGAAGTTCATAAAGAGGGAAATGGGTCACCTTTGAGTAGGTCCAAGTAAAGAGAGGTATAAAGAAGAAATAATCAAAACGTACCATTAAATGATGGGTTGAGTGGGCCTCCATATGATAATAGAAGGATCGGCCTCCTAAAACATTAAAAAGGAAAAGAAGAGAAAAAGAGAAGAAAGGTGAAAGTAGCCAGAAGTTATATAGATATTTGAGGGACAAGGAGTGATTATCTCTTGCTTAGCATAAGATGACTGGGGATGTGAAACCCTTTATGATGATGACCTGGTTATAGAAGCCATTATCCATAATTTTTTACTTAAGAGAGTGCTAGTTAATAATGAAAGTAAAGTAAACATATTCCCTGATAGAGTGTGCTAATAACTGAAACCTCTTGCTATTGCTTGATCCCCAACCAAGCACCCATCAAAGGGATCAAAGGAGTCCCAGTGCCTGTAGAAGGTTTAGCTAGCCCTTGAGAAGAGCCTCCTATGCAAACATAGTTTACAAACTTCTTGGTTGTAAAGCTTCCTATGTTGTACAATGCCATTCTTGGCAAATTTATCCTATATGACTTTGAAATTGCCACTAGCATTCGCTACTTGATGATGAAATTCCTGACTACTAATAGGATAGTGACTATGAAGGGCCGATAGGAGGAAGCGTATGTAACACCCCTATTTGCATAGCCTAGTCTATTTCACTATTCCGGTGATCGGAGCCGGTCCTGAAAATTAAGGGGATTAGAATCACACTTAAGACAACTAGAGAAGCCATAAACACAAATAATTAGTAATTGCCAATTAGTTAAGTATAAATAAGAAAAACAGAACATAAGAAGTTAAATGAGCCGAGAGTCACAGCGATGGGTGACCTTCTCGGGAAGGATTGTGAAGTCGATTTAAACTCAAATTTCGAACCGTAAAATATGACGCCGTGGTCCTTAGGACTATTGCGAACACAGTGAAAATGAGAAAATCATGAAAAAGAACTGTTAAGCCAGTCAAATAATTAGGTCAGGGATCCAAAAGAAATATTGAATTATTTTCAAACCGGGTCGAACCGACGATGGGCAATTTGGTCAATTGACCCCGAGAGCTGACTCCTGACCTAACTGTCAAATAAAATCGAAGAAAAGAAAATTTCAGAATCGGGAATTAAATTAAAGAACTAATTGAAAAACAAATACAAAAAAAAAAGAAAGAAAAAGTGAAAAAGGTGATGACATCATACATGACCTCATGCATGATGCAATAAATATATAATTAATAAATTTAATTAATTTGATTTTTTGGTCTTTCATAAGACTAAAAACATAAAAAAAAAAAAAAGAGAAAACTTATCTTCTCAAGCCGTCACTCACCTCTCTCTCCCTCACCCTCACTTTCCTCCATTAATAAGCTTTTAAAGCTTGAAAAACTTAGTTCTTCCCCACAAATTTCAACCCTAAATCTTAAAAAGCTTCTAAGTTACCCTAGAAAAGAAGATTGAAGAAGAATAGGAAGGAAGAAAGTGAAGGAATTGAGAAGTTGAAATTCAAAGTAAAGGTTAGTGCTCTAACTCTTCACTTCCTAGGTTTGATTCATGTGTATGTAATGAAATAGTTTGGAAATTATGAGAAAATGGAAACAAATAAAAAGAAAACATAGTTGAGGGACCAAATGTAAATTTTGTCCAGCCATGGTATCTTGAAGTTTTGATATGTTCAATTTAATTTAGACATGAATTTGACATTGGTTAAGGTTGAATATGTGATTAGTGTAGTAAATTGGGTATGAATTAATCAATTGCATGAATTAGGGTTTTAGGCACCTAGGGTTTGGGAGGCAAAAAAGTGAGAATTGGTCAAATGGTGTGTTTGACCTTGTTTGAAATGAAAAATGGTCATTTGTGACCAATTGAGATGTGTTGGAAGTGTTAAAAGTGAGTTTAAATTCGAATTGAAAATGGTCATGCTGCAGGTAGCAGGACCAAGGTCCCTTTGAGGGACCAAAATTGAAAATTTACAAGTCCAATTGGTATGAGACCAATTGGGAATGAAAATAGACACAAAATGGAACATTTTTCATTTAGGAATCATGCTCAAAAAGTGACCAAAACCTAATGAACAAATTGACCAAATCCAGATTTATGCAGTCTGACCTATACAAAAATGACTAAATGAAAAGTGTTTATTCATTTGGTCATAACTTGGGATAGGCAGGTCTAAATGACCTGAAATTTTACCAGTGGACAGCTGAGATATAGACCTAAAACTTTCATGGAGAACACAAACCCAAATTATGCCATTAACTAAGTCATTTGGCCACCCAAAATTGGTGACCTAAAACTGCCAGAACCAGTTTGGTGCCCAGAAATCTGGGTTAAGTCCAATCCGGCAGCCATGATTCAAATAGCTATAACTTGAGCTAAAAAACTCCAAATGGAGTGATTCAAAAAGGAGAATAAAGTTAAGACAATAGGGAACATTTTCTAAGAAGAAAGTTTTGCCAAATTCTAACAGAAAAATGACCAATGAAACAGTGCAACATAAGACATCAAAACTAAAAATTTACAAATTTGCCTAAAAGACTTAGATTTTGAGTAAACAACCAAAACCAACAAATTTAGTAACCAAAATGTGGTATGTGGGTGCAGTTGAAATTCCCATACCTATTAAGCATTAGAAAGTCAACAAATTGACTTGAATAGTATCATGAATAGTAACCCCGAAACACAAATTTTAAAGAATATCAAGTTTAGCATATTAAAACTAGGTATAAGTGAATTTGAATTTATTTTTGGATTAATGATGAGTTGTGATACTGAAACACTGTGAAACTGTGTGTTTCAGTGGAAAAGAACACCGGGAAAGAACCCGAGGAATCGAGTCAAGGCCAAGAGGCGACTCGCTTAAGGTTTGTGCACAATGCAGAATTTCTGTAAATTTTCTTCTGCATATTGTTTTGAATAATTTGAAATATTGAATTGTGAATGTTTATTATAGTTTTGATTTAAATTGTTGAAAGTTATTTGTGTATATTTGAGATGGCATAAATGTTTAGTAAATTGTTAAGATAAGTTTTGAAACCATAGTGCCATGACTATATATTTGAACACCTCACTAGCATGACTAGTGGGGGTAATCAGTTTTGAATTTTGATTCCTTCTCTGGCTGAAGTGTTGAGATGTGTGCCAGTTGAAGAAGAAATTGAATGGATATCCATATATTTGAGCTAGCTAGCCTTGTGATGTGACTTCTTCTTAGCTTCTGGCTATTGAGATTATATTTGTTTCGAATGGCATGATATAACTATGGGTTTTATGAAATTGGTTTAGGATTGAGGAGCTACCTGCTTGAAGTTATCGGGTATATTTTATGCCCTGACTGTAAAAATTTATTTTGATGTATGTAATGTATGTAAAGTTATGGACTTATAAAACTGGTCTTGAGTAGTTTGTATAAAGTTTGTAATAAATTTTAGTTTAAATTTCTCTTAATGTAAATTTTTATAATGATGTATTTAAATTGTTTTATCTTTAATGAAATATGAATGGAAGTATTTTGCTTTAAATTGAATGAAATTGATTAATGGTATTTTGATGATTGTTGAATATTGGAAATTGTGCATTTAAATTTTTGGAAATTGATAAATGATGTTGAAATTGATTGGGATGATTGTGAATTTGAAGAAGTTGTTGAGACAGATAATTATAAGTGTTTTTTTTTAAGGTATTTAAAGAACTGTTTTCTCAAAATACAGACGGCACTCTGCCAAAATTTCTATAAAAGTTGCGAAAAAATAAAATGGGCCAAAAATTTTAACTAGTTTTCAACTTTAATTAAATGTTTTAATACCTATTAGAAAATGCTCACCACTTATAAAAGTAAGAAAATTGTTTTAAAATCCCTTGTAGGGTACTTAATGAGTTATTGGTAGGTGAAGTTCGGTAGTTCATTAGGTATTCTACGGGATCATGTTATGCCTTACAGAGGGGTGAGGTGTGACAGTGTAAGCTATGTATTTAACTATGGTGGAAGCCAAGGTAGAGGCTAAGGAAGAGATAACCCTCAAAATTATAGAGAGAGATAAAGATAAGGATCAAAGAGCTGAGCTGACTAAGTCACTCACGCTGCTCCCTATGTTGGAGGGAGGGGTCATGATCAAATGGCTTCTCTATAAGAATGCCCATTTGGTAGAATAGGAGAAAGAGATCGTCAAATATGTAATCTGTATACATGCTACAAAATTCAAATGGAAGCTAGCAGACATGCCAAGCATTAGTCCATATGTCATCACCCATAAACTAAATGTAGGCCCAGTAGCCAAGCTTGTGAAGTAAAAGAAGAGAGTATTCGGGGTAGAGAAGTTGGGCAATCCATTGAGAGATTGAAAAGCCAATAAAGGTAGGATTTGTTAAGGAAGTTATGCATCCGATTTGGCTTGCCAATACAGTTGTTGTTAAAAAGGCTAACGGCAAGAACAATATGTGTATTGATTTAGCTGACCTCAATAAAGCTTATCCCAAAAGTAGCTACCCCCTCCCCAACATTAATAAATTAGTAGATGTAATGGCTAGTTTTGAGTATCTTTCATTTTTTAATGATATGTTTGGATATACATCACCAAATCCCCATGGATAATAATGATGAAGAAAAAATGGCTATCATAACGGAAGAAGGAACTTACTGTTACACAACTATGCCCTTTAGGCTAAAAAATGTTGGGGCAACTTATTAGAGACTAATGAACAAGATATTTAAAGACCTAATAGGGAGGAACATAGATGTGTGTAAGGATGATATGATTGTGAAAAGTGAATCCTTCCAAGAGCACATAACAGATTTGACAGAAGTTTTCTCTGTTTTTAAAAAGTACTAGATGAAATTAAATCTGGCCAAATGTTACTACTTCATCAAGGGAGGAAATTTTATGGGGTATATCATGAGCAACAATTGTATCAAACCCAATATAGAGAAAGTCAAAGCCATCTTAGATATACCTCCTCTAGCATGGACATATGACTGTCAATAGTCCTTTGAGCAGTAGAAGGAGTACCGTAGTTCCCCTCAAATCTTGAGTCAACTATTCTTAGGAGAGGAGCTTTACATCTACCTTGCTATTGCAAACCAAGCTATTAGAACAATACTAGTCAAAGAAGAAAACGGGGTCAAAACCAATCTTCTACACTAGTGAAGTCTTGAAGGGGGTTAAACAGTAGTACCTAAACATAAATAAACTTGCTTTCACTCTCTTGATGGTAGTGAGAAAGTTTAGAGAATATTTAGAGTCCCATCAAGGGACTATTGTAATAGATCAACCCCTTAAGACAATGCTTCATAGGCCTAAGATTTTTAGGCATATGATAGCGTGGTCGATGAAAATTATACCTTTTTACTTATTATACAAACCCTACACAGCCATCAAAGCACAAGTTCAGGCAGATTTCTTAGCCAAATGCAACTTCAATGAAAGCTAATGGATCACCATACTAGCTTCTATACAAAAGGAGGTTAACCCTAACATTGCAAAAGAAAGCCATGACTTTTATTGGCAGTTATTTGTTAATGGGGTATTAAGCCTAGAGGGAGGAGGAGCCAAGGTCACACTTAAAGGACCTGACAATCAACTAATTAATTATGCTTTGTGGTTCACTTTCTTGGTCACAAATAATATGGCAAAATACGAAGCTCTCATTAATGGTCTACAACTAGCACTCGAGAATAGGTTGATAGACCTAATAGTCTAAAGTGATTCCTTGCTAATTATTAGCCAAGTCAATGGGGTGTATGAAGCCAAAGACCCAACCATAGGTAAGTATCCACAGAGAGTCAAGGCCATCGAGATAGAATTCAAAGAGAAAAGGGCTCACTGCATATGACACAAGTTCCTCAAATAGCAAATGCTATGCTAAGCTGATTAATTGAAGGAGAGTTAGAAGAATACCCTCGACGAGTCTTGTGGAGAAGGTGAAACACCCTAACTTTGAAAAGCGAGCTATGGTCGAGTAGATTATAAAAGAATCCAGCTGGATGGATCCCTTTATTCGATACCTAGGCAAAGATAAATTTCCTAAAGATAAAATTAAAGCTAGTAAGATATTTGCAAAGGCAATTAACTATCAATATAAAGATGGAGTGTTGTACTAAAGGGGAAAACTAATGCCATGGCTCAAATGCATTGATCAGAATGAGGCTGCCTAAATCATTTGTGAAGTCCACCAAGGGCTTTGCGAAACTCATGGAGGGATTACCACCTTGAAGACAAGATCACTCGCTAGGAATACTATTAGCCTACCATAAAAGATGACATCCAAGAATTCGTCAAGAAATGTGATACTTGCCAGTAGTTTGGTAGAGGTATAAATGCCCTAACAGTTGGATAAATAAGCATCTTTAGCCTTTGGCCATTCTCTCAATGGGGAATAGACATACTTAGACCCTTTCCTAAGACCATAGGGCAGCAAAAATATGTGGTCATGGCAGTTGAGTACTTCATAAAATGGCTAAAAGCACAAGCTTTAACAACCACTGTTGCTCAAAAGATGATTGATTTCGTCTAGGGCAACATAACCACTAGATTCGAGACCCCAGAGGTGCTCATCTTAGCTAATAGGATTCAGTTTGATTGTGACATGTTTAAGGAATTCAAAAACAAACTAGGGATTGAACATCACTTCTCCTTTATAGCTCACCCCTAAACCAATAGGCAAACAGAAGTCACAAATAGAGAGCAATTCTAATTAGACTTAAGAAAATACTATAGAAAGGCAAAGAAAACTAGGCAGATGAATTGCCAAACATCCTATGGTCATATAAAACGATCCCACAATCAGCTATTGGTGAGACTTCTTTCTCTTTAACGTATGGCATATAGGTAGTAGTTCCTATTGAGCTACATATCCCATCCCATAAGGTTCAGCATTGTGAGGAGTCATCCAATAAGGCCAAGCTCAGGCAAAACCTAGAATTTGCTAGAAGAGATGACAGATCAAGTAGTAATTAGAACAAGAACATATCAACAAAGAGCTGTACACTACTACAGGCTATACATTACCACAATAATAAAGTAAGAGAAAGGATCCTCGAAGAAGGAAACCTGGTCCTCAATGGCTCCTAGCCATAAGAACCCATAATCAGAGATACTTAAAGGAATAAAAGAAGAAGCCTATTAATGCTCTTTAATCTTCTAAATTCTTTTAAGATACCTAAGCGAGCATAAAACAGTATGAAAAACCTCTTCCTTAGCTCTTTTAATTGTGACTTTTGCATCGGTGACTCACAATAGGTCAGATTTTTCTTTCATAAGTTCCTCCACCTCCCAAAGAGAATTTTTAATTATAACTCTCAAGTCCTCAATTTCATCAGCTCATTTTTAAAGCATAATGATCTCATTATTTGATATAACAACCTTCGAAGATAAATTCGCATGTAAGAGCTCGAGCTCGATAATTTTCCTCCTATTCTCCTCCCCAACCCAGGTTAAAATGTGTACATGGCTTATCAGGGTCTCACTTCTCCTCCTCTCGACCTCTAGCTTGTGAGTAAAGGCTTCCATCTTTGATAAAACGGTTGCTTCAAAAAATAAAAAAAAAATGTTTATCAATAGTGATGGGGAAGGTTATTATTGTAATTGGCATAACTAATGTTATAGTCACCAAAATAGTACCGAGTAACGCGTAACCCAAACCAAGTAAGCATGGGACACTCGTACAGAGAGTTACTTGCCTAATCATCCTCATGATGCTGAGATCACTTTATAAGAAAGGATCTCTAGATATTTGCCAAAACCAGAGTTTCATCCATATAAGGACTCTTAAATAGGATGGACTCCTAATCCTACTCAAATTCCAACTCCTATTCCTAACAGGAATTTACATCAAAGTTTATATAAGGGCCATCAAGTATGTGTGTTAATTAATTAATCCCATCCTTTCATAGTCTAGTTCCTAATACTAACCTAGGTATTAGAGCAATGCTTAACTAACCCATTCGATGCTCTCTTTTTTATCTTATAGATCCAATACCTGAATCCATCTTTCCATAACCTACAGAAGAGGAGAATAACATCATTGGCATCCTCTGCAGGAAAGATTACTTTAATAATCTTCTCTCATCAAAACAAATTATGTGATTATTGTTTCTCTCCTTCACCAAAATTACCATGGCCTCAAATTTGCCACCCCTCATTGATCCACTAACATTCCCCATTGACCCTTCTACTAGGAATGGTGCCACTAACAATGCCACTATTGTAAAAAAATACCCCACCCCTAACTTCCCATGAGCTTTGAATAGATGACACAGCATATCAAAGAATTAAAAGCAGAGAACACTGGTATGAAAAATTAGAATATTCAACTAGAGAATTTAAGAGTCCCTGAGAATAATGTCATCCTAGATCCTCACAATACCCAATATCTAAAAGGAAAAGAAAAAATAGGTGATTTTGAAGCCAACTCTATTAGGAAAGGCATTGATTGGGGCAAAGTCAAAGCCTTTCCCAAATTTCAAAGTAGTTATGATCCCGATGAATATTTTGGTGTGGGTTATTATTCTCCTTTAACAGACATAATTCTAACAGAGCCTTCCCCCCAAAGTTCAAGTTGCCCACTTTAGACAAATATGATGGCAGATCTGACCCAAGAAGTCACCTGGCAAATTTTAGAATAACTATGCAATCGCAGAATGTCAATGACCTAATTTTGTATAGGGTTTTCCCATCAACCCTAATAGGGTGTTTTTAGAAATGGTATCAACATCTCAGTCCCAATTGAATTCCAAGTTTCCAACACTTGGTTATGGAGTTTTAGCAAAGTTTTATCATTTGCATTTCACCTAAGAAACTATCATATAATTTGCAGAAGATCCAATAAAACACAGGCAAGTTACTAAGGAGTTATATTGACCTTTTCAATGCAAAGGCCATCTAGGTTAAGTAATTAAACCATGAAACTGCATATGAAGTAATTAAAAAGGTGTCCACCAATGTAAAATTCATAGATACTCTCATAAAAAATTCTACTCAAAATTACTACTAGCTCATATTGTGTGTTCAAAAGTACATCCAACTAGATGATGAAAAGCAATTATTAAAGTTGGATAAAGAAGTAAGGGCTAAGGAGAAGAAGATCAGTCTAAACAATAAGAAGCCGAGAAACTCCTCCAGTGATAGAGTAAGAGAGTGAGACAAGTACAGAAACTACACTCCTTTGAGTGAGTCTCGGTCTAAAGTATTAATGTGGATTCAAAAGAATGGGGAATCAATCAAATACCCTAAGAAGCTGAACCCAAGGACCATAGACAAAAGGGATCAAAACAAATTTTATAGATTCTATGATGATTTTGGCCATAACACTGATGATTGTAGACAATTGAAAGATGAAATTAAGAGGTTGGTCAAAGATGGCACTTTGAGGCATTTCACTCGCCATACTAGGTATGATCGTGATAGAGATCAAAAGGAAAGATCCAAGCATAGGGTGAGACTAGGTGAAGATAAAGAGACCATCAGCATAATCAATATGATAGTAGGAGAACCCAATCTTGCCAAACTAAAAAGAAAAAGAGGTAAGTTTTTGAGTAGTTATGACACAATACTTGCTATGGATGAACTATGTCAGACATCCATAACTTTTGGTAATGAATTAGTCTCCAAATGGAAAAATATATGGTGAAACGAGTACTAATTGACACTAGAAGCTCGATCAATCTAGTGACTTTAGATATATATGAAAAACTTGGCCTCCAGAAGAAAGACTTGTTAAAAGTCATGTGTTTGGGAGATGTTGGGCACTACAAACATGACCATTATTACTGGTGATGGCCAATTCAAAAAGAAGATATATGCCGAGTTCACGATGGTCGATATATCTTTTCACTACAACACAATTATGGGGAGGCTAGTACTGAGCAACCATGGCATTAATTATTATTAATATGGAGATGTTGTGCCTAAAGCTTCCAACAGTTAAAGGAATATCAGTTGCTCGGGGAAGCTAGAAATTCACCTAGGAGTGTTATAATCAATCTACTAAGATAATCTCCTAACTCTCATTCCCATTTGAGTTGTGAAAAACACTAGAGAACAAGATCAATGCCAAGCCTACTGATGAGGTTAGTGAAGTTAAGTTAGGTAATGGTATGAAAGTCAAACTCATATAAGCACTCACAGGGATAAGTAAAGGCAATATTTCAAGTATTAAAGTTTAAATGTCAACTTTTGCTTGGAACCCAAAAGATGTGAAGGGAGTAAACCCAAAGGTCTTGACACATAGGCTCAATGTTAACCCAACAATCAAGCCTTTACAATAAAAGAAAAGATGGTCTACCCCTGATAGATGAAAGGTGAGAGTTGAGGAGACTGCTAAGTTAAAGAAAGCAAGGTTGATCAAAGAATTCATATACCCAACTTGGGTAGCAAATGTTGTCTTGGTCAAGAAGGCTAATGGAAAGTGGAGGATGTGCTTGACTTTACTTGTCACACCTTACCCCTCTGTAAGGCATAACATGATCCCGTAGAATACCTAATGAACTACCGAACTTCACCTACCGATAACTCATTAAGTACCCTACAAGGGATTTTAAAACAATTTTCTTATCTTTGACAAGTGGTGAGCATTTCAAATAAGTATTTAAAACATTTAGTTGAAATTAAAACTAATTAATATTTTTGGCCATTTTAGTTTTCAGCAAATTTTATAAAAATTTTGACAGAGTTTACTCTGTATTTTGAGAAAACCGTTCTTCGAATACCTGTAAAAAGCACTTCTAAAAGTTTTTCTCAACCACTACTTCAATTTCAAACTCAATCTCAAACAATTTCTCAAATTCACAAGTTCAATAATTTCTTCAAAATACTGTCCATCAATATAATTTATTCATATTCCATTCAAGATAAACAATTTATATATTCATCATACTAAAATTTACATTCAGGAAGTCCAAACTAAAATTTATTACAACTTTTATACAAACTTTGTACAAGCTGCTCAAGACCCATGTACATGTCCATACATTTATGTGCAATATATACATCAAAAGAAATATTTACTGATTAGGGTATAAATTATACCCAAGACTTCAAGCCGATGACTTCACACACCTCAAATGACCGACTGCTTCCTCTAATTCTCAGTATCAAAGGCAATAAAAGCTATCGCTGAGTACTAAGACTCAGTGGTGCACAATATACTAAAATAATCTTTATGCAAAACTTAAAGCACATTCATTCAAAAATTTGACTAAACATGAAAATTAAATACAATCATGCATTGTAAGATTTTACATGTAAACCAAGTTTATTTCAAAGTATCAAAACACATTTCATAAAACCCACAGTTAAATCATGCCATTCGAAACAAATAGAATCTCAATAGCCAGAGGCTAAGAGAAATCACATGAATCTCGATAGCCAGAGGCTAAAGAGAAATCATGTCACAAGGCTAGCTAGCTCAAATATATGGATATCCATTCACATCCTCTTCTACTGGCACACCTCAACACTTCTCCAGAGAAGGAATCAAAATTCGAAACTAATTACCCCCACAAGTCGTGCTAGTGAGGTGTTCAAACATATGGTCATGATACTGTGGTTTTAAAACTTATCTTAACAATTTGCTAAACATTGTCATTCAAATATACACAATAAATTTCACAATTTGAATCAAAACATCATAAGTAAGGTCACAATACTTTCAACAATTCAAAGCGACAATAAAATGCATATTTCATTCATTTAATCAATGAATTTTTTTAAAGCATAGTAATATTGTGCACAAACCTCAAACGAGTCGTCCTTTAGCCTCGACTCGGTTCCTCGTTCCTTCCGATATTCTTTTAACTGAAACACACAATTTTACAATGTTTCAGTACTAGAACTTAAAATAAATTCAAAATAAACTTAGCTTCACATTTACCTAACTCTAACGTGTTAAATTCGACGTTCTCGAAATTTTGTGTTTCGGGTTACTATTCACTGCACTATTCAAGTCAAATTATTGACTTTCTAAGGCTTAATAGGTATGGGAACTCCAACTTCACCCACATACCACATTTTGGTCACCAAACTTGTTGGTTTTGGTCATTTGTTTAAAGCTTAGGTCATTTTGGCAAAATTGCCAATTTTCGGTTTTGGTTTTCCGAAGTTGCACTATTCCATTGGTCGATCTACTGTTGGAATTTGACAAAACTTCCTGCATAGAAAATGTTCCTTATTGTCTTAAGTGTATTCTCATTTTTGGATCACCTCAATCGGAGTTTTGTAGCTCAAGTTATGGCCAAAATAAGTTTACTGTTCACGCAATCGCTCATACCGCAATTTAGGTGCTGGCAGGTTTTTGGTCCAACTTTGGTCAATTATTTGATCAAGTTAAGTTCATAATTTGGTCTCACTTTCTTCATATGAAATGTTGTACTATGTCTTAGGTTTCCATCGGTTCAAGAGTCGCCTAAATTTGAGTTTTCTAGAGAGAGTTATAGCTATCCAAACATTGCTGCTCAACTAAAAATCTGCAGAATTTCAGTACATAAATTTTAACTTTGCTCAATGATTTGAATGAGTTAATGGCCTAATTTGGGTTGGTGTTCTTCATGAAAGTTTTAGGTCTATATCATATCTAATTGCTGGTAAAATTTCAGGTCAATTTGACCTACCTAGCTCGAGTTATGACCAAATGAACAGTTACTGTTCATTTGGTCAGTTTGGTGCAGGGCAGCCTGCTATCAACTCACTTTGGTCAATTGTTTCACCAAGTTTTAGTCAGTTTTTGGTCATGGTTCCTTAATGAAAGTTGTGCTCTTTTATGTCTATTTTCATCTCCAATTGGTGGCATATCCATTAGGCTTGTAAAATTTGAGTTTTGGTCCTTCAAAGTAGGTTTGGTCATGCTGCCAGCAGCATGACCATTGACCTACGAATTTAGCTAAATTTTCCACCATTCCCACACAATTCATTTGGTCATTATTGACCATTTTTCAGTCCACAATTGGTCAAAAATATCATTTATGCATTTCTCCAAATTTTTGGTTTACAAACCCTAATATTCAAACCCTAACTACACTAAAATGTTGCATTTACTCCCATTTATGCATTTCCAACTTACTACCATTCTCATGCAAGCTTACTAACACATTTAATTCATTCAAAATACATCAAACTCTCCCACATCCATGGCTGGCTGAAATTCTAGTTTGTCCTTCCCCCATATTTTTATTTCATTTCCTTAATCCTAAGTTCATTTCAACCATTAATCATGCATTTAAGTGAAGAAATAAGAAGTTTAACATACTAACCTTAACTTTAAATGCCAATTCTTCACTTTCTCTCTTCCTTTCCTCTTTCTTTCTTGTTCCTAGGTTGAGATTGCAAGGTCTAATGAAGTTTCTAGGGGAGTGATGTTGATTGGATGAAGAAATTCAAGCTTAAAGTAAGCTTAAATGAAGAACCATTCATGGAGGATTTTGGGGAAAATGGGATGGCAAAGAGAGAGGTGAAGAAGAAGAAAACCCTAAATTTTTTTCCTTTGTTTTCCTTTTACACGTTTTTTTTTTTGCTTATGGAAGACCCCTAAATCCAAATTAATTAATTCAATTTATTAATTTAGTTATGACATCATGCATGATGTCATAACTTTTGACTTTTCCAACCTCTTTCCTTTTCTCTTTTTTTTTTTTATTTTTCTATTAGTTCTTTAATTTAATTCTCGATTCTGAAATTTTCTTTTCTCTGATTTTATTCGACAGTTAGGTCAGGAGTCAGCTCTCGGGGTCAATTGACCAAATTGCCCCTCGCCGGTTCATCCCGGTTTGCAAATAATCCAATATTTCTTCCGGCTCCCTGACCTAATTATTTGACTGGCTTAACAGTTCTTTTTCGTGATTTTCTCTTTTCCACTGTGTCCATAAGGGTCCTAAGGACCGCAGCGTCACTTTTTACGGTTCGAAATTTGAGTTTAAAATGACTTCGCAGTCGTTCCCGAGGAGGTCACTCATCGCTGTGACTCTCGGCTCGTTTAACCTCTTATGTTCCGTTTTTCTTATTTATAGTTAACTAATTAAACATTACTAATTATTTTTGTTTATGGATTCTTAAATTGTCTTAAGTGTGGCCCTAATCCCATTAATTGTCCGGACCGACACCGGTCACCGGAACAGTGAAATATACTAGGCTATACAACGGGGGTGTTACAATTCTCCCCCCCTTAAATAAATTTCGTCTCGAAATTTTTACCTGGTATCAATCTCTGAACAGCTATGGGTGTTGTCTCCTCATGTCCTCCTCTCGTTCCCAAGTAGCTTCTTGGCCCGAATGATGGTTCCACAGCACTTTTACCAACGGTATCTGCTTATTCCGTAGCTGCTTCACCTCATAAGCCAGAATCTTTATGGGTTCTTCTTCATATGTGAGGTCTGGACTCACTTCTATTTCTTCTACTGGTAGTACATGAGTTGGGTCTGATCAGTACCTCCTCAACATGGACACATGGAAGACATTATGTATCTTCTCCAACTCTGGAGGTAGTGCCAACCGATATGCCAAAGGACCCACTCTTTCTAGAACCTCATATGGCCCGATAAAACGAGGACTTAGTTTCCCCTTTCGGCCGAATCTCATAATCCTCTTCCAAGGAGAAACCTTGAGGAAAACTTTCTCACCCACTGCATACTCAATATCCCTTCTTTTCAGATCAATGTAGGACTTCTGACGGTCTGATGCAGTCTTAAGTCGATCTCGGATCACCCTGATTTTCTCTTCAGTCTGTTGAACAATTTCGGGTCCAATCATTTTTCTTTCACCCATGTCATCCCAACACCACGGGGTTCTACATTTCCTGCCATACAAAGCTTCATATGGAGGCATCCCAATGCTTGATTGGTAGCTGTTGTTGTAAGCAAACTCAATCAAAGGCAAGTGTGTATCCCAACTACCCTCAAACTCAATCACACAAGCCCGTAGCATGTCCTCCAAAATCTGAATTACCCTCTCGCATCGCCATCCGTCTGCGGGGTGGAATGCAGTACTAAAGTTCAATCTAGTTCCTAGGGCTCTCTGGAGACTACCCCAGAATCTAGAAGTGAACCTAGGATCTCTGTCTGACACGATGGATACTGGCACTCCATGTAGTCTCACAATCTCATCAATGTATAACTTGGCCAATCTTTCCAAACTATAATCCATCCGGACCGGCAGAAAATGAGCAGATTTAGTCAGTCTGTCAACAATGACCCAAACTGCATCATGACTCTTCTGTGTCCTCGGAAGTCCCATCACAAAATCCATCGTTATTCTCTCCCATTTCCACTGCATCGGTAGTGGATGTAACAACCCAGCGGGTACTTGATGCTCTGCCTTCACTTGCTGACAAGTTAGGCATTTGGATACAAATTCCGCCACATCTCTCTTCATACCCATCCACCAGTAATGCTCCTTTAGCCCTCTATACATTTTTGTACCACTGTGGTGCATGGTAAAGGAGACTCATGTGCTTCCTTTAAAATGATCCTCCTCAATTCAACATCATTAGGAACACACATTCTGCCCTGGTGTAGCAATAGACCATCATCTCTGAGTGAGAATTCTGGTTTCTTGCCCTGTCGGACTTCCTCCATCAACTTCTGATACTTCTGATCATTCTGAGCAGCCATTCTAATCTGATCAATCAACACTGGCTGTACATGCCATGCAACCGCTGTCTGCCCATCATCGTTAATCTCTAAGCTGGCATGCAATGATCTCAACTCATGTACCAAAGACAAAGGAGTAACCCGTAGACTTGCCATAGTCTTGCGACTTAAGGCATCAGCCACAACATTAGCCTTCCCTGGCTGATAGTCTATCAGACAATCATAGTCTTTTATCAACTCTAACCATCTCCTCTGTCTCAAATTCAGCTCTTTCTGGGTGCCCAAATACTTTAAACTCTTATGATCTGTGTAGATGTAGCACTTCTCCCCATACAAATAATGTCTCCAGATCTTAAGAGCAAACACAATGGCTGCAAGCTCCAAATCATGTGTCGGATAATTCCTCTCATGCGGTTTTAGCTGGCGTGATGCATAGGCAATAACATTTCGATCTTGCATCAACACACAACCTAACCCATTGTGAGAAGCATCGCTTATAAATCGTGTACTCTTTACCCGAGTAGGTAAAGTTAGGACTGAGCTTCACCAAACATCTCTTCAATTCATCAAAACTCTGCTGGCATTTATCCGTCCACTGAAATTTTACATCTTTTCTAAGCAGCTTGGTCAATGGAGATGCCAACATGGAAAATCCCTTCACAAATCTACGGTAGTATCCAGCTAAACCCAGAAAACTACGAATCTCTGTGACATTTCTGGGTGGCCTCCAATTAAGGACAGCTTCAATCTTACTTGGATCTACCTTAATGCCCTCTTCTGATACTACATGCCCCAAAAAAGATATTTCTTTCAGCCAAAATTCACACTTCGACAATTTGGCATATAGCTGTTTCTCTCTCAAAGTCTGCAGTACAATCCGCAGATGTCTATCATGCTCTTCTGCATTCCTCGAATAGACCAATATATCATCTATGAATACCACAACAAACTGGTCGAGGTATGGTCTGAAGATAGTGTTCATTAGATCCATGAAAGCAGCCGGAGCATTAGTTAACCCGAATGGCATAACTAGGAACTCGTAATGGCCATAGCGGGTTCTGAAGGTAGTTTTAGAAATACTTTGCTCTTGTACTTTCAGCTGATAATAACCTGATCTCAGGTCAATTTTGGAGAACACAGCCGCACCCCTCAACTGATCAAACAAGTCATCAATGCGGGGTAATGGATATCTATTCTTTATTGTCACCTTATTCAACTGCCGATAATCAATGCATAACCGGAGAGTGCCATCCTTCTTCTTTACAAACAATACTGGCGCTCCCCAAGGTGACACACTAGGGCGGATAAAGCCCTTGTCAAGCAACTCTTGCCACTGCACTTTCAACTCTTTCAATTCTGCAGGTGCCATTCTATATGGCGTTATGGAGATTGGGTCCACACCAGGCATAACATCAATTTCAAATCGCACCTCTCTTCTCGGAGGTAATCCTGGCAATTCATCAGGAAATACATCCGGAAAGTCACATACCGTAGGGATGTCCCTGAGTGCTGGACTCCCCACCTGGGTGTCTATCACATGTGCCAAGTATGCTTCACACCCCTTTTTAATCATCCTTCTAGCTAGTGCAGCGAAATGATGTTTGATGGTAGTAAATGCCTCTCCCGTGTATTACCACATCACCGCATAAAAGGGAGACCAAAAGTGACTGTCTTGATCTACAAATCAATCATAGCATGATGCACGCTAACCAATCCATGCCCAAGATAATATCATACTCTCTGAAGGGCATTTCAATCAAGTCTGACAGGAAAACATGTCCTTGGATCACCAAAGGACAGTCTCTATAGATTCTGTTGACCCGGACCTCTTGTCCTAACGGACTAGTTACTAGCACTTCAAAACCCATTTGCACACATGGAACAGCAAGTGAACAAACTATGCTAGCACTAACATATGAATGGGTTGAACCTGGATCAAACAATACAAATACTTCTTGACCAGAGATAGAAAATATACCAGCTACTACATCGGAAGTCTCAGCCTCTTCTCGTTGTCTCATTGAATAAACCCTGACTGAAGCACTTCCCTGTGCTGATTGACCAACTGTGCCCTGACTGCCTGAAGCAGTGCCTCTACCTCTGCCTCTTCCTCTGCCAAATGACTGTGAACCTCTGGGAGCAGGACTCTGAATAGATCCTTCAGCAGTAGTAGGAGCTGGACCATATCTCGGAGCACTAGTACAGTCTTTAGCTATATGGCCTTTGCCTCCACAGTTAAAACAGGCTCCAGTGGCCCAATAACACTCCCCCCCATGAATCTTGCCACAAGTCTCACAGGGCGGCGTAATGTGAACCCTCGCCGATTGCTAACTGCACCTAGGGGTCTCTGTCGCAGAATCGGCCCCTACCAAATCTTCCACCTCGACCCCTGCTGGGTCCACTAAACTTCTTTTTCTTTCCAGAGGTAGCACCAGAACTCTGTTCAACTGATTTTTCCCCCTTGTCTTTTTCTGATTTTTCAGCTTTTTCCTTCACTGGGGTTGCTTCTGCTTCAACTCTCTCCAGTTCAAGTGCTTGGGACATAAGTTCTGAGAAGTTGCTGTGTCTGAATCCCACAACTTGCATTCTCAGACTCTGTCTTAGCCCGGACTCAAACCTCTTGCTCTGGGGGTGGAGACTAAGCTTCCAGCATAGTGGCTTAGCCTTGAGAAATCTCTTTCATACTCTGCTACAGTTCGGTTCCCTTGTTTCAAACTGAAAAATTCTTGCAGTTTTTGATCAACATATGCATCTGGGATGTATTTCTGTCTGAACTCTCTGATGAAGTCATCCCAGGTCAGCACTGGTGGTTCAGCCAAGCTGTGGGGGATGGTCTTCCACCAATCATACGCATCCCCTTACAGTAGAGACACAGAATACTCAAACTTTCATTCATCTTGGTAGTGCAGCTTCTTAAATACTCTGTCCATTCTTTCAAGCCATTGCTCTGCCTCAAGTGAGTCTACTGTACCCTTAAATTCTGCAGCCCCATACTTCAATAATTTATCATATTGTCTGGCTGGAGGTAGTGGTTGTGCCACAGGTGGTTGGGGTGGAGCTTGAGCAGGCATACCCCCAGCCATTTGTTGAAACATTGCCGCTATTCTGGCGAATGCAGGCAGAATTTGCGGCATTTGTGGGGTCTGTCTTGACCCATCGACATTCGTAAAGTGGGGCTTCCTTGTGCCTCGGCTTCAACAGATCGCTCAATCGAGCGATCCCCTTCTTCCATTTCATGCGAAGTTAGGGTATCTCCTGAACAAGTAACACATGGAGATTTCCCTCCGTTAGTTCATATTCATGATGTAATGCACTGTATGTAACAATTATGGACATTGAGCAGTTGTACTTAACAAAGAAAAACACAAATTCACAATTTAAAACATAATTCAAAAATTTGCTTCAAAATTCACAAGTTCAATAATTTCTTCAAAATACTGTCCATCAATATCATTTATTCATATTCCATTCAAGATAAACAATTTATATATTCATCATACTAAAATTTACATTCAGGAAGTCCAAACTAAAATTTATTACAACTTTTATACAAACTTTGTACAAGCTGCTCAAGACCCATGTACATGTCCATACATTTATGTGCAATATATACATCAAAAGAAATATTTACTGATTAGGGTATAAATTATACCCAAGACTTCAAGTGATGACTTCACACACCTCAAGACTCACCGCTGCTCCTCTAATTTCTCAGATTCTGCACAAAGAATAAAGCTATCACGAGTATTAAGACTCAGTGGTGCACAATATACTAAAATAATCTTTATGCAAAACTTAAAGCACATTCATTCAAAAATTTGACTAAACATGAAAATTAAATACAATCATGCATTGTAAGATTTTACATGTAAACCAAGTTTATTTCAAAGTATCAAAACACATTTCATAAAACCCACAGTTAAATCATGCCATTCGAAACAAATAGAATCTCAATAGCCAGAGGCGACGAGAAATCACATGAATCTCGAGCAGCCGAGGCTAAAGAGAAATCATGTCACAAGGCTAGCTAGCTCAAATATATGGATATCCATTCACATCCTCTTCTACTGGCACACCTCAACACTTCTCCAGAGAAGGAATCAAAATTCGAAACTAATTACCCCCACAAGTCGTGCTAGTGAGGTGTTCAAACATATGGTCATGATACTGTGGTTTTAAAACTTATCTTAACAATTTGCTAAACATTGTCATTTCAAATATACACAATAAATTTCACAATTTGAATCAAAACATCATAAGTAAGGTCACAATACTTTCAACAATTCAAAGCGACAATAAAATGCATATTTCATTCATTTAATCAATGAATTTTTTTAAAGCATAGTAATATTGTGCACAAACCTCAAACGAGTCGTCCTTTAGCCTCAACTCGGTTCCTCGGGTTCCTTCCCGATATTCTTTTCAACTGAAACACACAATTTTACAATGTTTCAGTACTAGAACTTAAAATAAATTCAAAATAAACTTAGCTTCACATTTACCTAACTCTAACGTGTTAAATTCGACGTTCTTGAAATTTTGTGTTTCGGGTTACTATTCACTGCACTATTCAAGTCAAATTATTGACTTTCTAAGGCTTAATAGGTATGGGAACTCCAACTTCACCCACATACCACATTTTGGTCACCAAACTTGTTGGTTTTGGTCATTTGTTTAAAGCTTAGGTCATTTTGGCAAAATTGCCAATTTTCGGTTTTGGTTTTCCGAAGTTGCACTATTCCATTGGTCGATCTACTGTTGGAATTTGACAAAACTTCCTACATAGAAAATGTTCCTTATTGTCTTAAGTGTATTCTCATTTTTGGATCACCTCAATCGGAGTTTTGTAGCTCAAGTTATGGCCAAAATAAGTTTACTGTTCACGCAATCGCTCATACTGCAATTTAGGTGCTGGCAGGTTTTTGGTCCAACTTTGGTCAATTATTTGATCAAGTTAAGTTCATAATTTGGTCTCACTTTCTTCATATGAAATGTTGTACTATGTCTTAGGTTTCCATCGGTTCAAGAGTCGCCTAAATCTGAGTTTTCTAGAGAGAGTTATAGCTATCCAAACATTGCTGCTCAACTAAAAATCTGCAGAATTTCAGTACATAAATTTTAACTTTGCTCAATGATTTGAATGAGTTAATGGCCTAATTTGGGTTGGTGTTCTTCATGAAAGTTTTAGGTCTATATCATATCTAATTTCTGGTAAAATTTCAGGTCAATTTGACCTACCTAGCTCGAGTTATGACCAAATGAACAGTTAATGTTCATTTGGTCAGTTTGGTGCAGGGCAGCCTGCTATCAACTCACTTTGGTCAATTGTTTCACCAAGTTTTAGTCAGTTTTTTGTCATGGTTCCTTAATGAAAGTTGTGCTCTTTTATGTCTATTTTCATCTCCAATTGGTGGCATATCCATTAGGCTTGTAAAATTTGAGTTTTGGTCCTTCAAAGTAGGTTTGGTCATGCTGCCAGCAGCATGACCATTGACCTACGAATTTAGCTAAATTTTCCACCATTCCCACACAATTCATTTGGTCATTATTGACCATTTTTCAGTCCACAATTGGTCAAAAATATCATTTATGCATTTCTCCAAATTTTTGGTTTACAAACCCTAATATTCAAACCCTAACTACACTAAAATGTTGCATTTACTCCCATTTATGCATTTCCAACTTACTACCATTCTCATGCAAGCTTACTAACACATTTAATTCATTCAAAATACATCAAACTCTCCCACATCCATGGCTGGCTGAAATTCTAGTTTGTCCTTCCCCCATATTTTTATTTCATTTCCTTAATCCTAAGTTCATTTCAACCATTAATCATGCATTTAAGTGAAGAAATAAGAAGTTTAACATACTAACCTTAACTTTAAATGCCAATTCTTCACTTTCTCTCTTCCTTTCCTCTTTCTTTCTTGTTTCTAGGTTGAGATTGCAAGGTCTAATGAAGTTTCTAGGGGAGTGATGTTGATTGGATGAAGAAATTCAAGCTTAAAGCAAGCTTAAATGAAGAACCATTCATGGAGGATTTTGGGGAAAATGGGATGGCAAAGAGAGAGGTGAAGAAGAAGAAAACCCTAAATTTTTTTCCTTTGTTTTCCTTTTACACGTTTTTTTTTTTTTTTGCTTATGGAAGACCCCTAAATCCAAATTAATTAATTCAATTTATTAATTTAGTTATGACATCATGCATGATGTCATAACTTTTGACTTTTCCAACCTCTTTCCTTTTCTCTTTTTTTTTTTCTATTAGTTCTTTAATTTAATTCTCAATTCCGAAATTTTCTTTTCTCTGATTTTATTCGACAGTTAGGTCAGGAGTCAGCTCTCGGGGTCAATTGACCAAATTGCCCCTCGCCGGTTCATCCCGGTTTGCAAATAATCCAATATTTCTTCCGGCTCCCTGACCTAATTATTTGACTGGCTTAACAGTTCTTTTTGTGATTTTCTCTTTTCCATTGTGTTCATAAGGGTCCTAAGGACCGCAGCGTCACTTTTTACGGTTCGAAATTTGAGTTTAAAATGACTTCGCAGTCGTTCCCGAGGAGGTCACTCATCACTGTGACTCTCGGCTCGTTTAACCTCTTATGTTCCATTTTTCTTATTTATAGTTAACTAATTAAACATTACTAATTATTTTTGTTTATGGATTCTCAAATTGTCTTAAGTGTGGCCCTAATCCCATTAATTGTCTGGACCGACACCGGTCACCGGAACAGTGAAATATACCAGGCTATACAACGGGGGTGTTACATTACTAATTTGAACAAGCCCTGTCTAAAGGATCACTACCCCTTTCCAATAATAGGTCACTTAGTGGATGCCACAATTGGTCATGCAGTCTATTCCTTAGTAGATGCCATCTCTAATTACCATTAGATACTCATGTAGCCAAGTGACTCTGGAGAAAGAGCTTTCATCATAAACAAGAGCATGTTCTGTTACAAAGTGATGCGTTTAGGACTAAAAAACACAGAGGCAACCTACCAAAGGCTAGTTAACGAGATGTTTAAAGATCTGGGTAGGAAAATAGTTAAAGTATATATTAAAGACATGATAATCAAAAGCAAAAAGCTAGAAGACATGTAACTAATATTACAGTGCCTTTGATGTCTTGGATAAGGTTGGCATGAAACATAACCCAGAAAATGCATTTTTAAAATCAAAGCTAGGAAGTTCCTTAAATAACTAGTATCAAAAAGAGGAATTGAAGCAAATCTAGAAAAGATCAGAGTAATAATGGAAATGTAACAACAAAAAATAATAAAAGAAATACAGAGGCTTAATGGGTGAGTAATTGCACTTGGACAATTTATGTCATGCTCGGCTAGAACGTGCTTCCCTTTTTATAGAGCCCTTAAAACTAAAATGCAATTTAGGTGGGGTGAAGATTGCCAAACAACCTTTGAAAAACTTAAAACTTTTCTCACTTAGCCATTTCTCCTGAATCTATTGAGAGTAGGTGAAACTTTATACTTGTACTTGTCTGTAACTAATAAAACTATTGGCTCTATATTATTTAAGAAAGATCAAGGCAAGCAATACCCCATTTACTGCACAAGCCAAGTGTAAAAAGGGGGAGAGGTCAATTACCCAACTCTAAAGATATTGGCTTATACCATAGTCACTACTACAAAGAAAATTAGACCCTACTTCGAGGCACATACTGTGGAAGTTCAAAGTAATTATCCACTCAAAAAAATCTTGCATTGCCCTTGGCTACAGGGTGAGTAACAGAATAAGCCATATACTTGGGGGCGTATGATGTTCTGTATGGTACCAATCTAGCACTTAAGGCTTAGGCACTAGCAGACTTAGTAGTCGAGCTTACCCTAGTTACCCACTTAGAACAAGAGCCTAAGAAAAAATAGAGAGTTTGGGTTGATGGAGCCGTTGCTTCAGATGGGGTGGGCATTGGAGTAATTCTTCAAGGACTATAAAAAGTAAAACTCCAGTAAGCAGCCAAATTAGCATTCAAAGCCACTAATAATGTGGCTGACTAGGAAGCCCTCCTTATGTCACTATGAATTCTAAAAGAAGTTAGGACAATGCATATAATTATACATTCTGACTCACAACTTGTTGTTAATTAATGCCAGGGCAATTTCCAAGTAAAAGATCAGAATTTGAGCAAGTATGAGGTCCAAGTGCACAAGTTCCTAGCTGATATATAGGCAAATGGAGGAGAAGTTAAAATTGTTCAAATCCCTAGGGAAGAGAATGTCGAAGCAGATAGCTTAGCCAAACTTGCAATAATAGGCAAGTAACACTTAACTCGCTCAATTCCCTTTAAAGAAATTGAATGCCCAAAAGTTGACAAGAAGTAGGTCCTTCCCATTGACATTAGTAAAACATTAATGAGTCCTTTGTTTTATAACTAAAGGAACTCTACCTCAAGACCCAATGGAGGTAAGTAAAATTATTAAGAAAGCCTCAGGTTATGGCATTATTAACAGTTAGCTCTATCGCATGTCCTACCTATAGCCTTGGCTTAAATGCATTACTATTGAATAGGGAATCCAAACTCTGAAGGAGATACATGAACGAATTTGTGGTAGCCATAAGGGAGCCAAAATAATAGCCAAAAAAACATTCCACCATGGACTTTATTGGCCAATTGCTATTGAGGATCCTAAGCTGCTAGTCCAAGCATGTTTGAAGTGCCAAATATTCAATCACATTCCCTTCAACTTGTAGAGAAATTGGCAGCCATTGGTAGCCTATGGCCCTTTTATTAATAAGGGATTGACATTATTGGTCCTTTCCTATAAGCCTCAGGACAGCACAAATATGTGATTGTAGCAATAGACCACTTCACAAAGTAGGCAAAGGCTAAAGCAACACCAAAAATCACTATAAAGAAGGCCATCACATTCGTGACTACTAACATCCTGGTAAGGTTCGGTGTCCCCAATGTCATGATCACTAACAATAGCACCTAATTTGAATCCAAAAAGTTCAAAGGCTTCTATGCTGAGTTCCGAAACAACCTTTACTTCACATCAGTCTACCATTCACAATCTAATGGAATGACTGAGGTAACAAATAAAACCATTTTGCAAGGGCTAAAGAAACTATTGGATAAAGCTAAAGGACATTGGCTGAATGAACTCCCAAGTGTCTTATACCAAACTACCTCAAGATCTGGTATAAGCGAAACACCTTTCTCCTTGACATATGGAGCCGAAGTAGTAATCCTAGCGGAATTCCACACTTTGACAACTCGAGTTGAAAGTCTAGAGGTTGCCAGTAATGAAAAAGATCTCATATTTGCTCTTGATCAATTAGAAACTCAAAGGGAAAAGGCTTCCATTCACATGGCAACATGTAAACAGAAAATGTCCAGAATGTCTAATGTAAAAGTCAAAGGCTAGGTATTTCGCATTGGAATTTGGTCATGAAAAGATCTGGCTTAGAAAGAGCCAAGGTTGGAATAGGGAAGCTTAGACAGAACTGGGAAGGCCGATACTCGATTACCAAAGTCACTCACCTTAGAGCTTGTAAATTAGTTGACATGACTGGTAAGCAGCTTCCTCGAGCATGGACATCGCTAATCTCAAAAGGTATTATTAATAAGCTAGCTTACTTTCCTATAAACTATGTAAACTGCCTTTTTTTCTTTTTTCAATAAAAATAATGCTTTTTTCCTACTACATCACTTAAACATTGTACAGTTAAAAAAATACATCAAGGCATAAGTCTACCCAACTGGTATAGACAAAGCCATTTAAGGCATAAGTCTACTCAAGTGGCATAGATAAAGCCATTAAAGGCACAAGTCCACCCTAGCAGCATCGACAAAGCTATTTAAGGCATAAGTCTGCTAAAGTGGCATAGACAAAGCCATTCAAGGCATAAGTCTACCCAAGTGGCATAGATAAAGCCATTTAAGGAATAAGTCCACTCAAGTGGTGTAAACAAATCCATTTATTGAGTAAGCCTGCTCAAGTGGCATCGACAAAGCCATTCGAGGCATAAGTCCACCCAAGTGACATAGATAAAGCCATTTAAGACATAAGTCTAACCAAATGGCATAAACAAAGCCATTTAAGGTGCAAGTTTGCCCAAGTAGCATTCACAAAACCATTCGAGGCATAAGTCTACCCAAGTGATGTAGATAAAGCCATTTAAGGGGCAATTCTGCCCAAGTGGCATCCCCAAAACCATCCAAAATAAAAGTCCATCCAAATGATAAAAGAAAAACCATTCAAAGCATGGAGTTTAGATAAATAAAGCCAATCAGTGGCAAACTAAGAATACACAAGAAAAGTCACACCAAATCACTCCAGGTAATACTTGGACTTTAGTCCTTAGAAAAATCCTGAGTATTTTTTTACTAGGTTATTTAAACTTTGGTCCTTAAATTAAGTCCTACGTATTTTATTTACTAGGATACTTGAATATTGGTCCTCTAATTAAAAATCTTAAGTATTTTATTTACCAGGACACTTGGATGTTGGTCCTTTAACTAAAAATCCTAAGTATTATATTTATTAGGATACTTAAAAGTTGGTCCTTAAATAAAAATCCCAAGTATTTTATTAAGACATTCGAATGTCCAGGCACTTATATTTTCAAAGTGGCACATGTTTATAAATCATAAAGAATTACAAAAAGATACTTAGAAGAAAAGGCTATTAATTCTGTTAAGTTTTACAAAGAAGATTACATAAATATAACTTTTAGGGGACACTCTGACCAAGGACAATTTCCTTGATCTAGTCAAAATTTGAGTCGGCTTGATGCCTGGAAAGGTCAAATTCAATTGTCATTTAATGGGCAATGTATAAGTTGACCAATCACTCATCAAAAGACCCAACCTCTTTCTTAAGTTCTTGGATCCGCTCAGTTGCCCGTGCAATCTAGACTCGATGGCTATTATTTATAATAGTCAGCTCATCAGTGAGTTTAACCACCTTTTTTTAAATGCTTCCAAGTCAGATTGAAGCTATTTTATCTGATCATCTCTGTCCTTCACAGTATTGGTCCTATAATTAAAATTTTTAAATATTTTATTTACTAGGAGACTTGGACGTTGATCCTTTAACTAACAATCCTAAGTATTTTATTTATAAGGATACTCAAACATTGGTCCTTAAATAAAATCGGTGGCTATTGTTTATAACAGTCAGCTCATCAGTGAGTTTAACCATCTTTTTTTAGATGCTTTAAGTCGGACTGAAGCTGTTTTATCTAATCATTTCTCTCCTTTACTATGAACTCTAGAACACTATATCTTGTATGAAGCTCGCCATAACTATCATGAAGGCCCTAGAAACACTATTCCATAAGGTTATTTGTGGCTATGGTATCTAGGTTTAAGCTCATAGACCAAAGAATAAGCTTTCGATTGCCTTGGGGCTCAGGCTAGGCGCATCTCTAGGAAGAGTTAACTTTTTCCCTAATAGTTTAGCCAAATGCAAGTTCTTGGCCACTTGAGCATGCCTTCTCAGGATAGCATTAATACCAGCCATTCCTGTAATAAGAAAAAGAAATTAGTAAGTACAACATGAATAAAGAGAAAGAACTTTTTAGTTTACCTTATTCAAGCGTAGTAACACTCTCTCCCACACTCAACCTAGAAACCTTATCCACATGAGGCTCGACCTCACTAGCCTGGGTGGACAAAGCAAACTAAACTGTGTAAAGGCGAACCAGCACATCAGTCTAGTGTTTCTCCTACTTGCATGCCTTCTCTAGCTCCTTAATAGTTGTAATGTCATTCTTGTTAAGGAGTTTTTTTCCTTCATGCCTTATGGTTTGGGCATCCAATGCGTGGGAAAGTGCTCCCAACTCCAACCCTCATCCAGAGTAAACATGAAAAACTATCATTTCCATCATTTCAAAGAAGAATGGAGCCTGATAAAAAGAGGGAAACTAGTTTAGCAGCAAAGTAATAGAATTCAGCATTTTTCAGAGAGGAAAACTTATGGAAATTATGGAAGGACTTCATAATCACAACTAAGTTCTTCTCTCAGTAGAGCACGAGGAAGGTAACCAGTGTACTCCAACTATTAGGGTGTAGCTAAGATAGGGAGATGTTGTAAAATTCGAGAATTTCCACGAAGAAAGGATCCACTAGAAACCTTACACTCTCCTTCAGTTGCTTCTCATAGATTATGATGGCGTCGCTATAACACCCACTATTTTTTGATATCGAAATTTTTGTCATTAATGGAATATTCTGGTGGAATTCAAAATTTCACAGATAAGGGAATAGTGGTGGAAAGTGCATGAATATGCATATATATATATATGTATGATGTGTTAAAAATGTTTTAAATGATTTAACCAAGAAAAGTTTTTAAATGCTATTTTGGGCATAAGGCACTTCAGCAACCAAAGAATAAACTTTTAGCAGCCGAAGTCCCTTTGACTATTCAAATGCCCTTTTAGAAAGAATGGACTTCGACAGTTGAAAGCTAGACTTTTAATAGCTAAAAGTCCCCTTGATAACTAGGGTATAAATAGCCATTTCAGTTTATATTTTTTTTAAAAAAAAAGAGAGAGAGATTCTTTATTTCTCTCTCTCTCTTCTGAAACTTGATTGCATGCATGGTTTTCACTTAAAATTTTTCTTGATTTGGAGTTCTTTGGAAAGCTAGAAGTCTTGGATTGGTTGGAGAGCTCAAGAAAATCAAAGAATCTTGAGGATTTCCTCCAATCTCTCTCTACCTTGTTTCCAAATGAGAAAGGAGAATTTTCCTCTCTTAAATTGAATTTTCTACATGTTTTCAGTGTGTGCTCATGATTAGGAGAATAAAGCTTAAATTTCATATGTTTATGTTTGGTATTTAAGTTTTTATTTTTGGTGAAAATAGTTACATGTAAAAGGTTTGTTATGTGGATGGCAAGGTTATGCCTTGAACTTGTTCTTGATAGGTCTAAGAAGCCTATAAACATGCTTTAGCTAGTTTTAGGAGAAGATTTTGCTTTTTGAGTTCTTTTGAATAATTGGTTCTTTGATGTTTTATAGGAAGTTAGGAAAAACCATAATTTTCCCTCACTAATTTGGGCTTGAGTATTGGTGTGTTTGGGAGTTTGATTCTGTAAGTTTTTTACTTGAGAATTTTGAAAATTTTTAGGTTTGGTTATCGAAAACTATTATTTTAGCAGCAAAAGTCCTACAATTTCTCAAAAAAATCTAGAAAATTTTCAAGTTTGGCAGCTGAAGTTCAAGACTTTAGCAGCATAGTCATTGCTGGACTAAATGGATTTTTAAGGCTCAAGACTTCGACAGCCAAAGTCTAAGACTTTGGTAGTCAAAGTTAGTTCATCTAACATTATTTTTCCTTTAGTTCTAAAACTCCAAAATATGATTTTACTACCCAAAAGGACCTATAATTGTTTGTTTGATGTATGTATAGAGTTATAAAGCCTCGAATAATTCCTTAGGTTCCGATGTTATAGGATCAAACTTGAGAGATTCAGGAAGCTAAGGATCCAAGGCTAGCTACCATTCGAGTGAGGTATCTGATAAGCTTAAAGAGGTGAGTAACACTAACTTTAATAAATGTAAATTATTTAAATTGAATTCATGATCATCCACATGCATAATTTCATCTTTATTAGAGTGTATGTATTTAGAACATGAATATGTTGCATATTTGCATATTTGTTATCGATGCTTGATGGACCTTGGATGATCCACTCCCCCATGTTAGGGATATGTTATGTACTGCGATATAATGATGCATGATATGTGGTGATAAGACCATGTAAGGCCTAATAAGCCCACTTACTATTTATTTGGGCAAAAATGCTGAGGAGCCTCTATATAAGCTGGGCACATTGGATATGTTACTGATTTAAGCAGAAGTCCTGAGAGCCTCTGCATGAGCCAGGGGCATTTGATCTGGGAGACCACAGGTGATGAGTCCATCTTATGTGAAATATTTATTATGTGAAATCTCATTTGGATGTTGCAGTGCATAAGTATGAAAAGAGAAAGATAATTTATGTATGTTTGGTTAGTTTACTCACTGAGCTTTTAGAAGCTTACCTTTTTCCCCTAACCACAAATGCAGGGATGTAGGAATAGATGAGTTCTTTTGGAAAGTGAGCAGTAGGAGCGAATATAGAGCTTCTTATGATTGTTGAATGTTTAGTTTTGACATGTAAATTTTAAATGGATAGTTACTGTGTTAGAATTTAGAATAATTGTTTAATGTATTGCTTAAGTCTGAGAGATGTATGTATGATGTCTAAATCTATAAGCAAACTCATTATCTATGCATGCATGTATGATGTAATTACACTTTAGTACTAATGTATGATATTTAAAGGTTTAATTTTTGAACCAGTTTTATTATGAAATGTTTATGTACACATGTGAAAAAACTAAAGTGCAATCAATCTTTGAGTTGCTTGGATTGTGGATTTTATGAAATAAGTTCATATTTAACAGGTCTTTAGGCTTACTATAGGTTCCTACAGTCTTAAGCTAACCCAATTCCTAGCGTCGATAATGGCCTTAGCTTGGGTTCCTTTCAAAGTTGGTACTAGAGCTCTAGGTCAAATAAGTGGACATAGATGCGAGTAAAGACTTAGGATAAGAAATGAAAGAAATATGTTAACCAGCGCAGTTAAGAAAATACATGTCCATTAGGTTTGTGTCCCTATATGCTATATGATGTATGTATGTTTTATTTTATATTAATGATATGTTTTATGTTCATGTGGCTTCACATGAATTTTATGTGTGTTTAACACTTCTTGTTTGCTTTCAGAATATGCAAGGTTCTAGATGGTCCATAAGGTTGACCACTGCCCCACCCGAAAATGAGGATATTATAGCATTATTCGCTAACCTTGTTGCCAAGGAGAGAGTAGATAAAAGTGGAAGGGGAGAATCCTTAAGTGGACCTAAAAGGTCTTTTGAGGTCAACAAAAAGAACTCCAATGCACTTACAATGTCAATAGATGCATGAAAGGGTCCCATGGCTTTCCACAATAGCGTGAAACCCCTGAGCCTTTAGGTATAAGAAAGATGGGAGAAGACAGTTTTGTGGAGGGAGGAGTAGAGTCAGAGTTTGTATCTCCTCCTTAGTAAGGATCGGAGTAAGGGTTTGTGTATTTTTATCCATAACAGAAAAGTTTTGGAAACCCTAGGTTTATGGGCTACCCCTAATATCCTTCTTCCCTGCCCTACCCACCTTACTTCCCACTATTAAACCCATATTCCATGTATCTTCCCCAATAATACCCCTAAAATTTTACAATCACAATGGGATCTTAGAACCTCATGGAGGGAGTTATAGGAGAGCAAGCACCACCACTACCACCTACAGCCCCTGTAATTCCAACATAAGAAACTAGGATAAGTAGTGGAGGTAAGGCAAAGATGATAGACTACTTGAAGCTGGATGCACCTAAATACAAAGAAGGAGATAATCATTTCGAGTTTATTAAGGCAGTTAAGATAATAGCCAAGGAATTAGGTGCCAGTGATCCATTTAGATGGCTAGCTTTACCTTGAAATGTAAAAAGGCAAAGGAATAGTATAAGGCCTACATTGCCAACAGGGTTGATAACATGACCTGATCTCAGTTTGTGGTGGAATTTACCAATGGGGCTTTTCCAGAAAGCTCTAGGGAGTTAGTGGTAAATTTTGAACAATTAAGGAAAACTGCCAGTATGAGTGTGGATGAATACACAGATAAGTTTATAGATCTCCTACAGTATGTGGGGCAGGAGTATGATACTAACAAGAAGAAAGCAAAGAGGTACACTCAGAGGCTACACTCTAGGTACTCTTTTTTTATTTTAGCTGTAGAAAACCACAGCTTCCATTCGATAATATATCCTACAAGGAAGATGGAAGTGGGGGTTATCATCGAAGGGAGTCTAAATTTGAAAAGTATAAAGGCTGAATAGGCTACCATTTTGAAGGCTACAAATGTTGGGAGGTTCACTCACATGACCAAGATTGTTTTCTCTTTCAGGACTAAGAAGGAAAATGGGGGAAAGTTTGGCAAGAAACATAAGAAGAATAAGTTTTAGAGCAAAATCAAGTCTAGCCTTGGAATGGGAAGCAGATTTGGTTCAGGATCAGACATTTTTAGTTGTGCTAGGTGTGGGAAATCTCGTAGAGGGCCTTGCAAGTTCAAAACCTCAGAGTACCCTAGATGTGGTTAGGAGGGACACATGTCAAGGTAGTATCCTAATATGGAAAGGGTGGCTTCTCAATAATAAGCAAGGTTAGGCAGTGTGGCCTAATTAGTAGTGAGACAGACTTGTATGATTCCCTCTTCAAAAAGGGGACAGGGTAAAGGATGAGGTTCTTCTTCCTCCACAGCAGGCTTGCAAGGCAGGGGTCAGTGGCAGTAGCTCAGATTTTTACTATAACACAACAGGAAGCTGACACCTCTAACACCATGGTGTCAAGGAACCTCTACATAAAAAGCTTCAATATGCATGCTTTGATTGATCTAGGTACATCATACTCTTTTGTTAACCCTAATATAATCCTAAGGTTAAGATTGATAGTCTCAAGTTTAGAATTTTTATTATTTGTTAGTGGGCCGAAATGTGATTCTTCAGTGATGGGAATAATCTGTTACTCCTGTCCAGTGACGGTTAAGGACAAATGTTTTCCAGCTAATCTAGTGGCCCTAAAATTGATAGATTTTGTTGTCATTCTGGGGATGAATTAGCTCTTAGCTAATTATGTTACCTTAGACTACAGGAATAAAGCGCTAAAGTTTAAAGGATAGGATGGGTCAAAGGTAATGTTCTAAGGAGATCAAGTGCTAGCTGTGAAGGGGATGACCTCCACTATGCAAGCTAAGAGAATGCTTCAAAAGGGATGTAGAGGGTTTATAGCACATTTTAAATAGGTTGTTAAGAACAAAAGTGGACTGAGATCAGTTCATATGGTGAGAAAGTTTCCAGATGTTTTTCTAGAAGAACTACCTGAGTTGCCACTTGATAGCGAGATAGATTTCGAAATTGATCTAGTGCCTAGTACTAGATCCATATTTATCCCTCCTTATAAGATGGCTCTTGCAGAGTTGAAAGAGTTAAAAGAACAGCTATAGGATTTAGTGGATAAGGAGTTCATCAGAATGAATACCTCTCCTTGGGGTGCTCTCATGTTTTTTGTGAAGAAGAAAGATGGATCGCTGAGGTTGTGCATGGACTACAGATAGTTGAATAAAGTAACTACAAAGAACAAGTACCCTTTACCCCATATTGATAACTTCTTTGATCCACTAGCCAAAGCTAGTTGTTTTTTTAAGATAGACTTAAGGTCCAAATACCACCAATTGAGGATTAAGGAGCCAAACATTTTGAAGACTACCTTCTAGACTAGATAAGGGCACATTGAGTTTCTAGTGATGTCGTTAGGGTTAACCAATGCCCCAGCTGCATTCATGGATCTCATAAAGAGGGTGTTTAGGCCTTATCTGGACCACTTTGTTATCATTTTCATTAATGACATATTAGTGTATTCCAGAAGTCCTAAAGAATATGCATAGCATTTAAGAGTAGTCCTCTAGACCCTAAGAGAGCATTAGTTGTATGCCAAGTTTTCAAAGTATGAGTTCTAGTTGAAGAGTATATCTTTCTTGGGGCATGTGGTGTTTGAAAATGGTATTGAAGTAAGCCCCAAGAAGGTGGAAGCCATAGTGGATTGGTCAAGGCTAACCACAGTGATGGAGATCAAGAATTTCCTAGGCTTGTCTGGCTATTATAGGAGATTAATGCTTGATTTCTAGCTACTCCAATGACTAGGTTAACTTAGAAGAATAAAAAATTTGAATGGAATGATCAATGTGAGGAGAGCTTCCAGAAGCTTAAAAAATGTTTGATTACAACACTAGTGGACAATAAAGATTTTACCATTTACTATGATGCCTCCAAAGTAGGTTTAGGGTGTGTTCTCATGCAGAATGGCAGAGTCATAGCTTTTTGTTTTAAGGAAGTTGAAGAAACCAAGCTAATTATCCCACTTATGACTTAGAAATGATGGTTGTAGTCTTCACCCTATAAATGTGGAGACACTATCTTTATGGGGCTAAATGTGAAATCTTCACATACCACAAGAGTTTCCAGTGCATTTTCAATCAGAAAGAGTTGAATCTCAAACAAAGGAGATGGGTAGAACTGCTCAGTGATTATGATTGTACCATCCAGTACCACCCGGGGAAGCAAATATTATTGCAGATGCCCTTAGCCAACAATCATTTAGCAGTTTGGCTCATATATCCATTGAAATACTACTTATCTTGAAGGTGTTATGCCAGCTAATTGGAAAGGGGTTACAGTTGAAGTTATAAGATAAAGGTATCTGGATAGCTCAGATGAAAGTGACACCAATGTACTTAAGATAAGTGGTAGAGAGGCAGCATGAAGACCCTGAGTTAGTAAAGATAGCTGAAGCAGTGTAGAAGGGTAAGAACCCTGAGTTTTGATTTAATGGACAAAGATATGGTAGGAAGTTATGTGTACTAGATGATATCAGACTCAAGGGAGACATTATGAGAGAAGCTCATAATGTTAGGTATAGCATACACCCCAGAGCCACCAAAAGAAGGTGTATTAGTGGCCTTATATGAAGAGGGAGATTGCATAGTTTGTGTCTTCTTGTGAGATTAGTCAGAGAGTGAAGCTGGAACATCAAAAGCTGGTAAGAATGCTTAACCCACTACCTATTTTAGAGTGAAAATGGGAAAATGTGGCCATGGACTTTGTTGTGGGGTTATTAGTGGCCTCTAATAGACATGACTCAATATGGGTCATAGTAGACAAATTAACTAAGATTGCTCCCTTTATTCCTGTTAGAGCTAACTATTTATGGATAAGTTAGCTCAGGTATACATGGTAGATATAGTAAGGTTGCATGGAGCTCTAGTGACGATAGTATTTGACAGAGGACTATAGTTCACATCAAGGTTTTGGTGTTGTCTTTAGAATGAGTTAGGCACTAGGTTGGAATTCAACATGGCTTTCCATCCTCAAATAAATGGACAATAAAAAAGGACCATATAGACCTCGAAGGATATGCTATGAATGAGTGTAATTGACTTTAGAAGGTCATAGAAAAAGTACCTTCCTCGAGTTGAGTTCACATACAACAATAGCTATCACTCTAGCATCAGAATGACACTGTATAAAGCTTTATATAGAAGGAAGTGTAGGTCTCCTATATATTAGGAAGAAGTAGGTGAAAAGGCCTTAGCAGGGATGGAGTAGGTGGAAATCATCAATCAAGTTATGCCTCTAATCAGGGTAAGGTTGAAGATGGTAGCTAGTAGACAAAAGAGCTATGTAGATCTCCTAAGAAGAGAAGCGATTTTCGAGGAATGGCATGTGGTGCTTCTAAGGTATCTCCGATGAAAGGTGTTATCTGCTTTGGAAGAAAGGCAAACTAGCTCCAAGGTATGTTTGCTATGTTTGTTTTAACATTCGAGGATGAATGTTCCTAAGAGGGGGAGAATGTAACACCCACCATTTTTTTGTATCAGAATTTCTTTCATTAATGAAATATTCTAGCAGAATTTGAGATTCCACAAATAAAGGAATGGTGGTGGAAACTGTATGTATTTGCATATATATGTATATATGATGTGTTGAAAATATTTTAAAGGATTTGACCAAGAAAAGTTTTTAAGTGCTATTTTAGGCGGAAGGAACTTTAGCAGCTAAAGAATAAACTTTCGATAACTGAAGTCCCTTTTACTGATCAAATGCCCTTTTAGACAGAATGGACTCCGATAACCAAAAACTGGGATTTCGGTAACCAAAAGCTGGGATTTCGGTAGCCAAAAGTCCCCTCAACAGTTGGGGTATAAATAGCCATTTTGGTTTAAATTTTAAAGAAAAGTGATTCTTTATTTCTGTCTCTTCTAAAACCTAATTGCATGTAAGGTTTTAACTTAAAATTTTCCTTGATTTTGAGTTCTTTGGAAAGCTAGAAGTCTTAGATTGGTTGTTGGGGAGCTCAAGAAAATCCAAGGTTTTGAGGATTTCATCCAATCTATCTCTACGTTGTTTCTAAAGGAGAAAGGTGATTTTTCCTCTCTTAAAATTAATTTCTACATGTTTTTAGTGTGTGCTTATGATTAACAGAATAAAGCTTAAATTGCATGTGTTCCTGTTTGGTATTTAAGTTTTCATTTTTGGAGGAAACAGTTGCATGTAGGAGGTTTATCATGTGGATGGCAAGGTTATGTCTTAAGCTTGTTCTTGATATGTCTAAGAATCCTATAAGCATGTTTTAGTTAGTTTTAGAAAAAAATTTTTCTTTTTGAGTTCTTTTAGATAATTGGTGCTTTGATATTTTTAAAGGAAGTTGAGAAAAACCTCAATTTTCCCTTACTAATTTGGATGCATGTATGTTTTCTAGAGGTTTATAAGTTAATAAAGGTCCTAGTTATGTTTTTGGGTGGTTGGAATTGTGTTTTGGAGCTTGGGCTTGAGTAATGGTGTATTTAGAAGTTGGATTCTACAGTTTTTCAACTTGAAAATTCTGGAAATTTCCAGGTTTGGCTGTCGAAAACCATTATTTCAGAGACTAATTAGATTTTTATAGCTCAAGACTTTGGCAGTTGAAGTTTAGAACTTTGGCAAATGCAGTAGCTACTGCCTAAAAAGGGCAGCCGATGTTTAAGATTTTGACAGCTGAAGTCCAAGACTTTGGTAGCCAATGTTGGTACTACTAACCTTGTTTCTCCTTTTGTTCTAAGGCTCTTAAACATGATTTTCCTATCCAAAAGGACATCGAATTGTTTGTTTGATGTATGTATAGAGTTGTAGAGCTTCGAATAACTCCTTAGGTTCCGATGTCATAGGATCGGACTTGAGGGATTCGAGAAGCTAAAGATCCAAGGCTCACTACCATTCGGGTAAAGTGTTTGATAGGCTACAAGAGGTGAGTAACACTAACTATAATGAATGTAATCTATTTATATCGAATTCATGATCACTCACACGCATCATTTCATCTTTATTAGGATATATATATTTAGAACACGAATATATTGCATTTTTACATATTTGTTATTGATGCTTGATGGACCTTGGATGACCCACTGGCCTCCCCCATGTTATGGATATGTTATGAACTATGATATGATCATGCATGATATATGTTGATAAGACTAGGTGAGGCCTAATAAGACCTTGTCTCACTATTTATTTAAGCAAAAGTCTTGAGGAGCCTCTGTATGAGCCGGGAACATTGGATATGGGAGACCACTAGTGATTTTATGTGAAATTTTTATGATGTGAGGTCTCATTTGGATGTCGCATTGCATATGTATGAAAAGAGAAAGATAAATCATGAATGTTTGGTTAGTTTGCTCACTGAGCTTTTAGAATCTTACCTATTTCCCCTAATCCCATATGCAGGGAAGCAAGAGTAGATGAATCCTTTTGGAGAGTGAGTAGCAAGAGCGGATACAAAACTTCTTATGATTGTTCAATGTCTAGTTTGGACATGTAAATTTTAAATAGATAGTTACTGTGCTGGAATTCAGAATAATTGTTTAATTTATTGCTTAAGTTTGAGAGATGTATGTATGATGTCCAAATCTATTAACAGACTCATTATCTATGTATGCATGTATGATGTAATTACACTTTAATACTCGTGCATGAGATTTAAAGGTTCAATTTCTGATCCAGTTTTATTATGAAATGTTTATGTATAAATGTGAAAAAACTAAAGAGTAATCAATCTTTGAGTTGCTTGGATTGTGGATTTTATAGAATAAGTTCATGTTTGACAAGTCTTTAGGCTTACTACGGGTTCCCGCAGCCTTAAGCTGATCCAATCTCCATCGCTAGTAACGACCCTAGCTTAGGGTTATTATAGTTGCCTCGGGAGAGGATGTTGTTTGCCCTCATATAGCCTTTTGGCTTATAAACGATCATATACAATGGTAGATGGTGCTCCACCATGATGCCATGAATATGCTCTTTCGTCAGTCGGCTAGCTAAGCTACCAACTTTGGAAGCACCACAGATAGCTTTTCTCCCTCGGCGATTATAATAAGGGGCCATGTGTTTAGACCCAGATGGCCTATCAAGATTGGGCACAATAGCCTCCCCCCTCTTAACATCTGCCCCAGCAGCAACTACAAGAGTTCTCAGCATTTCAACTGATGGCCTAGACACTTCCTCGGCGACCAAGAATGTTTTCTGAGGAAGGGTGGTCAAGTCAAAGGAGTCCTCCAGGGTGCCTTGATTAAAGTTTGGAGGATTGATACTCATTTGGAGAAATATAGAAGAATAAGTGAAAAGGGGGAGAGAAAAGAAGAGGATTACCTTAAAAGTGTAGCAAGAAAAAGGGAAAGTTTTTCGGTGATAGCAAAATAAGCTCAGGCAAACTCAAAAAAAAAGAACAGAGAAAAGTGACAAAGAAGAAAAACAAAGAAATGAAAAAGGTCTTTTCACTTTATTCACCATCCAAGTGATGCCACCTAAGCATGAAGTACAACAGATGTTTCATCATAAAAAGAAGGATTATTCTGGAAGGTTACCAAACCTAAAAGACTCGGATATTCGAGGGGGGAATAATGATGCTACAATCACCAAAATAGTATCTAGTAATTTGTAACCCAAACCGTGTAACCATGGGATACTCGGACATTCATATAGAGAGTTACTCACCCAATCATTTTCACGATACTGAGATCACTTTATGAGATAAGGATCCTGAATTATCCACTAAAACTAGAGTTTCTTCCACACAAGGATTCTCAAATAGGATGGATTCCTAGTCCTACTCCAATACCAACTCCTAATCCTAATAGGAATCTACATCAAAGCCTATATAAGGGCCATTAGGTATATGGATTAATTAATTAATCCTATCTTTTCACAATCTAATTCTCATTACTGACTTAGGTATCGGAGCAGTGGCTAACTAATACACCTGATGCTTTCTTTCTTATCTTGTAAATCCAATACCTGAATCCGTCATTCCATAACCTGAAGAAGAGGAGATCAACATTAATAACATTTCAATGGATGAAACAAAACGAAAAATGGGTTCTTCGTTGATCAACTATCCATTTGAAATTTGAGGTCATAGAAAAAGTAATGATTCATGGTGAAAGACTATTAGATCTTTTTTGTCTAAATTTAGGGCTACAAACGTGGGATGTTAACTAAATTATGATACAAATAGTGATTATGGAAGGTAAATTAGTCTATATAAATTTTATTAATTAAAATAGTTGTGGCCTTAGCAAGTATAGTTGCAGAAATAGGGGTTCCCTTAAAAATAATTTAGGAATTTCTCATTTTAAAATATCTTTGAATTTAAGAATTGTCTTTTGCCAATCATTCTCTAAAGAAGCAGAGCTAGAAATTTGAATCTAATTATATATATATATATATATATATATATATGTGTGTGTGTGTGTGTATGTGTGTGTGTGTTTGGTTTTAAACATTCTAATTTAGTGAGTTGATGCGAATTTTAGAGGTTCTGTATACAAAATTTTAACTAATAACAAGGAAAATGAAGAGAGAAAGAGAGAAGAGAGGGAAGAACAAACAAAAATAAAAGAGAAATAATGTAAGGGAAAGTTGATTGGGTCTAAAGAGGGTATTTAGGTCATTCTATTTTATATTGGGAAATCCGTTACATTAAGTAAGTGATATTTTCTTAATACAAATTAAAATTTAAAAATTTTATTTTAATAAATTAAAATTAAAAGATAAAAATAAAATAAATATGTAAATTGAGAAACAAGCGATAAAATATAACCGTGATATATATAATGGGGTTTCTTACCTTATATTAAAAAAATAAAAAAAAATTAAAACAATATTATTATAGTATATAATAAACCACAAATCATTTGCCTAGCTAGTTGATTTGTCGATCATATGATTGAACTTAATTGCAAGAGATATTGTTATGGCTTGGTCAATTATGTGCATGGAATCTCAGTTGCAATTTATATGTTCAAGCATAGCCCTGCAAGTGTCAACATATAGCTAAAGCTCCAGCAAGCCAATTCCCACATTCTTCTGTATCTCTGCAGAAAATTAAATGAAACTTCATAATATCTACCAGTACGAATCTAGAAAATTTTCTAATTGGATTCACCACTGATTTCCACCATTTCTTGTCTCTCTCTCCACCTTCCTCCTATGCCTCTTTAGCATTCCTTTTTCATCCCATTCACTTTCCTTTACATTAGGTAAAACTATGACATAATGACACTCTTATTCTTCTTTCTTTTTTTTTTTTTTTCACTTTTCCTTTTTATTAATTAATAATTTATCTAATGGAAATAAAAAGAATAGAAAAAAATTAAGAATAGCTTTATTTTCCACAATTTTAAGATAACAGTATATATATATATATATATATATATATATATATATATATATATATATATATATATATATATATATATATATATTAGGGTAGAACATTTGATGTCTTCCTTTTTTTATTGTAACCGAAACTTTTAAAGGAAAAGGCGTTTAGAGTTTAAATTTCTCGCTTTCCATCACTAATAGCAAGAATTTGCATTTGCGGCAATCACCAATGAGCATTTAAGCTATTTGAGTAGCTACCCATAAATACTTTTACTATCCTTGCTTCTCCCCTTTTTCTTTTTGAGTTGTTTTTAATATTTATTTTTTATTTTTTTCAAAAATCTTTACATCTATATCTTTTGAAATAGATTTGTGTTTGTTTACTGTATATAAATTATGTGTCCTTTTTTAAGAGAATTTATTGTTTTCTCATTTGTGAGAATTTGATATTTCCTTTTTTATAATATTTGTTGTTTTCTCCATTGCAAAAATTTGTTTTTTTTTTCTTTTTATTATGGAGTTATTAGGTATTTTATTTTATTATTTAAATAGAAGTGCAATAATAAAATGTACAAATTTTCTCTTTTCGAGGATATAAAAATTTGATAATTTCCAAATTAGGCTTATATAAGAAAATCATGAAGTCAAACAATGATAGATTACGATCAGACAGAGCATGTTTTCCTTAATAAACCTATGCTTTATTATTTTTTCTTTCTTTCTTTTATAATTGTGAATTGAATCCTTAGTTTCTTAAGATTTTTTATTGAATCTTGTTCTTTCTTTGAAAATTTAGTTGTGTACATATCCATTTTACCTGTACGCTGCGTTAATAATGTAACGTTACAATTACTTTCTTAATGTTGTTTCTCGCATTAAAATTAGGGACACCTACCATGTAGTTATAAGTGATAAGGTGAGCAGAAGTTTTAGATGGGATGGAGATTGTAAGACGGTGGAAATAGATTTATATTGACTATTTGGTATTGAGTTTGAAAGTTATAAACTGCTTTTCTAATAAAAGTATCATTTTAGATGCTGTTGAAAAAAGTAGTTTAGATGTTGTTTTGTTATTTTTGTATTTTTATAATTAAAACTTATCAAATTTAATTTTAAGTTTTTTTTAATATTATCTAATTAGTATATTTAAAAAAATAATTTTTTCAATAGTAGTTTTAATAACAATGTCAAACAGGCTCGTAGTGATATAGGCTTTGTGGGGTTTAAACCAGAACTGATTTGGTAAAATCCTTATTTGACCAAAATTATATATCTTGAACTGAATTAAAATTAAACAGACTAATTTCAGTTTGATTAGATCCAGTTTTGGGTCAAAATTGATTACATTTTTCACTTTTTAGAAAAATAAAATATTTTTAAAAATATTTTAACCATTAAATTTGATTAAAACAAATGAACTAAACTGAAATTGAACCAAAATCGAGACCAACCAACACCAAGTCTAACAGTGACTATGTACACATAAATTATATCAAGCTATGCAAATGATTCCTTATTCTCAAATTTGATTTATTTATGTTAGATAACTGTTGTGTTTATAACTTTTTTTTAAAATTTTTTAGAATCGTTCATAAGCTAATCATTATTGAGGCAAAGCCATTGTTTTAGCAACATTTAACCACTATATGCAGTCAAGATCGAGCCATGGTTGAACGCGCTGGAAAAAAAAAATTATGTCTATTAAATTAACTATTACTTATCCTTTAAAATTTAATTAAAATTTGAAATAAGTTGACTGCTAAAAAATTCAAATTATATGCCTATGAAATTAACTATTAATTATCTTTTAAAATTTAATTAAAATTTGAAATAAGTTGATTGGTCAATTATTTTTATTGCTTTTTAAATTGTATTAATTAATATTTAAAATGTCATATGTCAATTTTTTAAGAAGTTAAATAATTTATTTTTATAAGCCATTTTTATTTAAATTTCAAGTTTAATTTTTATTTTGTCAAGTATATATATTCTTAACGGACTAGCTCTGCCGCCTATAGAATATATATATTTAATCTTTAATTTACAAATTTAATTTTTATTTCTGAAGATTTCCTTTTTTGTGCATTTTATTTATTTCTTTAATTATTTATATATTGTTCAAGATCTAGATTGTTGCTTCTTTCCTGTTAACTTATCCCCCTTTTGATCCCGGTGCGTCCTTGGTATCAGAACCTGGGGGGAAAATGTTTTATTTAAAATTCAGATTCACATTTAAACATTTTTTAGAGGTTGGTAAGATGATCTTAAGGTGATAAGACAGCTTCTTTAGAGGTGTAAACAGGCCTGGGTTGTAAGTCCCGCCTTTGTACCCTGTATTTAGGGCAGTGATTCCTTTGGCGATTACCTCACTTAACTCAAAAGATCAATCTAGAAAAATTCTTTAAGTATGAATCCAATTTTCTGTGGGACAGTTTCTTCTTCAAACTCTTCTACCTCGTCCTCTGAGTCGAGAAAGATAGTTAATAGTGAAGAAATAATAATAAAAAATTTTGAAAAATGTATAGATAATTGAGAAATTCCAAAAGTACAAAAGGATCAAATCTATCAGACTACAAAACTCAATTTTTTCAAAACTAATTTCACAATCAAAACTGAAGAAAGAGATCTTCATATTACAAAACCATTTGAGACGATTTCTCTTCTGTCTCAAAAATCCTTACAAAAACACTGTGAAAAATAATACAAATACATCCACATAGGTTTAGTCCAAGTTAGAATTAAATCGCTTACAAAAGAAGGATTGAACACCTCAATCCTAGCAGTTCTTAGAGATACTAGGTTCATAAACTTTCAGGACTCCTTGCTTAGTTCAGTCGAGTTTAGTTTGTGCAGTGGACCAATATCTTTTGATTGCTATCCAAATTTTACTGTTTCTTTAAACGACAGTAATATTACAAAATCCCTTGTTTTACAAATCAAAACTCACAATTATAAAATGCTTGAAGAATCTATTTCTCTTGCATTGATTTACAAAATCCATTATAAAGCTATGGTTTCTGCTTTTGCTACAAAACATAAGTTTCAAAGTAAAAGAGGAGAAACTTTGCTTTTACAAACTGATCTTACAAAATCCAACACTGTAATCCCTAGATCTATCCAATGGAAGGACATAACCCTACCAGAAGAATGGATCTTAGAAGGTGCAGTAGAACCAGAATCTTCAAAAATAGTTGAGCCAAACGTTCAACTGAGGCAAATAACCCAGTATGACGATGGAAGAGTCAGCCTTAGCTTTAACAGAAGCTTTAGGTATTCAGATGATTCCTCAACATCCAGTACTGTTGACATAGGAAGAGTGTCTTACATACCTTCTGTCATTAGTTTGCCTGTTACAAAATCAATTGAAATACAAAATATTCAGCCTAGGTATTCTACCTCAGACTTACCTAGCTCTTTTAGGTTTTCTACTTCAGAAATACCTAGATCCACTTTACAAAACGTAGATTACTCTACAAATGTTCCACATCCAGTTTATACAAATTTACAAAACGAGTCTGTTCAGATTGAAACCTAAACAGAGTCAGAACCTACTTCTCCTACCTTTTCAGCTATTACAGAAAATGTAAACCATGAACTTAATGTGCTTGAAAAAGAATTTAAAGTAGACAAACAATATTTGCATGATGATTTTTATTCTTCTAAAAATCATAAAAAGCAAATGTGGTTTTTCAAAAATTTCAATGATCAAAGGAAAAAAATTCAGAAGGAATATTATGACTTTATATACCAATACAAAGTTTCTATTCTTTTCTTTGATTGGCTTGAGATGTATGCTAAACAGCATAACATTTCATATCCGTTTTCCAAAACTCCAAAAATTTTCAAAAAATGAGATCCAGTTTCAAAACCTTCTCAGATTTCAAAACCTAAACAACATGAGTCAGAAGATAATCAATCAGAGTTCATTGCGCTCTAAAAGCTCTTCCAAAGAAAACAGAAGAAAAACTGTCTGTTAATCCTGTTACTGTTAGAAACAAAGTTCCTGAATGGTAAATTTCAGATGGTAGAAAAATACAATTGCCTTATTTGATACAGGTGCAGATTTAAATTGTATTAAAGAAGGCATTGTTCTAGAGAAATTCCAAGAAAAAACTATTGAAAAACTTTCAGCTGCAAACAATTCCAAAATCAAAATTAATTACAAAACAGAGGCTTCAATAGCCAATTCAAATCTTCTTCTAAAAACTTCATTTGTTTTAATAAAAGATATCAGTCATAGTGTCATTTTAGGGACGTCGTTCATCAATTTAATTACTCCCTATAGAGTCAATTATGATAGTATTTCTTTTAAAACAAAAAATCAAAACCTTGTTTTTCCTTTTGTTGAAAAACCCAAAACAAAGAATTTGAATATCATAAAGGCTTATTCCATTTTTGATAATCAAATAAATATTTTGGAACAGGAAACAAGACATCATTTACAAAAAGAAATTTCTTTAAATGAGCTTGTTTTCAAAAATCAATTTTTTGATTACTGTTTATTACAAACTAACCCTTGTGAGTTTTTACAGATGGCGGAATTATCCAACAATGGTGATTTAGTCCACTTTAGACCAATAGTGCTCTCCAAAACTCCTACTCAAAAATTCAGAATTAATGTAGCCAGAACTGCATATGTTCCCATGGAAAGGCACCAATGTTTATTAGACAATCTTTGGACTTTAATACAAAACAAAAGGTTGAGAGTAACACCTCTCAATGCAATTTGTATTAAGTTTGAGGAAGCTAATAAATGTGTCTGACCTCCTTAGTAGAATTAAATATCATGAGGATCATATCATGGTAGCTCAATCATTCATTGAGTTTTTACAAAACCAAATTTTATACAAATCCATTACATCCAGAATTAGTCCATCAGATCCATCCTCTTCTAACCAAAATCATCACCTTGAATTACAAAAACAGGAATTTGAAGGCCTAGGATCCCCAGTGGATTCTAGTGTAAGAATTCAAAAGCGAAGGACTGAAGGCCTAGGATCCCCACTGGATTCTAGTGTAAAATTACCATTGGCCCCACTGGTCAATGTGAAAAATTATCACCACAGTAAAGTCCTTTTTGCTTCACTTGGTGCCAATAGGTCCCTAGAACATTTCCAAACCCGTTTTCTTTCGAAGAAATTCAGGCAACAAATTCTCAATGGTCTTCCTTAAGAGATCCGCGAGCAGATTCTACAAAACATCATCCAGTCCAGAACTAAAGAACAGCTGGATGTTCTCCAAAAAATGTCTCAATTTTACAAAAAGCAATCAGCAAGGTCACAAGGGTTGGTCATGGGAATGGGAGTACCATTCAAAACTCCGTTTTCATTGCACTTAGGAACATCCTAACTGATATCCTCTGTGCTATCCAGACTGTGAACACAGCTTAGATTTCAGCATATCCCGCTTCAAAACCACTCAGATGTTTGGAACTCGATATCTAGACGCCAGAGAACTATTCAAATGGGGTATGTTAGCTGGAGTCCGAGTCACAAGATCTGATTGTGAAATGACAAGGTTTTTGGGAAATAGAGTCCTTCAAGAAGTCAGAAGACTATTATTCTGCCAAAAACCAGTCAACATACAAATCATTTTAACACCTCTAGATGTATTAGCAAATGGAGAGCTACAACAAGCGATCCATTACTTCTACCTGGATACAAAACTTCCTCCTCTCTATCATCTTTCAGATTGGCCATGCAATCATGAAGACCATTTTGTCCAACTCAATAAATAGCGAGCAAAGACAGTCATCGAAAACTGGCAAAAACACTGATATCCAAAGTATGCGCTAGTCCATACAGGTACATATTCTCAGATATATGTCCACTATGAACATTTGCCAAGTCCAAAACCCTTTCATATTGAAACGCAGTATGAAAATTACATGGTTCAATATGAAAGTCACTACGACTTATCTTCTGTCTCGTCAGATGACGAAACGAGTGACGACGAGGAGACATGGCACAACTTACAAAACATGATGGAAGGATAAAAGAGTGGTCCCAGCTCCACTCCACTTAAAAAAAAAAAGAAAAAGAAAAAGAAAAGAAAAGAAAAGAAAAAGAAAAAGTTAAAATTTAAGACCGGCAAAAGAAATTTATGGCGGTAAAATTATCTATTTTGCTTTTCATTCTCTTTATTTTCCATTCTGCTTTTATTTTTACTCTTGTAATTTTGCACTTTTACTTTTCTTTCTTACAAAAAATCTGACAGGATACTGTTCACCTATCACTGTTCGCATGTGAAGACAATAAGAAGAACTATTCAAGCACTGTTCGAGCACTGTTCACCCGATAGGAAGAACTGTTCAGACACTGTTCAAGTACTATTCACACGTGAAAAAGTAAGTGGCAGATACTATTCAAGATTCCAAAAAATTATAAAATGGCACCTATCTCAGGCAAAGGAAGCTACTTCAAACCATTCTTCAAGCTTCTTTAGCCCAAGCTTCTCCCTTTCAAGCTTCTCAAGCCGAGAGAAACCAAAGAAGGTCCTGAAGGAGTTTCACCCCGAGGGGAAGAAAGGAGCAATAAGGTCACTTCCCATCCTGCCCTACCTCTAACTCACCTACAAACCTACAAACCCTGTAACTTCCTTATAGTAGATCTTAGGAAGCTCATGTGCGGAGCAACCTTTGTAAGTCCTACCCGGAATTACATCTCCAAAACCTTTGTACAAATCTTACAAAATTTATAAGATTTTGAAGTAAGTTTTGTTCAATTTCTTTTACAAAATTTTAAATTTATTTTGCATGCATATGGTCGGTTCAACCGCCTGATCTGCATAAATATACGTATATATGTTCATAACGGACTGGCTCTGCCGCCTATTGAATATATACATGTATATTCATATTTAAATTTCAAGTTTAATTTTTATTTTGTTAAGTATATATATTCTTAACGGACTGGCTCTGCCGCCTATAGAATATGTATATTTAATATTTAGTTTACAAATTTAATTTTCATTTCTGAAGATTTCCTTTTCTTATGCATTTTGTTTATTTCTTTAATTGTTTATATATTGTTCAAGATTTAGATTTTATTTCTTCCCTGTTAGCTCATCCCCCTTATATATCAAATTTTTTATGTTATTCAAATAATAAAATTATAATTTTAATGCAGTTTTAAATTAAAATTCTGAAAATCTGGAAAGATCTTTGCTTTGTGTTTGTAAACGGTTAAATGTGGAAGCGGAAAAAAGAGCAGAAACATTGAGAGAAGAGAAAATTTTATCTCCTATTTTTTCTTTAAATCAGATAGAAAATGGGGAAAAGTGTACAAAATTATCAAATTATTTTAAATTTAAATATTATTTTTCATAAAGCAAAAGATATTATTGTAATTTGAAGAAGGACCTTGACTGAGGGATCAAGTAGATCTATATTTATTATGGATCAAAAGGTTTTTAGTAGTATAAAATATCCTTTTTACCCTTGATACTCTTGGAGGAAAAATTTTCCTCCATCTTCTACTCTTTCCTCCTTTAATAATTTCACTCCTACCATATTCTCTTTTTTTGAGCAATAGAAATAAATTATGTTTTCATTTTCAAGATAAAAATAAAATAAAACTTCTTCTCACACTTATTATCTCTATACACATTGAAGAAAACACATCTTTTCATATACTCTTCTTTCTTTCTACATGTTTTCTCCATCTTCCTCAAATGGAGTGGATCTACATTTATTATGGATCAAAAGGTTTTCAGTAATATAAAATATCCTTTTTACCCTTGATACTTTTGGAGGCAAAATTTCCCTTCATCTTCCACTCTTTCCTCCTTTAACAGTTTCCTTCCAACCATATTCTCTTTTTTTGAGCAATAGAAATAAATTATGTTTTCATTTTCAAGATAAAAATAAAATAAAACTTCTTCTCACACTTATTATCTCTAAACACATTGAAGAAAACACATATTTTCATATACTCTTCTTTCTTTCTACATGTTTTCTCCATCTTCCTCAAATGGAACAAATGGAAGAATCAAGCATCCGTAATAACAATAGCAGATTTGTTGATCACTCCAACCATAGCAATAATAGTAGACATGAAGATCAAATGGGCCAAAGCAATAGCAGTATAGTTAGACGTGTTCTTGTTGATATTTTTAGAAAGAGCCAAAGCCAAAGCCAAAGTGTAAATGAAGGTGCAAATGGAGATGAGTTAAACTATGGTGAATATGAGGATGGAGATCAAACCGAGTTAATGGAAGAAGAATCCGAAAAAAAATGAAGTAGAAGAGGAATCTTAGGTAGGTGAAGCTAGTGATGGCAATGGTAATAAGATTTTTGTGATTCATGATGAGAATCAATAAATTGAGCTAGTAAGCCGTGATCAACCTCCAAGTGTTGGCATGTATTATGCTAGTATTGACATTTTATTCAATGTGTACCTTTCTTATGCTAGGGAGAAAGGTTTTAGTGTGGCTAAGAAGTCTGCTTCAAAAGGCAATGGCCATGTGCATAAATACCAAACAATTAGTTGTGATAGAGGAACAAAAGCTTATGTAGAATCAATATCAAAGAGAATAAATTGCCCTGCACTCCTAAGCGCAATTTTAAGAAGTAATGGTTTTTGGCAAGTGAAAAAATTGCAGACCTAGCATAATTATGAGTTGGACCCTAATATGTCCAGGTTCATGAGAGCGCACAGGAGTATACCTTCAGCTATAAAAAGAAGGCTTGAAGCACATGACATTGCTGGAATAAGGCCAAGCAGAAGTGTTAGACTCCTAGAAGTGCAAGCTGGTGGTCCTGAGAAGTTAAGTTGTCTCCCAAGGGATTGTCACAATTTTATTAACATATTAAGAAGGTGGAAGCTGGCAATGGAGATGCTGATTACATAAATAGGATGTTTTTAAGAATGCAACAATAAAATATAAATTTTTTTCACTTGATTGATACAGATGAGGATCAGAGGCTTACTAATGTGTTTTGGGTGCACCCTCGGAGTATTGCTGCTTATGAAGAGTTTTGTGATATTGTAAGTGTTGATACAACATACCTCGTCAATCGTTACAGAATTGCATTTGCAAGCATTGTTGGAGTTAATCATCACGGCCAATCAATTCTATTGGGTAGTGCACTTATTTCTCATGAGGATGCTAAGACTTTTAAATGGGTTTTCAGTACATGGCTTGCAGCAATGGGTGGTCGTGCTCCAAATGCAATTATGACAGATCAATGTGAGAGCATGAAAAGAGCAATAAAAGAAGTTATGCCTAATACAACCCACAGGTTTTATATATGGCACATTCTTTGTAAGGTTCCTGAGAAGTTGAGGGGTGTTCAAGAGTATGACAAGGCAAGGAAGGAGTTTATTACACTCATATATGATAGCCTAAGTCCTACAATATTCGAGAAAAATTGGCATGAATTTATTATGAAGTAAAATTTGGAAGGTAATGAATGGTTATTGAAGCTTTACAGTGAAAAACAATTTTGGGTTCCAGTTTATGTCAACCATATCTTCTGGGATGGAATGCTATCAACTCAAAGAAGTGAGGGTATGCATGATTATTTTGATGGGTATGTTAACTCCATGAGCTCTTTGAAGCAATTTATTGAGCAATACAATATTACATTAAGAGATAAGGTTGAAAAAGAGTTCTTTGCATATTTCAAATCCAAAAACACAGTTTTGAATTGCATTTCAGATTTTCAATAGGAGCGATAATTTCAAGAGGCCTACACTATTGGCATGTATAAACAGGTTCAGAATGAGATCAAACGAATTTGGTATTGCAATGTGCATCAACCTGCTACAGTTGAATATGTTGATGAAAGTGATGAAGAATTTGTTGAGCCAGGGTTTGAACAGCATAAAATTATGGAAAGAAGTTTGATGAATAGCTGGTATGTGAAGGAACATGTTTATACTGTTCTTTACAATAAAGAAGGCTCTGTGTTCAAATGTAATTACAGAAAATTTGATAAGTACATAATTTATTAATTTTACTCCCATCACATTTAGTGTTTTTAGTGTGTTTTTATGTTTAATTCAGTGGGTTAGGCATTTCATATCAATTAGGCATGTTTTTAGATAGTCGTTGGAATAATTATGTTAAATGGAGAAATTTTCAGCATTTGCATTAATGTGACCTTTACTGTGTTTTTCAGGAATTTTGAAGTTGTAAGTCTCCAAATCCAATGCTATTTAATTCATTGAAAAGCTAAGATAGAGCACTACAAATGACAAAGAGGGACCAAAGCCCAGATCAGTCTCTAAGGTTGTCAAAATTAGTTGTGAATCTAATACAAAAGCCCATACTTGATGTGTCACGACCAGTTTTAGTATTTATTTTGTATCTGGAGTTCCAGTTGTCCAAATGAAGCAAGCCCAAGCCCAATTGAACCTTAAGAGCCACCTCTACAACTTCTATGAAGGGCTGGAAGCGAAACAAGGTCGTTTTGATTGTCAAAAATGGCAATGAAGTTGTCATTATGGGCTGGACACTTTATCAGAATCAGTCTTAGTCTCAGTTTTTTAGCCATAACTTGGGCGGTAGTCCTCAGATTTGGGCAAATGAGTACCCGTTGGAAAGCTAAGAAATAGGGCTACAACTTTTCTGAAGAAGGCAAAGACAGATTCAGAAGGGAAGTGGATAAAAAAAAGCAGTGATTGTAGAGCTGCAAATATGTCTTTTTTAAATTTCAAAACTTTTTCAAGTTTGGTTCTTATCTTTGGGATTAGGTTTTCAATTATAAAGACATCTTTGGGCAGCAGCCAAAAGAACCATTCAGCAGCCTCTTGAACACCAGAGAAGACCTTCATTCTCCATTCTCTTTTTAGATTTCTTCTTTATTTTTCTTCAATTTTCTATAAGCCATGAACATAAGTAGCTAAGTTCTTAATTCAGTTCAAGAGATTCTAGTTCTTATGCGTGATTTGTGAGACCAGGATCTTAATTTAATTTATGTCTTTTTGAAAATCTATTGTTTTCTGATTTCATTGACTTTGATCTATTGAATGATTTGCTAAAAAGGCCTATTAGTTAATTGTTTGATGTGATCAATTGCTAGTTCATCTTCATAATCTGTAATTGTTGTGTAAGATTGAACATGAGTAGCAATTAGGTTTTATTGATTATGATCCAAGTTTAGAATAATAACCTAAGGAAACAATAGGGTGAATTAAATGATTTATGCTTTATAAATTATTGTTCATCTTAACTACTTCCTTTTCTTAAAGCAGTTATTAATTTGATGAGGATTGCTTAATACCAATTCAGTTAATAATTAGAGTCAATAAGAGTGCTGGGCTCGAATTGATGAGTATAGGGAAGTTAGGGATTTTACCTTGCTGTTTGGTAAATCTACGTTAAGTATTCAATAAGAGATAATTGTATTTCTTTTGTCTATGATCGAATCAATGCATTGGAATGTGAATTACCTTGGACTGAAGTTTGTTTAAATTGAGATTTTGATATCTAAATTTAGTTCTTTAATTTCTAAATGTGAGTTTCATATTTATAACCCCCCCCCCCCCCCCACCTTTGTTTCTTTTTCCATTACACAAATGCATGAAATTTAGTAATTCAGTCTCTATGGTTTGACTTAGATTTATCACTTATTGCAGAAAATATTTCATTACTGGTAATTTCAGTTAATTTAATTTCTGGTGGATTCGACAGCCATCAAGAATTTTGGCGCTATTGCCGGGGACTGAAAGTTTATTGGATTTTGTGTTTTTAGTGTTAGGATATTTTGTTATTAACTCTGTTTGTGAAGCGTTGCTATTTTCAGGTTTTTTTTTAAAAAATTACGGTGTTACTATTCATCGATAGATTTTTTATTGAATTAGGAGGGCGGCCCATACTTTTTCTGATGGAAATGACATTCTGAAAATAACCAATCAATCTATAAGATTCATTGGCCTCACCCTCTTGAGGCCAAATTCGATCGTTTTCTAGGGTTTTTAGACATTTTTCTGTTTTTACTTTGATTTTTTTTGTCTATGACAAGAACTTCTCAATCTAGTGAGTTGATCTTTGATCCAGAAGTAGAAAAAACAGCTAAACACTTGAGAAAATTAGCTAAGTAAGCTAGGCAGATTCCAAGTACATCTGAAGGAGTCCAATCTCTAAGGGAATTGATTTCGGATTCAGATTCGAAATAGAATTCTGAGAACGAAATCATGGCTGCTAGAACTTTGAAAGAGTTGGCTGCTCCTGATCTAAACCAACAGCCTTTGTGTATTCAATACCCTGCTTTAAATGTTGCTTTTGAGTTAAAATCTAGAGTAATCCATTTATTGCCTAAGTTTCATGGTCTTACATGTCACACCTTACCCCTCTGTAAGGCATAACATTATCCCGTAGAATACCTAATGAACTATCGAACTTCACCTACCGATAACTCATTAAGTACCCTACAAGGGATTTTAAAATAATTTTCTTACTTTTGATAAGTGGTGAGCATTTTCTAATTGGTATCAAAATATTTAATTAAAGTTGAAAGCTAGTTGAAATTTTTGGCCCATTTTATTTTTCCGCAAATTTTATAAAAATTTCGGCAGAGTGCCGCCTGTATTTTGAGAAAACAGTTCTTCAAATACCTGAAAAAAACAATTCCAATAATTTTTCTCAACAACTTCTTCAAATTCACAATCAATCTCAACCAATTTCTCAAGTTTCAAAATTCAACAATCCTCATTTCTCAATTTCCAAAAATTCAGTAATCATCAAGATACTGTTAATCAATTTCATTCATTCATATTTCATTAAAGATAAACAATTTATATATACATCATACTAAAAATTTACATTCGGAAAATCCAAACTAAAATTTATTACAACTTTATACAAACTTTATACAAACTTTGTACAAAGCTACTCAAGACCAATTTTACATATCCATATATTTACGTGCATTACATACATCAAAATAAATTTCTACAGTCAGGGTATAAAATATACCCGATAACTTCAAAGCAGGTAGTTTCTTTGTCCTCAGCAGCTCACTCTGCTGCTCTTCTAGTCTCTATATCTGCGACAGCAATAATAGCCATCGCTGAGTACTAGGACTCAGTGGTGCACAACATACTAAAATAATCTTTATGCAGAATTTAAATCACATTTATTCAAAAATTGGACTAAACATGAGAATTATATACAAAATATGAATTATGAGATTTTAATCCAAACAATTTCATTTCAAAGTATCAAAACCAATTTCATAAAACCCACAGTTATATCATGCCATTCGAAACAAATATAATCTCACTAGCCAGAGGCTAAGGAGAAGTCACATCACAAGGCTAGCTAGCTCAAATATATGGATATCCATTCAATTTCTTCTTCTACTGGCACACACCTCAACACTTCAGCCAGAGAAGGAATCAAAATTCGAAACTGATTACCCCCACTAGTCATGCTAGTGAGGTATTCAAATATATGGTCATGACACTGTGGTTTCAAAACTTATCTTAACAATTTACTAAACATTGCCATTTCAAATATACACGATAACTTTCAACAATTTAAATCAAAACATCATAAATAATGTCATAATTCACTATTTCAAATTATTCAAAACAATATGCAGAAAATAATTTACAGAAATTATACGTTATGCACAAACCTTAAACGAGTCGCCTCTTGGCCTTGACTCGATTCCTCGGGTTCTTTCCCGGTGTTCTTTTCCATTGAAACACACAGTTTTACAGTGTTTCAGTATCATAACTTAGCACAAATCCAAAAATAAATTTAAATTCACTTTTACCTAGCTCTAATGTGCTAAACTTGACGTTCTTTAAATTTTGTGTTTCGGAGTTACTATTCACTACACTATTCAAGTCAATTTGTTGACTTTCTAAGGCTTAATAGGTATGGAAATTCCAACTTCACCCATATACCACATTTTGGTTACTAAATTTGTTGGTTTTGGTTGTTTACTCAAATTCTAAGTCTTTTAGGCAAATTTGTAAATTTTCAGTTTTGGTGTCTTAAGTTGCACTATTCCATTAGTCATTTTACTGTTGGAATGTGGCAAAACTTTCTTCATAGAAAATGTTTTCTATTGTCTTAAGTTTATTCTCCTTTTTGAATCACTCCAATTGGAGTTTTGTAGCTCAAGTTATAGCCATTTGAACCATAGCTACCGGATTAGACTTAACCCAGATTTTCTGGGCAAATTTTGGTTCTGGCAGTTTTAGGTCACTAAATTGGGGTGGCCAAATGACTTGGTTAATGGCATAATTTGAGTTTGTGTTCTTCATGAAAGTTTTATGTCTATATCTCAATGTCCACTGGTAAAATTTCAGGTCATTTAGACTTGTCTAGCTCAAGTTATGGCTAAATGAACAAACACTGTTCATTTAGTAAGTTTGTACAGGGCAGACTGAGATTTTCAGGGTTTGGTCAATCTGTTCATTAGGTTTTGGTCACTTTTTGGGCATGCTTCCTCAATGAAAAATGTTTCATTTTGTGTCTATTTTCATTCCCAATTGGCCTCACACCAATTGGACTTGTAAATTTTCAGTTTTGGTCCCTTAAAGGGACCTTACAGCATGACCACATTGAATCCGAATTTGCTTTTGGTTCAAACACTTCTAACACATTCCATTTGGTCACAATTGACCATTTCTCACTTTAAACTAGGTCAAAGTCATTATTTACCAATTTCTCACATTTTTAGTCTCTAAACCCTAAGTGTCCAAACCCTAGTTCACAAATTCTTGCATTTAGCTAATTCAAAGCTTTTAACCATATTCATTCAACTTCTTAATGTTTATATTCCCTTCTAATTCAATCAAACCATGCAAATCACACCCCCCACCATGCTGGCTGAAATTTTAGTTTGGTCCTCACAATTGTTTTTGTTTCATTTCTTTAACTTCTAAGTTATTACAATTATATAAATCAAAAAGATAAGGAGGAATGTAAGAATTAGCCACTAACCTCTTTAGATGTCCTTTTCCTCTTCTTATTTCTCCTCCTTTCTTCTTCTTTTTGTAGGCAATAGCTAAATCAAAGGTCTAGGTTAAGATTTACTTAAGAACTTTAGGGAAATTTATGGTTAATTTAGGGTGTATGAAGCTTGAATTTAATGCTCTAATGGAGTTTTGAGAGAGAGAGCTTTGGGAGAGAGAGAGGCCAGCTGGTTGGGAGGGAAGACAAAATGATTTTTTTTTTCTTTTCTTTTCTTTTATGTATTTTATCTTATGGAAGACCAAAAAAAAATCAATTTAACTAAATTTATTAATTATAGGATTTATGGCATCATGCATGATGTCATGCATGATGTCACCTCTCTTCACTTTTTCATTTCCTCTTTTTTTTTTTCTATTAGTTCTTTAATTTAATTCTCGATTCTGAAATTTTCTTTTCTCAGATTTTATTTGACAGTTAGGTCAGGAGTCAGCTCTCGGGGTCAATTGACCAAATTGCCCCTCGCCGGTTCAACCCGGTTTGCAAATAATTCAATATTTCTTCCGGCTTTCTGACCTAATTATTTAACTAGCTTAACAGTTCTTTTTCGTGATTTTCTCTTTTTCACTGTGTTCGTAATAGTCCTAAGGACCGCAACGTCACATTTTACGGTTCGAAATTTGAGTTTAAATCGACTTCGCAGTCGTTCCCGAGAAGGTCACCCATCACTGTGAATCTCGGCTCGTTTAACTTCTTATATTCTATTTTTCTTATTTGTGCTTAACTAATTGACAATTACTAATTATTTGTGTTTATAGCTTATCCAGTTGTCTTAAGTGTGGTTCTAATCCCCTTAATTATCCGGACCGACACCGGTCACCGGAACAGTGAAATATACTAGGCTATGCAAATAGGGGTGTTACATTACAGGTGAGGATCCACATAAGCATTTAAAGGAATTTCATGTTGTGTGTTCTAGCATGAAACCTCAAGAAGTTTAAAAGGATCAAATCAAGCTTTGAGCTTTTCCTTTCTCACTGGAAGGCACAACTAAGGATTGGTTATATTACCTTCATTTCGGATCTGTCAACTCATGGAATGAGATGAAAAGGATATTTCTAGAGAAGTATTTTCCTGCTTTCCGTGATGCCAACATAAGAAAAGAAATTTGTGGAATCCGGCAGTATAATGGAGAGAGCTTGTATGAGTATTGGGAGAGATTTAAGAAGCTGTATGCAAGTTGTCCCCATCATCAAATAAGTGAGCAGCCTTTGATTCAATATTTCTATGAGGGACTTCTACCAATGGATCGCAGTATGATAGAAGCTGCTAATGGAGGAGCTTTGGTTAAAAAGACACCAGAAGAGGCAAAGAGGCTGATTGCTAACATGGCAGCAAACTCTCAGCAGTTTGGAATGAGAATGGATCAAACACCTAGGAAGGTTAATGAGGTAAGTAACCTTGAGAAACAGATTTCTGATTTAACTTCTTTGGTGAGGCAATTGGCTGTAGGGAACATGCAAACTGTTAAGGTATGTGGAATTTATTCGGGTTCGGGTCATGCTACTGATATGTGTCCTGCATTACAAGAGGATGAATCAATGCAACATGCTAATGCAGTAGGAAATTATGGACAGCATGCAGTAGGATATTATGGACAGCCACAACACAGGTATGATCCCTTTTCCAATACTTATAATCCAGGATAGCGAGATCATCCTAATCTGAGTTATGGGAATCAACCTGTGCAAAACCAATACCAGCAGCAAAGACAAGTGAATTAACCACCTCCGCCTTTCTCAAATCAAGGTATGTCACTTGATGAAATTGTTAAAGCTTTGGCTAGCAATACACAACAGTTTCAATAGGAGACCAGAAATTGCATTCAAAATGTAGAGAGGCAGATTGGTCCGTTAGCTTCATCTGTGAGCAAACTTGAAGCTCAAGGTTCTGGAAAGCTTCCATCACAAATAGTCATGAATCCCAAAGAAAATCCAAGTGCTATAGTGTTGCAGAGTGGAAAAGAAGTTATTAATCAGCCTCCATATGAGTCGATGAAAAAGAAGAAGTAAGGAGCAAAAGAGTCTGAAGTTCCTAAAGTTGAGGTAAATACTGAACCTAAACTGAATAAGGTTAATAGTTCTGTTCTTCCTCCATTCCCCTGCAGGTTGGCCAAGACGAAGAAAGAAGAACAAGAGAAAGAAATTTTGGAAACTTTTAGGAAGGTAGAGGTTAATATAACTTTACTTGATGCGATCAAACAAATCCCCAGATATGCTAAATTCCTTAAGGAGTTATGCACTACAAAGCGTAAGTTAAGGAATAATGAGAAGATTAGTGTGGGGAAAAATGTGTCGGCATTAATTCAGTGAAAATTACCCCCTCAGTGTAAGGATCCAGGTTCGTTTTCTATTCCCTATAAAATAGGTGATTCTAGATTTAAACATGCAATGGCAGATTTAGGAGCATCTATTAATGTCATGTCAAATTCAGTTTTTCAAACTTTGAATTTGGGTCCTTTGAAAGAAACCAGTGTCATTATTTAGTTAGCTGATCGTTCTAATGCTTACCCATTAGGAGTAATTGATGATGTTTTGGTGCAGGTTGGAGAGTTGATTTTTCCTGCAGATTTTTACATTCTGGATATGGAGGATAGTGCTCTCACATTAAAGTTAAATTTGATTTTGTTTGGAAGACCTTTCCTAAAAACTGCCAAGACAAAAATTGATGTGGATGATGGTACCTTAACTATAGAGTTTGATGGAGAGACTGTCAAATTTAATATCTTTGATGCCATAAAGTATCCTGTCGATAATCATTCTGTCTTTTCTATTGATGTTGTTGATACATTTGTATAGGATGTTTTTGAGTTAAGCATGGAGGATGAGTTAAAAAGAAAATCACAATTGCATGAATTAGAGGAAATTTGCCTTAAGGTTTATGAGAATTCTAGGATCTATAAAGAAAAAACAAAGGCATTCCATGACAAACTAAGGAAGCAGTTTGTGATTGGGCAAAAAGTTTTATTGTATAATTCCATATTGAAGCTGATGCATGGTAAGTTACGTTCTCATTGGATAGGACCCTTTGTTGTTACTAATGTGTTTCCTTATGGTGTAGTTGAAATTCAAAGTTTAGGAACTAACAAAGTGTTCAAGGTCAATGGTCATGAACTCAAGCCATTTTATGGGTTTCAGGAGCATTCAGTGGATTAAGGAGCTTTACCATGTTGAGCTATCGACGATAAACAAAAGCGCTTCTTGGGAGGCAACCCATGGGTGGCTTGTTAGTCACAATAAGATTTGTTTTCTTTCCCTTATCTTATTTCATTTTCTAGGATTTTTTTTTCTTTTCTTTTGCATTTGGGCTTTACATTGGGGACAATGTAAGTTTTAAGTGTGGGTGAGGAGAAATTTGTTACTGTAAAATTTAAAAAAAAAAATCATTCTCATAAGCTTGATTCGTGATTCTATATTAACTCTCGGAGAGAAGTGCTTTGTCCTTGAAATGACTTTTCTATTTTAGGTTGAATTTTTGAGATTTTAGGCAAGGTAATAGTAACTTTAATGATGGATTTTCCCACTTCTCCATACCATAGAGCAATTTTTTTCTGCATAAATCATTTAGGCTTGATTTAATGGTGAAATGATTAGTTTTGTGTGCTTTAAACTAGTGTCATGCATATTTCAAAACATTGTTTAATCTATCAGGGCACTTTATAATATGTAGATGCATAAATTGGGGAAAATAAAAGGTTGAACTTAAAAATTGCTCTGCTATTTTAGTTAAGCAAACTAACCAGGGGTCTTCATGAACCCCATGTCAATTCTCAGGCTAAAAGCTAGCTAGGATATTAGCAAGGTACTTTTCTGAAGGTAACGGTTAAAAAAAAAAAAAAAGTAACTGTGACAAGAGAGAAGTACCAATTTTAAATATAAAAAAAAAAAGAAAGGGCATTTCTATCTCCCTTAAGATTTGCAAAGAGCTATAATTGTTGTGCTTGATAAATTAGCCTTGTGTTTTGGTGTGTATTGATTTAAAATTTTATGAAACGTTAATTGTGTGGGCTTAATTGATTTCAGGCCTTTTGTTTTGTGTTGGAAAATTGTTGATATATTGGTATGGTGTTAATGGAATTTGTTATGATGGTTATTACCTTACTTGCCTCTTCTTTCAAACTTTTAATCTTTTGTTAGAGAATGTTGTGATAGGGTGAAGTTAAGGAACTTCTAAGTAGAGTTGATTGAGAGTTTAAGTCATGCTTGAGGACAAGCATGGAATAAGTGTGGGAGAATTTGATAAGTTCATAATTTATTAATTTTACTCCCATCGCATTTAGTGTTTTTAGTGTGTTTTATGTTTAACTCAGTGGGTTAGGCATTTCATATCAATTAGGTATATTTTTAGATAGTTTTTGGAATAATTGTGTTAAATGGAGAAATTTTCAGCATTTGCATTAATGTGACCTTTGCTGTGTTTTTCAGGTGTTTCTGAAGTTGTAGGTCTCCGAATCCAATGCTATTTAATTCGTTGAAAAGCTAAGATAGAGCACTATAAATGACAAAGACAGACCAAAGCCCAAATCAGTCTCTAAGGTTGTCAAAATTAGTTGTGAATCTGATACAAAAGCCCAAACTTGATGTGTCATGACCAGTTTCAGTATTTATTTTGTATCTGGAGTTCCAGCAATCCAAATGAAGCAAACCTAAGCCCAATTGAACCTTAAGAGCCACCTCTACAACTTTTATGAAGGGCTGGAAGCGAAACAAGGTCGTTTTGATTGTTAAAAATGGCAATGAAGTCGTCATTATGGGCTAGACACTCTATTAGAACCAGTCTCGATTTTGAGGCCATAACTTGGGATATAGACCTCGGATTTAGGCAAATAAGTACCCATTGGAAAGCTAAGAAATAGGGCTACAACTTTTCTGAAGAAGGCAGAGATAGATTCGGAAGGGAAGTGGCTGAAAAATGACAGTGATTTCAGAGCTACGAATCTGTCTCTTTTGAATTTCAAAACTTTTCCAAGTTTGGTTCTTATCTTTGGGATTAGGTTTTTAATTATAAAGACATCTTTGGGCAGCATCCAAGAGAACCATTCAGCAGCCTCTCGAACACCAGAGAAGACCTTTGGGATTAGGTTTTGAATAATAACCTAAGGAAACAATAGGGTGAATTAAATGATTTATGCTTTATAAATTGTTGTTCAGCTTAACTACTTCATTTTCTTAAAGTAGTTATTAATTTGATGAGGATTTCTTAATACCAATTCAATTAATAATTAGAGTCAATAAGAGTGCTGGACTCGAATTGATGAGTATAGGAAAGTTAGGGATTTTACTTCACTATTTGGTAAATATATGTTAAGTATTCAATAAGAGATAATTGTATTTCTTTTGTCTATGATCGAATCAATGCATTGAAATGTGAATTATCTTGGACTGAAGTTTGTTTAAATTGAGATTTTGATATCTAAATTTAGTTTTTTAATTTCTGAATGTGAGTTTCATATTTACAACCCCCTCCCCCCCCCCCCCCACCTTTGTTTCTTTTTTCATTATACAAGTGCATGAAATTTGGTAATTCAGTCTCTAGGGTTTAACCTGGATTTACCACTTATTGCAGAAAATATTTCATTGCTGGTAATTTCAGTTAATTTAATTTCTAGTGGATTCGACAACCATCAAAATTTGAATTAAATGGCATATTGTGCGCTCATATATTAAAGGTAATTACCCTTAAAGATAAAAGGCAAATTCATGAAAGACACGTGTTAAGGAGATGGAGGAAAGATGTTTACCGTAGGCACAACAAGATGTTTTATGATGCAGGGTACCCTCATATGACAGAGGAATACAAAAAATTCAAGGAAATTGACAAGAGTTTTAATGAAGCTACAAATATGGCTATGGAAATGTTAGTAGTATGCCCTAAAGCATATCATTTAGTATGTATCTTATATATATTTTATTAATAAAAGGCATTTCCACTTTTTCGTTTACATAATATATTTATGTGTAATAGAAAAGGTCCATTGATATTTTGTTAGAAATTCTATTCTTAAGTTGTTAAGAATATGAGTGATAGTATTTCTAGTACAAAGTATCATAAATAGGTTCATAATCGAGAATACTTCATAATAAGGACATGACTTATCCAGAAAGATTGTATTCATGTTTGTTACCAAGTTATTTATATGAGATATAAATAACATGGAATGGTGAGTCTCATGCCATATGACAAACATGATAGGCACTTATAAATGATAAGTAGGCCGAACCAGTGACACTTATGACAAGCACATGGAGTTTACTCTTGTCAATGTATTGTCATAAATCATATCAGTGCATATAATCTTTAGACCTGAGATAGCACAATTATCTTGTATATAGGTAGTTTGAGTTTGATACTGCTTTCATACTTGTACCAGTATGGGTATATGGGCATGTGTTGGCTCCTACTAGTTATATATGGAGGTAGGTGTTGATCAAGATGGAATCTGTTCCTCTAAGTAAATAGAGATAAAATCCTATGTTCATTTAATTGTTCTTGATGTTTCAAGTTCCTGGCCAGGACAGATAGATTTAATCAGAAAAGAGTTTCTGATGAAAAAATCTTTTTAATCAAGAACTGGAATTAAAAGAGAACATAATATTCATAACAAATGGAGTTTGACATAAACCATGACTCCAGCTTGAGTTGGGATTTTGAACAGAGAGATTCCAGTGCATGGTAACATATGATTATAGGTTCATTTAAGGTAAACCTTATTACTAATTGGGTGGCCATGGCATGCTATGCTAGGTGTTAACCATGGTCTATGAGGTGCATAAAATGATTTAGAGAAATCATTTATGGTAAGAAAGAGTTCTGATGATATTAAGAGTTGATATGATGTCTCATTACCAATTAGTGATGAGCCTAGTAAGTCACACACATACACAAGTTATCACCTAATTAAATATGATTTAATTAATTAATTAAAGAGTTTAATTGATTAATTAAATAGGTTTGGTTTGCAATTAGATTGCAAAGTCCCTAGCATGACTTGAAACCAAATCTAGATTATTGAATGTATAGTATAAGTTAAATTTATATTTAAAGTGTTTAAATATGAATTTAATTAATGAGAAATTAATTAATAGAGATTAATTAATTAATTTATATTTGATATAAATTAATTAGAAGAAGAGAAATAATTATTTTGGGTTGAGAACTCAAAATTAAGACACAGGGGCATTTTGGTCATTTCGCAGTGTGACACGTGGCACCATGAGATGGTGACATATGGCATTACACATAAGCTTGCCAAATGTCTTTTAATCATGTAAGATGATTAAAATTAAGATTAAATATAGGTTTGACACTTGGCACAATGTGATTGGGTCACTTAAACCTAGAGCTAATCAAAGGGTGACATGTGGCAAGGGTTTAATGTGTTAACCTAGCTATATAAGTGTTGTTATGAGAAAATAAAATACAACTAGCAGCCACACTCCTTTGTCACGCCATTTTGAAGCTCTCCCTCTCTTCCTCTTCATCTCTCATCAATTCAAAGAGATTAGTCATTAATCTCTTGAATTAAAAATACTAGAAATTATTTCTAGTGTCCTGTTTACATCTCTAATCTCTTAAAAGGCAGAACTTGAATTTCTAATTAATAGAAAAAGCTTTAGAAGCTGTTCAAGGGCTGCCATAGGTGTTGTTGGTGTGGACAAGCTAGAGAGACAACATTTGGTGTCCTGAAGACAAATCTCAAAGGCGCAGACACGCTGCAGTGCATCAAGAGGTTAGTGTAATCGTTCTTGATTTAATCTAGGGTTCTAAAATTAATCTGATTAATTTTAAAATCTTAAATGGCAAATACAGATCCAAAAACATATTAAAAGAGTTTTAATATGTTGTTTATCATTGAAATCAAATAGATAAAAATAAATCTTGCATGGTGCATGTGACCCTAGGTGAAAAGTTTTGAATTCAATGGTATAAACTTGTGTTTTTCACGCTTTCGTTCCTTCAGGAAAGTGTTTCAAGACTTGAACGTATGAAGGCATGTCTAGAGGATTTGAAGTTAGAATTTCAAAACTGGGATAGTCGATCCAATAATGTTAATAACAATGCAAATGGTGATGCTCCGGATGAAGGTGATGAAGATTTACAAACTCAAACAATGATTGTCCGAAATCCAATTGTTGCATCTAGTTGAGGACGTCCATGAGGTAGCCGTTTTAGGTCTACATTTGAAAGAAGGCCTAATAGGGGTGTTCGTGGTTGTGGTCATGGTCGAGGTAGAGGGCGTGGTAGAGGTCATGGACAAGCTTCAAATAATACTTTAACTCAAGAATCTCAATACATGTGTCATCCACTCTTATGTTTATTTCACTCTGAGATTTTTTTAACAGTTTAAAGACATATCAATAACAGTTTTTTTTCCTTCATTTCACCTTTGCAGGCATCAAATGTTGATGTAAGAAATCTTACATTGAATGTCAATGATAGTTTTTTTGTTTCTTCTAGCCAAGCTACTGAAAATTGGATTAGTCTTTAAGTTATTTTAATGCTGCAATTCAAAAAAAAATGGAAGATGAGCATCAGAACAATTATTCAGTTGTTTATATAAAGTTTATGATGATTATAAAGGGGAATATGGTGTTTTGTTAATTTTGATAATTTTAGTTATATATTTCTAAAATTATGGTTTCATGTTTATGAAGTACATTTTGTAATCTCTTAAAGTTATATATATAACTAAAATTATGATACACATTATATATATTACGATACACGTTAGTGAAATCTAATGTAAATTTGACACACCATACTCTAACTTTAAGCACTGTAATTGTGTAGGCAATTTCTGAAATTAGCTTACCAATTCTCATCCTATTTTTACTTAGGTTGAACAGCTATACATGCTGTTCATGACTAATTTAAGCATTTGTCACCTCTTGATGCTTTATTACATGAGGCAAATTCATATCACTCAACAAGTTTGAGCATATTTAATTCTACTTTGCTAGTTTCATTTTTTAGCTAGCTAGTTTCATAATAAGGAATAGCTACTTTTAGAATTCTCTTATCTTGTTAGACATGTTCGTTATTTTTATTCGATCCTACTTCTTATTTCAATTTTCTTGTAGCTTTCCCTACCCTGTATACAAACTTTATAAATGCATAAATGAAATTTGGATTCTAAGTTTTACAAATCCAATCATGATATAAATAGCATAAATATATTAGTCAATTAACAATATGAAATTGAAAAAAAATTAAAAAAAACCTCAAACTGTCAATGTTTAAACAAGCAACAATAATTTGGGCTATAATCATATTTCAAAAGCATAGAATATGTCTAAATTTCTTGACCATGACGCTTTACAGACACAAAAAACATAGTAGGCTTTGTTGCAGATCTACTAAAGGTGCACACATCACCTTTCTTCAGCTCATACCATTGAACAAATGACATCCATATACTCTCAAACCTAGTCATCTACTGATTACGTCCTATTGCTCTTATTGAAACTTGCCTACAGACATACCCTACTCAAAATGGAATTAATCTTTCAGCACGCTTAAGGGTGATTGTGTAATTTCTTGTGCTAAGATGACTCAGTGCTTCCTAAACTGGAATGTACTGTAAAATCCACAAGAAATAAATAGATTGAGAAAAAATTATAATAAATAATTTAAATCATACAAGAATTTCATTTAATATAGAGTTTGTAAATAATTACCACTTTATATTTCCAGTCATAATTCTTGCAAACAAATGTGAATGTCTAAGTACACAGAGGTAAGTCGATTCCTATTCAGTTTGCATTAAAACAATAATTAAAATTAATTCATGAAAATACAGAAATTATTAAAAATTTCGAAAACACATACCTGGAGAGCGTAAAGGGTAAGTGATCTCATGTCCTTCATTATTGTAAATTTTCACTGCAAAATCTTTTGGGCCAACAAAATTGAATTTAATCTCATAATCTAAATGAATCAAAAACTCCCAAACCCCATCCATCAGGTATGCACTATCATCTTCTTCAATTACAAAGACCTCTCAAATTTCTCCATTCGGTATACGCAACTAAAAAGTTGCTTCGTTTTCTGTTGTACTCAACATGAATATATGAAATGGTATTTCCTTTGAACAAAAAAAATGTGTTAATTTTAAGCATGATTATATATGCCTCCAACATTATAATAGATATAACTTCAAGTGTAAATGATAACTCACAATGATCAATTATTCATAGACATCCTCTGTTACTTTGATCTTAAAGCTATCCCCCATTGTATGAAGCCTGCCAAATACAAACATCTTGCTTTCTAAGTCCAATACCATTAAAAGAACACTTTTCATCATCTATTACTTGAAGAGGAAAGAGTTATCCCAGCTTAAGGTTTTATAACATGTTTATCCATTAAGTGTAAATATAGGATATCTAGCATCATGAGAATATGACTATGAACGTAATTGATTTCAAAATATTAAAATATAGATACCTATTAAGTATTCCTTCAAACTGTTTCTGAAATGTGAGATGTTGTCTTTGCTAGAGAGAGAAGAATGAGGAACTTTAACCCAAGGTCGACTATAAGAAAGCAACTAGATTAATGTGTTTCTGTCTATCTAAACATTGAGAAGAAGATGACACGATCATAGAAGAGAGATATAATCAATGACATTTGGAAGTATATTGAATCGATATTACACAGAGAAAGTGTTAGACGAAGAAAGGAAACGATTCTTTTGTTGAATCTTGTGATCTTTCATATTTCTGCATTTAAGGGTGTGAAGAAACGTGTTTTAGTATTGAATATTTTTCTTTCCAAGTTAGTCTTGAAATAGTGCATTAATGGTGTGAAACAACGTGCTTTAGTGTTGAATATTTTGCTTTCTAAGCTAGTCTTGAAACGGTGCACTTAATGTTTAAACGATACAGTTTAATAAGATGAAGAGAATTTTTATCAAAAATATATTATGCAGTTATTATTAACATATTATTATAATCATACCATATATTAAAGCATAATTAATTTAATTTATGAGTTATAATTTTAATTAATTATTTTTTTGTCAATTTATATTAATGGTAAATATAATCATGGGTTATATTACATTAAGTTAATTTTACATAGAGTTTATCTAATAATTCACTATGTGGCATGTAACTCATATAGTTAATTTTAAATTGATCAATTTAATAATTGACTATGTGGCATGCCACATAGATCATATTTTAAGGTTCATATAGTTAATTTTAAATTGATCAATTTAATAATCGATTATGTGGCATGTCACATAGATCATAAGTTAAAGCTCATATAGTTAATTTCAAATTGATCAATTTAATAGTTGACTATGTGACAGGTCACATAGATCATAGGTTAAGCCCCATATAGTATATAGTACATAGAATCAATTTATAATTGATTATGTAGCACGTAACATTGATCATAAGTTACGTCTCATATAGCGTATAGTACATAAAGTCAATTTATAATTGATTATATAGCATGTCACATAGATCATAGGTTAAAACTCATATAGTTGATTTCAAATTGATCAATTTAATGGTTGACTATATAACATGTCACATAGATCATAGGTTAAGCCTCATATAGTATATAATACATAGGGTCAATTTATAATTTAATCTATAGCATGTAACATAGATCTTAGGTTAAACCTCATATAGTGTATAGTACATAGAGTCAATTTATAATTGATTATGTAGCACGTAACATGGATCATAGGTTATGTCTCATATAGTGTATAGTACATAAAGTCAATTTATAATTGATTATTTAGCATGTCACATAGATCATAGATTAAAACTCATATAGTTAATTTTAAATTGATCAATTTAATAGTTGATTATGTGACATGTCACATAGATCATAGGTTAAGCCTCATATAGTGTATAGTACATAGAGTCAATTTATAATTTAATCTATAGCATGTAACATAAATCATAGGTTAAGTCTCATATAGTGTATAGTACACAGAGTCAATTTATAATTTAATATGTAGCATGTAATATAGATCATGGTTTAAGTCTCATATAGTGTATGGTATATATAGAATCAATTTATAATTGATTTTGTGACATATCACACAAAGCATAAGTTAATGCTTATATAGTTTATAGTACATAGAGTTAATCTATAAGTGATTTGTGGCATGTAACATAGATCAAAGGTTAAGTCTCATATTTTATTTATAGTATTTATAGTCAATTTTTTTTTAGATGAGTATGTGTCATGTAATTTATAGAGTCAAGTTTAATTTAATGAGATATTTATGCATGTGATATATATATATATATATATATATATATATATATATATATATATATATATATATATATAAATAATTATATATACATATATAATATTAACTAATTGATGTCTATATATCATAGGTTAAATTTCACATATTATATAGTATATATAATCAATTAAATATAAGAGTATGTGCCATTTAATCATAGGTTAAGTTTCACATATAATATATAGTATATATAATCAATTTAATTTAAGAGTATGTGGCATAGGACATAAATTATAGGTTAAGCCTTATATATAGTGTATAGTACATAAAATCAATTTAATTTAAGAGTATGATCCATATAAATTAATAGGATGTATTTTTTTTTTCAATATATGTTAACAAATAAATTTTATATGATTTATGAATTAATAAACTTTAAAAATTAAATATGTTGTATTATTTAATTGTTAATAAAAAATTATCATAGGTTAAGATTTATCACATTATTTAATTTATAATAATATATCATAATATTCAAATTTTAATGTAAATAAATATCTTGCATAATTGCCTAAAAAATACCTTTGAAAAAATGCCTAAAAGAAATCATAAAATGTTGTCGTTTAACAATGATATTATACTAAACTAGGAAAAAAAAAGGAGCCAATTCTATTAATTTAGATTTATGATATCACTCTCATTGGTTACGCGTTATTCTAGCCGATTGTATACCTAATTGCAACCAGATTTTATTTCAGTTTTCTAAAAGCACAAATAATCAACTCAACATTTATTCTCCATTTTTGCACGTTTTGCTCTTCTCCCAAAAATAATCAGATATTCTTTTAGTTTCGATAGAAGTGAAACTCTTTCAATCGTCTCTTCTACTTCTCCCTGACAAAACTTCTTCTTCTCCAAAAAGCAAATATGTCAATCGTCTCTTCTTTTTCTCCCAAATTTCGCTTCCTCTGAGACTTCATCTTCTCTCAGCCCCATTAATCATTTCTCTCTCAGTCATCGCAATCATAACGACGAGTTAAGCTCGATTACAATGAGTCACAGGAGATTTGATTTTTACCACAGAGTTATTCTTGGAGATCTGAAACTAATATGTACAAATTTTTATCCATTCATTTGTTCTTCTTCTCTCAAAACACTTTTTTTTTTCCTGAATTCATACAAGTAAAAAAGATGTTAATACAAGACTGTATGTTGAACCCTAAATATCTGATATAAAAAATTTAGGCTTTTTAGTGTATGAATTTTAAATATTATGATGCTTGTTGAATGTTGGCTTTCTATTTTTCTTTGAATATGTGATTAATCTATGTTAAAGTTTTTTTTTTTCCTGAATTAACCTTAATCTGATTTATAGGTTATTTATTCAATAGTGTGTGAATTATCATCATTTGCTATAATCATCTTTTTTTGAAAATATTCTGTGTTTAATTGTTTAATCTTTAATATTTTTATATCCTAATTTCTTGTTAACTTGCACAATAACTGATATATTTATAGTTGTTACAGAAAGTCCCTACACACATAATCCATAAATTAGGCAAACCATTAGCAAAATATGTCATTTTATATGTGCAAGGTAAACAAGAACATGCATGGAGAGTGAGTCACAACAAAAAAAAATCCCTGATGAACATGCACCTAGGTATTTTCTTGACCAAGGCATTAGTTATATGATAGATTGGTATAATATAAAAGCTCTGTGGATTTTGAGTTTCAAGGTAATTTCTCATGAAAATGTGCATGTTTACATTTTCATGAGAAATGGCTTATAATTTAAGTGTAATGCATGACCTCATCCCCTTCTTACTACTGCTACTGCATCAACACAACATGGTATAATTGAAATCTCTGATGAAGATAGTGAAGATGATGGTGAGAAAGATAGTGAGGAAGACAATGAGGATGATAGTGAGGAAGACAATCTTGCCAGTTAAGTATAGATAATATAATTATCATACTTTCAAGTTTTAATATATAAAGATTATTGAGCATACAAATTCTAACAATGCAAATTTTTTCTTATTTATTAGTGAATGTGAATGTGATACTACCCAGACAAAATGATCTAAGATTTATTTACGGCCTGGACAAGAATAATTTCAAGTACAAAGTGGTAAGTTAATCTTTAATAGAATTTGAATTTAATCATTGTTGATTTTATAAAATATTTTATGAATCTTTCCAATTGAGGCTAATTTAATTTTTCTTCATGTCATAAAACAGAACATCCCCATTGATTTAGCAAGAAATCATGTTGAAGTTGAGAGGAAGAAGTTGTATACTGAGAAGAGAATATATTGGAGGCGTGAGTATGTGCCAAGGAACAATGCTAGAGGAGTGATAAAGAAAGCAAGGATTGAAAGTGAATGGATCCAGTTTGTCACAATCCATAACTTGAAGAAAACTAAATCAGTGGAGTTCATCATGACTACAAATGAAGCTGCATGTGTCCACTTTTTTGCCATAATCAGAAGGACAAATTAACAATCTATTGATTTTTGTTTACTCTCAGAATAACATATAAATATTAATATTAGTAGTATTTATCTTTAGAAGCTTATATATACATGTTCCGGAGTTTTTAACTTTGGAGTATTTAATTGTATTTGGAGTATTTGACAATATATAAATGTTTTATTTAAAATATTTAAGAATATGACCCATCTAATTTAGCTGCTGTGGTTTCTTATTATATTAATGTGTTATATTAATTAACTTAAATTATTGTTTTTTAGCCAAGTATGCATTATTAGTTTTATCTGTGTATTAATCTTCTTATATTTTTATAAACCAACTCCTGTGAAACGAAGTTGATCAATATAACAAATTAGATAATATAATTTGTTAAGTACAATAATAAAGTAAGAATTAATAAGGTTATAGGTTAATAAACACAATAATATTTCATACATATTGCAACATTTGTAACTTATACAACTAAGATTTACCTCTATCAATTATTTTAACACTTTAACCATTAAGTATTGTGCCATTACATATTAACACTAGAAAACATGTAGCATATGTGCCATTTCATGCATTTTGTGTCACACTTTATTCTTTTGTAAGGCATAATATGATCCCGTAGTATACCTAGTGAATTACTAAATTTCACCTATCGATAACTCATTAAATATACTACAAGAGATTTTGAAATAATTCCAAATTCAGTTGGGAATTTTAAATGACCATAAAATAGTGGTTAGATATCATAAAATTTTTTTTTCCACATTTGAAATTTTTACAAAAATTTTGGCAGAATAACAGCTATAAATATGAGAAAATAGTTTTTCAATTCACCTGAAAAACGTAATTCACAATAATACCTCAATCCAATCTCAACAATTCACAAATCATTTTTCATTTCAATTCAAGAAATCAACATCTATATACAAAAGTAAGATTTTCCAAATTCCAAATTTTCCAAATTTGCAAACTCAACTATTATACAAGACTTTTTGGTACAACTGCTCAATATTTATGATCATATACACATATGTACTGGAAATACATCAAAAAGGAAAATACAATGGGTATTTCTAATATACCAAAAAATAAGGCCACAAAAAGCTCCAATCTATAGCTCACTCAAAAGTCTAAGTAGTCTTCTCCTTACTCCTACCTGCGACAGCATAACAAGCTATCGCTGAGTGTTATACTCAGTGGTGCACAACTATAATTTAAGACTTGAAGTAAACATAATTTACCAAAAATATAAATAAGAGTTTTCAACATTCATCAAACATTAATATTTTCACAAATACTTTATTAAATAATTTCAAACATTGGTGTTGCCACAATTCACACAACTTAGGTCACGATACAAAATTTTCAATCAATGCCGTGTTGTACACCACGACAAAGCAATCTATAACCTCACTAATCGAAATTAGTGAGAGAGGTGGCTAGCTAGCTATATGAGTACTCATCCAAACTCAACCTCAAACTAGCAAGCCAGAGAGGGAGGAAACATAATCAAACTCAACTCCATGAATGGAGGAGGAACACGATAAAATTGTCATGCCAAGTATGGTTTCAAAACCATATCATTCAAATATTTTATACAAATCACTAATTATTTTTCATTCCAAATTTTCATTTATAAAGTAGGCAATACACTATTTCTCAAATAAATTTCTCAAGCCCCAATAATCTAAATTCATTCATACACATTTATTCAAACAAATTTCCAAGTGAAAAATAAAGAGTTAAAATTTGTTGTGCACAAACCCCCTTTACTTGTCTTGACTTAATCCAATATTTCTCCTTCCTTGGAAGGATCTTTTCCAACTGAAACATATAATTAAAATGTCTCAATACTCATCCAAAATGTTTCCAATAACTAATCCAACAATTGCATTATGCATACTTAAATTACTTATGAAGTTTCATGAGGTTTGAGTTCTGGACAGTTTTACTTCCTAACTTTTGAACCCAATTTTGACCTAGTTCTAATCATAATATAATGAGGTGTTCTTCATAAAATTTGTCCCTCTATGTCTCAATTTCATTTTCCAATTTGAATCACTCCATTTGGAGTTCTGGTTTTCAAGTTATGGTCAATTTATCATGTGTTAGTCCAATGACTCTTTATAGTTCTAGAACCAGGCAGATTCTAGAGCCTCACTTTACCCAGCCAATTGAACTAACTATAATTTTATTTTGACCTAATATTCTTTATATGAGTTGTTCCCCTATGTGTCCTGGTCACACAAGTTTAAAATCATAATTTTTCAAGTTATGTATGGTGAGTTATGGCAATGTAACTGACCTGGACTCATAAACCCTGTGCATCAGGATTTCAGGTTCAAGTCAGTGTCTTACATCTCACATTTGAGGCCTTTATCCTCAGAATTTGGGTAAGGTTTCTAAATCAAAGTTGTAGCCCTATTTCTCATATTTCCAGAACAGCTTAGCTCATCCCAATTGAAGTTTTCTAGTGGAAGATATGATTTAAATACTATTCTGAGGTCAATGGCTATTTAGCTCATTTTCAAAATTTGAATTGCTAATTTGTCCTAGCAAATTGCCCAAGTTCCATTGAGTTCTGAATTGAGTTCTGGATTGTGGTCAAAACACTAAAATTGTAGTTTTAAGTCTTAAAGATTTTGGCTTTGATTTCACTACATTTGCAGTTTTGTGGACCAAGTTATGGCATTTTTGCCAAAACTGGTTGGATGGCCAATTGTCCAGGATTTCAGGTCAATTTTGGTTCTGGTCAGATTTATTGACTTAAATTTTTCTAGCAAATTGGTTGGGTTAGAGCTAGAATTTGGGCTCATGATCTTCATGAAAAATGTGCCCTTATGTCTAATCTTTCCAATGGTTCAAGAATCAGGTCATTTGGAGTTTTCTATAATAAGTTATGCCTAATTGACCAAACACTGTTCATTTGGTTATTTCTGCCCAGTTTTAGAACACCAATTCCGGATTCAAGCAATTTTTAGACTAACTTATAGTCAGTTTTTGGGAAAAGTTTCTTCATAAAAAATATGGCTTTAGGTCTTAAATTTCATCTCTAATTGGAGCTGCCTAGCTCTATTTATAACCCTAAAGGCATACTGGACTCAAAGTTCCAGAAATCAACAATTCAACAACCATAAGTTTTCTCAATTCCATTAATCAATTCTCATCAATTATCACTTCATAACACACCAAACGACCATAATTAAGCATTATAAACATTAATTGGTCAACATATCATAAAAACCCTAAATTCCATAAACCCTAATTTCTCATAATCTCTAACTCATGCAATCCTCATGCAATTACTTCCTAAATCATGTTCACTTCATCATTTAAGCAAGATTACATGTTCAATTCCACCAATCACCTCAAACCATACCCGCTTTTATGGCTGGTCGAAATTCCCTCTTCCCCAAACAATAATATTTCTTTCATTTTTCACCTTATTTTCACTTATTTAACATTATTCCTATGATTGTATGTTAATTTAGATGAAGAAAGAGACTTACCTTGAGTAGAGCTTTCCAATCTTCAAATTCCTCAAGACTTCCTCAAATTTCTTTCTTCTAATCTTCTCTTTGGAGTTTAATTTGAGGGTTTCTATAAGTTTTATAGGGAAATTATGGGAAGAATTAGGGTTTTAAGAGCTTGGCTATGGTTAACAATGGAGGAATTTTTGAGAGAGAGGTGGTGAGAGAGTGGTTTGGCTGCCTTAAGGAAGAAGACCAAATTTTCTTTTTTAATTTTAAGCTATTTTGTCCTCTTTTTATAGTATTTATCCTTAAGATTTTGTAAATTTAAAATTATAATTATTAATTATGTCATGTTGACCTCATAGTGATGTCATAAAGCTATTTAAAATTAAAATTTTCATTTCTTTTTCTCTTCTTCCACTATACCTCTTCACTTTTAATCTATTTTTCAATATTCTAATTTTAGGTCAAAAATCACCTCTAAGAGTGAATTGACCAAAATGCCCCTTATTGGGTCTGATTCATTTTTCTAATAGTACTTGGTTACTTTCGAATTCTGATTCACTTATTTGGACTTATTTTCTTTTCTTTTCTGTGATTTTCCTATTACCATTAGTTTCGCAATTATCCCTAGGCCTGGGGTGTCATAGGGTCCCACTCGAATTTGGGGTAGCAATTGAGCTCGCAGTCTCTTTCCGGGTAGATCACCCATCGCTGAGACCTTGGCTCATTTAACAAATTAGACTTTGTTTTTCTTATCTCCATTTCACTTTCATGTGATTTCTATTAGTCTTTATTTATGGCTTTTCTAGATGACTTAGATATGGTTCTAAACATCCTAACTATCCGGACAGACACTAGTCACCGGAACAGTAGAATGTATAGACTACTTAGTATGGGGGTGTTACATTTTGCAAGTCTTCACTATTAAAATATATAAGGCCATACAATATTGGACCACACAATATATCTTCAATTTATTGTGCCATTGCATGCCCTAATAGAATCATCACAATACACCTTGGAACTCTACACCAATTTGTATTGAGCCACTCAATTTAATTAAGCCAAATCAAGTTATTGTTCCATTCAGAATGGCATGAATACCTTCTATCTCTATATATAGTTATTAAGCAAACTAAACAAGAGCACCATTAGCTATCAAAACAATAGCACTCATTTTCTTCAAGTCTATTTTCCCTCAACTTCCATTTTTTTGCAATGGCAAATACTCCTGTGAAGAAAAATGATAGTAAGTTGACTATGCCAGCTTTACCGGCTACTTTGGAAACTATGTATCAGCTAACCAGAGGTCAACTTCTTGATTTGAAGGAAGAAATCAAGCGGCTAATGAAGAGAATGGTGAAGGTACATGGGGAAGATGATATTAAGGTCATCATGTTGCAAGATTTTCCTCTAATTAATGTATATGAAATGATGTTGGAAGTCATTGAAATGGCAAAGAAAGAGATTGCAAGAAGATCTGAGGTAGTACAAATTTCAGATACTTCTTCTAAAATATGATAGATTGCAGTTACTTCTATGGAATGGAAGATCTTTTGAATGTTGTTTTTTGTTTAAGGTATTAAACAAGTATTCAATATGATCAATTATGTTCTAATATGCTTGCTTTTAATTTTATCTACATCACTATATTTCCTTTTTGTTGCATGTTTTAAATGAAACAATGATATTATCAAATTTTTATTTATGATAACTCTTTTACAAAAAAAATTTTTAAATTTAATAGTGTATAATATAGAAAAAAATATATTAAAAATAAAAAAATAAATATTGACGACAAACAATTCCAAATAAATTATGTGAAAAATAAATAAAAATACATATTAAGAAAATTTTCACCCTTATAAGCATAAAGAAAATAGTCTTGGTTGCTACTATACTGCCATCATAAAAAGTGAAGCCTTTAAATTACTCATGCATGAATTAAAAAGTGGGAGACATTTCTTCACCCAAATACAAGTGTTGAAGAAAAAAAAAAAAACTCATGAAACGATGTTATTCTTTGCAATGGGTTCAATTATTTGCACATAACTTGACATGATACTATATTGAACCTAGTAACAAAAGGCGCTAATCTTGATATAGAAACCGATTGTTCACCCAATTATAACCAGATTTTATTTTAATTTTTTAAGAGCAAAAAAAAAAATCAACTGTTATTCATTCTCTATTGCATATTTTCTCTTCTCCCAAAAATAATTAGATAACAGACTTCTTTTCCCAATTTCAAATCTTTTTCTTCTCCAAAAAGGAAATATATTTTCAGTGTTTTCTTTTTCTCTCAGATGACTTCTGTTGTCATACCTATTAATCTTTTATTGTACAGTCGATTGTACTAGGAAAATAGTTAGAATGAGTGACAAGAGTTTGATGTTATCTTTTAGATTGTTATGTTATCTTTTCTCACCAAACAACATTATATTTTTTATACTTAATTAAATTTGTTGAAATTGTAATTCAACTATTAAACAATTGATAGACAAAAAATATAGGAAAAAAATATTAATTTTCATTAATATTTAATCTTTCTTTGATAAACACAAATCAATATACATCACAACAAATAGAGCAACTATTAATTGATTGACATATGAATTATTAGATATATTCTCTTTCTCTGTAACTTCTGCATTTGATGTTGATGCAGTGATATTAGATGATGAAGCTTCTCCACTTGAAAATAAACCTGCATTCCTCTTTGACTCAAAATAATAGTTATAAGCTTCAATTGCTTCTGCTTCTATATCATAAGATTTGTATAAACTCTTGCTAACTCCAATAACATTAGGTGCACATTCATACCATGAAGTGCAAGTTCCAGGATTAGCACCTTCAAAAACAATATAATACTTTTATGTTTTCCTTCCTTTAATCATAGTAAGTTGAAAAATGAAAAAATAATAGAAAAAATGGATTCAAAAGAATGACGTTATCTTGTTTGAAAATGAAAGCAACTCCAAAGATGAATCTAATGAAAAAAGAAGGGAGTGAGAAAAATAAGATGCAAATGAAGATGAAGAAAGTGAAAAATTGAATATTAAATTAGAGGGAGCCTTCTAATAACAAAGAATAAGAAGATGGATATGTTTTTAATGGAGAGAGGGGGGCATACAGAAAGAGAGGGCCAATGTTTTGAAGGAATGAAAAAAGAAGATGTCCTTCAATAACAAATAATGAAAAAAATTGAGAGAAATGTGGTAAATAAAACAATGGGGCATATAGAATATGGAGAAAGAGATAAAATAAAGAAAGAGAAATTATGTAAAGGTAGAAAAAGGAGAAATGATATAGAGACAGAAAAAAATTAAAGTAGCAGATATAAATTAGTTAGTATTTATATAAAAAATAGTAATTTACTCTTGAAACTTGTAATATTTAATGGATAAGAGAGAATTTGTACCTTGAAACTTATAATACTTAATGGATGAGAGAGAACTTGTAATTTAAAATTTAAATTCTACACATTATTTTCAAAAAATTTTATAAGAGTAATAGTATAAAAGCTCAAATTTTTAGTGAATAAAATTACATAAATTACCTCGTTGATCCACACTTGATTCCTCAAGCTTTTCTTTAAAGAAAATAAAAAACTATTACCTCTCTCTTCTCCCCCTTTTTTTTTTTTTTTTTGTCATTCATCCTAACAATAATAAAGAGAAAATCAATGCTGTAATGTCTTTAAACTTTCCGTCAAAAGTCCCAAACAAACAATGCAGTGATGAATTTCAACACATTCGTGAAACTACGCAAAATATAAGTGCTATGGGCCCCACTCTCCGTATCAGCATTTCTCCTTTCATTTGCTGAAATCCCAAATTTCATTTCCCCAACTTTGCTGCTGATATCAGACCATCTCATCGTCCCAATTGCAGAAGCTCTGCAAATGCTACCCATAAACCCTACCTCTCTCTTCTCCCCTTCAAATCCCTCTCCTCTTTCCCCTCTACCCTTTACCGCCACCACCTCTCACCGCTGCTTTGCAGCCGGCGACTTTCGACTAGGACCCACATTCCCCAGGTGGTTCCACTTCACATCCGCTGCTGTCGACGCTGGCAGCATTCGAATTGGCCAGGAATCTGACGGAACAGCTTCTGTGCCTGCAGACGGTTCCTCCACCTCCCCTCAGAGGCGGGAAGTTGGAGGTGGTGGCAGCAGCGGTAGCATTAGGGTGAATGCAAGAGAGAAAAAGTGGTCGAGAAATAGAGAGAGTTATTTGGCTGATAATGAAGACGCTCTTCCTCTTCCTATGACTTATCCTGATTCTAAACCCGTCCCTCCTGAGGAGATTGATAAACGGCTTCGATGTGATCCCGAAGTTCAGGTACAATTTCTATTTTGATTAATTCTTATAGCCCTTAAGAAACGTAGAATTGGGTGTTTGCCTTATAACTCAGAAGGTCAGAGATTCAAAGCTTGGCAGCTACCATCCTCTTTTAAGAAAGTACCAAAATAAGATAACTAGTATTTTGTGCTGCATTGAAACAATTGAAGAATTAACGTTGGTTAGTCTAATTCTGGCTTGGCATAGTGGTTGAGTATTTGAGGCTTGTTATTAGTTACAACAATGTGCCATGATACTATGATAGTGTTATGAATGTGGTTCTGAATCCAATTTCTGGAAATGTAGGACTGTAGGGAAGTGGTTTATGAGTGGACTGGAAAGTGCCGAAGTTGCCAAGGCTCGGGATATGTCAGCTATTATAATAAAAGAGGGAAAGAGACTATTTGCAAGTGTATACCTTGCCTTGGGATTGGTATGTTTCTGTTTCCTTCGATTTCAAATTTTAGTATATGAAAAAGAAGTGCAAGAGCTACTGGGATTTTCATTGCTCTTGATCACATTATATCGTATCATTTGGTTGGCAAAACATGCAAAGATGTACATTTCTATCATCACATATATGTTTTTGCAGCGTATCACATATCTAGATAGATAAGTAATGAACCAGCATATAAAAGTAATCTGTGAAATTTGCATTGGCACTACTCAGTGTGGTTCTCACTGTTCATTTCTTGAGGTTGGTTTCTGCTCTTGAAGAAGGGTGAATGGCTTATACTTGTTAAATTGTGTTTCATTTTGTAGAAGAACTAAATAACATTCCACTTAATTCTTTCATATTTGCAGAGTGCAAACTTGTGAATTTCTTATAGTTTTTCTGGAGTAAAAGTAAACTATTCATCGTATATGATAGGTATAGATCCAGTATGGTGAAGTTAGATCTACTGGAACATCGTGGCCTGTCCTTGACACCTTGTAGATTCTTGTGGTATTGGATCAAGTTAAGTTTGAAACAGCATAACTAAAGGCACATAACAGATAACTCTAGATCACCAATCATATAGAAGTTGGCTAAAAGCCATCAATGCTCAGGTTGATATGAAGTTTCTAATTCTATAGAAAGGAGTTTGCTAATTCTTGTGGTATTGACTAGACTTCAGTTTGAAACAACTTGATTGAGGGCCACATGACAGATAAAAACCTAATTTGCCAAGCATATGGAAATTGACTATAAAATTGAGGTTGATATGCAGTTCTGTTTTAATAGAATTCGCTGAATATGGAGATACTTTTGTCCAATGTGTATCAGGCAGTGGACTTCTGCTACTCCTGCATTTCAATCCAAGGATACTTTTAATCTGAATTCACTCTTCCGTGCAATTTCTTATAGGCCATTTTCAAGCATTCTATTATGGTCATTTATTATCTTTATTCATTGTGATGAATCCTGGGATTGGTCTGTTGAATGGTATGAGGTGGATAAATAATAGCCCTGGCTGCACTTATAATACTCTCTGGTTTTGCAAGCCATCCATCCAGATTGCAGAATGCAATTCTTCTCATTTCACCAGAAGTCTAGCTAAGAATTGTTTTTCGGGAAACAGGCCATGATAGCATAACTTAATAAGCTTAGTCAAGTTCCAATGATCTTCTATTTAATATAACTTAACTCAAACTCAACTAAGCCTTTATCCCAAAAATTTGGGGTCGGCTATATGTATTCTCTTTCTCTACTCTAAACGATTTTGGGTTAAATTCTCAGAAATGTGTAATGCTTCTAGGTCATGTTGTACTACTCTCCTCCAAGTCAATTTAGGTCTACCCATTCTTTTTTTTCTATTCTCTAACCTAATGTGCTCTACTTGTCTAACTGGAGCCTCCGTATGTCTACGCTTCACATGACCAAACTACCTCAATCTCCCTTTTCTCAACTTATCCTCAATTGGCACCACTCCTACCTTTTCTCTAATACTCTCATTACGGGCTTTATCTAGTCTAGTATGGCCACTCATCCACCTTAACATTCTTATCTCCACAACTCTTATCTTAGACACATACGATTCCTTCAGTGTTCAACACTCACTACCATATAACATGGCCGGTTGTATGGCTGTACAGTAAAATTTTTCTTTCAACTTATTGGGAATCTTGCGATCACATAAAACTCCCGTAGCACGTCTCTACTTCAACCATCCGGCTTTAATCTTATGACTAACATCCTCCTCACATCCCCCATCTACTTGAAAGACTGAGCTAAGATATTTAAAGTGATTACTTTGAGACAATACCACTCCATCCAAACTAACTCTCTCCCTATCATCAGTTCGGCTTTCACTAAATTTGCAATGCCATTTGAATCCATATCATAAGATGTGACGAAATTTTTAGGCTGATTGTTACCTACTGCAACTCTCCTCTTTTATCCGGGCTTGAGAGCGGCTAACCGTAAACTACTGAGACGGAGTTAATGATCTTATATTTAATAAATATGAAAATTTTTCTAGAGGTACTCTTTCTAATAAAGGTGAGTAGCATAAATTTGGTGGAAACTTTATTTCCGTAGAGTTATCTTTATCAAGGTAGATGTGTCCACCAACTTATCTTCTCGAATGTGGCATTGTTACCTTGCCACCTCGTTTCATAGAATTTGTCATTGTGGATGTTTATTTACACTTTCGATAAGGAGTGCTGGCTTAGCTTCACACACTGAATGGAAATATTCTGTGGAGGTGTGTGGAATAAAAGGGGAAGAAAAAAAGAAAAGGAAAATATAGGTAGAATCTGTTTGTTGTTTCTTTGATGTGCATGCAGTTTTATAGATATTGGAGTGGAGTTTAGGGATGAGAAATGCTTGACAATGAGTTTTGCATGCCTTATTAAGTGTTTTAAGAAGTTGAAGAGGTATGAGAGTATTTTGCAATGCAAGGCTCCATTAAGAGATATTGCAAAGGATGTTTCAAAAGTAGAGTTGGGGAAAATTAAGCTCTAAGCAACTTTATGTAGGCTTTGCGGATGGGTTATGTTGTGTTTTTTTTTTTTTTTAATTGTTTTTTTTCTCTTTTGTGGAGTTACACTAATGATTATGTCCCTTCTAACATGTACTTTTACTCCAATTAATATTACATTACTTTTGAACTTTTTTTAAGGGAAATTTGTTAATGTCCATCATGAGCCTCTGTTTGTTTCATAAGCAATAGACTTCCAGTTTTTATCTCCCTGTTGATCATTGTGGATTCAAACTACAGTTGGGGTTGATATTTTTATTTTTATTGTTCCAGGATATGTGCAGAAAATAACAGCTCGCAAGGACATTGATGTAATGGAGGACTTGGATAATGGAAGGCCACCCTGAGCCTAGAGAGTTTTTACATTTCAGGGAGTATACGCAGATTATAATTTTGATGATTTGTAGTTTTTACATTTTTCATGTAAATTGACCGTTTACATTTATAGAGAATAAAAGTGAACATCCTCAAAAAGCAGAATTCAGAAAAGTGACGCAAAGAATTTATTCTTTTCTTCTTTTCCTCTTATCTTCTGCAACCACAGTTTTGCTCTTCCTTGCCTTTATGCGCATCCTCAGAATCTTTTGTTCAACTGCTGGCAAGTTGCTTAAGGAATAATAGATAACTTATGCTTTGTTAGACTTTAAATATAGAGTAAACTTTCATTTTTCTAGGCAGGATATCAAGTTTGAAGTCATCTATCAGCTGATCTATTGTTGAAAGTTTAGTAACGTTCTGTTTCTTTAAGCTTCTCACTGTTCAAAGAAAACAAAGACTCCATACAGCAATGCAGAATATTAGTTTTCTAGAGTTCCAGTACAAGCTTTCAAGAAGCAAGCTTCTGCGAAGGCCATCCCGATTGTTCTCTTCCCGGGACAGGCAAAGCTCTAGCACCAGCAGGACCAGCACACCACCCACTTTGCAGCCAAATTTGAGCGAGATGAGGCAGGTTTTCAATAAATTTGATTCAAACAAAGACGGCAAAATTTCTCAGCAGGAGTACAAGGCCACACTAAGAGCTCTGGGACAGGAAAACATGATAGGAGAAGTGCCAAAGATTTTCCAGGTGGTTGATATGGATGGAGATGGATTTATAGATTTCACAGAGTTTGTTGAAGCTCAAAAGAAGGGAGGAGGCATTAAGACGACAGACATTCAAGGTGCTTTTCAAGCATTTGACGTTAACGGAGACGGGAAGATAACTGCTGAGGAACTTATGGAAGTCTTAAGGTGTCTCGGTGAGAGTTGCAGCCTAGAGGATTGCCGGAGAATGGTGAGGGCAGTTGATGCTGATGGTGATGGTATGGTTAACATGGATGAGTTCGAAACCATGATGACAAAGACTTTTATTAATCGAGAATGAGAGGGCCTATTCTTTTACGAAGGCTTCGTTTACTTGTAATCCTTTTCTGTGACAAATGCAACTGGATAACTTCTTATTCAGAATTCTTCATGTGATGCATATGTTTATAAACCATAATAAAGTGTTTCCTTTTATTATATCTTTTCATTTCTCTGCTTCGTCCTCCTCTTTTCCTTTTCAAAGCTTCACATATCACATTGGCTTTGTTGCCAAAAAAATGCTTGAACTGTTGCCTTTTTTACGATTTTATCTGGAAACTTTTAATTTGAGCAATATAATGATAAAGCTATAATTTTTTTTTTATTCCATAGATTCCGATCAAATTGACTTCCTGAAATCTGACATGGCTGGCCAGCCTTATAGCCAATTACAAATTAGCAAAGATTTATTTTTTATTATTTTATTATTATTATTAAAGCAAAATGATGTATTTTGCAGGGAAAGAATTGGGGAACCCAATTTCTTCTACCTTCTTCATTATCGTCTAAAGCATTTTTATCAAAATCAGACTAAATTGACTAGTCAGTCTAGTGAATTAGAGCCAAATCTGACAAATAAGTGATTCAGTGCGGCTAGGTTAACAAGGCGTGTTAGATTCGTGTGATCTAATTGTTTCAATCAGACAATGAAAACAAATTTCTTTTTAGTATTAATAAATGGAGCTCAAAATTTCATTAAAGGTATATATATATATTTGCTTTTAAATAATTAAAACATAATTAATTAATGGTGTAAACTCTTATCATTCGCCATCGTGTCAAAGAGATTCCTGTATCTGACTCATCTGACTCGGGTCACCAAATCGTCCCTAAAATTGAAAAGATGCTCTTGAAACAGAGCAAATCCTAACGAAATCTCAGAGTCGTTTATCATGTACAAGTTTTACGATTAAAAATTCACCAAGAAAGCTTTTAGTGCTCAAACCATTGAAATTTAAAAATTGAATTAAAAATATTTTTAATTTAAAGTTATACTGAGTTTGGGTGAGGTAATATATTCTGTTAGCAGAATAATATATGAATAATATCTTTTAATTATAATTAAATAAATATATTAAATTTATAAAAAAAAAAATTCAATGATTCTCATATTTATATTTTGAAAGTAGAAGGAATATAAATAATAGAATATTTACTCTAAGTAAATTCTATATTTTGATCCTAAAGTACATTCTATGTAAAATAATGCATGATCCCACTCGTTATAAGCAAGAAAAAACTGAAATGTTATATAATCTACTGCTAAGGCTACGTTTATTTAAAGGAAAATATTTTTTTAAAAATATTTTTTACATTTTTTAATATTTAAATATTAAAAAAATTAATCAATGAAAAATATTTTTTAAATAAAAAAATTAAATTATTTTTTAAAAAAATAACTTTCATTTTTCTGCAAAAGAAATTATTTTTTATTTTTTAAATTTTAATAATTTTATTAAAATATGAAAACATTTATACATATATAAAATAAATAAATATTAACACATGTTATTAATATCATATTACAACAAACAATAAAAAATATTTACATAATTTTTTTTAAAATATTTTTTATGAAAAATATTTTTAATATATAAATTATTTTTTTTAAAATAACACTATTTTTCCATGCTAACCATGTATGTTATAATTCTCTCATACAAGAGTTATATATCAACAACTAATAAAGCCAAGTTTGTCTCCTCTAGTTAAACCACTGAACCACATCCCTCTAATGACTCCTGATTTCATCCTCATTTTATTGAAATGTAAATTCAACCAGCAATAAAACAGCCATCCTCTCTCTAGGTATAACTTTTCTTGTAATTTTTTTTTAGTATTCTCTTACACCTCTTGACAAGAGATTGGTAAAAAAAAAAAGTTATTGAATTTTGATTAATATTATAATTTGGTCTTTGTATTTAAAAATTTGAACAATTTAATATCTCAATTATGGTCATAATTAGAAGTTCTTCTGTTCAATAATGCTATCAGTTTAAGTTGCAAGATAAATATAACATTTCTTCAGTTAAGAAAAATTTATTATTTAACTTCTGGAGTTTTACAGATATTATGATTTTATTTTTATATTTTGAAAATTAAATAATTTAGTCCCTCACTTATATTTTTCTTCAATTAAAATTAATTATTATCAAATAAATTAATTTTTTCTTGGTCTATAAAAAGAATTCAACAAAAATTTTTAATAAGAACAAAGTTAATAAGAAAAAAAAATCTAATAATTTCAGCAATTATCAAATATAGGGACTAAATTATTCAATTCACAAAATATAAGAACTAAATTATAATATCAGTTAAAACTCAGGAACCAAATAGTAAATTTTCTCTAATTGAATAAAGGATATATTTATCCTTTTATTTAAACAAACGGCAATATTAAACGAAATGACATTTGATTTTGATCTTCTATAAATGAGGGTTTAAATTATTCAATTTTCAATATATAGGACTAAATTATAATAATAAAATAATAAATTACCAAAAAAAATTGAGGGAAAGTTATTGTATGAAATAGGGAAGAATATATTCAGTGCCAACTGCTGTCATATCAAAATATTTTCATGGGTATATTTGGATTCAATGGTATAAGTTTTGGTGGATTACGATTATTTCACATATAATTATTGTCAAATTAATTTTTATATATTAAAATTAATTTTTCATATCAAAATTATATCCCCTCCACGAATAAATTTTAAGATATTATCCTACATAATATAATCTAATTGATTTTCATTATGAATTTCATTCCAATTTGAGAGAATGAGTTATGAACCCCCAAATTACTTCCCCACATTTTCCAATAAAGAAAAGAGGAAAATATATTTTTTTTCTTCCATAGTTTTTTTCTCTTTGCCAAACATGGCATAACAAATGCAATGTCAAATATCATTTTTCAACTTCTATTCCCGAATGTAGCAGACTCTTGAAGTCGACCAACAACCTTGTTACAGGAGTAAATGAAGTGGAAGCATAGGCAAAGCCCCTTTGAGACAAAATTGTTTTCTAGGAAAAATTAAATAAACAATAGCAAAACTAAAGAAAACAATAAGGCAAGAAGGCTTATTCCAATTCCAAGCAACCAAATAACTTGCAGCAGTTTCTCCTGAATTTAGGAGCATTTAATCACAACTCTAGCTGCTATAATGAATTGGGATCATAATTTTATCCTCTTATCCAATTTATCAGTTGTCTTTGAAAATTATAACAATGTAAAAACAAGAGAATTCAAATTGCCTCAAACAAGATAAATGTAACAATGTGATAAGGTGCTACCACCAGCAGAAAAATGCCACAAGACAATAGTTATTACATTCTAGGGAGATTTCTGAGCATGCTAAAGCCATCTTGAAATTCAACAAGGACCATCCACAATGAAATTTCTCAAGGCGAAAATAAAGGGAAACAAAAGGGCAACAGTTGTGAATCACAGGGAAATCTCATAACAAGTAATTGATTGAACATTAAAACAACCAGACCGTACATGTGAAGCAGTAAAATGTTCATTTTCTATCTCTAGATGTGTTGGTTTTACCGTCCACAGTAGCAGATATGGTTCACAAGATTCGACAATTTACATATCAAAATTCCTAAAAGAGAAATGATCTTTGCTTGATACACATGGTGAGTGTTCAAAGTGTTGATAACTTCACCAATAATCTCCACAAGAGCAACTGCCATCCCTGAAATGATGAAATCTTTTGTTATCCCTGACAATCAATTCCCTCCCAACAATCTTGGACATTATCTTGATAGCATTATGACAATTACCACACACACTGAGGTTTTTAGTTTTTCAGGAGTAACAGTAAACTATTCATCGTATATGATAGGTATGGATCCAGTATGGTGAAGTTAGATTTACTGGAAGATCGTGGCCTGTCCTTGACACCTTGTAGATTCTTGTGGTATTGGATCAACTTAAGTTTGAAACAGCATTACTAAAGGCACATAACAGATAACTCTAGATCACCAATCATATAGAAGTTGGCTAAAAGCCATCAATGCTCAGGTTGATGTGAAGTTTCTAATTCAATAGAAAGGAATTTGCTAATTCTTGTGATATTGACTAGACTTCGGTATGAAACAACTTGATTGACGGCCACATGACAGATAAAAACCTAATTTGCCAAGCATATGGAAGTTGACTATAAAATTGAGGTTGATATGCAGTTCTGTTTAATAGAATTCGCTGAATATGGAGATACTTTTGTCCGATGCGTATCAGGCAGTGGACTTCTGCTATTCCTGCATTTCAATCCAAGGATACTTTTAATCTGAATTCACTCTTCCGTGCAATTTCTTATAGACCTTCAAGCATTCTATTATGGTCATTTATTATCTTTATTCATTGTGATGAATCCTGGTATTGGTCTGTTGAATGGTATGAGGTGGATAAATAATAGCCCTGGCTGCACTTATAATATTCTCTGGTTTGGCAAGCCATCCATCCAGATTGCAGAATGCAATTCTTCCCATTTCACCAGAAGTCTAGCTAAGAATTGTTTTTCGGGAAACAGGCCATGATAGCATAACTCAATAAACTTAGTAAAGTTCCAATGATCATATATTTAATAAATATGAAAATTTTTCTTGAGGTACTCTTTCTAATAAAGGTGAGTAGCATAAATTTGGTGGAAACTTTATTTCCATAGAGTTATCTTTATCAAGGTAGATGTGTTCACCAACTTATCTTCTCGAATGTGGCATCGTTGCCTTGCCACCTCGTTTCATAGAATTTGTCATTGTGGATGTTTATTTACACTTTCGATAAGGAATGCTGGCTTAGCTTCACACACTGAATGGAAATATTCTGTGGAGGTGTGTGGAATAAAAGGGGAAGGAAAAAGAGAAGGAAAATATAGGTAGAATCTGTTTGTTGTTTCTTTGATGTGCATGCAGTTTTATAGATATTGGAGTGAAGTCTAGGGATGAGAAATGCTTGACAATGAGTTTTGCATGCCTTATTAAGTGTTTTAAGAAGTTGAAGAGGTATGAGAGTATTTTGCAATGCAAGTTTCCATTAAGAGATATTGCAAAGAATGTTTCAAAAGTAGAGTTGGGGAAAATTAAGCTCTAAGCAACTTTATGTAGGCTTTGCGGATTGGGTTATGTTGTGTTTTTTTTTTTTTTTTTTTTTAATTATTTTTTTTTTCTCTTGTGTGGAGTTACACTAATGATTATGTCCCTTCTAACATGTACTTTTATTCCAATTAATATTACATTACTTTTGAACTTTTTTTTTAGGGAAATTTGTTAATGTCCATCATGAGCATCTGTTTGTTTCATAAGCAATAGACTTCCAGTTTTTATCTCCTTGTTGATCATTGTGGATTCAAACAACAGTTGGGGTTGATATTTTTATTTTTATTGTTCCAGGATATGTGCAGAAAATAACAGCTCGCAAGGACATTGATGTAATGGAGGACTTGGATAATGGAAGGCCACCCTGAGCCTAGAGAGATTTTACATTTCAGGGAGTATACGCAGATGATAATTTTGATGATTTGTAGTTTTTACATCTTTCATGTAAATTGACTGTTTACATTTATAGAGAATAAAAGTGAACATCCTCAAAAAGCAGAATTCAGAAAAGTGACGCAAAGAATTTATTCTTTTCTTCTTTTCCTCTTATCTTCTGCAACCACAGTTTTGCTCTTCCTTGCCTTTATGCACATCCTCAGAATCTTGTGTTCAACTGCTGGCAAGTTGCTTAAGGAATAATAGATAACTTATGCTTTATTAGACTTTAAATATAGAGTAAACTTTCATTTTTCTAAGCAGGATATCAAGTTTGAAGTCATCTATCAGCTGATCTATTGTTGAAAGTTTAGTAACGTTCTGTTTCTTTAAGCTTCTGACTGTTCAAAGAAAACAAAGACTCCCAGAAATGCAGAACATTAGTTTTCTAGAGTTCCAGTGCAAGCTTTCAAGAAGCAAGCTTCTGCGAAGGCCATCCCGATTGTTCTCTTCCCGGGACAGGCAAAGCTCTAGCACCAGCAGGACCAGCACACCACCCACTTTGCAGCCAAATTTGAGCGAGATGAGGCAGGTTTTCAATAAATTTGATTCAAACAAAGACGGCAAAATTTCTCAGCAGGAGTACAAGGCAGCATTAAGAGCTCTGGGACAGGAAAACATGATAGGAGAAGTGCCAAAGATTTTCCAGGTAGTTGATATGGATGGAGATGGATTTATAGATTTCACAGAGTTTGTTGAAGCTCAAAAGAAGGGAGGAGGCATTAAGACGACAGACATTCAAGGTGCTTTTCAAGCATTTGACGTTAACGGAGACGGGAAGATAACTGCTGAGGAACTTATGGAAGTCTTAAGGTGTCTCGGTGAGAGTTGCAGCCTAGAGGATTGCCGGAGAATGGTCAGGGCAGTTGATGCTGATGGTGATGGCATGGTTAACATGGATGAGTTCGAAACCATGATGACAAAGACTTTGATTAATCAAGAATAAAAGGGCCTATTCTTTTACGAAAGCTTCTTTTACTTGTAATCCTTTTCTGTGACAAATGCATTTGGGTAACTTCTTATTCAGAATTCTTCATGTGATGCATATGTTTATAAACCATAGTAAAGTGTTTCCTTTTATTATATTTTTTCATTTCTCTGCTTCGTCCTCCTCTTTTCCTTTTCAAAGCTTCACATATCACATAGGCTTTGTTGCCAAAAAAATGCATGAACTGTTGCCTTTTTTACGATTTTATCCGGAAACTTTTAATTTTAGCAATACAATGATGAAGTTATAATTTTTTTTTTCTTCCATAGATTCTGATCAAATTGACTTCTCGAAATCTTACATGGCTGGCCAGCCTTATAGCCAATTACAATTATTATTATTATTTAAGAAAAGGCTTCAAAGCAAAACGATGTAATTTGCAGGGAAAGAATTGGGAAGCCTAATTTCTTTCACCTTCTTCATTATCATCTAATGCATTTTTATTAAATTCAGACTAAATTGACTAGTCAGGCTGGTGAATTAGAGTCAAATCTGACAAATAAGTGATTCAGCGTGGCAAGGTTGACATGACATGTTAGAATAGTGCGACCTAATCGGTTCGATTAGTCGATGAAAGCAAATTTCTCTTTGCTATTAATAAATGGAACTTAAAATTTCATTTAAATAATTAAAACTTAATTAATTAATGGTGCAAACCTTTATCATTCGCCATCGTATCAAAGAGATTCCGGTATCTGACTAATCGGACTCGGATGACCAAATCGTCCCTAAAATTGAAATGATGCTCCTGAAACAGAGCAAACCCCAAGGGAATCTCGGAGTCGTTTATCCTGTACATGTTTTACGGATAAAAATTCACCAAGAAAGCTTTTAATGCTAAAACCATTGAAATTTAAAAATTGAATTAAAAATATTTTTAATTTAAAGTTATACTGAGTTTGGGTGAAGTAATTTATTATGTGAGTAGAATAATATATGAATAATATCTTTTAGTTATAATTAAATAAATATTTAAATTTATATATTAAATTTATAAAAAAAATTCAATGATTCTCATATTTATATTTTGAAAGTAGACGGAATACAAATATAGAATATTTACTCTAAGTAAATTACATTTTATATAAATGCATGATCCCATTCATTATAAGCAAGAAAAAATTGAAATGTTATATAATCCAATATTAAGGGTCCATTTGTTTAAAGAAAAATATTTTTTGAAAAATATTTTTTATATTTTTTAATATTTGGGTATTAAAAAAATTAGTTAATAAAAAATAATTTTTAGATAAAAAAAATTAAATTATCTTTTTTAAAAAAATTATTTTTTACTTTTTAAACTTTAATAATCTTACTTAAAATGTAAAAACATATATATATATATATATATATATATATATATATATATATATATATATATATATATATATATATATGAAATATACATATATTATTAATTTTATATTACAATTAAATAATAAAAAATATTTACATGAAAATCATTTTTTTTTAAAATATTTTTTATAAAAAATATTTTTAATATATAAATTATTTTTTCTAAAATAAACGAAACTTAAAATAACACTATTTTTTTATGCTACCCATATATGTTATAATTCTCTCATACAAGAGGTTATATATCAACAACTAATGAAGCCAAGTTTGTCTCCTCTAGTTAAACCACTGAACCAAATCCCTCTAATGACTCCTGATTTCATCCTCATTTTATTGAAATGTAAATTCAACCAGCAATAAACAGCCATCCTCTCTCTAGGTATCACTTTTCTTGTACTTCTTTTTAGTATTCTCTTACACGTCTTTAAGAAGATATTGGTAAAAAAAAAAAAAAAGAAACTATTTAATTTTTGATTTTTGACTGATATTACAATTTAATTTTTATATTTTGAAAATTAAATAATTTACTCCCTCAATTATAGTGAAAATTAGAGCTCCTTCCATTAAATAGTGCCATTAATTTAAGTCAAAAGATAAATATACATTTTTTTCAATTAAGAAAAATTTATTATTTGACATTTGGAGTTTAATAGATATTATAATTTAGTCTTTGCGTTTTAAAAATTGAATGATTTAGTTTCTCACTTATATTTCTCTTTTATTTAAATTAATTATTATCAAATAAATTAATTCTTTCTTGTTCTGTAAAAAGAATTCAATAAATAATTTTAATAAAAACAAAGTTAATAAGTAAAAAATAAATTCAAATAATTTCAGTAATTATTAAATATAGAGACTAAATTATTCAATTTTTAAAATATAGAGACCAAATTATAATATCAGTCAAAACTCAAGAACTAAATAATAAATTTTTTTTAATTGAATAAAGGGTAGATTTGTCTTTTTAGCTGAACTAATGACAATATTAAACGGAATGACTTCTGATTTTGATGGAAGTATAATTGAGGAGTTAAATTATTTAATTTCCAAAAAAATATAGAATCTAAATTATAATAACCAAATAATAAATTACCAAAAAAAAATTCAGGGAAAGTTATTGTATGAATATGTTCAGTGCCAACTACTATCATGTCAAAATATTTTCATGGGTATGTTATGATTCAACGGTATAAGTGTTGGTGGATTACGATTATTTCACATATAAATATTGTCAAGTTAATTTTTAAACATTAAAAATTAAATTTTCATATCAAAATTATATCCCCTCCACGAATAAATTTTAAGATATTATCCTACACAACAGAATCCAATTGACTTTTATTATGAATTACACTCGTTCAAATAAAATTGCATTTTTACTTTCCAAAAAAAAAAAAAATTTCCGTAAAATTATAACTTTAAGGAAAAAAAATCTTATTTTGATTTATTATCGTCCTCTTTAGAAGAATTCTTGTAATAGAATTCAATTCAATTTTATTAAAAGAGTTCAATTCAAATGAGATTATAAAAAATTTCATGTGTTTAGAATACTATTTAAAATGATATCATTTAAATTTTATTATTTGAAAAACAATTAACAAGTGAAATGAATGTATTTATTTCATATTTTATCCTTATTTATAAAGAAATAAATAAAATTTAAGTAGGATTTTTTTGAATGTTGAACAAGAATCTTCATTAAATGAATTGAATTCTTGTAAAATCATGTCATTTTTAATATAAATTTATTTTTTAAAAATATATTTTTTTTAATTCAAAGAATTACATTTTTCACAATTTTAAACTTTTCAAATGTGAGAATTGTTAAATCAGAAATCAATTGAATTAAATTACGTCATTATTAGACATTCCAAACACATTCTATATTTTCATTCCAATTTGAGAGAATGAGTTATGAACCCCCAAATTACTTCCCCACATTTTCCAATAAAGAAAAGAGGAAAATATATATTTTTTTCTTCCATAGTTTTTTGCTCTTTGCCAAACATGGCATAACAAATGCAATGTCAAATATCATTTTTCAACTTCTATTCCCGAATGTAGCAGACTCTTGAAGTCGACCAACAACCCTGTTACAGGAGTAAATGAAGTGGAAGCATAGGCAAAGCCCCTTTGAGACAAAATTGTTTTCTAGGAAAAATTAAATAAACAATAGCAAAACTAAAGAAAACAATAAGGCAAGAAGGCTTATTCCAATTCCAAGCAACCAAGTAACGTCCAGCAGTTTCTCCTGAATTTAGGAGCATTTAATCACAACTCTAGCTGCTATAATGAATTGGGATCATAATTTTATCCTCTTATCCAATTTATGAGTTGTCTTTGAGAATTATAACAATTTAAAAACAAGAGAATTCAAATTGCCTCAAACAAGATAAATGTAACAATGTGATAAGGTGTTACCACCAGCAGAAAAATGCCACGAGATAATAGTTGTTGCATTCTAGGGAGATTTCTGAGCATGCTAAGCCATCTTGAAATTCAACAAGGACCATCCACAATGAAATTTCTCAAGGCGAAAATAAAGGGAAACAAAAGGGCAACAGTTGTGAATCACAGGGAAATCTCATAACAAGTAATTGATTGAACATTAAAACAACCAGACCGTACGTGTGAAGCAGTAAAATGTTCATTTTCTATCTCTAGATGTGTTGGTTTTACCGTCCACAGTAGCAGATATGGTTCAAAAGATTCGACAATTTACATACCAAAATTCCTAAAAGAGAAATGATCTTTGCTTTATACACATGGTGAGTGTTCAAAGTGTTGATAACTTCACCAATAATCTCCACAAGAGCAACTGCCATCCCTGAAATGATGAAATCTTTTGTTATCCCTGACAATCAATTCCCTCCCAACAATCTTGGACATTATCTTGATAGCATTGTGACAATCACCACACACACGGAGGTTTTTAATTATCCTCAAAGGTGTTCTTGCAGGAGTACTGATGAGACCATATGCAATTGCCAAACGCTCACTGTGATATAACAAGGCTTGCTCCTTGGCTTCTTGATCAATGTCATGAAGAACATATCTGGTGTCTGGCACATAACTCACCGCCTTACTCATTGCCTTCAATTTCTCATCATCTTTGTAAAGGGTAGGGTTCCGAAACTCGGCTATTCTATTCTTTCCTTCAAGCATGCTGATTGCACTATATTTCTTTGGCAGCGGAGTAGGTATCTTGTTAGCAAAAGCCTTTGATGAGTCAAGAGCAACCATCAACTCCTCAGCAAGGTCTTCAAGATCAACATCTCCATGAATTCGAGCATAATTCCTCAATGCACCCCAAATTTCCACTGTCGACTCAAAAGGCAGTTTCTCAATGTACTCTTCAATTTCATTAACAAACCCAGACTTCCCAAGTACATCAATAACCCCCAAATAATGTTCCATCCTTGGATTAATTCCATACTCATTCTTCATAGACTCAAGATGTAAAAATCCTTCCTCCACCGCATCTGCACTGGCACAAGCAGACAAAACTGCAAGGAATGTTTCCTCAGTTGGTTTCAACCCTAATTTCCTCATCTGCTCAAACAATAGCAAACCGTCATCTCCCAAATTATTATTTGCATACCCATTTATCATCAGATGCCATGAATCCATATTCCTATCTGGCATATGATCAAAAACTCTCCTCGCATCAGTCATACTTGCACATTTGCCATACATTTCAATCACCTTATTGTTCAACTTGAGATCACCTCTATATGATGATTGCAAACAGAAATCATGTACCTTTTTTGCATCCTCAAGTTTCAGACACAACTCAAACAAAGCATAAAAGCAATCAGCATCAGCTTTAACACCTTTATCCAGCAACTCGATAGCTTCCTTAAGTTTTCCCTCCTTACACAAGCGCATCAAATCAACAATTGAAGGAGCCGGAGCAGCAACATTGATGTCAGCATTCATATCCTGTGCTGTATTCTGGAAGGTTGGGTTTTGACCCTGAGGAGCCCACTGCTGAGGGTTTCCAGCTTGTGGGTACACCTGATTTTGATTGTTCAATTGATTTGGGCTTCTGGGTTGCCGATAACCCTGGGCATTAGGGTGCACCTCACGAGGGTTTTGGTATTGGGGATAGTTTCGAGTCTGGGAATTCCACTGATTAGGATTTTGTTGTGGTTGCTGTTGATGATGAGAAAAGTTGTTAGCCGGGGAATTCAGCCGATTAGTGTTCACCTGACCAGGGTTTTGGTATTGGGGGTAGTTTTGAACTTGGGGACTCCACTGATTTTGCTTTTGCTGTGGTTCTTGTTGAGCAAATGATACAGGGTATCCCCTATTGGCATTATTCTGTTTAAAATTTTGGTAATTGAACTGACTATTGCCAGAGTTCGTATGTTGAGGAAGTTGTTGCTGGGTCTGGGTCTGTTCATTCCATTGAATATGGTTCCTTCCGCCTTGAGAGGGCCACTGATTAGGGTTACTCTGGCCCTGGGGCGAGCCCCACTGATTAGAATTCCCATGGTTCCAGTGGCTATTAGGGTTTCTCTCATCCTGGTAACTAGAGGGAGTAGGCCTTTGATAGTTACTCGGAACAGCTGAAGATGTGCTTAAGGTTTTGCAGAGGATTAAGGTCCTATAGCTGTTGCAATTGAAATCGAACCAAGGGTTTAGAAGGGACCCCAACTTGAAGAGCGAAGAAGAGGAAGAAGACAACTTCATGTTCCGTGATCGCCGAATCGCCATGAGAGACGCCAACTTCATGTTCCGTTATTGCAATGGAGAGCCAAAAACCCTAGTGCTATGTTTGGATACAAAACGGGAAGGAAGAAAAATTAAAAAACGAAAATATTTTTTTTATTAAGAAAAATAGTAAACAAAGAAAAATAAAATATATATTTTTTCTCAATTTAAGAGGAAGGAAAGAAAGGAAATAATATTATTTTCTTAAATTAACATCTTAATCTTAATTTTATAAATTATTTAAAAAATTAAAATAAAAAAAATAAGTTTTATGTAGAATTTTATCAATTAATGTGCATTCTCCTCCGTTATTACTTTATTTTATTTTAAAATTGAGGAAAAAATAATAAAGACAAAATAACTTTTATTTTTTTAATTTTCAAATAAAAAAATGATGATCTCAAATTATTTTTTTATTTTTTTTTTCTCTCTACAAAAACCTCGAGTCACAAGTTAGGACGAGAGTGTTAATTAAAGTATGATAAAAGAAATTTCTAAAATATCACTTAAATGGGATATATATATATATATATATATATAATTTAATTAATATAACTATAAAATTATAATTGAAAATAACTATTTAATTAAATAAAAAGTTTACATTTACATTAATATATATGAAATTCTAATCCTATTTAATGATAAATATTTTATTTATTATAAATTTATAATTTTTTTTAAAAAAGAATTATAAGTAAACGATAAGTTTTAATTAAATATTAAAATTAAGATTTTGAATTTTATTTCAATTCAAGTGTAATAGCTTTTTTTTTTTTAATGTGTAATAGCTACTTTATGGGTTACAAATTATAGCTTTTTTAAAAAAAAATTATTAATATTGATAAAAATATAGTTTTAACCGAACTTAAAACATATATATATATATATTGTTTATTATATATATATTGTTTATTATTTTATTTTCATTAAAATTAAAATAAAACATTTTTATATTTTTGTTATCAACTATAATAAATAAAAAATAATTTTTATTGAAAACATTAATAAATTTATTGGAATTTCATTTGAATTCTCACTAATTTAAGTGAATTGAATAAAACTAATAACAATTATATAATCTTGATAAGAATAACTAAATTAAAATTTTAAATCAAATTGAAAAAAATGCTTTACATTTTTTTAATTAGGCCTATTTTAAAATATATATATATTTTTATTGTGTCAATATCGCTACAAATAACATACAATGTTATTGCATAAAATGCTATCTAGTTATCAATTTTATAAAAAATATATACAAAGCAAAAAAAAGTTAAGACTCACTCCAAATGTGATATTGCTTTCCTCGCAATTATTTATCATATACCAATAAGCCATATTAAGCTCATAATTTCATATATCTATACATTTTCCCAATCCAAATGGTCGAATCTTCTATGAGAAAACAGTTAAACCACCTTCATTTTTTACATAACAATTTCTGTCTTCCCTATTGAATCGCGCCTCAATTCCGTGAAGGTATACTGAACAAAAAGTCAAACACTCTTTCTCGATTTCTCATAAAACCTTTCATAGACTCTTGTTTCTATTAGATTATACAAAATCATATTGGTTCAAGGTCATGGTAATCTTAAATAATCATCTATTAATTAATAAAAATTTATCATTTTATTTGTGAGTATGTTACCATTAAATAGGAAACATCAATTGAAATTGTATTGGTCCATCAAGTAGAGCTTTACATGGTAAATGAGGCCAAATGAGCCATCACATCAAAGAAAGCAAAAAATGTAAATCATCAAGCTTACGAAGCATCAAAAGCAAACTCTTCTTCCATGTGCTTTAGTTGTAATTTTAATGTGTTACAACACAAGCATTGAAAAAAAAGCCTGAGCTCCATCAATCCAGTGGACACTTCATTAGACAATAATCCATGAAGGCCAACAAGAAGCAACCTTTGTAGTAATGCATGATAGTGATGACTTTTCAATCCATTCACCTTCCCTTCATTAACATTAACACATCTAGAGATATTAAAAACATAACTATCAAGAAATTTCACTAATTTTAGAAATTTGTAAAATTCTTGTTTCTCCTCCTTATACAAAGTGCAACTTGCTAGTGGAGCTGTATAGGAGCCATCACTTCTTCTCTTCAAATGTAAATCCTTCCTTATTTTGACGTCTTTCCAGATCAAGACTAGCCTTTAAATTATCTTTTGTTTTACCACCCAAGTTCAACAAAGTTCTCAAGATGTTGCCACATATCTTCTTTTCAATGTGCATCACATCTAAATTATGCCTTAGTTTTGGTTTATGCCAATATGGCAAATTAAAAATAATGCTTCTTTTGGTCCAATTCAACTATTCAGGAGTTCGCTTTCGCTTTCTCTTTCTTCTATTTGAGTTCTTCCCATAATCAATATCTTTTACATGCCTGAATTGTTGCAACTTATCATATAATTTGATTGGTTTAGATAGATATTCTTCTTTATTATCAAATTTCTTACTCTTTCTCCAACAATGATCATGTGGCAAGAATCAACAATGTCCCATATAACATATTTTACTCTTTAACTTTGGCAACTTTTTTGTTGGTTGCTAATGGGACCTGACAAGTATTTTTAGTACTCCATCTCGATAATTACCATACACAGAAAAGTCATTTATAATCCATAAAACAGCTGCATGCATTTGAAAACTTTTTTTCAGCAAAAACATCATATGTTCGAACAACATTGTCCCACAAATCTTTCAATTCATGGATTAATAGTTGCATATAGACATCAATATCCCTGCCTAATGCTTTTAGACTTAGGTTAAGTAATGATAACATTAACAAAGGGTCCTTCATGCACAACCAAATGGCAAATCATATGGCATAACAGTGACCAGCCACAAGCTATTGAATTGCTCATACTATCAAAAGGACTAAACCCGTCAGTTGCTAGGCCTAGTCTAACATTACATGACTTGTTTGCAAACCAAGGATACTCATTTTGTCAAAATCTTTCCAAGTTAAAGAGTTAGCTAAATCCTTAGGAACGCATTAATAATGTGTTTAACATTATGCCATCTCATATCTTTAGCACTTCTTTTGGACATAAATAGTCCTTACAATATTGGTGTGAGCGGAAAGTAACATAATATTTATGCGGAATCTTTTTTACCTCTACCATCATTAAGCCTCCACCTTGAAGTACCACATTAGGATACTCTTGATGATTTTCAAAATCCTTCCAAAATATATCACAATCACTCATGCATGCATGAATAGACGCATATCCTAAACCTAAGCCCCTCAATAAGTTTTTTAACTCTTAATGAGATTTTGAAAATGTTTCACTAAAGGTAATAATTCCTTTAACAATTTAAGTAACATGAAAAGATGAAGTTGAGTACTTCTTGCAACCTAGATATAATTCTTGTTGAGCCTCATACAATAATTTGGAAAAACTAAGAATTGAATCTTCCATCATATGACCTTGGACTTCACCTTCATTGACAAATTTTGAAGAATTTCCTATAACACCTCTTAAATCTTCCAAAATCTCATGCACTCCATTATCCTTTTCATCATTAATGAATGACGTTGTATCACCATCAACACTCTCTTCTTCATGTACATCATCAGAAATGTTAAAATCAACACATTCACGATGGAAGATCCACCAAGTATAATTACTATATATGCCTCAAATTAGCAAATGATCATAAACCACCCTATGGCATTTCATGAATAAATTAAGAAAAGCAATATGTGGACATCAAATTTCATATTCTTTACCAAAATGATCTTCTATAAATGGCATGAAGGACTTAACTCCTTGCACATATTCAATAGACCACCTTTTAATAGTCATCCATGCCTTATCCATGAAAATAAAGCAACTACAATATATAAAATTAAAATTTAGAATTATATATCAAATGAATCACTATTTAAAATTTCATACAAATTGTGGCAAACAAATCAAAGTTAAGAAGCTCATAAAAATTTAAGCATTAAACCAAACTTATTGCAAGACTCTAAATTGAAAATTTAGTTATAAAAAAATAGAATAACTAATTCAAAATAGAGTAAGGAAATCATAAAAACTTGATGCTCAAATTCTATAGGATAAATGCTACAAGTGTGTTGAATTTAAGTAGTCACAACATTGCTTTTTTATCACAATTGCTCTTTTTTCTTTGCTATGAATAGAAATTCAATGTAGGAAATATGCATATTTTGAAACTTGTGAATCAATTACTTTAATACAAAAGTGCAGGATTTTCAATTTGAAAGTGTAGAAATTCAATAAAAAAAACTTACAAAAATTTAATACAAAAGTATAGTATTTCAATTTAGAAATGCAGAAATTTAATTAAAAGAATTGTGAAATTTCATTGTAGAGAAGTGCAGGATTTTAATTTACAAAACCCTAAAAGAAATATAGAATGAATATTGATTCTTAAACCTTAAAGTGTTACTATTGACACACTAGGTCTAGAGTAATTAAAAGGAAAAAAAAATCCAAATATAACTACATATTTTATATTTATAATGTGACAGACTAGTAGTACGAATCATTCTCCAATGGGTAATCTATGACTTCAATAAACTTACAACCCACAATTATAAATGAAACTCATTATATGTGATGTAGTCGCATGGATATATAAAGAGAGTTTACTATAAGATTTATAAGCAAAACAATAGTTAATCAAGTTGTTAATTTGATCAGATGTACTAGAAGGGGGACTAAAAGTTTAAGAAAATAATAAAAGACTCTTTAGTATGTCAAGGTGACACTTGGCTTAAAGACTAGGTTAAGGAAAAGGACAAGAAGATGGAGAACCTGTATTTTTCTTTCCCATTCTCTTGAGGGAAAATTATGGAGAAATCACTTTATCCTTTCTCAATTTCCAAATCTTAGTCTCTCATTTTCTCAAAGAGGCAAATGGAGAGATGTGTCTCGTCTTTTCTCAATTTCTTAAATGTTCCATTTAAAAGTGTTAATCTTACCTTAATTTTATAACTATTAATTTGAAGTGTTAAGTAGGTTAAGGGAAGGTGGAATTTAAGGATTTAGGTAGTTCATATCAAGGTATGTTCATTTATACTTGAAGGATTCTTTCTTTTCTTTTTTTTCTTCCTCTTTCTGTATGGATTAGGAATAATATTAGTTAATTTAGGTAGGAAGCAAGAGAAACAAGAAGGTTCTGAGCAAAGAAGAGATTATCCTAGATAAAACAAGTGAAGTATTTTTATGGTAAATTTTCTAGGGGAGATACTGTTTAAATTTGGTTGAAATATTTATTTGTAAAACAAAGTTAGACACCAATAATATTCATATCTAATGAATTCTAGAAATTCAATGGAGTTGATTTAAACTTGTAAAATTATTCTAATGAAAAGTTAATATTAGATAAACACTTATATAGTAGGCTAATTCAATATAAAATATGTTATCAATCCATTCATTATACTAATACGAGTATTATGCCTTCTAAAAGTTAAATTATGCAATAACTATATGAGTAGAAAAACAAGAAGATAGTGCCTTGTTATGTCAATTCTTTACTTGTGAAAAATATATCTTTGTATGTGTACGAGGTTGGATAGTAATGTTACAAGTTGAGCATTCACCATTATTACATTGTTGGATCATTAAAATGCATAATCCTTAGATGTGATCTTTTCACAGATCATCCAAGATGAGCACATGCTTTTACATAAAAAAAGATGAGCACATGATTCACCATTAGCTCAAATTATATATATATATATATATATATATATATATATATATATATATATATATATATTTTAGAGATTTCTAAGTAAAAGAAATTTATCAAAATTAAAATCAGAAAACCTAAACAAAGAAAGATACAAATAGGGGACTACACAAAAGCAACAGGAAACCAAGCAATTAAACAAAACCCAGAATACAATCAAAACTAAAGCCAAACAACAACCCAACCATAAGCAACTAAAGCCCAAACAAGAACACCAATCAAGCGACAACAAAGACCCCAACTAAGAGGAATGACAATTGATAGTATAACATAACAAGGCAAAAAGGGAAACCATAGACCTTACAAGCTAAACATCACAGAAAGGTGCATAAATGTTGACAAAGCCCACCAAGGAGCAAAGGAGCTGCAAAACAAAGGGAAAACCACTGCAATCCAGAGGAGCAAAAGAGCATAGCCATATTGAATGATAGGGTAGAAACTGATGCTGAGAATAATACCAAAATAGAAATGCCAAAGGCAAATACCTCCTAGTAGATAAAAAGGACCAAACCAAAATAAACCCCAAAACTAGAGTAAAACACAAACTAACTAGTGTTTGCCTTTTTTTTAACCAAATTTTAAAGAGTATTAAACCAAATAACAAGTATTTTCCAAATTTAACTTCCTTGTTCATCACTCACCCCCATCAACCATAGCCCCAAACCATTATCATGTAACCCCAAAAACACCTTATACCCACGTTACAAAATCAATTTTCTTAAGTGTATATGATTTTGCTAAGTAATCTGCCAATGAGAGCCTCTCATGTTGAATGAGTAATAGAGACCTTGAGAAGAAAAACCCAAATAAAATGAGGTATATTGAAGCTAGATTGATAGAAAAAAGAGAGAAAGAGAGGAAAATTAGAGCTTGCCTATCATGGATTCAGTGAGAGAATGAATTGGGGCTTTTTCTTTACCAATTGCCTTTTTTTTTAACGAGGGATTAAATTGGTTTCTTACTCTCATAATCTAATTAAATAATTGGCTACCTTTTCTATTAGTATTTGATTCTTTATTCGTGGAAGTGACAATTTCAGCAGGTGAATTTAACACAAACTCAAATTTATATCGACCAATTTTTATTCATTGTCAATTTTATTTCTAATTATTTTATTTTATATTATTAGGTGACAAATGTATGTCATCGTTAATTCTAATAATTATGGAAAAAAAATCATTACTAGTTGAGAAAAGTTCATAATGCATAGAAATACAAGGTTGAGGAGCGATATTTAGTAACAATTTTTTTCATCGAAAAATATAATTATTGGTAATGAATATTTATTTTGTTGCTAAATGTTATTTTTCTATGATGACTGCCTAATTTAATTTGATTTTATATGAGATGAACATGTACTAGTGAAAACTATATAGTTATATAATGCATTATTAGTAATTATATGTTGGCATCATAAGAAAATCAAAGTATTTTAAACACATGATATTAACATAATTAATCCAACAAATTTTGAAGAATCAAAATGCTAGAATGTGAACCTTAACCATTGTTAGACTTCAAAATATACTCTCATAATTATTTTTTATTCGCCAAAATTGGTGTTTAGTTTTATTTGCCTTGGCATTACAAAAATTTATTCTCACCATTTGGCTTAGGCATTATTAATGATTATCTAAAGGTATAATGCTTAATTTCACCAATATATTTATTACATATGTTCAATTTAGTTATTTTTAATTTTTTTGCCAAATTAATCTAGAAATTTCCATTTAGATCAATTTAGCCCAATTTTTATAGAGGTGAGACTCACGTAATGCTACTTCAGTGAGTAACATTTTTTCAAACTTTTTTTTTTTTAAATTAAGTGATTTTGATTTTATTTTTTAATTTTTATTAATTACATGAAAATCTAAAAAATAATATTTTATATTTTTAAATCTTAGTTAATTATAATTATAATTTTTTTACTTTTAATTATTTATGTGAAAATATAAAAAATAATATTTTTACATTTTTATTATAATTAATAACAGCTAAATATAATTTTATATTTTTATTTTTAATTAACGACGTGAAAATATAAAAATAATATTTTTATTTAATTAATTAAATAAAAATAAAAAATAATATTTAATATTAAAAAATAAAAATAATTGAATATGTTTTGTATGGCGCATGCAATTCACTCAAAGAGGGAAGGACTTTTTTTAAGTTAAATTGAAATTTTGAACTAATTTAAATAAAAAAGTTAAAAATAACTAAATCGAATACCCAATAATTGAAGGGGTGAAACTGAGCGTCTATCTATTGTCTAACTCAACTTAATTCAACTCAACTCAACTAAGCCTTTATCCCAAAAATTTGGGGTCGGCTGTATGAATTCTCTTTCTCTATTCTAAATGATTTTGGGTTAAATCTTCAGAAATGTGTAATGCTTTTAGGCCATGTTGTATTACTCTCCTCCAAGTCATTTTAGGTCTACCCCCTCTTTTCTTTCTATCCTCTAACATAATGTGCTCTACTTGTCTAACTGGAGCCTTCATATGTCTACGCTTCACATGATCAAACCACCTCAATCTCCCTTCTTTCAACTTATCTTCAATTGGTACTGCTCCTACCTTTTCTCTAATACTCTCATTACGAATTTTATCTAGTCTAGTATGGCTAATCATCCACTTTAATATTTTCATTTCCGCAACTCTTCTCTTAGACACATATGACTCCTTCAGTGCCCAACACTCACTACCATATAACATGAACGGTCGTATAGTTGTATGGTAAAATTTTCCTTTCAACTTATTGGGAATCTTGCGATCACATAAAACTCCCATGGCACGTTTCCACTTCAACCATCTGGCTTTAATCCTATGACTAACATCCTCCTCACATCCCCCATCTACTTGAAGGACTGAGCGGAGATATTTAAAGTGATTACTTTGGGACAATACCACTCCATCCAAACTAAATCCTTCTCTATCACCAATTCAGTATTCACTGAACTTGCAATGCATGTATTCTGTCTTCGTTCTACTTAACTTAAAGCCTTTTGACTCTAGAGTACTTCTCTAAAGCTCTAGCTTTCTATTGACTCCTTCTCACGTCTCATCTATTAAAACTATATCATTCACAAACATCATACACCAATGGATATTCTCTTATATACGTTTCATCAATTCATCTAAAACTAATGTAAAAAAGTAAGGGCTTATAACTTAACCTTGGTGTAATCCAACTGAGATAGGAAAATCTCATGTGTCCCCTCCCACTATGCACACAATAATAGTTGCTCCTTCATACACATCTTTCAACATTTGTATGTACCTAATAGATACCCTCTTTTGTTCTAACACTCTCTATAAGACATCTTTTGGAATACTATCATAAGTCTTTTCTAAATCAATAAAAACCATGTGTAGATCTTTCTTCACATCTCTATATTTCTCCGTGAAGCTTTTAATGAGAAAGATCGCTTCCATGGTTGAATAACCGGGCATGAAGCCAAATTGATTGGGAGGGATAGAAGTATCATGACGTAGTCAATGTTCCATAACTCTCTCCCACAACTTCATAGTATGGCTCATGGGTTTAATTCCCATATAGTTTGAGCAACTCTATATGTCTCCCTTATTTTTAAAAATAGGTACTAAAATACTCTTCCTCCATTCATCAAGCATTTTCTTTGAGTTTAGAATCTTATTAAACACTTTAGTTAACCATGCCGCTCCCATATCTCCCAAATACTTCCACACTTTAATTGGTATTCCATCGGCTCTACAGGCCTTACCCACTTTCATTCTCTAAAGTGCTTCCTTTACTTCTAAAGATGTAATCCTTATAGTATAATTCACATTTTATCTATTACTCTGTAGTCTATATTCACGCTATTACCATTTTGACTATTATTAAAGAGATCATCAAAACAATTTCTCCATCTTTCTTCAATGTCCTCATCTTTCACTAACACTTTTCCTTCTTTATCCTTAATGTACCTATCTTAATTGAGATCTTGACATTTCTTTTCTTTCCTCCTTGCTAATCTATAAATATCTTTCTCTCCTTCTTTAGTTTCAAGTTTCTCATATAACTTTTTAAAAGCTTGCGCTCTTGCTTGACTAACTACCTTTTTTGTCTCTTTCTTTGCTATCTTGTACTATTCATATGCCTCATTATTATCACACTTAGGTAATTTCTTGTACCATTCCCTCTTTCTCTTCATTGCCTTTTGTACTTCCTCATTCCACCACCATCTCTCTTTTGAGGGTGGTCCATGTCCTCTATACTCTCCAAGTACTTTTCTAACTACTTCTCTAATCTTTGATGCTATCTATATCCACATACCATTGGCCTCCATATCCAGTTTCCATGCTTCGGACTCGAGAAGCTCATTTTTGAACTTCGCTTGCTTTACTCCTTTGAACTCCCACCACTTTGTTCAAGCTACACTATTTCTTCTAACCTTACTTGAATTATTCCTAAACTTGACATCCAAGACCACCAACTGATGTTAACTTATTAAAGCCTCTCCTAGAATGACCTTGCAATCTTTGTATAAAGCTCTATTTGTCTTTTTGGTTAAGAGGAAGTCAATTTGTCTTTCTGGTTAAGAGAAAGTCAATTTGGCTTCTATGTTGCCCACTTTTGAAAGTCACTAAATGTGACTCTATTTTTATAAAGTAGGTATTTGCTAGTATTAGGTCGTATGCCATAGCAAAATCCAAGATGTTTTTTCCCTCCTCATTTCGCTTGCCAAAACCAAAACCTCTATGAACATTCTCATAACCTTGCCTATCACTTCCTACATGTCCATTCAAATCTCCACCGATGAAACATTCTCTTCATTCGGTATGTTTTGCATTAGATCATCTATATCTTCCCAAAATCTTTGTTTACTCTCACTATCTAGTCCTATTTGTGGGGCATAAGCACTAACTATATTTATTGTTTCTTCTTCTAGTACTAGCTTTACTAGTATAATTCTATCACCTATCATAACCATCCTCCTTTATCCGGGCTTGGGACCGACTAAGCACAAACTACTTAGGAGGAGTTCTATCCATTCTCTAAAAGAAAAAAAAAAAAAACTAAATTAACGCTTCAAGTAATTGTGTCCTCAAGACAAATTGCAAGCAAGAAATTGAAGAGTCAAAATAAATGGGTATTAAAAAAACTTAATATGGTAGTTCTTGTGTTGCTTGAAAAATAAAAACCAAATAATAGGGTATTTGATTATTGTTGACCCTGTGTAGCTCAAAATGAGCATTGATTTTGATGATAAAAAAACTCAAATAGAATCTATCTAACTCAATTTTAAGTGATGTGTAGATTCTTTCTCTTATTTATGAAGAATCTTTGAGATTGTATCAAAGGAGGATGAGCACTAAAAGGCATCTCAAGATGAATCAAATTTGAGAAAGAATAAGATTATGAAAGCTAAAACTCAAAGTAACGGTATAAAAGTCATAGAGCTAATTGAGTCTTAGTGTGACACCCCTCACCCGACTATAGTGTAGCCGAGCAAGGCGTGCTACATTCGGTGTCGGAGCACCCTATCTTATCTTACTTTATTCCTTTAATCAGTTTGAATTCGTTTAATTTAATATCAATCATTTTTCAACGGAGAAACTAACGGAGTTTCCCCTATTTTATTATCGTTTGACGTGTTTTACTATTCACCTATTTAAAATTTTTAATAATATTTTAAAATAAAAATCTCATCATTTCATGCATCATCTATATATTTCAATTCCGTATTCAAATCTATACAATTTCATTCATATCCATTTCCATACATTCCCATTCATGCTCAACTCATATATAAAAATTTTCAATCTTCATTAATTTACATGATATATAATTTAACCATATATGAATTAACCGATTTATTAATTTACACCACATACCTATTAATTACATTTTCATAATTTACATTACAATACTATAACTAAGCATTTTATACAACACACAAATTATGACCTATATGGGCCCTATCTACATTCATTGCTGAGGAGGTGACAACCTTGAATACTTCAGACACTTCTACAGATCAGAAGTCCAAAAATCTCTATTTAATATGTTTTTTTTTTTCTGGGCTTTACCTTTAGTACCTGCGCTAGAAAACAAATCTATCGCGCTAAGCATTGCTACTTAGTGGTGCAATAATATAACAAGAAAATAATATACAATAAAAAAAAATGGATCAAAATTTGGATACTTCGGAATTTAATCTAATTTCATATAATATTTCTAGTATTAACTATCCTTTGTTCTAATTTATTCCTCTTTAAAAACGTTCAATTCTTTCATAATAATTAAATATTCTCACTCATTTATTTAATTGCTAATATTTTCAGTTGCTAATATTCTTACCTTATTTCAATAAATTTCACTGCCGAAGTAACCTATGACAGGCTGACTAAACTGGATAACGGGTCGTTGGCACTGGACACCACGGTGCCTTGGGCCGTCATACCATGGGACGCAGAACGTCAACCACATATGTAATCAGAATGGCTAAAAAGCCATGATAACACATAATCGGGCATAAAATCCATGAGTGCGGGCATAAAGCCATGAGTGCGGGCATAAAGCCATGAGTGCAGGCATAAAGCTATGAATACATGCATAAAGCCTTTCGCAGTACTGTTAAAACAATACCCTATTGCCATGCCAATCTATCCAATCTGATACATGTGTCTAGGCAATACATGGGCACATAAGTACCATTAAATATTAATATGTCTTCTCATTTCATTATTTCATTATAAGTTTCAATTATAATTTATAACGTTTTAATTTTGTTCTTAGCAGAAGTACAAATTTCTAAATCACAATTATGTATAGTTTATGCATTCATCATAATTCATACATTCCTTACATCATTCATTTTGGATCTCAGTTCACAACATTGGTGTTCATGTACTATTGTACTCAAAACATTCTTTTTGTTTCTCATATGCCATTAATTTTGCAAAGTATAAATTTTTAGCTACAAAAAGAGGCATAAGCCCTAACTATCTATTTTTTTTTTCATGATTTAGGTGCATTATCATTCATATTTCAAGTAGTCCATGAATATTTCATAGATTTTAAATTTATGGCCTTAATTTCCCTCTAACAATTTTGACTAAGATGCATATTCCATATTTGTTGTACAATTTTAAGCATTTAAGCTTAGAATTGGTTCTAGGTCTTCATCTTAATTTGCTAATCATTTTGATTACTATTCACCTTACTAGTCAATCAAAATATTGACTTTTTTATACTTAATGGATATGTTAATTCTAATTACACCAAGATCCCACATTTTGAGTTTTACATTTGTTAGTATTAATAGCCAATTGCAATTTAAAGTCCCCTAGATGCATTTCTAAATTTTTAGTTTTGATTACCTAAGTTTACTCTTCCATTGGACAATTCTACAGTGGAAACTGGGCTAACTTTTCTTTATCAAAGTTTTTCCTTCTTGTGTCTTCTTTAATTCCCTTTTTGAATCAATCCAATTGGATTTTTGTAGCTTAAGTTATGGCCTAAATACCATAACTGGCTGGATAGGGCAGTACCCAGAATTTCTGGGCAGAATCCATTTTGGCAGTTTTAGTGTCCTGAGTTTGGTGGGCAATTTCATTAAGTTCTGATCAAAATTTGGAGTTGTGTCCTTCATAAAAGTTGTTCTAAATTGTCTAAGCTTTCTATTGATATAAATTTTAGGTTAATTGGACATTTCTACAGTGAGTTATGACAAAATGAATAAAAAATATTCATTTGGTCATTTTGCCCAGGCAGACTTAGTGCTACCCCGATTTGGTCAATTTTTAGGGCATCCTAAGTTTAGTTTCTAGACACGGTTCCTTCATTAAAGTTGTGCCATTATGTGTCTAATTTCATGTATAATTGGCCTTGCACCATTGAACATACACAACTCAAATTAAAGCTGCTCAACCTTGCTGGACTCACATCTAGCCTTGCAGGTCACTCAAGGCAGCACCTCTAACCTCATTTCCCATGGCACAATTTACTTCATTTCCTACTCAAACACAACCAAATGGTCACTAATTAACTATTAGAACTTCCTTTCACCACTACATGAGCAAAATCATAAATTTGTTGGCCAAACCCTAACCCTAAATTTTCAATTTTTCCTACTCATGCGTAACACTTGGACTTCAACCTCTAATCCATACACACTCCTCAAACACCATCATTAAACCAATTTAATTCAGTTTAAATCATCACTCACTTAAAGCTACCAAAATTCATGATTGGTTATACATACATATTTTCTTTTATTCTTCAACAAATTGAACTCAATTTAGCTTTCTTAACAAAAGATAGGAAGGAAAGAAAGAAGTATATGCACTAACCTTGTTTGATGGAATTTCTAAGCTTCTAAAACTCTTTCTTTTCTCTTCCTTTTTGCTGCCTCAAGCTTGCTCTAGTTGCAAGGATGAATTTTAGTGAAGCAAGCTAGTGGTTTTATGGTGAAATGGAGAGGGAAATGGAGCTTTGGTTGAGAATCAATGGAGGGAGAGAGAAGTAAGGTTTCAGCAACTTTGAAGAAGGAAGATGAAAACTGGTTTTTTTTCTTTCATTTTTGCCCATTGAACTCATTTTAAGTGGTTTAAGGACATTTGGTCATTTTGCCCAGGCAGACTTGGTGCTACCCCGATTTAGTCAATTTTTAGGGCATCCTAAGTTTGGTTTCTAGACAAGGTTCCTTCATCAAAGTTGTGCCATTATGTGTCTAATTTCATGACTAATTGGCCTTGCACCAATTGAACGTACACAACTCAAATTAAAGCTGCTCAACCTTGCTGGACTCACATCTAGTCTTACAGGTCACTCAAGGCAGCACCTCTAACCTCATTTTCCATGGCACAATTTACTTCATTTCCTACTCAAACACAACCAAATGGTCACTAATTGACCATTAGAACTTCCTTTCACCACTATATGAGCAAAATCATAAATTTGTTGCCCAAACCCTAACCCTAAATTTTCAATTTTTCCTATTCATGCATAACACTTGGACTTCAACCTCTAATCCATACACACTCCTCAAACACCATCATTAAACCAATTTAATTCAGTTTAAATCATCAAAATCATCACTCACTTAAAGCTGCCAAAATTCATGATTGGTTATACATACATATTTTCTTTTATTCTTCAACAAATTGAACTCAATTTAGCTTTCTAAACAAAAGATAGGAAGGAAGGAAAGAAGTATATGCACTAACCTTGTTTGATGGAATTTTTAAGCTTCTAAAACTCTTTCTTTTCTCTTCCTTTTTGCTGCCTCAAGCTTGCTCTAGTTGCAAGGATGAATTTTAGTGAAGCAAGCTAGTGGTTTTATAGTGAAATGGCGAGGGAAATGGAGCTTTGGTTGAAAATCAATGGAGGGAGAGAGAAGTAAGGTTTCGGAAACTTTGAAGAAGGAAGATGAAAACTAGTTTTTTTCTTTCATTTTTGCCCATTTAACTCATTTTAAGTGGTTTAAAGACATGTGTTGCAATGTGATTGGGTGAGGGCATTTTAATGACATCATGTGATGTCATAATTCTAAATTTCCTTTATTTTCTTTTATTTTCTTTTCTACTCATTTTCAATTAAATTTTTAGCAATATTTATTCATATTTTATGTCATAATAATTATTTACTTAACTGAACAAGTCGTCCAAAAATCATCTATAAAGACGAAATGACTAAAATGCCCTCCATTTGGCTTAGCGAGCCAAAATCATCTGTACCAATCGAAAAATTTTTTTAAGCCTTTTATTGGCATTCTAATGCCATAGAAACCTCAATGACTCTTCTCTAGAATCCTAAAAATTAATTCATGAATTTTTCATTGGATTTAGAGCTTCTAGCTGCGAGGATCACAACTTCCATCTGGGTTACCCATCGCTAGGGCACCGGCTCATTTAACTTGGCTGTATTTTATTTCTAAAATTTTTCCTAAATTTTTCTTGTTAATGTTTGAGTTAATTATGGCTCCTCGCTTTAGTCTAAATATTTTTTCAGACATTCTAGCTGTCCAGACCGACACTAGTCACCGAAATATTAAAATGTACGGAATTGCTACAATGAGGATGTTACAACTCTTCCCCTCTAATTTAAATTTCGTCCTCGAAATTTTTCTGGTGTAAATAGTCGAGGAGTTGCTACTTCCTTATTTCTTGACCTTACCAGAGAAAACAGATCTGCATTAGTGTCACCTCGACTCATATGAATGCAATGCATGTTATGTGCACTATTCCTTTTCCATCTATCGATGCCTAGGAACGCCTAAACCGTGCTCTGATACCAACAAATGTGACACCCCTCACCCGACTACAGTGTAGCTGAGCAAGGTGTGCTACATTCGGTGTCGGAGCACCCTATCTTATCTTACTTTATTCCTTTAATCATTTTGAATTCGTTTAATTTAATATCAATAATTTTTCGACGGAGAAACTAATGGAGTTTCTCCTATTTTATTATCGTTTGACGTGTTTTACTATTCACCAATTTAAAATTTTCAATAATATTTTAAAATAAAAATCTGATCATTTCATGCATCATCTATATATTTCAATTTCGTATTCAAATCTATACAATTTCATTCATATCAATTTCCATACATTCCCATTCATGCTCAACTCATATATGAAAATTTTCAATCTTCATTAATTTACATGATATATAATTTAATCACATATGAATTAACCGATTTATTAATTTACACCACATACCTATTAATTACATTTTCATAATTTACATTACAATACTATAACTAAGCATTTTATACAACATACAAATTATGACCTATATGGGCCCTATCTATATGTATTGCTGAGGAGGTGACAACCTTGAATACTTCATACACTTCTGCAGATCATAACTCCAAAATCTCTATTTAATATTTTTTTCTGGGCTTTACCGTCAGTACCTGCGCGAGGAAACAAATCTATCGCGCTAAACATTGCTGCTTAGTGGTGCAATAATATAACAAGAAAATAATATACAATAAAAAAAAAAAGAAATGGATCAAAATTTGGATACTCTGGAATTTAATCTAATTTCATATAATACTTATAGTATTAACTATCCTTTGTTCTAATTTATTCCTCTTCAAAAACGCTCAATTCTTTCATAATAATTAAATATTCTCACTCATTTATTTAATTGCTAATATTTTCAGTTGCTAATATTCTTAACTTATTTCAATAAATTTCACTGCCGAAGTAACCTATGACAAGCTGACTAAACTGGATAACGGGTCGTTGGCACTGGACACCACGGTGCCTTGGGCCGTCATACCATGGGACGCAGAACGTCAACCAAGTATGCAATCAGAATGGTTAAAAAGCCATGACAACACATAATCGGGCATAAAAGCCATGAGTGTAACACCCTACCCCTCCGTAAGGCATAACATGATCCCGCAGTATACCTAATGAATTACCAACTTCATTTACTGATAACCCATTAAATACACTATAAGGGATTTTAAAACTTTTCTTACTTCTTTTCCACAGTGGTGAGCACTATTTACAGGTGTTAAAAACTTTTTTAAACTGAAGTGAAACAGCTAATATGTTTGAATTATTAGTAATTTCTGTAAAAATTTGGCCGGAGTGCCATCTGTATTTTGAATAAAACAGTTCTTCAAAAACCTGTAAAAAGCACTTCAAATATATTTCTCAATCTCAAACTCCAACATTTTGTTCAACATAATAAATTTCTTAACTCAAATCCACAATAATTTTTTCAATATTCCCAAAGGCTGAGATAAAAGAAATATAGTACAAATTTTACAAGCCAATATAATTCACAATTTATTTTTACAACTTCAATGTACAATTTTAATTTACAACTGCTCAAAACCAAGAACACTATATACATACAGTGAACATACATTACAATATAAAATACAAACTATGGTATACTCAATATACCCGATGATCTCTCAGTGTAGTACTAGCAGCCTAGTCTGCTACCCTGTCAGTTTGTCTACCTGCGACAGCAATGAAAAGCTATCGCTGAGTAAAATTTACTCAATGGTGCACAATAACAATTTGAAATACGATATATAAATCTTTTATTGACAATTCACAAATCAAATAATTTACAATTCCATTTCACAATTTACAAGTTCATATAACACCATTTGATCAAATAACTGAATAATACAGTTTTGCCAATCAATAACACAATTTGATCAAATAACTGAATAATACAGTTTTGCCAATCAATAACACAATTTGATCAAATAACTGAAGAATACAGTGTTGCCAATCGATAACACAATTTAGGCCATGACACAATTTTTCCACACATGCCGTGTTGTACACTACGATAAGACACACTCACCCCAATAATTGAAATCAATGAGGGAGGAAGCTAGCTATATAATGAGTACTCATCCACACTTACCTCAGACTAGCAAGTCAAAGAGGGAGGAACATAATCACACTCATCCCAGACTGATAAGTCAAAGAGGGAGGAATATATCACACTCACCCCATAAATGGAGGAGGAACATAGTAATAGTGTCATGCCAAGTGTGAATCAAAACAATTTCAAATCACAATATTTAATACAAACCATAAATCACATTTTATCTCAAAAATTCCATTTGTAAAGTTGGTAAAACAATAATTTCTAAATAATATTCCCAAAACCAAAGCAATAAAAAATTATTCATAACTCATTCTCCAAATAAATTTGCCAGTAAAAGCAGTGAATATAAAAGTATTATGCACGGACACATTTTAAAACTATAATGTTCAATTAAATTTTTAAGTAGAAAATGAGAAGTCAAAATTATTGTGCACAAACACATTTTAAAACAATAACATACAAATAATCATAATTTATTTCAATTGAAAAATTTAAAAGAAATAACTATTGTGCACAAACCTCTGATATATGCCTCTTGGCTCTGACTCAGTGGTTCCTTCCCCTTCCCTGAGTCTTTGCTAACTGAAACACACAATTTGAAGTGTTTCAGTACTCATTTAAACCGTCTCTAACAATAAGGCTTAATACTTAATTTTTGAATTCTATCATTTCTTTAGTCAACCTAAAATGTTGACCTTCGATGCAGTCTAGGTGAATTAGGTTTTAATGTTATCAATATGTCACATTTGTAGCCTTTTAGTATTGGTACATGTTACCAAATTCATTTCCATGTATATTGCATTTTATTACAATTTGTTGGATTCCGGTATACTAATTTGACCTAGCCGGATGACCTAGTTCCCTTAGTTTTCGGGTTTTGTTCAAAACTAAAAACTTATAGATCTATGTCTTATTGCACGCGGGGCAAAATTTCAGGTCATTCTGAGTTATGTAGACCAAGTTATGGTCATTTTACTATTGCTGGTCAAAATGTATAAAAATTGGTCACTTTAGGTTATTTTAAGTCATTTTAGGTTCGGCCAGTTTTTGAACCCTAACTTGTGCAAGCTATTTGACTTGCTTATGGTCATTTTTGGGCTTTGGTGTCTTCATAAGACTTGTAGATATATGTCTCAACTATTCATGGTAAAAAGTTCAGGTCAATTGGACCTGTTTTGAGTGAGTTATGACCAAAACACTAACTACTACCCAAATGGTCAATTTTCAGGCTTTCAATGCACTAATCCGGATTTGGTTATTTTTCAAGTCACCTTCCAAGCAGAATTTTGGTAAGCTTCCTTCATGAAAGTTGGCACTGCCTAGTTTCACCTCCAATTGGTCTCATACCAACTGGAGCCACACACTTAAGGTTCTAAGCTAAAACACACACTGCCCTATTGCACATTGTCCATCACTCATCAAAGGACACATTTAACACTTACCAAGTTACACATTCATGCCATTTTTGTTTTGTACCATAACATAAACACATTTCACAACACATTTTTGGTCATTTTAGCAGCTTATGACCACACTCAATATGCACCTTATAGTACAAAATTTACCAAGTCCAAGTTACACACAATTTAACCACATTACCTAGCTCATTTACATGTCCACATTCAAACCCTTATACACATACACAAGCTGTCACAACAAGTACCATAATTCAACAATAATATTCCATAAACCAAACCATGAAGCAACATATTTTGGTTCACACTTCACATTGCCGAATTATACCTCTCCTTGAATTAATTTCCAAGCTTCCAAAATCAAGTGTACTTCACATACATCTAATATACATCACCCAATTTATTCCTACACACATAAACACTTAATCAACACTTTAATCTACCATTTACATGTAAGGATAAACTATTCTTGTGGAGTTTCCATGGCTGCAAAAAATATACATCTCCCTTAAAACATCAAACTCCAAAAATCCTTTCACAATTCAACTACCCATAACATCCACATAAACTTTAATGAAGTAAGCATCAAAAATACCTACTTACCACTTTGAAAACTCTTCAAAACTTCACCAAAACTTGATCTTCTTGCTACCTATCTACTGCCCAAGGTGTTTGGACAACTTTTAATGAAGGATGCTTGAAGTTTCCATGGTTGGATCATGCTTGCATGAAGCTTTTCTAAATTCGGCCATGGAGGTTCTCATTCTTCCATTTTCGGCTGGCTGTCCTAAAGGTTGAAGAAGATGAAGTTATTTCAGCCAAATGAAGGTTAATGGTCCACTTAAGGGAGTTAGTGGACCACTAAGTGAAGATTTAGTATTTGTTTATTCTAAAACTTCCAAATTCCACATTTAACTCCTATCTTTTGCTATTTAAACTATGTAGCACCAATTTAATTTTTCATGACATTTTCCAAGTATAAATATCATCTATTTTTAATGGACATTTAGGTCAAAAGACAACTCAGGGTGTCAAATGACCACAATGCCCCTGTTCGGGTTGCATTCTCGATTTTTCGGTATCACCGATTTTGTCCGTTTTTCGATTTCTCACTTTTTCTTTGTACTAATTAATTAATTTTTCTTTGATATTTCTAATGATATTTATGCTTCAATAGATGTCTATTTAAGTCTTAAAAATATTTTCCAGGGTTCCCCGCGGTCCAGGGCTAGTCAACGGTCCACGTCGCGACTTCCCGATGCGGTCACCCATCGCTAGGGTTCTCGGCTCGTTTAACTTGGTTACATTTCATTGCTATTATTTTTCCTTTGTTTTCTTTTATTTTCTTTTCTTGTATTTCATTATTTTATATCTCCTCACTAATATTTAAATATAGTTCTAGGCATTCTAGCTATCCGGACAGACACTGGTCACCAGAGCAGTAGAACGCACTACCGAACATAGGGGTGTTACACATGAGTGCGGGCATAAAGCCATGAATGCCGGCATAAAGCCATGAATGCGGGCATAAAGCCATGAGTACAGGCATAAAGCCTTTCGCAGTACTGCTAAAATAATACCCTATTGGTATGCCAATCTATCCAATATGACACACGTGTCTAGGCAATACATGGGCACATAAGTACCATTAAATATTAATATGTCTTCTCATTTCATTATTTAATTATAAGTTCCAATTATAATTTTTAACGTTTTAATTTTGTTCTTAGCAGAAGTACAAATTTCTAAATCACAATTACGTATAGTTTATGCATTCATCATAATTCATGCATTCCTTGCATCATTCATTTTGGATCTCAGTTCACAACAATGGTGTTCATATACTTAAAACATTCTTTTTGTTTCTCATATGCCATTAATTTTGCAAAGTATAATTTTTTAGCTACAAAAAGAGGCATAAGCCCTAACTATCTTTTTTTTTTTTTCATGATTTAGGTGCATTATCATTCATATTTCAAGTAGTCTATGAATATTTCATGGATTTCAAATTTATGGCCTTAATTTCCCTCTAACAATTTTGACTAAGATGCATAGTTCACATTTGTTATACAATTCTAAGCATTTAAGCTTAGAATTGGTTAAAGATCTTCATCTTAATTTGCTAATCATTTTGATTACTATTCACCTTACTAGTCAACCAAAATGTTGACTTTTTCATACTTAATGGATATGTTAATTCTAATTACACCAAGATCCCACATTTTGAGTTTTACATTTGTTAGTATTAATTGCCAATTGCAATTTAAAGTCCCCTAGATGCATTTCTAAATTTTCAGTTTTGATTACCTAAGTTTACTGTTCCATTGGACAATTCTACAGTGGAAACTGGGCTAACTTTTCTTCATCAAAGTTGTTCCTTATTGTGTCTTCTTTAATTCCCTTTCTGAATCACTCCAATTGGAGTTTTGTAGCTCAAGTTATGACCTAAATACCATAACTGGCTTGATAGGGCAGTACCCAGAATTTTTGGGCAGAATCTATTCTGGCAGTTTTAGTATCCTGAGTTTGGTGGGCAATTTCAATAAGTTCTGGTCAAAATTTTGAGTTGTGTCCTTCATAAAAGTTGTTCTAAATTGTCTAAGCTTTCTATTGATAAATTTCAGGTTAATTGGACATTTCTACAGTGAGTTATGACCAAATGAATGAACACTGTTCATTTGGTCATTTTGCCCAGGCCGACTTGGTACTACCTAGATTTGGTCAATTTTTAGGGCATCCTAAGTTTAGTTTCTAGACAGGGTTCCTTCATCAAAGTTGTGCCATTATGTGTCTAATTTCATATCCAATTGGCCTTGCACCAATTGAACCTACACAACTCAAATTAAAGCTGCCCAACCTTGCTGGACTCACATCTAGCCCTGCAGGTCACTCAAGGCAGCACCTCTAACTTCATTTCCCATGGCACAGTTTACTTCATTTCCTACTCAAACACAACCAAATGGTCACTAATTGACCATTAAAACTTTCTTTCACCACTACATGAGCAAAATCATAAATTTGTTGCCCAAACCCTAACCCTAAATTTTCAATTTTTCCTACTCATGTATAACACTTGGACTTCAACCTCTAATCCATACACACTCCTCAAACACCATCATTAAACCAATTTAATTCAGTTTAAATCATCAAAATCATCACTCACTTAAAGCTGCCAAAATTCATGATTGGTTATACATACATATTTTCTTTTATTCTTCAACAAATTGAACTCAATTTAGCTTTCTAAACAAAAGATAGGAAGGAAGGAAAGAAGTATATGCACTAACCTTGTTTGATGGAATTTCTAAGCTTCTAAAACTCTTTCTTTTCTCTTCCTTTTTGCTGCCTTAAGCTTGCTCTAGTTGCAAGGATGAATTTTAGTGAAGCAAGCTAGTGGTTTTATGGTGAAATGGAGAGGGAAATGGAGCTTTGGTTGAGAATCAATGGAGGGAGAGAGAAGTAAGGTTTCGGCAACTTTGAAGAAGGAAGATGAAAACTGGTTTTTTTTCTTTCATTTTTACCCATTTAACTTATTTTAAGTGGTTTAAAGACATGTGTCACAATGTGATTGGGTGGGGGCATTTTAATGACATCATGTGATGTCATAATTCCAAATTTCCTTTATTTTCTTTCCTTTTCTTTTTTACTCATTTTCAATTAAATTTTTAGCAATATTTATTCACATTTTATGTCATAGTAATTATTTAATTAATTGGACAAGTCGGCCAAAAATCATCTCTAAAGACGAAATGACCAAAATGCCCTCCAATTGGCTTATCGAGCCAAAATCGTATGTACCAATCAAAAAATTATTCTAAGCCTTTTCTTGTCATTCTAATGCCATAGAAACCTCAATGACTCTTCTCTAGAATTCCAAAAATTAATTCATAAATTTTTCCCTAGGTTTAGAGCTTCTAGTTTCGAGGATCGCAACTTCCATCTGGGTTACCTATCGCTAGGGCACCGGCTCATTTAACTTGGCTGTATTTTATTTTTAAAATTTTTCCTAAATTTTTCTTGTTAATATTTGAGTTAATTATAGCTCCTCACTTTAGTCTAAATATTCTTCCAGATATTCTAACTGTTCAGACCGACACCGGTCACCGAAACAGTAGAATGTACGTAATTGCTACAATGAGGGTGTTACACTTAGGACTTGTGTAAAAATAATAAATGAAAGTTTTAGTCAAATGGAGCTCAAAATTAATTTTTCTTTCAATTACTTTATAAAATTTTCTCTCATCATGACCTTGGATATTGCTATTAGAATATATATTTTTTTAAGGTCTAAATTAGATTTTTAATGATTACAATTTGAAACAGGCATTTGGTAAATTAGTTTGCTAACTTGTTTGCTAAAATATTAGTTTGCTAATGTGTTTTCTAACTAGTTTACTACTGTCGCCAAAAATTTCATTAGTTTGCTAAATGATCAAAGTTGCTCAACTTCGTATAAAAAGACAAAATAACGGCTATTTTTACTAGAACAGAGTGTATAATATTCCAAAAAGGTTTCAAATAGTTTAAAATGATTTAGGACTATAAATACACCTTTTTTACTTCATTTTACACTTGATTAAAACTTACAATTGCACTCCAATCTTGATTTTTCATTTATTGCTTTCATTCAAGAGCTTTAAAGTGTTTGAGCTACCATTGGCAAATCAGCTCATCTCTTCTTTATAGTTTGATTTGTATTGAGTGAGAGTGAGTGTTTAAATATTAAATTGCATTCAAGAGAGGTTTTACAAGCACCTATTGAAGCTTGAGAGTGTGAGTGCTTGAGATAGCACTTGTTAAGGATTCAAGCTACCTTGGTAAAAGCTTGGTGTTGAAAAAGTTGTAAAGGGCTTTTGGTCTCTTGCCTTTAAAAGAGCAAATAGTGGAGAGAAGACTCAAAGAGGATTTTTTGAGAGAGTGGATATAGGCTAGTTAAGCCGAACCACAATAAAAATCATTGTGTTTGATTTCTCTAACCCTAATCTCCTTCCTTTTGTGTAATTTAATTTCTATGCATGATATTGAATGTTGATTAAATAGATTGAGTTGATGTACTTGAAGATATATTGAGTAGGTTAAGAAATTAGTTGAATATTTTGTGATGCATGTTATGTCAAAAATTGCTATAAATATTGATTGATGCTTGAATTGCAATTTAGGGACACATTATTGAAACACATATCACTTTCACTATATATAAAGGAGCACCTAGTTGAACAAAGCCATAATTTTTCATTAGGCTACAAGCAAGGGCCGAAAAATTGTTTAAGTCTAATTCACCCCAATCTTGGACTATTTTGGGACAACAAATTGGTATCAGAGCTTGTCTCTCTTGCTTAAGGTGTCACAACCTTGGAGTGATCCCCAATGGCTGATTCATCTAGCAACACTGCCGGTATACCTGTACCACTAGCTGAAGGCTACTCAATTACTAGACCACCACTCTTCAATGGCACTAATTACTCATTTTCGAAAGTGAGAATGAGAAATTTCATACAATCTGTAGATATTGATGCATGGAGTATTATTAAAAATGATCCATAAGTTCCTCAAAAGAATGGTCAAGGAAATACTAAAGTTCCTAAAGATGAAGATGAATATGATGACAATGATTGGAAGAAATTTTTTGTAAATGCTAAAGCTATTAATATTTTGCATTTCTCACTTTACCTTAATGAAAACAATCATGTTTCAGGATGTCAATCTGCTAAGGAAATTTGGGATAAGCTTGAGGTCACTTATGAAGGAACGGATGTCGTCAAGGAGTCCAAAGCTAACCTCCTTATCCCAGATTATGAGCTATTCGAAATGAAGCCAGGAGAATCAATTGTGCAAATGAGTACAAGGTTTACCGATCTTGTCAATCTTCTCAAAGCACTTGGTAAAAGATTTGAGGAAGCCGAACTTGTGAAGAAAATTCTTAGATCACTTCCAAAATCTTGGGAAGCAAAGACTACAGTTATCCAAAATACCAAAGATTTTAAAACATTCACCTATGATGAACTCATTGGATCTCTCATTGCACATGAGATGATATATAAGAAAGATGAAGTTGAAAATGAGCAAACGAAGAAGAAAAGCATTGCTCTCAAGTCAAATAAGGATGAAGATAAGAAGAAAGGAGTTGTACTTAAAGTTGACTCAAGTGACAACTCAAGTGCTTTAGGTGATGATGATGATGAAATGGCTATGCTTGCAAGGAAATTCAAAAGAGCTTTCAAGAAGGGAGGAAGTAAATACAAGAAATTCTTGAAAAAGTATACTCCCAAGGATAAACGTTTCAAGGATTCAAAAGAAGAAATTGTATGTTATGAGTGTCACAAACTAGGACATATCAAGCCCAAATGTACATTGCATAAAAAGAAGAAAGGAAAAGAAGACAGGAGCAAGAAAGTTATGAAAGTAGTATGGAGCAATAGTGAAGAATCTTCAAATGATGAATCAAGTGACAAGGAGACTGCTCACCTTTGTATTATCGCATTTGAAGAGAAAGTCAAAAGTTCACAAAAGGAAGAAGAAAGTGATAATGAGGTAAACTCTCTTGAACCTCCTAATGTAGAGGAACTTGAACTTGCATTTGCTAAAGTATATGATGAGTATAAAACCTATAAGAGAAAGTGCACTAAAATGAATTTAGAAATTGAATCATTGAGATCACAAAATATTGCCATGTCCAATGTGTATAAAGAAAATGAATTTTACAAAGGACAAATTTCTTTGTTTAAAGAGCTAGATTTGGAGTTGAAAAAATCAAAAAAAACTTGTGAAAAGCTCATTGAAAAAAATAAGGTTCTTGAAGCTAAAATAGAATCCTTGACAAATGATTTGGCAAAATTTATAGAATCTTTGATAAATGATTTGGCAAAATTTATAAAAGGAAAAGAAACTCTAGATGTACTTCTTGGAAACCAAAGAATTTCAAATGAAAAATATGGAATTGGTTTTGATGGTGTCATGAACTATGGTAAATACAAGAATCATTTCATTAAAGCATCTACATCCTCCTTGCCCAATGTCACATGTTATTATTGTAATAAAAGAGGTCATATGATTAGTTCTTGTGCACTTAGGAAGGGTCTCCTTAAGGTAAAGAAGGTATGGGTGCCAAAGGGAACCTTACCTAAAGTCACTAACCCCCAAGGATCCAAAGTTGCTTGGATACCTAAAGCTAAATGATTAAATTTCAGGTTTATTTCAAAGGGATGAAGGAAAGTGAAAAATGGCATATAGATAGTGGTTGTTCAAAGCACATGACCGGTGAAAAGGACAAGTTGTCAAAAATCACAATGGTAGATGGAGGACATGTGAAATTTGGAGATAAAGGAAAAGGAAAAATAATTGGAAATGGCACAATTGGAACCAAACCTTGCATTGAAGATGTGTCACTTGTTGAAGGTTTGAAATACAACTTGCTAAGTGTAAGCCAACTTTGTGATAAAGGTTTGGAGGTAAAGTTCACTTCTTCTCTTTGTACAATCAATAACTTAGATAATGACTCATTGTTCATTGCCAAAAAATCTAATAATGTTTACTTGCTTAACATGAATAACTTTGAAACTAATCATGGTACATGTCTAGTATCTTTTGATAATTTTTGTTATTTATGGCATAGAAGATTAGGGCATGCAAGCATGCATACACTGTCAAAATTGTCTAAGAAAGAACTTGTTAAAGGTCTTCCTAAGATTAACTATGAAAATGAATTTCAACGTAGGGCATGTGCACTAGGAAAGCATACCAGAGCATCTAACTATGAAAATGAATTTCAATGTAGGGCATGTGCACTAGGAAAGCATACCAGAGCATCTTTTAAATCTAAAAATATTGTTTCTACCACTAGGCCATTAGAATTACTTCATCTTGATTTGTTTGGACCCGTGTCTCCTGTTAGTCTTGGTGGGAAGATATATGCCTTAGTTATTGTTGATGATTATTCAAGATATACATGGACATTCTTCCTTGCTCACAAAGATGAAACTTTTGAGAAATTCACCTCTTTTAGTAAAATGGTTCAAAATGAAAAAGGTTTTTGCATCACATCTATAAGGAGTGATCATAGAACTGAATTTGAAAATCATTTCTTTGAGAAATGTTATGATAAACATGGAATCAACCATAATTTTTCAGCTCCTAGAACACCACAACAAAATGGGGTTGTAGAAAGGAAAAATAGGACTTTGCAAGAAATGACTAGAACCATGTCGAATGGAAATAATTTGCCAAAGTATTTTTGGGCTGAAGCTATTAATACTTCTTGCTATGTGTTGAATATAATTCTGATTAGACCAATTTTGAAAAAGACCCCCTATGAGCTTTGGAAAGGAAGAAAACCAAATATTTCATATTTCAGACCATTTGGATGTAAGTGCTATATCTTAAATAATAAGAAGAATAACTTGAAGAAATTTGATGCTAAATCCGATGAAGGAATCTTTCTTGGGTATTCAACAAAGAGTAAAGCATATTAGGTGTTTAATAGAAGAATGTTAGTTATTGAGGAAACTATTCATGTTTTGTTTAATGAGGCTAACCCTTCTATTAGATGGAAAGATGTTTTTGATGATAATAATGAGCAGGTCTTTGGAAAAGATAATATAAAATCAAGTCAAGAAATGGAACAAATTGATGACAAAGATGAAGAAACTCAAGGAGATATCACAATAGATGTCCATAATACCAACAATGATCAAATCAATGAAGAAATGCCAAATTTGGAAGAATTACAATTGAATGAACCCCAACATGAAGATTTACCTAAAGAATGGAGATTCCATAGAAATCATCCCCAAGAAGACATCATTGATGATCCATCTCAAAGGATGATGACTAGAGAACAATTGAGAAAATATTTTGGTAATGTTGCCTTTGTTTCACAAATTGAACCTAAATGTTTTGAAGAAGCTCAAAATGATGAAAGTTGGATTCTTGCCATGCAAGAAGAACTCAATCAATTTGAGAGAAACAAAGTTTGGAATTTGGTGCCTAAACCCAAAAATCATTCAATTATTGGTTATAAATGGGTTTTCAGAAACAAAATGGATGAAAAAGGCAATGTTGTTAGAAACAAAGCTATACTAGTGGCTCAAGGCTACAACCAAGAGGAAGGTATTGAATTTTATGAAACCTTTGCTCTGGTTGCTAGAATTGAAGCTATTAGAAGGTTGTGTGCCTTTGCATGTTACAAGGATTTTATGCTTTATCAAATGGATGTCAAGAGTGCATTTTTAAGTGGTTATATTAATGAGGAAGTGTATGTTGCACAACCTCCGGGCTTTGACAATCATGAGCATCCAAATCATGTTTATAAACTTACTAAAGCTTTATATGGTTTAAAACAAGCTCCTAGAGCATGGTATGAAAGGCTTAGTAAATTCCTTTTACAAAATGATTTCTAAAGAGGCAAAGTGGACACAACACTTTTTGTTAAGAAGCATCATAATGATATCCTCATTGTGTAAATATATGTTGATGATATAATTTTTGGTGCTACTATAGAATCTCTTTGCAAGAAATTTTCTAAGATTATGCAAAATGAATTTGGGATGAGCATGATGGGGGAGCTCACATTCTTCCTTGGACTTCAAATTAAGCAAATGAAAGATGGCATCTTCATAAATCAATGAAAGTACATTAAGGATATGTTGAAGAAATTTAAAATGGAAGATTTGAAGAGCATGGGCACTCCTATGAGCTCAACAATTAAAATGGACAATGATGAAAAAGGTAAAGAAGTAGATACAAAGCTTTATAGAGGTATGATTGGCTCTTTTTTGTATCTTACTGCATCTAGACCAGACATACATTTTAGTGTTTGCTTGTGTGCAAGATTTCAATCATGTCCAAAAGAATCCCATCTCAGTTAAAAGAATCTTCAAATACCTCATTGGCTCACACAAAATTGGTTTATGGTATCCAAAATGTAAATCATTCAATCTTGTAGGTTATAGTGATTCAGATTTTGCAGGAAGTAGATTGGATAGAAAAAGTACTTCAGGTACCTTTCAATTTCTTGATTTTTCACAAGTTTCTTGGCACAGTAAGAAACAAACTTCAGTGGCTCTGTCTACAGCTGAGGCTAAATATATAGCTACTGGTAGTTGTGTTGCTCAAATTTTATGGATGAAACAACAATTAGAAGATTTTGGTTTAAAATATAATCTTGTTCCAATTAGGTGTGACAACACAAGTGCCGTAAACTTGATAAAAAATCCAGTCCAACATTCAAGAACAAAACATATTGAGATCAGACATCATTTTATTAGAGATCATGTTCAAAATGGAGATATCAAAATTGAATTTGTTACTTCTGAAAATCAACTTGCAGATATTTTTACAAAACCACTCAATGAGGAAACTTTTTGCAAAATTAGAAGGGAAATTGGCATGAGTGAACCACTTGCTTGAAATTCAATTCATATAGATTTAATATATCTGCATATTATCTAATGTGTGAGTAATTTGCTGTGATATAAATTTGCTAGGAAAACTCTAAATAACAGTAGCTAACTTATTTTTGTACTCGTGAAATTAGTTTACTAAGTTGTATGCTATTGTTGCGTGCCTAAAATTAGTTTGTTGTATCGTGTACTGTTCAAATTTTAAGCTAAAAAGTGATTATGCTTTGAACTTTCTGTGCGCCAATCAATGCACTTACCCATTCACATTTTCTTCGCTGTGTCAGATATATATATATATATATATATATATATATATATATAAATTCAAATAAAACAAATTAGAAGAGGGAAAGTGCGGGACCTAAGAAAATCAATCTTACCCACTACTACACGAAACCTTTACCTATCAACACTTTTTTTTCTCTCTCTCTCGCCATACCCGACTCTCTCTCTCCTCTGCATTGATTCATGGTACTACTCTTACTAATTTTTTTTTTGTCATTAACATTGACCCATTTTCATCAAAGCACCTATCTCACTCTCTAATCATCACTTAAAACTCTAATCCCTCATTCATTCCTCATTGAGCTAGAACCCATTTTAAATTCCCAATTCTTCATCACCTCTGGTTCACCATCTATGGCTCGCACCAAATGAAAAACCCTTGCTACTTCAGCTTCACCGTCCTCTTCTTCATCTGAAGAACTCCCTGTTGCAGCATTAAATAAGAAATTGAAAGAAAAGAGGAAAACACCAGTAACTGAGTCCAACAGTGTATCCTCTGACCCATCTAAGGAAGTCAAACCTGCGGTGACGGCACCAGAAAAGAAAAAGGGAAGGAAAGTGCGTGGGATTGACATTCAATGCAAAAAGGGTGCTTCAAAATCATCGGGCTCTGTTGTTGACAAAGTGCTTCTAGACTGCAAGTTCATTAAATGGGACAATTTTGATAAGGTTGATTTCCAATTTAAGGAACTCTTTGAATTTCAAGAATGGATGAATGTTTGTGAATGCACTGATGTTTACTACCCTAGACTAGTCCAAGAATTCTATAGAACTTTAAAAGTAGTTGATGAAGAAGACAGATTTGAGGTTTCTTTGAATGACAGAGCATATGATTTTTCTGTTGAATTGATTGCTAAAGCCTTAAAATTGCAGAATGATGGAAATAGAATCTCTGCTCATAGAGATGTTGCTAGAGTTTTAGGTTTTAATTTGACTGAATTTGAAAGTGAAGTTTTTCCTGCTAACACTGCCACTAGTGAAAAATCCACTAGCACTAAAGCCTTTCAGCACATTAAGATTATTCACAGTATAGTGAATTATATATTTTGTCCTAAATCTGGTAGCTATGGATATTTGAGTTACTTGGATATGTGCATTATGTGGCATATTGTTAACAGAGTAAGAATGAATTTGGCATATCTGATTTTCTAGAATATGTGTAAAGCTTATGGGATTGGTAAATTACCCTATGCACACCTCTTAACTGCCTTGTTTAGAGAATTGGAGATAAATGTCTCTAAGGAGAGTTCTAGGGCAAATTTAATTGTGCTTAGAGAAATTCATTCTGATACTGATGGAAGAAAGAAACGTTTTGAAAAAGGTGAATCTTCTAAAGCTAAAGTTGATTCAGATTCCCAAAGTGAGATTATGAGTGAGCTTCAAGGGTTAAGAACATTTATTAATGAGAAATTCAGTACATCAAATCAGTCTATTAAACTTCTGAGAAAAATTGTGGATATTATTGATTACAAAGTAAGTCATTTACTTACTCAAAATGAGGAGTTAAAGAAACAGATTGCAGATCTTAAGCAGGCACATGAAACTGATTTTGCAACCAAAGTTGAGACTAATGTACCTGCAGGTGACCCTTCTACTCATGATGATCATGTTTTTTATCATGGTAATGTTGAGTGTGGAGGTACTAGGCTTGGTGAGTCTACTGCTATTATAGAACATGAAAGTGAACAGGTTGTAGAACCTGCAATTGAACCTGTTGTTAAGCATGTTAGTGAACAGGTTGTAGAACCTGTAGTTGAGCCAACTGTTGAAATTGAGAGTGAACAAATTGTAGAACCTGTAGTTGAGTCTACATAGAAGAAGAAAGACTCTCTAAAGGATCAGCAGGAGAGTGCTCCACCTAAACCTTCTGTAGCTGAAGCTTCTCAGACTAAGAAGAGCAAGAAAAGAGTTTAAGTCTATGGTATCCAATCCATATCAGACTCTGGCTGCTACCCTTCAAAGCCCATCTGATGAGGATGAGTCACAGGAGCATGAACCTTTGGCTGACCAAGTTTCTCAGCCACCTGCTGCTAAACCCTCCAAGAAGAAGATGGTGCCTTCCAAAGCTATTTGAAAGAGCAAAAGACTTAATGTTTAGAAAATGATTTTTTTTAGTTTACTAATATGTTTACTACTATTGTTGAATGGTTTTTCTGTTTGCTACTGTTTACATTACTGCTTTTCAGTTTGTGCTTACTTGATTCTTTTTGGATTAATATCTCCTGTTTCCTTTTTGGATGATGACAAAAAGGGGGAGAATGGAATGGATGTGTGCTTTTGTTTTGGAAAAATGGATGTGTGCTTTATATTTTGAAAATGGAAGTATGCTTATGTTTTAGAAGTGTATATGCAAACTATTGTGGCTTATGTGTGCAAACTATTAAGTTTAACTTTTTGCATATTGAAACTATATTTCTTGTAGCATAAATTCAGGGGGAGTTTTGTATAGCTATTAATACTTTTACTTCTTAAACTTGAACGCATACATTTAGGGGGAGCAATTCCCGCATACTAACATGCTTAGATATACAAAAACTTACGCACACTTCTTTTTATTCTTGATTGATGATTCAATTGAGTTTTGTCATCATCAAAAAGGGGGAGATTGTTGACCCCGTGTAGCTCAAAATGAGCATTGATTTTAATGATAACAAAACTCAAATAGAATCTATCTAACTCAATTTTAAGTTATGTGTATATTCTTTCTCTTATTCATGAAGAATCTTTGAGGTTGCATCAAAGGAGGAAGAGCACAAAAAGGCATCTCAAGATAAATCAAAGTTGAGAAAGAACAAGATTATGAAAGCTAAACTCAAAGTAAAGGTATGAAAGTCATAGAGTTAGAAATTGAGTCTTAGGACTTGTGTAAAAAGAATAGATGAAAGTTTTAGTCAAATGGAGCTCAAAATTAATTTTTCTTTCAATTACTTTATAAATTTTCTCTCATCATGACCTTAGATATTGCTATTGGAATATATATTTTTTTAAGGTCTAAATTAGATTTTTAAAGATTACAATTTGAAATAGGAATTTGGTAAATTAGTTTGCTAACTTTTTTGCTAAAATATTAGTTTGCTAACTAGTTTACTACTGTCGCAAAAAATTTCATTAGTTTGCTAAATGATCAGAGTTGCTCAACTTCGTATAAAAAGACAAAATAACGGCTATTTTGCCTAGAACAGAGTGTATAATATTCTAAAAAGGTTTCAAACAGTTTAAAATGATTTGGGACTATAAATACACCTTCTTTACTTCATTTTACACTTGATGAAAGCTTACAATTGCACTCCAATCTTGATTTTTCATTTATTGCTTTCATTCAAGAGTTTTAAAGTGTTTGAGCTACCATTGGCAAATCAACTCATCTCTTCTTTATAGTTTGATTTGTATTGAGTGAGAGTGAGTGTTAAAACATTAAATTACATTCAAGAGAGGTTGTACAAGCACCTATTGAAGCTTGAGAGTGTGAGTGCTTGAGATAGCACTTGTCAAGGGTTCAAGCTACCTTGGTAAAAGCTTGGTGTTGAAAAAGTTGTAAAGGGCTTTTGGTCTCTTGCCTTTAAAAGAGCAAATAGTGGAGAGAAGACTCAAAGAAGGTTTTTTGAGAGAGTGGATGTAGGCTAGTTAAGCTGAACCACTATAAAAATCATTGTGTTTGATTTCTCTAACCTTAATCTTCTTACTTTTGTGTAATTTAATTTCTATGCATGATATTGAATGTTAATTGAACAGATTGAGTTGATATACTTGAAGATATATTGAGTAGGTTGAGAAATTAGTTGAATATTTTGTGATGCATATTATGTCAAAAATTGCTATAAATATTGATTGAAGCTTGAATTGCAATTTAGGAACACATTATTGAAACACATATCACTTTCACTATATATAAAGGAGCACCTAGTTGAACAAAGCCATAATTTTTCATTAAGCTACAAGCAAGGGTCAAAAAATTATTTAAGTCTAATTCACCCCCCTCTTGGACTATTTTGGGACAACAAATAATCGAATGACTAAACTGATGAAATTTGGTTATTTTAGTAAGAGTGAGTTTGATTTAGTTCGATTTTCAGTTAGTAATTTTAAAAATTTTTAGCTTTTAGTTCTATTACCTTTGATTTAATAACCGAACTACCTCAAATAATTGAATTTATATTAATTAATATATTAATTATATTTTTATTAATAATATAATATTTATAATTATTATTTTTAAAATTTTATTTGTATTTATTCTTTTTGTTAATAATGCCTTTAATTAATTAATTAATAATATAAAATATATATTGTATTTTTTTCTAGTTAATTCGGTTATAACCAATAAGCGATATAATATTTTTTATTTTGGTTAGGTTTTATTTTTTCTCAATTTTGACTTGGTTCAGTTAACATAATTAGTGTTATTAAAATTTTTGTTAGCTTAAAATTCGGTTCGATTCGTTTTAGTTAAGCGAATGCTCACCCTAACCAAACAACACAACTAAAATGTATACCATAATTTTTTTCCCTATTTTTTTCTTAGTTCACTACAACAAATGTTAGAATCAACCGCAAAAATTTTGTAGTAACAATAATTTTGCTATCTATAAAATTAATATACCACAACAATATGAATAATTGCTGCTAATGGTACATAATAAAGATATGACAATAATTGTTATTATTTTATGGCAACAATTGTTGCTTGCAATAACTTTTTTTTTTTTGTAACAACCACAATTTTGTTGTAAAATACATACAGTCACAATTTTATAACAGCAACATGCAGCAATTAATATATTATTGCCATAAACTTACGACAATAAATTTTATAAATTTATGGTCTGTTTGGCATTACTGTTAAAGCTGCTGTTGAGAGAAATACTTTTTTAAATATACTAATTAAAGTATATCAAAAAATAACTTAAAATTAACTTTGATAAGTTTTAGTACTAAGAATAATAAAATAACAAAATAGCTTTTTCTAATTTTTTTTTTTCAACATCTAAAATTGTTTTTAAAAAAAAAAAAAAGTTTTGACCTTCCAATCTCAATGTCAAATAGGTACTTAGCATTAAAAATCATTGTTGCTAAATCTAACATTTCTTGTAGTGATTTATCATTACTAATAATTTAATTTTAGTAAAAATTTAATTTAAATTTTACTTTTTATAAAATTTAAAAATAAATTTAAAATTTAGATCAAAATGTACACCAATTTTTTTAAAAATAGATTTGAAATAAATTTGCTTTATTTAATTTTTGAAACAAATAATAATACTTTATTGAGTTTCATTCCTCACATATCATTATGCAATATTTAGACTAATTTTTACCAATCGTCCCTCAACTTTAAAGTTTATTGTACTTCCATTCCTCATCTTCATTTTGTTATCATAAAATCCATCAAGTAAAAAAAAAAGGTTACATAAAAGTCCTTAAACTTAAAATATGTTCCCTCATGCTAGAATGCTATTACATCTCTAATCAATTTAATATGTGACAATATCATACTATAAAATGAAAAGGTCAGGTCTGTTTAGTATTATTGTTAAAACTGCAGTTGAAAAAAATACTTTCTTAAATATATTAGTTAAAGAGTATTAAAATCTGATTTAAAAATAATTTTAACGTGTTTTAACATAAAAACATTAAAATAATAAATTAATTTTTTCAAACTGCTATTTTCAATAGCATCTAAAACTATGCTTGTTTTTAAAAAGTGCTTTTTAGCTTATGAAAACAAACAGGTTTTAAGACTTTTGTGGTTGCAAAAATTATGGGTAAGTATGTTGGATGGGTTTCCTAATTTTAAAGCTAATTTTTTTTAATGGAACAATTTATTATACTAAATATACCTCATTTATGTGTTTGTGTATGAAATTATAGAGTTTTAATTATTGTAGATATTTTGAGTAGTATGATGACCTAATCCCTAATCGAGTAACAAATATAATTTTTGGACTTTTAAGTAGAATTAATAGATATGAAGTAAAAGTTGCAGCAGAGAGGCCAATATAAATTTTATATGTGTAAAAGTTGCAGCAAAGAGATCAATATAAATTTTATATGTGACACTTTATTTATTTATTTTTTTATAGCATGGTACTGTCACATATCAAATTGGTCAGAGATATGATGAGATTCTAGTATGGGGGACTTTTATCCAACATTTTTTTTTTGCGTGTGTGGGTTCACAACCAAACAACATTAAAATAAAATTAATATTGGCCAAAAAATTTTCAGATCTGGTCTTCTAATTTGAACATTCATGAAGGTGCCAAACAAATACATAGTATGTGAATTTGAATCCATTACCTCTGTACTTTTCTAGAATTTGTTTGAAGGACAATAAAATTTTTCTTGACTGGGTTGTTGCAAACCCCTAGTCATCCACTCATTTGGCTCTTTCTCCCCTTTTGAGCTTTGAAAGTGAAAAATAGAAATATGGCCGAGCTTTTTTTTCAGGCAAAAATAAAAAGGGAGAGACATAACTTTTTGTGTCATTTCTCATAGACGATGCCATTGATGTGGTCAACGAAAATTTCTTATGGGTATGGACCTACCAAATAGAAATAAAATGAGTCAGAGGTCCATTAGGTATGGACTCAGTGAGGACCCTTTGACGCTCAAGTTAGAGATGATATCAGAGAATAGTGTATTAGATTGATAAGGAGAAAGAATACACCTCCATAGATGATCTGATCTCTTTTTGTAGAATGTGGACAATGAATGGTTATGGTAAGTTAATTATAAAATTATGTAAATATTATTAGCTAGCAAAATTATAGGAATTTATTTCTATTTATAATGAATAATTATAGGGATTATTATATTTGGCAATCCTACCAATATTGCTTATCTTTAATCAAGATTCTTTCCTTTTATTGAGTGAGTTTTACAGTGGTTGAACTGACTAAACTAATCTCATGGTTAAACTATTAAATATCATTAGGCTCCAAGAACCTAAGTTACTAGATTATATATATATATATATATATATATATATATATATATTGAGGAGCTATATCAATATCTAATAGTTCTAGTATTTCCTTTTGTCATGGTTGTAATGTTGGCAAGATACATAAATTTCCATCTTCTGAGTCTCAAACTATGGTGTCTCTCCTTTGTTTATTCTGATGTAAGGGTCCTACTCCTACACCTTCTATTGATGGTCATTTATATTTTGTCTTGCTTTATGATCACTTTAGCAAATATTGTTGGATTTAATTTTTGAAACTCAAGTCTGATGTCTTATTTGTTTTCATTCAATTTCGCACTTTGGTTGAAAAATATTTTGGTCATCACATTAAAAATTTTCAAGCTAATTGGGGTAGGGAATTCTAGGCCATAACCAAATATCCTTGTGATAATGGTATCATACAATGAGTGTTATGTCCCTATCCCCTAGAACAAAATGGATGGGTAGAGAGCAAACACAGTTATATTATTGAGTCAAGCCCAGCACTTTTGCATCATTCCTCAGTACCTATTAAATTTTTAATCCATGCCTTTGAAACTGCAGTTTACTCTAGAAACTACAGTTTACATTATAAAACTACCTTCCCTTAACACACACTAAACCATTGTCCCCTTTTGAATTATTTTTCAAGGTACCACCTAATTATCATGAGTTGAGATTGTTTGGGTCCTTTTGTTGTCACTTTATGCCTCAAACAAACTAGCACCTAGATCAACCAAATGTGCATTCCTTGGTTATAGTAAATTACACAAAGGATATAAGTGTCTTGATATTTCTACTTCTAAAATTTACATTCACATCATGTTCTTTTTTTATGAATAGGTGTTCCCATTGTAGTGTGAATTGATGACAAGTGCCAATTCTCTTGTCCATGAGAAGCATGAGTCTTTATTTGCCTTACCACCACATCCAGATGGTATTCTTGACCTTGCACCAATGCAACCATGTGACGCCCTCACCTTAGGTAGTTCCAAACATTCTACTGTTCCGGTAAACGAACATTTATCTGAACAGTAGGAATGTCTGGAACCATCCTTATATTGAAGTGTGGAGTCATAATTTGAATTATATTAAGATTAATTAATTCAAAATTAGTTAAAGGAAACATATTGAAATCAGTTAAATGTGCTCTAGTTGTAGTAATGGGTGACTAGCTTGGGAAGTAACTGAAGTCAGTGTTTTGGATCTGCTTTCTACCCTAATTAGTGTGGGACCTTGTGAGATATTTAATTTAGACTTAAATAAGGAATTAATGAGTTAAAGAAATGGAAAGGAGGACATAAGTTACATATGAATGCAAAAAGGGACTTATCAGGTATTATGGAAAAGACAGACAGAAACCTAGTAAGAGTAATTTAAAGGTCCAATATTGACTAAAAATAAAATTAATTAAGTTAATGAAGTGAGATTAGCTTAATTAATTATGATTAAAATAATTAAATCTTTTATTCAAACCTAATGATTATCAATATCCAAATAATTACAAGTTTGCCATTTTCTATAATTACAAGATTGCCATTCAGAGAATTAATTAATATAAATATCAAAAGGAAGAGACAAAAATTAACAATTGCATCTTCATCTTCTTCCTCCAAGTTTGCCGTTCACCCTTTCCCTCTTAATCCTCCATAGATGCTCCATTGCATGCTTCAAAAAGCTTACACTCTTCCATAATTTCCATAAGAAATCAATAGAAACCCTTGAATTAAGCCCTAAATTGAAGAAAGGAAGCAAGAAAGATAAGGAATTTGGAATATTTGGGAAGATAAAAAGTTAGCCAAATTAAGGTAAGAGGTGATTTAAGTTTAATTAGTTATGAATTTATGTATTTCAAGTTTAAGTGTAGAAATTACTATGGAAATTGATGAAAATCATGTATGTTATGAGGGAAGGGAAATTTGGTCATGGGAGAAAGGAGTTAGGGATTTGTGTTTTGATGCAATTAACTTGAATTCTGGGCTTGAATGAAGTAGTAAACATGTTTAGGAACTTGAAATTGATTGAAATTGGAAGATAGGAATTAGGGTTTTTATGGCATGAAACTTATTTAATGTTAATATGGTTATATTATGACTATTTGATATGCATTTAGTAAGAAAAAATAATGATTTGGTGAATAAATTAAGTGAATTGAAGTTGTGCCTTACGTGTTGAATCTGGACAGCTTGAGTCCAGTGGGGTTAAATGCTCATAACTTGAGCTACATAACCCCAATTGATGTGAAACCAATGGGAAATGAAAACTAAGACAAAATACTAAAACTTTCATAAGAACACTTGCCCTAAAAATGACTAGAAGATACCTAAATTAAGGCTACAATTCGGCAATGCAAAACTGGAACCTGGAAAACTGACTAAATGAATAGTACATACTAAATCGAGCATAAGTCACTCTATAAAACTCCAATTTGAGTAATTCTTGAACCTGTATAATCCTGAGACACAGGGGAACAATTCATATGAAGACTATGATGCTAAATTATGGTTGTAACCTCCAAATTTGCTTGAAAAAGTGAGTCCATAAATTTGCTTGGATTCTAGAACTAACTTGAAACCTAAGAAATTTGTTAGCTGAACAGTTTTGGCAAAATGACCATAACTAAAGCTAAACAAATGCAAATTGAGTTATTCTAAAGCCAAAATAAATATAAGACATAGAACTACAACTTTCATGTTTTGATCCAAACCAAATTCTTAGGGCAAAGTAGCTGAAATTTTAGAGTCATTCAGAATTTTAAAATTGAAATTCTTGCAACTCAGTAATTTTTTCTTGTGACCTCTGTGTGGTTAGTAGGACCTATCTTCCTTTGTACATCTACAATTGAGGTGCTACAAAATGATTTGTAAATTTAAGACAAAGGCCTAAAACTTTACTTTAGAGACTTGGTACAGATTCTAGGTATAAAGTGCTCGGATATTGAATGCAATTTCAGGTAAAAATCTTGAAAACCTGAGAATTGCAGGGTAAGACACCCAAGAGTAGTACCTAGTATTTTGAGTATAACTAATGATCTTGACCTCCAAATTGAGTGATTCAAAATGATAATTAAAGCTAAGACATAGAGGAACAACTTTTATGAAGATTACTTTGACAAATTATGACTGAAACTAGATAGAAATTTGAGTTCTAAGGACATGTTCTAATGCTGCCTTGTAACCTGAAATAGTTAGAATGTGTAGTTATGTTAGGAATCCATTAGGAATTTATTTGGTTAGCTATTAGTGGAAGTTAGAACAAGCATTGAAGCTTTTAAAATTGTGTATTTTCAGTGGAGAAGAGGACTTGAAAGTAAAGGGAGAATTAAGTCAAAGTAAGGAGACTAAGATAAGGTTTGTGCACAACTTTAATTTGATTGTGTTTTACATTTGTAAATTAAAGAAATAACTTTCTATGAGCCAAATGTGACTTACCTTTGTATTTGAGAATTGTTTACATTATTTTGAGAATATTTTGAATATAGAAAAGAATGTATTATTGTGTTGAAAAGGCGAACGTTTGGCCATTGATTTTATTGTAGCAAGGGGATGGCCAGATTGAATGTGATTTAGAAGTGCTTTGTGAAATTGATGTGTTGCCAACCCTATATGTTGATTTGTGATGATTTGAAATGTTGTTATTTGAATAGAAATTGTTTTAAATTATTTTAAAACCACAGTTGTCATGACAAATTTTGATTGCTTTCCTCATTAGTAACGGCTAGTGAGGTTGAGATTAATTATGTTACTTTCCTTCTCTGGCTTGCCAATTGAGGTTGAGATTGGATGGGTGCACTCATATTTACTAGCTAGCTTTGCTTCCCTCATTAATAACAACTATTTGGGGTTGAGATAGCTTTCTCATAGTGTACAACACGGCATTTATCGTGAAATTTTGTGTCATGGCTTAAATTGTGTGATGTTGGTAACACAAATGATTTTAATTATTTTAATAAATGTATTGAGAAAATAAATGATTTGTGGATGACGATTTGTTGATGATTGAGAACATTATTACTATTGTCATATTTCATGGAAATTTGAACATCTTGAATACTTTATTATGGTTTGATAAATTATGTTTTATGATGATTTTATAATTGATAGTTGTGGACCACTGAGTTATATACTCAGCGATAGCTATTTTAATGTTGTCGTAGGTAAAAGAAAAGAAAAGGCAGTTGAGTGAGCATAGTAGAAGCTGTATTCTGTTTGATAAGCGGGTATATTCTAGGTATACCCTTTTGAATTTTTGTCACACCTTACCTTTTTGTAAGACATGACATGATATCATAATATGCCTAATGAATTATCACACTCCATCTATCGATAATCCATTAAACATACTATAAGGGATTTTAAACAATTCAAATTCATTTTCAAGTAAACTTATTGATAAAAAGTCGAGAAAAATACTGTGAAAATAGTTGAGAAATAAAATAAGCATTTTAGAACTTAAAGGAAATTTTGCAAAAAACTAGCGTGGTGTCGGCTGAAAGTTCAAAAATTCAAAATTTAAACATGTGGAAAACCTGTAGTAATAAATATATTAATCATAAACTTTCATCAAATAAATAAATCATCAAACCAACATCTCATAAAATACAATTTTTCATTCACATCCAAAAAAAATAAAATATTACAAATTTATATTCATTTAGAGTCACAAAAAAATAATATTACAATGCTTTTGTACAACTGCTTAAATATTCTTACATACATATAGCCATAATTTACATCAAAATATAATTTACAAGGGTATACCTAAAATATACCCGCGTCTCAACTAAATCCAACTTCTACTACGTTCACTCAATTGCTTTCTCTTTTCCTTTACCTGCGACAGCATAGAAATAGCTATCGCTGAGTAACAATACTCAGTGGTGCACAACTATAAATTTTGAAATTCAATATAAAAGACAATTTATCAAATCATACCAAAGTATTTGAGATAGTCAAATTTTCATGAATCATGAAACTGATATACATTTTCCAATCATCAACCAATCATTTGTTTTCAACAAAATATTTATCAAAACATTCATAAATCATTAGTGTTACCAACAATCACACAGTTTAGGCCATGACACAAAATTTCATAATCAATGCTACATTGAACACCACGACAAAGCTATCTCACCCCAATAGCCATTACTACTGAGGGACAAAGGCTAGCTAGCAATATGAATACTCATCCGATCTCACCTCACTAACCATTATTAATGAGGGACACATATATAATCAATCTCACCTCACTAGCTGTTACTAATGAGGGACACAATCAAAGTCTGCCATGCCAACTGTGATTTCAAAACAAATTTAAAACAAATTTAAAACTAATTCCAATAATCACATTCCAAATCAAATAGCCACATTTCAAATCATCACAAATCCATATATAGGGTTGGCAACATATCAATTTCTCAAATACTTCTAAAATGCATTCAATCCGCCCACCCCCTTACTATAATAAAAATATTGGCCAAACATCCGCCTTTTCAATACAATAGTAAATTCATTTCAAGATTCAAATATTCTCAAAAAAGTACAAATAATTCTTAAATGCAAAAGAAAATCATATTTGGCTTATATAAAGTCCATTCATTTCATTTGCAAATTTTAAAACAGAAGGAAATCAAAGTTTTGCACAAACCTTAACTTACACTCCCTTTTTTTGTTTATTCTTTCCTTCACTTCAAAGTATTCTTTTCCACTAAAAATACACAATTTTAAATGTCTTAATACTGATTCTAATATCTCTAATAACAATTCAAATAAATCCCTAATACAATTCCTAAAATAACTACATATTTAAACTTTTCTAGATTCAAGGCAGCCTTTGTACCGGACTTTAAAACTCAATTTCAACCTAGTTCCAATCACAATTTATCAAAGTGATCTTCATGAAAATTGTTCCTTTATGTCTTAGCTTTAATTATAGTTTTGAATCACTTAATTTGAAGGTCTAGATCATCAGTTATGGTCAAAATACTAGTTACTACTCTTGGGTGTCCTACCCTGCAATTCTCAATTTTTTTAGATTTTCACCAGAATTTGCACTCAATTTCCAAGCACTTTATACTTAGAATTCGTACTAGGTCTCTAAAGCAAAGTTTTAAGCCTTTGTCTTAAGTTTCTAGATCATTTTGTAATACCTCAATTGGAGAAGTACAAAAAAAAGTTATGCTCTATTTACTACTCAAAGGTCACAAGGCAAAATTGTTGAGTTACAGGAAACTCTCAGTTCTAATATTCTGACTTACTCTAACATTTAGCTACTTTTCCCTCACATATGGGTCTAGGTCAAAACATGAAAGTTGTAGTTCTATGTCTTATGTGTATTTTGGCTTTGGAATCATCTAATTTACATCTATGTAGCTTCAGTTATGGTCATTTTTCCAAAACTGTTCAGGTGATATTTTCTCAGGTTTTTAGGGCTGTTCCAGAATCCAGTCAGGTTTCTAGACCTGCATTATCTAGCTAATTTGGATAGATTACAATCATAATTTGACTTCATAGTCTTCATATAAATTGTTCCCCTATATTTCAGAATTACACAGGTTCAAGATTCACTCAATTGGGAGTTTTATAGAGTGAGTTATGCTTAATTAAGTATGTACTTTTCATTTGGTCAGTTTTCCAGATTCCAGGTTTGTATTGTCGGATTCTAGCCCTAATTGAGATACCTTCCAGCCATTTTCAGGTCAAGTGTTCTACATGAAAGTTTTAGCATTTTGTCTTAGGTTTCATTTCCTGTTGGTTTCAGCTCAATTGGAATTATATAGCTCAAGTTATGAGCTAATAAGCTCACTGGACTCAAACTGTCCAGATTCAGCAATTATGACACATTGTCAATTTCATTAATTCCTTCACCAAATCATCATTGTGCTTTACTAAATACACATCAAATAGTCATAATATAACCTTAAGAGCATCAAACAAGCTTCATACCATAAAAATCAAATCCTAATTCCATCTTTCAATTTCCATCAAATTCAAGTGCATATTCTATGTCTACTACTTCATTCACTTCTAAAATTCTAGTTTTTAACATCAAAACACATAAACCCTAGCTCTATAACCCTATACCTAAATTCCTTTCTTCACATCATGCATGTTTTCAAGCAATTTCTATGATAGTTTCTACAATAAAACTTAAATTTCACAATTTCATAGCTAATTAAACAAGAATCTTTACTTGTCTCACTTTGCTCAATTTACTATCTTCACAACCTTCCAATTTCCTTCGATTTTCTTGCTCCCTTTCTTCCAATCAAGGTCTAATTTAAGGTTTTCTAGTGATTTTTCTAGAAAATAGTGAAAGAATTATAGGATTTGGAAGCTTGGTTTAATAAAAAAATAGAGGTAGGGAGAGAGGTAAGGGGACGGCAACAATGGGTGAAGAAGATGATAAAATGAATTGTTTTTTTATGCATTTGTCTTATATCAAAATATCACAATTTATTTTTAATTAAAATTTTAATTATTATTATTATTATTACAATTTTAATAATTTCTTCTATGTCCCTTATAATTTTCATACACCTTTCAATTAATTAAATTCCTTTCTAATGCATTTATCTCACTTACTTTAATTGATATTTTGGTCAAAAGTCAACTCTTCAAGTGAATTGATCAAAATGTCATTCATCGAGTTATAGTCCATCTTTTTCAATAATACCGATTAAGTCCATAACCCGATGGTCACTTCCATTTTTATTCTGCTTATTTCAATTAATTTTCATCTCATTTTTAATCTTCGAGTTGGCTTTGAATACTACTATTCACAGACAAGGAATAGTACTATTCAGAGCTCGAAATTTTCAATGAATTTGACATCTTTCAAAATCCCTTATAGTATGTTTAATGAATTATCGATAGATGGTATTCGATAATTCATTAGACATATTACGAGATCATGTCATATCTTATGAAATGATAGGGTATGACATGTTTTGATGGTATCAAAGCAAGTTTTGATGAAAGTTTTGAATTGCAAACTAGCAATATTTTCTTGATAAGTATAACTGCTCAAATATTATAAATTGATACGTATAGTACATTTATATCATGAAAATGGACTTACGGGTAGATTTTCTAGTGTTGGTTGTTTAGGGAGGTAACAAAAACCTTGTGTGTTAATATGGAAGAGGGGGATAATTCGGCAGAACAGTCAATAGAAGCTGAAGTTAGGGGAGAGGCCACAGCCCCTCAGAGTCTAGAAGGGCCAGCTGCACAAGCCCCTTCAATACAGTTTCCTGCTCAATTTGCCCACTAGATGGCTAAATTCTTCCAACAAATGGCTGGCAATGTACAAGCCCAACCCCCATAGAGGCAGTATGAGAAGTTGATGAAATATGGGGCTACTAAATTTAAGGGCACTGTAGATCCACTAGAGGCAGAACAGTGGCTAGAAAGAATGGACAGAGTATTCAAGAAGCTACAGTGTATGGATGCTTTAAAATTTGAGTATGCAGTCTCATTACTTTAAGGGGACGCTTATGAATGGTGGAAGACTATCCTAAATAGTTTGAGGGAGCCTCCTATTTTGACATGGGATGATTTTCTTGGAGAATTTAAACAGAAATATGTCCTTAATACTTATGTGAATATGAAGCTTCAAGAATTTTTGAGTTTAAGATAGGGGGACAGAACAGTAGCTGAATATGAAAGAAAATTCTCTCGGCTGAGTCACTATGCAGGAGGCCTATTCACTACCAGCAGAGATCAATGTAAGAGGTTTGAGGTCGGTTTGAGACCGAGCATTAGGATGTAAGTAGTGGGCTTCTAGTATATGAATTTCTGAGATATGATTTTATAGGCTCTCGAGCTAGAGAGAGTAGAACTTGAGGTGACAGCTGAGAAAGGAGTGAGAGAGAAAGAAAAGAGTGTGAAGATAATTGTTCAGAGTTCAGGTGGTGGCTTAGGGAAGAGGAAGAGGTTTGGGGGACCCAGTACTCGCAAGTTTGGTAGAAGCAGATATTCGGTGCAGAGGCTAATCGAATCTAGTCAGCAGATGTCCAGAGGATCATTTTTGGTTCGCACAGGTGAGATTTGTGGTAAGGTGCATGGGGGAATATGTTATAAGGCCACAGGAGCTTGTTATAACGGCAGAGGAACTAGACATTTCACTAGGGATTTCACCAGTGCACGTAGACCTATGCCATATACCACAGTAGAGGGGTTAATTCAGGGTTCTACCCTAAGAGTTTTACAGTCTGCTAGCAAAGGTAGAGGTAGAGGCCAAGGCAGTATTACCGCTAGTCAGGGTATAGTAAATAAGCCTGAGTAGAGTGATACACCAGCCAGAGTATATACCATGTGTTAGAGAGAGGAGGCAGAGACTTCTAATGTGGTGGCTGGTATATTCTCTATCTTTGATCAAGATGTATATGTATTATTTGACCCTGGCTCTACTTATTCTTATATTAGTGCTAGAGTTATTTTTTATTCTACTATTCCTTGTGTGAAAATGGATTATGATGTATTGGTGACTAGCTCGTTAGGACAGGAGTTGAAGGTGAATACACTATATCGGGATTGTCCATTGGTAATTCAAGGCCACACATTTTTATCTGATTTGATTGAGATGCCTATCAAGTATTATAATATTATTTTTGGGCATGGATTAGCTATCCAGACACCATACAATGATTGACTTTAGATTGAAAATAGTCATTTTTTGCCTCCCTTAGTATGTTGATGTGGAGATACATGGGCAGAGACAGTTATTGCCCTCTAATCTCATTACAGCTGTACTAGCTAAGAAGATGATTCGAAAGGGGTGTGAGGCTTATTTGACTCATGTGGTAGACAAATGTGTGGGTAGTTTAGATCTTAATGATCTCCCTATAGTGTGTGATTTTCCAGATGTTTTTCCGGATGAATTGCCAGGATTGCCCCTGATAAGAGAGGTGCAGATTGAGATTGAGGTTATGCCTAGAGTGGAGCCAATATCCATTACTCCATATAGGACAGCACCTACAGAATTGAAAGAATTAAAGGTGCAATTGCAGGAATTGCTTTATAAAGGGTTCATACACCCTAGTGTGTCACCGTGGGAGCGCTAGTGCTTTTTGTTAAGAAGAAGGATGGTACTCTCCATCTGTGCATAGATTACAGATAGCTAAACAAGGTGACAGTGAAGAACAAATATCCTCTGCCCAAGATTGATGATTTGTTTGATTAGTTAAAAGATGCAACTGTGTTCTCCAAAATAGATTTGAAATCGGGATATTATCAACTAAGGGTGTAGGAGCAAAGTATTCCAAAAACTACTTTCAGGACTCGATATGGCCATTATGAATTTTTGGTGATGCCATTCGGTTTGACTAATACTCTAGCTGCATTTATGAGCCTGATGAACACAACCATCAGGCCATATCTTAATCAGTTTTTGGTGGTGTTTATTAATGATATTTTAGTGCATTCAAAGAATGCGGAGGAGCATGATGAGCACTTGAGAATTGTATTGCAAATTTTGAGGGAGAAGCAATTGTATGCCAAATTATCCAAGTGTGAGTTTTGGCTAAAGGAGATTGCCTTTTTAGGGCATATTGTGTCAGCAGAGGGAATTAAAGTGGATCCTGGTAAGGTGGAAGCTATCCTTAATTGGAAACCACCAAAGAATGTTACAGAAGTTCACATTTCCTTAGTTTAGCTGGATATTATCGCAGATTTATGAAGAAATTTTCAATGTTGGCATCTCCATTGACTAAGTTGCTATAAAAAAATATAAAATTCTAATGGACTAATCAGTGTAAGGAGAGCTTTGATCAGCTAAAAAGATGCTTAACTGAAGCTTAAATCTTGACTTTACCTACACCGAATAAAGAGTATACTATTTATAGTGATGCTTCTCATAATGGACTAGGCTGTGTGTTGATGCAGAATAGGAATTTCATTGCCTATGCTTCACCCCAGCTTAAGCCACATGAGAGGAATTATCCTACTCATGATTTGGAGCTTGCAGTGGTTGCTTTTGCTCTTAAGATTTGGAGACATTACTTGTATAGGGAAATATGTTACATTTATGCTGATCATAAGAGTTTGAAGTACTTGGGCACTCAAAAGGAACTGAATTTGAGGCAAAAGAGATGGCTAGAGTTGATAAAAGATAATGACTGTTTGATTGATTATCAACCAGGGAAAGCTAATGTAGTAGTAGATGCTTTAAGTTTAAAGACTATAGCTAGCTTAAAAGTTTCACCTTTTTCTTTGGTGCATGACTTAAAAGCATTACATGCAGAATTGGTGATAGATACTGATGGGCAGATTTTGGCTACCTTACAAGTAAAGCCAATGCTAACTGAACAGATTAAAGTGCCAGTCCAGAATGATGACAGTTACTTGAAATTAATGGAAGAGGCTTGGGATGGCAAGAAACTAGAATTCTCAGTAAATGATGAAGGGATGTTGCTATACCAGGGTAGAATGTACATTCCTAATGATGTGGGATTGAAACAGATTATTTTACAGGAATCACATGATTCACCATTTGCCATGCATCCTGGTGGGACTAAAATATACAGAACTATAAAAGAGCATTATTGGTACAGAGAGATGAAGAAAGACATTACAGAATTTGTAGGTAACTTGTCAGCAAGTGAAGGCAGAACACCAGGTACCAATAGGATTGTTACAGCCATTGCCTATCCCCAAGTGAAAATGGGAAAGGATCACCATGGATTTCGTGACGGGACTTTTTCGTACTCAAAAGAATCATGATGCAGTTTGGGTAATTGTAGACAGGTTGAATAATCTACACACTTTCTACCAATGAAAATGGATTATAATCTAGACAGGTTGGCTAAACTGTATATTAATGAAGTGGTGAGATTACATGGAGAGCCAATATCTATTGTATCTGATAGAGATCCGAGATTTACTTCTAGATACTAGAGTAACCTTCAAAAAGCCCTAAGAACGAGATTGAATTTTAGCATAGCATTCCACCCACAGACAGATGGCTAATTTGAGCGATTAATTCAAATCTTAGAGGATATGTTTTGGGCTTGTATTATTGAATTTGAAGGAAGTTGGGATGTACACTTGCCTTTGATTGAATTTCCTTATAACAATAGCTATCAATCAAGCATTAGAATGCCTTCTTATGAAGCACTGTATGGCAGAAAATGTAGAACACCCTTATGTTGGGATGAAGTGGGCGAAAGAAAGTTGATTGGCCCAGAGATTGTACAGCAGACTGAGGAGAAAATTAAAATCATTCAGGATAGACTAAAAGCTGCATCTGACTGGTAGAAGTCCTATGTGGATTTGAAGAGACAGGATATTGAATATAATGTGGGTGATAAGGTGTTTTTGAAAGTTTTCCCATGGAAAAAGATCATGAGATTTTGGAGAAAGGGGAAATTGAGTTCTCGCTTCATAGGACCATATAAGATTTTGGAAAGAGTGGGTCCATTGGCATATAGACTTGCCTTGCCTTCGGAGTTGGATAAGATTCATAATGTGTTCCATGTATCCATGCTTCGAAGGTATGGGTCAGATCCTTCACACATATTGCCCTTGGAATCAATTGAAGTCAACCCAGATCTCACATATAGTGAAGAACCCATAGTTATTCTAGAAAGGGAGGTGAAGCAGTTGAGGAACAAGCGAATTCCCTTTGTGAAAGTTCTATGGCGAAATCATTCTAGAGAAAAAGCTATATGGGAATACGAAGAGGATATAAGGAGGCAATACCCACAACTCTTTAGAGATTGAGATCAGGTAAATTTTGGGACAAAATTTCTTTTAAGGGGGGAGAATTGTAATGCCATCACCTTAGGTAGTTCTGAACATTCTACTATTCTAATAAATTGACATTTATCTGAACAGCAGGAATGTCTAGAACCACCCTTAAATTGAAGTGTGGAGTCATAATTTAAATTATATTAAGATTACTTAAGTCAAAAGTAGTCAAAGGAAACATATTGAAATTAGCTAAATGTGCTCTAGTTGTAGCGATGGGTGACTAGCTTGAGAAGTAACTAAAGTCAGTATTTTGGATCTACTTTCTACCCTACTTAGTGTGGGACCTTGTGAGATATTTAATTTAGACTTAAATAAGGAGTTAATGAGTTAAAGAAATGGAAAGGAGGACATAAGTTACATAATAATGCAAAAAGGGACTTATTGGGTATTATTGAAAAGATGAACAAAAACCTGGTAAGAGCAAAATTTGGTCAATTAAATTTAAAGGTCCAACATTGACAAAAAAATAAAATTAATTAAGTAAATGAAGTGAGATTAGCTTAATTAATTATGATTAAGATAACTAAATCTATTAGTCAAACCTAATGATTATCAATGTCCAAATAATTATAAGTTTGCCATTTCCTATAATTACAAGATTGCCATTAAGAGAATTAATTAATATAAATATCAAAAGGAAGAGACAAAAATTAACAATTGCATCTTCTTCTTCTTCCTCTAAGTTTGTCGTCCACCCTTTCCCTTTCAATCCTCCATAGATGCTCCATTGCAAGCTTCAAAAACCTTACACTCTTCCATAATTTCCATAGGAAATTAATAGAAACCCTTGAATTAAGCCCTAAATTGAAGATGTAAATGATGGCTATATATATGTAAGGAATAGTTTGAGCAGTTATACCAAAGTGTTGTAATATTCTTCTTGTAACAACAACTGAATGTAAATTTGTAAATATTTATTTCTTTGGTTGTGAATGAGGAACAGCCTTTGATGAAATATTGATTTGATGATTTGTGATAAATATATATATTACTATAAGTTTATTTTAATAGGTTTAAATTTTTGGTTACTTGAATTTTTAGCCGTCACCATGCCAATTTTTTTTTACATCAATTTTCCTTTAAGACTTAACAATGCTTATTTCCTTTCTTAATTCATTTCATGGTATTTTCTAAATTAAAGAATCACTGTTAAATATTTTATCATCAAGTTTAATTTAAAAATGAATTTGACATCGTTCAAAATCCCTTGTAGGATGTTTAATGGATTATCGGTAGACGGTGTTCGGTAATTCATTAGGCATATTATGAGATCATGTCATATCTTATGAAAGGATAAGGTGTGACAAACAATGCTCTAACATCTTAGGACCATACCCTCAAACTTGTCCACTACACAATACTATTGTCACCCAATATGACTTTGCATGTACTCCAATCATTACACCAACAACAAGTCCAACCCATCCAACCTCACTCAATTCCCAACCTAATGATAACACACGTACCAAACCACAAATAATGACCCAAAGACAACTTCCCATAATGTCCTCATATCAACCCAATTAAGATGGCCTTTTGATACTTGTTGTGTAACACCCTCCCGGTAGCAACTCCGTACATTCTACTGTTCCGGTGACCAGTGTCGGTCCGGACAGCTAGAACGTCCGGAAAAATATTTATACTAAAGTGAGGAACTAAAATTAACTCAAATATTAATAAGAAAAATTTAGAAAAAATTTTAGAAATAAAATACAACCAAGTTAAATGAGCCGGTGCCCTAGCGATGGGTAACCTAGTGGGAAGTTGCGGTTCTAGCAAATAGGAGCCCTAGACCCGGGGAAAAATTCATAAAATAATTTTTGGGACTCTAGAGAAGGGTCATTGAGGTTCCTATGGCATTAGAATTCCAAGAAAATATTTAGAAAAAATTTTCAATTGGTACAGACAATTTTGACCTGTTAAGCCAAATAGAGGGCATTTTGGTCATTTCTCCTTCAGAGGCGATTTTTGGCCTACTTGTCCAGTTAAGTAAATAATTATTATGATCTAAAATATGAATAAATATTGCTAAAAATTAAATTGAAAATGAGTAAAAAAGAAAAGAAAAGAAAAATGAAAGAAATTGAGAATAATGACATCACATGATGTCATTGCAATGCCCTCCACCAATCAAATTTTAACAAGCACTTTAAAAGGAGATAATTGAGACAAAAATTGAAAACAAATCTGCATCTTCCTCTCCTAAACCAGCCGGCAGCCACCTCTCCCATTTCCACCATTGTTATCTTTCATTACACCTTGCTAACTTTGAATTTTTCACCATAAAATCCCTACCTTCCTTCATAAAAATTTAATATTACATCTTGAGCAAGTGTTTGGCTGCCAAGAAAAGCCAAGAAAGTGAAGGAAAAATTGAAGTTAGCTAAGGAAAAATTCTGCTCAAAGAGGTTAGTGCCATCTTTCTCCTTCTTCCTTTGGATATTCATGTTAAAACATTAAGTTAGGCTAGGAAATTGTGGAATTGAAGAAAATTAAACATGCTAGGGTAAATGGTGAATTTCGGCAGCCTATTGGGGGTGATGATTTTGATTGTTTTGATGGGCTTAGAGTGGACTAGAGATGGTGTTTAAAGTGTATATATATATATATATATATATATATATATATATATATATATAATGAATTAGTGTGTTTAACTAAGGTGTGTGGTGTGAATTGATATGGGGAATTAGGGTTTTGGAGAGAAACTTGGACTTTGCTTATTTAATGGTGCATGAACATTTTAATGGTCAATTAGTGACCATTTGAGGTAAGTTCACCATAACTTAGAGTGAATTATAGCATTACAAACTGATTTGGTATGCTGCCTAGTGAAACCAGCAGGGTGGCTGTGAGTCCAGCCTGTTTGGACAGCCATAACTTGGGCTGTGTAGGTTCAATTGGTGTTTGGCCAATTGCACATGAAACTAGACACATAATGGCACAATTTTGGTGAAGAAACCATGCCCAAAAGACCAAAGCAAGTAGACCAAAAACTTGCCCCAATCCGGATGTCCTGCCACCAGATTCTGCAGAATGACCAAATGAACAGTGATTGTTCATTTGGCCATAACTCATTGTAGAATGGCCCAATTGACCTGAAATTTTTAAAGCAACAAGTTAAGATATAGACCAACAACTTTTATGAAGAAACCTACCCCAAATTATGACGAGAACCTATCCAACAAGGCAGTTGCAATCACTGTTCACTGCACTGTAAATATGGTCAGTTCTGAAATTTTTCAATCCAGCCAGTTGTGGTTTTTAGACCATAACTTGAGCTACAAAACTCCAAATGGAGTGATTCAAAAAAAGAAATTAAACTAGACAAAATAAGGAACAACTTTCATGTTTATCATTTTCTCAAATTCCCACTGCAACAGTAACTAATGGAACAGTAAATTTAGGGTATAAAAACTGAAAATTCTGCTCCATTAGTTTTAAGCTTAGAAATGGTATTGGTGATTAATGCCAACAAGTTTTGAATGCACAATGTGGTATGTTGGGAGTGTTAAAACCAATGTACCTATTTTCTATGCAAAAGTCAACATTTTTGTTGACTAATGAAGTGAATAGTAACACCAAAGCTTGAAATTCAAAAATTACAAAATTCAAAAGTATCAAATGCCCTAGTATATCTAACAAGATTGGTTTGGATAGTTTGGCATGCCAATAGGGTTCAGTTAGCAGTACTGCACATGGCATTATGCCATTCTGTGATTTCATGGCTTTTAGCCATTCTGACATTGTGTTGAGACTTGGCCTTGTGCCTAATGTTATTTACAGCTTATTAGCCGCTCATGCACACCGGGAGATACATATGTGACCGATGGTGTGACGGCTCGAGGTACTTGATACCTAGTGCCAGTTTACCCGTTTATCCAGTTCAGTCGTCCAGTATAGGTTACTTGGGCAACCAAACATAAAAGTGGACAAATTTAATGAAATAATGAATATAACAAGTACAAAATAAGTAAGATTACAAATACTCATCGAAAATTTATTTGAAATGAAACATCAATACATTCACTGCATATTTACTTTCTGTTATTTATTTTTATTTTATTATTGGCACCACTAAGCATTATTGCTTAGCACGTCGCTTTTGCCACGCTGAGGTTCGGAGATCTCGACCAAGAGCCCAAGAGACCATGATCGGGTGAGACCTCCCGCTCTCAGCATAGTATCCGTGTCACCTCACCGTCATCAGTGCATTGGTAGGACACTAGGTTTTATTTTGAGATTTTGTAATTAACTTTTACTTCCTCATATGTAATTGAAACTTATGTAGTGTATTTTGGTATTAATGTAAATAGTAGATATTGTGTTTGTGAATGAAAAAGTGAATATTTATTTATGACTTTTACATGATTATAATATGAGATGAAGGATTGAGAAATGGAAATGTTGTTGAAAATCATATTGAGATTTTGATGATGAAATGGAGTTGGGATTGCTGGAAATGATTATTGGAAGTGTTTTTCACAGGTTCCGAAGAACTGTTTTCTCCATTTTTAGCCGGTACTCTGCCGGATTTTCTATAAAATTTTCGAACCTCAAATAAATTATAATTTCAATAAATGACCTAAATAAGTTATATGTCACAAGTTATATTCAAAACTATAATAAAAATAAATTAGGGAAGAATAAAAATGATTGAGATGAAATAGAGTGTTCCAGTACACCGTGTGACATATCTTACTCGGATATACTGTAGATGGGTAAGGGGTGTCACATGTTGACCTCTCTTCTACCCAACCACCACCACCCCCTAAGACTCACCCCATGATTAGTAGGTCCCAAACAAGAACTTTAAAGCCTAAGATGTATTCAGCTATTGATGAGACTGCTGTAGTGCGCAGTTGCTATACAAAAGCATCCAAATCAAAGAATGGCATAAAGCTATGGTAGAGGAATTAACACCTTGCTGCAAACAAACACTTGGGAGTTGGTACCAAGAACAATAACCTAGAATATTGTTGCTTGTAAATGCATTTTCCATGTGAAACAAAAGCCAAATGACACCATTGATTGCTATAAAGCTCGCCTTATAGCCAAAGGTTTTCATTAAAGACCAGGTGTTAATTTCTTTAAAAGTTTCTCTCCTATAGTGAAATCACCCATAATTAGAGTTATCTTGTCCATTGTTGTCTCTAAAGGGTGGAGTATATGTCAACTTAATGTATCTAATGCATTCCTTCCTAGTTATTTGGAAGATATAGTCTATATGGCCTAACAACCTAGGTTCATTGACTCTAACAAACCCAACCATGTGTGTGAACTCAAATGGTCCCTCTATGGCCTATGGCAAGCTCGTAGGTAATGACATAAATGTCTCACTACTGTTTTATTAAATCATGGATTTAAACTAAGTGTGGCTGACTCATCTTTATTGCAATATTGAAGCCATAAACGCCATGCATTCTGCATCATCTACGTGGATGATATCATTTTAACCAACAATGATGACCACTATCTTCATCAACTCATTCATTCTCTTCAGGAAGAATTCATGCTAAAAGATTTGGGCTCCTTAGATACTTCCTCGATATTAAAGTCACATCCACAAAGACCGGTCTGTTACTAACTCAAAAAAAAATATATCGATGATCTTCTTAGCAAGGCTAATGTGCTTTATTGTAATGGAGATTCTACTACAGCATTATCTAATGATAAGTTGGGTGTTGAAAAATGGGTGCTATTAAAAGATGCAAGCTTATATAGAAGTATTGTCTGAGGCCTGTAATACTTCTCCTTCACTAGACATGACATCTCCTTTCGCTGTTAACAAAATAGCTCAATTTTCTAATACATCAATTGATTCTTACTGGGCAGCAGTTAAATGCATATTGTACTATCTTCACGCAACACAAAAGCATGGTCTTCTCATTTCATCATCCAATAATATTAATCTTCACATCTATACCGATGTAATTTGGGCCTCTAATGTTGATGACCACAAGTATACATCAGGATATGCAATCTATATGGGGAATAATCTAGTCATTCGGAATTCTAAAAAGTAACCAACGGTTGAACACTCATCAACTGAGGCTAAATATAGAGCCATAAATGTTGCCACTGCAGAAATTATTTGGCTTTAGTCTCTCTTTCGAAACATCTGTTGCTCATCGAATGCACCTCCTACTCTTTAGTGTGATAACATCGAAGCCAAGCATCTATTTGGAAATCCTATAGTCCATGCTAGGACTAAACATATTGAGGTGCACTTCCATTTTGTCCGTGATAAAGTTGCAAAACATGAGTTGCTAATATGCTACATTTTTTCTCGAGACTAAATAACCATTTTTCTTACAAAATCGTGACCACGGACATGCCATTAGCTTCTTTGCCATAAATTGAAAATTCAAATCATGCCTGGTTAGAATCGTGGGGGCATGATAAGGATTATTGAGTCACACTCCTTGTACATCTATGTATCTCTTGTAATGGCAATATATATCACTTGCAACTACTGAGTATTGTATCTCATCTATACCTCTTCTACTATGTCATTATAAGCTAATGAAACTCTAAACATCAGTGTGTGATTCCTCTCAGCACAAAAGCATCTTTAACTCTCACCTATTTACTGTGTACCTCTGTTAGATGTAGGCTTAAAATGTGTTATTTTAAAAAGTTAAAGGGTTTAATTGGAGCCTAAAACACTTTAAGGACTAATATGACTATTTGATACACTTAAAATAAGCCTTTTACTTATATTTTATTTTCATTTTTAGTTATATTTTCATTAATAATATATATATATATATATATATATATATATATATATATATATATATATATATATATATATATATATATATATACATATTAAAGATAATTTACTAGTTTTATTATTACCGCTAATTAACAAATGATTTTTTAATTTCTTACTACTTGTTTCACAGGTTTTACAACCCCGCAAGTGCACAGATCGCTAAAAATAATAAAGTGATGAGTAAAGTATCGTTCCCACAAGGAATTTGATTAGTAAGTACTAATCTACACAGTAATTTTGACTATTTAGGCTATCGAACAATGAAGGAATAAAAGTTGTCTATTTTAAACACTAAAATGATAAACTTAAAATGAAGTAATCTATTTTGGAACAATTCCGGAATTAAGATTTCACACTTAAATTTTACTATGGATGTTATCTTGTTTATTTACTGGATTGACAATCGTTTGCCTTGATGGAAATCAGTCCTAAGGTATCCTAAGTCCTCTTTCAAGTCACCTAAAGTGTATTCTAATTAACTTAAACCCAACTTTTGTGGCGATCAAATTAATTAAAATCCTTTAAGGTCTTTGACTAATTTTGAAATTCCACAAAGGTATCAGCCTATGTCTAGGTCAGAATTCCTAGGTTCAAGATCTTGATTTTCTAATATTAATCTTCACCTTTCAGTCCTTCAATTAATATCTACAATCAATACTAAGTGAGTACCAGCACATAGCATGCATTAAGATCATAAGAAATTAAATTAAGGAACAAATCTCAAATCCAATAAATAAAACTTAATGTTTATCCCTAACAATGATTACAAGCATTACTCTCCTAATTCTAGAATATGAAAACTACTCACTCATGAGTTCAGCAAACATCATGATAAAAAGGTAAAGACAGTAAAAAGAAATCATATAGAAGAAATAAAATAATAAAAATCCGTTTAAGGAGATGGAATGAAGGAACCGAAGGGAGTTTGCAGCTTTGATCTTGTGGAACTTCAGCTGGAAAACTCCTCTTGATACTGATATTCTTCTCCTCAAGACGGCTGGAGAGAGTGCAGAATGTGAGTTTCTTTAGAACTCTTAAAAAGTGCTGTCAAATGATCCTCTTTTTGGATGTTTTTTCTTTCTATTTATAATAGTTGTTCTAGGGTTAGGTCATTTTGAGTCCCAAAAGCCTTAGGAGACCGATTTGAATGTGTAAACAAGAGCAGAAATTCGGGTTTGAAAACTAGCTACCGCATGGTACACGGCCTGTGTGTCACTACACGGCCCAGGGCTGTGTAACTTACTATAGTGGAATTGCGGAATCTTGCATTGGCACAGAGACTTACACTGGTCTGCGCTGGCTACACGGGCCTGGTTACACGGGCCATGTACTTTTGTTCTCAGAAAGTTTTTTAAGCTTGTGTATGGCAGAGACTTACACGAGTCCCTGCAGATTCCACTAGTCTAATTACATGACCCCTATACTTTTGTTTCCCCATTGGCTCTCTGGTTTTCGTATAGCAGAATGTAACACCCCTATGTTCGGTAGTGCGTTCTACTGTTCTGGTGACCAGTGTCTATCCGGACAGCTAGGATGCCTAGAACTACATTTAAATGTTAGTGAGGAGACATAGAATAATGAAATACAAGAAAGGAAAATACAAGAAAAATAAAGGAAAAATAATAGCAATGAAATGAAACTAAGTTAAATGAGCCAGCACCGCAGCGATGGGTGACCGCACGGGGAAGTTACGGCGCAGGCAATAGCCGACCCCAGGACTGCAGGGAACCCTCGGAATTTAGTTTCAAGACATAATTAAAGACTTATTGAAGTATAAATGTCATTAGAAATATCAAATAAAAATTAATTAATTAGTACAAAGAAAAACGAGAAATCGAGAAAACGATAAAACTCGGTATTACCGAAAAATCGGGAATGTAACCTGAATAGGGGCATTGTGGTCATTTGACATCCCGAGTTGCCTTTTGACCTAAATGTCCATTAAAAATAAATAATATTAAACTTTGAAAATGTCATGAAAAATTAAAATGAGATACGTTATGTAAATAGTGAAAGTGTGGTGGCCAAATTGCAAAAATTGGAAACTTTAAATAAATAACCATTAAATTATTTCTAAGTGCTCCACTAACTCTCATCTTGAGCCACCTATATAAGTAATTGGGATAGATTGTTCCACTAAACCATCTCATTTTCTTCAAGCTTTCATCCATGGCCAAAATGAAATCCTCCCAAATTCACCATGGCCGTTTCATGCATGAGCTCAAGTTCTCCATGATCAAGCCATTATTTCTTCAAGCTTCCTTCATGAAAAATGATCCTTACACCATGGGCAACCTATAGGCAGCAAAAAGGAGAGGAAATTTCAAGGATTTGTCAAGCTCAAGTTGAGGTTAGTCCTTAATCTTTCCATTTTCCTTCAATAATCCTTGTGTTGAGCATTGGATAAGTTGAATTGCTAAGAAAAATTGAGGAAATGATGAGTATTGGTGAACCTTAATTTTGGCAGCCATGGAAATGCAGGGTTAGTGACTTATTCTTATATGTATTGGATGGGAATTAAGATTGATTAACTCAAATAAAAGTTATAGTAGGTTAATGTCCAAGTATGTGCATGTTAGTGCTTGAATTAAGGGTTTGAAATGGGACCTTGATGCTTTGGCAAACTGCCATATTTGGCAGCCTATAATATCAAGAATTTGTGTGTGAATATGAAGTTTATTAATGAAATATGATAGTGTTAAATTGTGGGCAGCATGTGTAAGTGACATTGAAGTATGAGTATATTGAAGTGTATGTGTAATATTGATATTGAGATATGTTGAATTTTGGTGGAAGTGAATGGTGAATTATGTGCATTGAGCACTTGAGTTTTCTGCCTAATATGCTTGTTGGAATTGAGTTTTCCATATATATATATATATATATATGGAAGTGCCATTGATTGAATATTGAAGTAATGAGGAGGAGAAAGAATATCAAATTAGAAGTGTAAGTGTTTTGTGCAAGTTGTGTATTGATGGCAGTACATAATTAGGTCACAAGTGCCAAACTGTGAACCCAATTGGTATGAGGCCAATGGAGGGTGAAACTAGACACCAAATAGGCCAACTTTCATGTAGAAATGTTACCTAAATTTTGCCTAGAAGGTGACTTGAAAAATGACTAAATCCGGATTAGTAACTCGAAAGCCTGAAAATTGACCATTTGAGCAGCAGTTAGTGTTTTGACCATAACTTACTCAAAATAGGTCCAATTGACCTGAAATTTTTACTATGAATAGTTTAGATATAGATCTAAAATTCTTATGAAGACACCAAAGCCTAGAAATGGCCAGAACTAGGCCAAATAGCTTGCACAAGTTCAGGTACCAAAACTGGCCAAATCAAAAGTGACCTAAAAATGACCTAAGCCTACCATTTTAGTGCATTCTGTCCAGCATTGGTAAATTGACTATAACTTGGTCTACACAACTCAGAATGACCTCAAATTTTGCCCTGCGTGCAATAAGAAATAGACCTACAAGTTTGTAGTTTGGACCAAAACCCGAAAACTGAGGGAACTAGGTCGTCCGGCTAGGTCAAAATAGTATACCGAAATCCGGTAAATTGTAATAAAATGCAATACACTTGGAAATGAAATTGGTAACATATACCAACACTAAAGGGCTATAAAATGTGACATATTGGTAACATTAGAATTGACTCGCTTAGAGTGCATCAAGGGTCAACATTATAGGTTGACTAATGAAATGAATTGAAGGGAATAGTACAAAAAAAATTTAAATATTAGATTTTATTGTTAGAAACAAATTCATTGAGTACTGAAACACTTTAAATTGTGTGTTTCAGTTGAAAAGGATATTGAGAAGCATAAGAAACACTGAGTCAGGGCTAAGAGGCATATATCAGAGGTTTGTGCACAATAATTTTAATTTCTCACTTTCTACTCAAAAATTTAATTGAACATTATAGTTTTAAATTGTGTTTGTACACAATACTTTTTATATTCACTGCTTTTACCAGAAAATTTATTTGGAGAAATGAGTTATGAATAATTTTTTATTATTTTGGCTTTGGGAATCTTAATTGGAAATTATTGTGTTGCCTACTTTGCAAATGAAAATTTTGAGATAAAATATGATTTGTGGTTTGTATGAAATATTTAAATATTGTGATTTGGAATTATTTTGATTCATACTTGGCATGATAATATTACTATGTTCCTCCTCCATTTATGGGGTGAGTGTGATTATATTCCTTCCTCTTTGAATTGCCAATCTGAGGTGAGTGCGGATGAGTTCTCATTATCTAGCTATCTTCCTCCCTCATTGATTTCGATTATTGGGGTGAGTGTGCCTTGTCGTGATGTACACATGGCATGTTCGGAAAAATTTGTGTCATGGCCTAAATTGTGTTATTGATTGGCAAAACTATGTTATGCAGTTATTTGATCAAATTGTGTTATTGATTAGCAAAACTGTGTTATTCAGTTATTTGATCAAATTATGTTATTGATTGGCAACACTGTGTTATTCAATTGTTTGATCAAATTTGTGTTATATGAGCTTTGAAAAATTGTGAACTGTTTGGATTGTAAATTGTCAACAAAAGTTTTACGTAACGCATTTTAAATTGTTATTGTGCACCATTGAGTAAATTTTACTCAGCGATAGCTTTTTCACTGTTGTCGCAGGTAGACAGACGGACAGAGCAGCAGAGTAGGCTGCTTGTACCACATTTTGAGATTTTACCGGGTATATCGAGTATACCATATTGTGTAGTTTTTGTTGTAATGTATGTGCACTGTATGTATATATTGTACTTAGTCTTGAGCAGTTGTAAACTAAAATTGTAAATTATTTTAGCTTGTAAAAGTATTGTGATAAATTTATCTTATCTCAGCTTTTGGAAACACTGGAAAATTGATTGTTGAACTGAGTTGATAATATTAAGAAATTTATTGTGTTGAACAAATTATTGGAGTTTGGGATTGAGGATTTATATATTTGAAGTGCTTTTTATAGGTTTTTGAAGAACTGTTTTATTCAAAATATAGATGACACTCTGCCAAAATTTTTACAGAAAGTATTAATACTTTAAATGTGTTATTTGGTTTCACTTCAGTTAAAAAAGTTTTTAACACCTGTCAATAGTGCTCACCACTATAAAAAGAAGTAAGAAAAGTTTTAAAATCCCTTGTAGTGTATTTAATGGGTTATCAGTAGACGAAGCTGGTAATTCATTAGGTATACTATGGGATCATGTTATGCCTTACGGAGGGGTAGGGTGTGACACAGAAGGTTACAAGGGTCTGTGGTTTTGCTTACACGGCCCGTATACTTTGTATCAGTAGAAATTCTGAGTCTTTTAACTTCTCCAAGCTTCCCTTTTGCACTCCTACACTCTGGGGCTTCACCCAAACACCTGAAATGATGCAGAAAACATGGAATTAAGGGCTTAACAATTGAAATTACAAAAACTAGTGAAATAAACTACTACGCATGAGATTACTTACCTAAATGCTATGAGATAGTATACAATTGTGTTTAAAAACATCTATATAATTCAAGTGTATCAAATACCCTCAAACTCAAACTTTTCCTTGTCCTCAAGCAAAATAAAACTCTGTTTTAAAACACATTTCAGGGGATACTTAGGAATATAACCAACAATTTTATAAGCACAAAATTGAACTCCTCCAACCTTCATACCAATTACCCTCTTTCAAGGCATAAGGGTTCTAATAGCTGCCTGTTTGGAACTTCACCTCCTTTCATGGTGTTTCAACTAATTATTTCTCTATACAAGGCCATTAATAAGTCACAAATAACCTATTTTATTAGGATAGATTTGAGAAACACTTACTCCCCCAACTTTGCCTCTATTGTGGATAATTATGATGAAGTAACTCAATTCCAACTCTATAGGCATATCTCAATTTTCTATCTCCACTAATGTAGCATACACTTTTCAAAAGATCAAAAGGTCTTTAAAATGATTGTAATGGGGCTAAAGGGATAATGACTTGGTTGCCAATGAAAGGTTTATAGGGAATGCAAATATGAGGATAGCATGTATGCATAAAATATCAAGTATACTAAGTTTATTTTACTGATTTTGTATGGAGAGGAAGGGCTTTTGGTTTTTTTTTTTTTTTATAGTGCCAAGTATACTTCCATGATACTTATTTTGGGACTTCTTTTTTTTTTTTTTTTTATGTCCCTTTTGTCCTCTCCCCCCCAAACTCATTACTGTTGTTGGGTTGGAAAGGCAAATTTTTCTTTGATTTCAATTGCACACTTACACTCTTTCTTGAGTTCTACATCCTCTCTCCATTTTCTTTTTGCATTTTAATATACTCTTTACTTATGCATTTAGCTTCCTCAAAAGGGTAGGTATGTGTTTAGGCTAGGGGCTAGGTAAATAATATGGGTAAGCAAGGAAAAATCTAAGGGATAAATAAGGCTTCAAGTTAGCTACAAGGAATATACATTTTAATTAGGGGTGGCTGAGGCTTAGTGAGGCTATAGCAAAGAATGCCTTAATCATTTCTTCATCAAGCATATGCTAAGATTTCACCTTGATAGGTCCAAGAGACATGTTCTAGAATTGCTGAAGCATTTTTAGGTTTACTTGTATTTCAAAAAAGTTTTCTCCTAAATTTACAAGTTCAATGTGACAAATTAATGGCTATGAAGGGGTTTAACTAGTCTAGTTCCACTAAAGAGATTAGGTTTTTGATAGACAACATGTTAGAACCCCTTTTTGCCTATCTAGATATGGTCATTCCTCTATCCCGTGGAGTCCAATTATTAGCTTACTAAAAATTGGATATAGTTCTAAGTTTCATAATTCAAAGTTCAAAATTTTCAAAAATTTTCAATATTTTTCTGGAATTTTGATACACAAGAATATTATAGCTGAATTTAAACAATGTAATGATATGCAATGCACTTGTAACACCCCCCCCCAGAGAAAAAAAAAAAAAAACTCAAACCGGACATTATCCTTAATGTTAACATAATATGCAAAGTTAGAGAAAACGTACAAAGATTATAAGAAAGCATATTATTTATTAAGCATTGAAAAGTTTGGACATAAAGCAAATAAAAGAGACCTATGATTGCAATCTAGGACTAAGGTATTCAAGATTTTACAATAAAGAACCTATCCTATAGTCCTAAGTCTAAAAGGTCTCTGATGGTGATGATGGCGATGCTGGCTCCTCTTCATCGAGCCTTTCCATTAGCATGTCCAATTTGTTGTGGGCTTCCTGGAGGCTGTCTTCGATTGCTCACATCCTATTGTTGATTGTGGTCTCCATGCGCTGTAGGTATGCGAGTATCAGGTTTGTGGGTGGTGGTGTGTATGGAGGCACTCGAGCGGGGGACTCCTGAAACATGGGCTCTTGAGTTTCTGCCTATGGCTGTAAAGTCTCGTCAGGTCCTTTTTGTGATTCGTCTCTTTGAGGGATGGCATTCCCTTTGGCATCTAGCAGGTAGCAGGTGTTGCCCACCTTCTTATATATCCCTATGGATATGCAGATGGTTTGATCTATTCTTGATGTTCCACTGACAGAGAACAGCCTGTGATGTCCTGGAACGAATCCAAAGTGGAAGGCAATGGTTGTGACAAGGCCACCAAGCACGATGTGCCCTGTAGGCTAATGATAGAGGTGGCTGAGGTGGTTGCACAAAAAGAAGCCAGTGTTACAGCATTGCCCAGTGTCCATACACCACAAGAAGAATAGCTTGCTAGCATTTACCATGCCAAGGCTGTCACCATGGCCCATTATGGTGTGGGCAGCAAACTGGTGCATGTAGCGCAGGGCTGGACTTCTGATACCTGTGGATTTAGACTTACTGGAGTTATACGGCTCCGTGTTCGGGGTAATGGAACTCCAGAAGTTGATGTTATTATAGAGCATGCGGTTCCTAGGGATCTTTTGGTGGTCGATGCTATCGAAGCCAAAAATGGCATTGAACTCATATATGTTCATCACCCGATCGACACCAAGGAGGCAAAATTTAATTCTGCCTCTGTCTTCCCTATCGGGAGGCCATAAGGTGGCCTTGAAACTGCCCAAAAACTCCAATGTGGTGTCCTGGTATGCTGGGAACTATAGTTGGGGTAACCTTGTATACTCGATGCTATCGAGTAGCCCGTTGATCTAATCCTGCAACCCGATTTGCTCCAACAGCACAAAATCCATGTATTTTGTGGAGCTTATTTTCCGGGTGTGAAGCCTGGTGCACATTGCCTTGTAGGCTTCATCACGGAATCCCCAAGGAATGGAGATTTCTAATTGAGAAGCGACTTATGGTTGGGCTTGCGGGGGAGGATGGGCTGTTTGAGAGGGTTGAGGAGAGGCTGCCCTTGTTCTTGGGCATTGGGGTATCGGCTGAGGGGGAGAAGGTGAGGATTCCCCTCCGTGCCTTGAGGAAGAGTGCATTCTTCATGCAGATCTCTTTGCAGGAGCCATTAATGAGTTTTTGGGAAGGAGAAGAGTAGGGTTTGGTGAAGAGAGAAGAGATTTGAGGGGTTTTTATAGACTAGGAGGGGTAGAGATGAAGGGTTTTGCCTTTATGAACGGGTTTAATGCGAGGGATGCATTTAAAGAGCCGTTAGGACTCTTCATTTTGTGCATTTCGCGCCACAGGAGTTGCGTCTGCGACATGATACATGGGTCATGTATCACTACACGGGTCCGACATGTAGGGCCGTGTAAATTTCTGCCCGAAAATTTCAAATTCTATCATAGTACACGCCCATGTAAATGAAGCTCTGAGACCTGTGTAACTTACTGCCTCTCCAGTTGCTTTGCTGGACATGTTACACAGCCCGTGTCAAGTATAAAGAGGACCCGTGTAACTTTCTGTCTTCAAGCTATTCTGCTAGCAACATTACACAGTCCGTGTAAATTGGGCTATGGACTCGTGTAACTTTCTGCCTCCCTAAGAGCTAAAATTGCAAGAAATTTATGGACTTCCAAAAAGTTACACGAGGCGTGTGAAACCAATACATGACCCGTGTACTTTTCTGATTTTCTAAATTTTTTCCAAATGAAAATTTTTTATTATCACAACACATGAAATGGATGCAAAGGTTAGCAATAGAACTACTTCCCCGGTTTTATCCAATTTTCTCTTTTGTGGTTTTGACTCGATGATTCCTCTCCTCTTTTGTTCTCTACTCCCCTTTTTCTTTTTCAGAAGGTCCTACAAAATGAAATACTAATGAGTATGAAACAAAAAATCAATATGAAAGAGGAAAAGAAGAAAAGTTTAGAAAAATTCTGGGTTGCCTCCCAAAAAGCGCTTGTTTATAGTCTTTAGCTGGACTTTGCTTATTTATGGTCTATCAGTAGGATGGTCGAGGTGCAATTGACTCCCATTTCTATGGGTTCTCCCTGAAAGTAAGGCTTTAGCCTCTGCCCATTGACCTTAAATGCTCCTGAGGTTTTGCTCCACATTTCTACTACTCCATGTGGAAAGACTTGAGTGACCTTAAAAGGTCCAGACCAACTTGATTTCAGCTTCCCTGGAAAGAGTTTCAATCTAGAGTTGAATAATAGGACAAGGTCTCCTTCTTTTATTTCTTTCCTTGCTATGCGCCTGTCATGCCATCTTTTGGTTTTATCTTTGAAGATTTTGGCATTATCGTATGCATCTTGTTGGATTTCTTTTAACTCATTCAATTGTAGGAGCCTTTTTTCACCAGCAGCTTTGAGATCAAAGTTTAGGATCTGAATTGCCCAATAGGCTTAAGTTTAACAGGGAGATGGCATGATTTTCCATAAATCAATCAGAAGGATATTGTGCCAATTGGGGTTTTATATGCAGTGTAGTATGCCCACAGTGTATCATATAACTTCATGCACCAGTCCTTCCTGGATCTGTTTACAGTTTTCTTTAGAATCTACTTCAGTTCCTTATTTGAGATTTCTACTTGGCCACTGGTTTGAGGATGATAAGGTGTGGCCACCTTGTGAGTTACTCCATACTTTTTCAGTAGTGTTTTGAATTGTTGGTTGCAGAAGTGACTTCCCCCATCACTGATTATTGCTTGTAGTGTGCCAAATCTTGTGAAGATATTCTTCTTAAGGAACCTTGTGACCACTCTAGCATCGTTGGTTGGTGTGGCTATTGCTTCTACCCATTTTGACAAATAATCAACACTAACCAGAATATACTTGTTTCCATAGGAAGAGGGGAATAGGCCCATGAAGTCTATCCCCCATACATCAAACAATTATACGTCAAGTACACCATGCAGTGGCATTTCATTCCTACTTGAAGTGTTACCTATTCTTTGGCATTGATCACAAGCTAGGACAAAGGATCTCACATCTTTAAACAAATGTGACCGGTAAAATCCTACTTGCAAGATCTTGGCCAATGTTTTTGAGGTGCCAAAATGTAATCCATATAGTGATGAATGGCAGTGATGAAGGATACTTTCCATATCTTCCTCTAGTATGCATCTTCTTATCAGCCCATCATTACATCTCTTGTATAGTAAAGGTTCCTCCCATGTGTAATATCTCACATCATGTAGGAATTTCTTCCTTTGCTGATAAGTCATTTTTGGAGGCAATACCTTGCATACAAGAAAATTAACAAAGTCAGCATACCATGGAGCCTTAGAGAGTGCAACTAATTGCTCATCAGGAAATGAGTCATCAATTGGCAAATCCTCGAAATCTCCTGTGTACTCCAATTTTAGCCTAGAAAGATGGTCAACCACTACATTTTTGAATCCCTTTTTATCCTTGATTTCAAGGTCAAATTCTTGCAGGAGTAGAATCCATCGAATCAGCCTTGGTTTTGCTTCCTTCTTATTCAAAAGGTACTGGATTACAGCATGATCTGTGAATACAATGACTTTTGACCCAATTAAGTAAGATCTGAATTTGTCCATCACAAACACCACTGCTAGGAATTTCTTCTCTGTGGTAGCATAATTGATTTGTGCGTCATCGAGTGTCTTGCAAGCATAATAAATGGCATGGAGCTTTTTATCTTTTCTTTGCCTGAGCACCGCTCCAACTGCAAAGTCACTCGCATCGCACATCACCTCGAATGGTAGCTTTCAATTTGATGGTTGCATTATTAGTGCTGAGATCAGGGCTTCTTTGATCCTGTTAAAAGAAACAAGGCAATTTTCATCAAAATGAAAGGGAACATCTTAACTTAACAGGTTGTTAAGTGGCTTAGCTATTTTGGAAAAATCTTTAATGAATTTTCTGTAGAACCCTGCATGTCCCAAAAAGCTTCACACTCCCTTGACTGATGTTGGTGGTGGCGTGTTTTCAATGACCTCAATTTTTGCCTTATCAACCTCAATTCCTCTTTCTGATATCAAATGTCCCAGAACTATACCTTCCCTTACCATGAAGTGGCATTTTTCCCAATTTAATACTAGGTTTGATTCTTCACATCTTTTCAACACCTTAGATAAATTAGCTAGGCAATCATCAAAGGTAGTTCCATAGATAGAAAAATCATCCATAAAAGCTTCCATGATATTTTCAGTATAATCAGAAAAAATAGCCATCATGCATCTTTGAAAGGTAGCAGGGGCATTACAAAGACCAAAAGGCATTCTCCTATATGCAAATGTTCCATAAGGGCAAGTGAATGTGGTCTTTTCTTGGTCTTTTGGGTGAATGGGAATTTGGAAGAATCCCGAATACCCATCTAGATAATAGAAGAAATAAGAGTGTTTTGCTAACATTTCTAACATTTGGTCAATAAAAGGGAGAGGAAAATGGTCTTTTCTGGTAGCACAGTTTAATTTCCTATAATCTATGCACATTTGCCAACCAATGACTACCCTAGTAGGGATTAGTTCATTATTTGCATTTTGGATAACAGTTGTCCCACCTTTCTTAGGAACTACATGTACTGAACTAACCCATTTACTATCATAAATTGGGTATATGATACTTGCATCTAATAGTTTCAAAATTTCTTTCTTAACTACTTCTTTCATGTTTGGGTTAAGTCTTCTTTAGTGTCGATAGTGGGTTTACTTTTTTCTTCCTTGGGTATCCTATGCATGCAAATTGGGGGGTTGATTCCTTTCAAATCTTCTATTTTATACCCTATGGCCTTGTTATGGATCCTAAGTTCTCTTAACAAATTTTCCTTTTCTAACTTAGACAGACTAGCATTGATTATAATAGGATATTTAGAGTTTGAGTCTAGAAATGCGTACCTTAGCGAGGATGGGAGAGGTTTAAGCTCTACCTATTTGGCATTTTCCTGGAGCTTGATTTTGGGCTGTTCCTCCTTTAACTCCTCCATTTCTGAGGCTTGAGCTAGGGGTGGTAGGGGTGGATGAGCTACTAACTATTGTACACAGGCTACTATTTCTGTATTTTCATCATCCACTGTGTGGCTGTGCACAATACATGCTTCAAGAGGATCTTTAGGATGTGTCTTATGAAATTCCTCTTCAACTTGTTTGTCAATTATGTCAACCTTGAAGCATTCATCAGGTTCGAATTTGTGTTTCATTGTGTCAAAAAAGTTGAATTCCACTTCTTCTTCTCCTACCTTGAGGGTTAGTTGCCCATTTTTGACATCTATGATAGCTCCGACGGTTGCCAAGAATGGTCTTCTCAAGATGATAGGGATCTGAACATCTTCTTCCATTTCAAGGACAATAAAGTTTACTGGAATGAAGAATTTGCCCATTTTGATAGGGATGTTCTCAAGTTTGCCCACTGGATATTTAACAGATCAATCAGCCAATTGCAATGAGATTGTCGTGGGCCTCAGTTCCCCGATCTCCAGCTTTTTGCATATTGATAGAGGCATTAAACTCATGCTTGCCCCAAGATCACAGAGGGCCTTGTCTATTTTCTTGTTACCAATGAGGCAGGGTATGGAGAAGCTTCCTGGATCTTTCAACTTTGGAGGCAGTTTGTTTTGCAGTATGGCACTGCATTCCTCTGTTAGAGCTACTGTCCCATAGTCTTCCAGCTTTCTTTTCTTTGACAGAATTTCCTAAAGAAATTTGGCATAGGATGACATCTGAGAGAGTGCTTCAGTGAAGGGGATGTTGATATAAAGTTTCTGTAAAACTTCTAAAAACTTCCCAAACTACTTGTCCAATCTGGATTTTTAAAATCTCTGAGGAAAAGTTAGGGGAGGCTGGTATGGCTTTGGTAACTTCTTTTTCTTCCCTGCTTCTTCTTCTTGATCTTTCTTAGCTTCTCCCTCCTTTTTCTCTGCTTGGCTTTCAGATTTTTCTAAGGTCTCATCTGTTGGTTCTTCCTCTGATTGTACTAGAGTTCTCCCACTCCTCAATGTAACTGCCTTACAATGCTCCTTTGGGTTCATCTCCGGTTGACTAGGCAGTTTACCAGCAGCCTTACTTGAAGAACTTGCTTGCTGAGCAATTTGATTTTCCAGCATCTTGTTATGGGTAGCAAGTTGGTCCATTCTAGAAGTTAGCTGTTTAATCAATTCATTCTGCTGTTGTTGAGCTACTAGGAACCCTTCTATCATGGATTCCATGGTCATCTTTGGTTCAGGTTGCTGAGGTTGAGGAGGCGGTGGTGGTTGTGCAAAGTTTTGGCCTTTGTTTTGAAATCCAAGGGGTGTTGGTTGTTTGTACCTGTGACACCCCTTACGCGTCTACAGTGTAGCCGATTAAGATATGCCACACAGTGTACCTGATAAGTCTTTCTTTTACTTATTTTTTTAATTTTATTTTCATAAATATTTGTTCATATTTTAAGTCATATAATTCACCTACTTAAATTGATAAGTCAGTCAAAAATCGTCTCTGAAGCCGAAATGACCAAAATGCCCTTCGTTTGGCTTAAGGAGCCAAAATTGTCTGTACCGATCTTAAAAATTCTCCTAACCTTTTCTTGGCATTCTAATGCTACCTAGGGCATCATAACTCTTCTCTGGCATCTCAGCAATTATTTCATGGGATTCCCCTCGGGTTTAGGGTTACTAGTTGTGAAGACAGCAACTTCCCATTAGGGTCACCCATCGCTAGGGCACCGACTCATTTAACTTCATTGTATTTTATTTCTCAAATTTTTCCTTAATTTTTCTTATTATTATTTGGGTTATTTATGACTCATCACTCTAGTTTAATAATAGTTCCAAACATTCTGGCTCTCTGGACAAACATTAATCACCTGAACAATCGAATGCACAGACTAGCTAAAGTGGGGGTGTTACAATTCTTTTCCTCTAACAAAAATTTCGTCCTTGAAATTTGCCCTTTGTAAATAGTCGAGGAGCTGCTACCTCCTTATTTCTTCACCTTACTAGAGAAAACAGATCTGCATTAGTGTCACCTTGACTCATATGAATGCAATGCATGTTATGCACACTATCTTATTCTATCTATCTATGCCTAGGAACCCCTAAACCATGCTCTGATACTACTAAATGTGACACCCCTTGCTCGTCTACAGTGTAGCCGAGTAAGATATGCCACACAGTATACTTGATAAGTCTTTCTTTTACTCATTTTTTTAATTAAATTTTCATAAATATTTGTTCATATTTTAAGTCATATAATTCACCTACTTAAATTGACAAGTCGGTCAAAAATTGTCTCTGAAGGCGAAATGACCAAACTGCCCTTCGTTTGGCTTAAGGAGCAAAAATTGTCTGTACCGATCTTAAAAATTCTCCTAACCTTTTCTTAGCATTCTAATGCTACCTAGGGCACTATAACTCTTCTCTGGCATCTCAGCAATTATTTCACGGGATTCCCCTCGGGTTTAGGGTTACTAGCTGTGAAGATAGCAACTTACCATTAGGGTCACCCATCGCTAGGACACCGGCTCATTTAACTTCATTGTATTTTATTTCTAAATTTTTTTCTTAATTTTTCTTACTATTATTTGGGTTATTTATGACTCCTCACTCTAGTTTAATTATAGTTCCAGACATTCTGGCTCTCCGGACAGACATTAATCAAGGAACAGTGGAATGCACAGACTAGCTAAAGTGGGGGTGTTACAATTCTTTTCCTCTAACAAAAATTTCGTCCTTGAAATTTGCCCTCTGTAAATAGTCGAGGAGCTGCTACCTCCTTATTTCTTCACCTTACCAGAGAAAACAGATCTGCATTAGTATCACCTCGACTCATATGAATGCAATGCATGTTAGGCACACTATCTTATTCTATCTATCTATGCCTAGGAAAGCCTAAACCGTACTCTGATACCACTAAATGTGACACCCCTTACCCGTCTACAGTGTAGCCGAGCAAGATATGTCATACAGTGTACCCGATAAGTCTTTCTTTTACTCATTTTTTTAATTAAATTTTCATAAATATTTGTTCATATTTTAAGTCATATAATTCACTTACTTAAATTGACAAGTCGGTCAAAAATCATCTCTGAAGGCGAAATGACCAAAATGCCCTTCGTTTGGCTTAAGGAGCCAAAATTGTCTGCACCGATCTTAAAAATTCTCCTAACCTTTTCTTGGCATTCTAATGCTACCTAGGGCGCCGTAACTCTTCTCTGGCATCTCAGCAATTATTTCACGGGATTCCCCTCGGGTTTAGGGTTACTAGCTGTGAAGACAGCAACTTCCCATTAGGGTCACCCATCGCTAGGGCACCGGCTCATTTAACTTCATTGTATTTTATTTCTAAAATTTTTCCTTAATTTTTCTTACTATTATTTGGGTTATTTATGACTCCTCACTCTAGTTTAATTATAGTTCCAGACATTCTGGCTCTCTGGACAGACATTAATCATCAAAACAGTCGAATGCACAGACTAGTTAAAGTGAGGGTGTTACAGTGCCCCTGTTGCTTGTTTATTGACTGATTCTGCTAATTGGACCATGAGAAATTTGGGTGGTTCCTCCATCCAGGGTTGTAAGCGTTTGAATATGGATTATTGGGCTGCCTCTGGTTGAAGTTTCCTCCATTATTCACATAGTTTATTTATTCTGTGGAGGGTTCATTGAAGTTGTTATATTCTGAATTCATATACCCTCCTCCATAGCTATCCTTGTGTTGACTGTTTGTACCAACTGCGTTGGCATGCATTCTGTTGAGTCTTTTTGTGAGCTGATCAAATTGAGCATTTATCATACTTAGGGCATCCACTTCCAGGACCCCTACTGTTCTCCTTGCATTTCCTCTTTCATTTGACCACTCATAATTATGGTATGCAACCCTCTTTAGAAGTTCAAGTGCTTGTGTCACTGTTTTCTCCATTAGATCACCTTCTGCAGCTGAATCAACTGTGCTTCTTGTAGAAGGTAGTAACCCATTATAGAAATTTTGTACTAATAGCCAATCCTTTATGCTATGGTGTGGACATTCCCTCTGCAGGTCTTTATATCTTTCCCATGCGTCATAGAGTGATTCACCTTCCTTTTATCTGAAGGTGTTGATCTCAAGCCTCAGCCTTGCAGTCTTTGTAGGTGGAAAATACCTTGCTAGAAAAGCTGGTGAGAGATTTTCCCAAGTGGTGAATGTTCCAACTGGTTGAGAAAGTAACCACTTCCTTGCCCTGTCTCAAAGGGAGAATGGGAATGCTTTGAGTCTTATGGCTTGATTAGAAACTCTATTCATCTTGAATGTATCACATAGGGCAAGAAAGCACTAGAGGTGATAGTGTGAATCTTCTATTGATGAAACTCTGAACTAGGTTCGCTGAATCATTTGAAGCCATGCTGGTTTTAATTCAAAGTTGTTGGCTTTCACTGTGGGTCTAATAACACTGGGCTGAAATCCTTGGACAGATGGAGCTCCATAGTCTCTCAAGAGTCTTGGTCTGTCATTATTATCGGCCATGGTTGAAATTTCAGGATCTTCTTGATCGTGCTCTTGATGTTTCCTTTCCCTCCTGATGGCTCTCAGAGTTCTGTCTATCTCCGGATCACAGTATAAAATTTCTTCTTATGGCCTTGTTCTGGTCATATACCAGATCAGGCACCTGAGAGAAAAGAAAAGAAATAAAACAAATCAAATAAAATTAGATAATAAATATAATTGCCTAAATCAGCTAAATTGCTTATCGCTCGATATTACTAAAGCCAAAATCCCCGGCAACGGTGTCAAAAACTTATTTCGCTGGTTTTACAACCCCACAAGTACACGAATCACTAACAAGTAATAAAGTGATGAGTAAAGTATCATTCCCACGAGAAATTTGATTAGTAAGTACCAATCTACATGGTAATTTTGACTATTTAGGCTATCGAACAATGAAGGAATGAAAGTTGTCTATTTTAAACACTAAAATGATAAACTTAAAATGAAGTAATCTATTTTGGAACAATTTCAGAATTAAGATTTCACACTTGAATTTTACTATGGATGTTATCTTGTTTATTTACTAGATTGAGAATTGTTTGCCTTGATGGAAATCAGTTCTAAGGTATCCTAAGTCCTCTCTCAAGGCACCTAGGGTGTATTTTAATTAACTTAAACCCGACTTTTATGGCGATCAAATTAATCAAATTCCTTTAAGGTCTTTGACTAATTTTGAAATTCCACAAAGGTATCAGCCTATGTCTAGGTCAGAATTCCTAGGTTTAAGATCTTGATTTTCTAATATTAATCTTCACCTTTCAGTCCTTCAATTAATATCTACAATCAATACTAAGTGGGTACCGGCACATAGCATGCATTAAGATCACAAGAAATTAAATCAAGGAACAAATCTCAAATCCAATAAATAAAACTTAATGTTTATCCATAACAATGATTACAAGCATTACTCTCCCAATTCCAGAATATGAAAACTACTCACTCATGAGTTCAGCAAACATCATGATAAAAAGGTAAAGACAGTAAAAAGAAATCATATAGAAGAAATAAAACAATAAAAATCCATTTAAGGAGATGGAATGAAGGAACCAAAGAGAGTTTGCAGCTTTGATCTTGTGGAACTTCAGCTGGAAAACTTCTCTTGATACTGATATTCTTCTCCTCAAGACGGCTAGAGAGAGTGCAGAATGTGAGTTTCTTTAAAACTCCTAAAAAGTGTTGTCAAATGATCCTCTTTTTGGATGTTTTTTCTTTCTATTTATAATAGTTGTTCTAGGGTTAGGTCATTTTAAGTCCCAAAAGCCTTAGAAGTCTGATTTGAATGTGTAAACAAGAGTGGGAATTCGGGTTTAAAAACTGGCTACCGCATGGTACATGGCCCGTGTGTCACTACACGGCCTAGGGCTGTGTAACTTACTGGAGTGAAATTGTGGAGTCTTGCATTGGCACAGAGACTTACACGAGTCTGCGCTGGCTACACGGGCCTAGTTACATGGGCCGTGTACTTTTGTTCTCAGAAAGTTCTTCAAGCTTGTGCCCGGCAGAGACTTACACGGGTCCCTGCAGATTACACGGGTCCAATTGCATGACCCGTGCACTTCTGTTTCTCCATTGGCTCTCTGGTTTTCATATGGCAGAAGATTACACGGGTCTGTGGCTATGCTTACACGGCCCGTGTACTTTGTATCAGCAGAAATTCTGAGTCTTTTGACTTCTCCAAGCTTCCCTTCTACACTCCTATACTCTGGGGCTTCACCCAAACACCTAAAATGATGTAGAAAATATGAAATTAAGTGCTTGACAATAGAAATTATAAAAACTAATGAAATCAACTACTATGCATGAGATTACTTACCTAAATGCTATGAGATAGTATACAATTGTGCTTAAAAACATCTATACAATTCGAGTGTATCACTACTTAACGTAAATTATTTAATAATAGTGAAGTAAAATTTCAATGCATATATATATATATATATACATATATATATATATATATATAATATATATATATTAAAGATGGGTGAACATGTAAATAAGGATGTGCATACCATTCATTTTTATTTAAAAGATGCATAGAAAGAAAAAAATGAATGGTATGCACATCCTTATTTACATGTTCACCCATCTTTTATATATATATATATATATATATATATATATATTAGCCTTATTATTACCATTAGTTATCTATTATTTAAGATCACATGCTAATAATAATGAAAAAAGAGAAGTAGTTCAATATCTCTTGCATGCACGCCCATTCATGTTCTCTATATAATTTATGTACATGCATACTCATTTTCTTTTTATATTTTTATAGCAATAATAGAAAAAATTGCATAAAAATTTTCAATATAAAACTAAAATATCATTTATTGCTTGGATAATTTTTTAACAATATCTAATTAAATAATTGTATAGAATTAACATATACAAAAATTATATATAATAAAAAAAAATAATTTGTAATTTTATATAATAATAATTTAAAAATTTTAAACTCCTACACAACGTAGTATTTGTGACACCCCTCACTTGTCTACAGTGTAGTTGAATAAGGCATGTCACACAGTGTGCCGGAGATCTTATCTTATCTTATTACTATTTCCAGTTCTTAATTTATATATTAAATAGCTTTTAATGAAGTGTATGTTACGTACTGAAATTTTGGTTCATTTGGGATTTCGAAAATTTTTTAGAAAATTTGGCAGAGTACCGACTAAAATTTGAGAAAAATAGTTCTTCAAAAAACCTGTTAAAACACTCCTAATATAATTATTATCTCTGCAAATCCAATAAGAATCAACACAAGTTCAACTCAACATTTCATTCATACCTTCATCATATCCATTTTATCATTTCATTTGTCATATATGTATCTCAGTTCCCATATTCATTTCCATACAATTACATTCATACTCAACTCATATATCAAAATTCTCAAATTTCATTAATTTACATAATTTACAAACTAATTACATAAATTCATAATTTACAAGATATGCAAATTTATTACATTTCCATAATTTATATTACAATATAATAACTAATTATACTGCACAAAATACATAATATGACTTTTGTGAGCCCTATCATACATGCATTACTAAGGAGGTGACAACCTTGGACACTTTGTAGATCCAGACTCCAAAATCTCAGTCTAATGTCTATTGGACTTTATCTTCAATACCTGCGCGAGGAAACAATCCATCGCACTAAGCATTTCTGCTTAGTGGTGTAATAATATAACAAGGAAATAATATACAAACAAAGATAGCAATAAATCCTAATTTGGGTAATTAAGAACTAATTTAATTTGTGTGAAACTTCTAATATTTACTATCTTTTATCCTAATTTATTCTTTTTAAACGTGTTTAGTTCATAAATTTACAGTAATAATATACAATATACAAAATTAATAAAAAATACTAAGTTTATATTCATATGGTTATAGAAGGTACATTTGTAATATTTATTTAAGTTATACCTATTTTTGCTAATCTTTCATCATTTTACTTAACAATTTTTATGTGGTTTGGATCATTTCATAATAACTATTCTTCTTAATTATAACTAATTCTTTTCAAGTCTTTCTAACTCATTTATTTAATTTCTAATATTTTTAATTTATTTCATTGCCCAAGTAACCTATGACAGGCTGACTAAACTGGATAAGCGGGTCACTGGGCACTGGACACTGTGGTGTCTCAGGCCGTCATACCATGGGACGTGAAATACGGAATGTCAACCACGTATGCAATCAGTATGGCTAAAAAGCCATGGTAACAGATAATCAGATAATCGGCATACAAGCCATGAATGCGAGCATAAAGCCAGAAATACAGACATAAAGCCTTATGCAATACTGCTAAAATAATACTCTATTGGCATGCTGATCTATCCAATCTTACACACGTGTCTAGGAAATAAATTGGCATATTAGTACCATTAAGCATTAATATGTATTATTATATCATTATTTCGTTATAAGTTTCAATTACAATTTATAACAATTAATTCTATTCCTATTAGAAGTATAAATTTTTAGGTCACAATTATAGATAATTTATGCATTCCTCATAATTTATACATTTATTATATTATCCTAATTATCACAATTCACATCAGTTGTTCTCAAGTACTATTATACTCAAAACATTTTTCCTTTCTCCAATAATAAGAACTAATGTCTCCTTCACATAATCATTTGATTCATATATTTATTACAATATTTATATAAATTCACAATTCAAAAGTAATGTACTTGCTAAGTATTTATGATTTCCCTTAATTTCTTTCATATACCATTAAGTGTTAATAGGTTTTATTATTTCATTATATATTCCATTGTGTGTGTGTGTGTATATATATATATATATATATATATATATATATATATATATATATATATATTTGTTGTAACATTTTAAATTCTATTTTCTAGTGGAAATACAATATCCAAACTTATTTTCACCTAATGCGTATAGTCAAAATTTTCATTTATATGATTCACAATTTATCAATCATATCATCTATTTATCATTTACAATTTCTTATCTAATTTATCACACCATTTCACATGTACCTAGGTTTAATATTTTTTTATTTATATTAATTTACAAACCACATTTCAAATTATGTTAACAATATCCCCTAAGTTCTATTTATGATGAGAATACAAATCCCATTTACCTATTCACACAATTTAAGTATACATTAAATCATGTAAGTAAGGTGCCATTAGCAATTTAGGTTTTGGTAGTTACTACTCACCTTACTATTCAAACATAAATGTTGACTTTTTCATACTTAATGGACATGTTAATTCTAATTACACCAAGATCCCACATTTTGAGTTTTACATTTGTTAGTATTAATTACCAATTGCAATTTAAAGTCCCCTAGATGCATTTCCAAATTTTCAAATTTGATTACCTAAGTTTACTGTTCCATTGGACAATTCTACAGTAGAAATTGGGCTAACTTTTCTTCATTAAAATTATTTCTTAGTGTGTCTTGTTTAATTTCCTTTTTGAATCACTCCATTTGGAGTTTTGTAACTCAAGTTATGGTCAAATTACCATAAATGGGCGGATTGGTCCTCACCCAGATTTTCTGGGCAGAACTTCTACCAAATTTGGTGTCCTAATTTCGACTAGCAATTTGAATTGGTTAGGGTCAGAATTTGAGTTTCTATTCTTCATGAAAGTTGTTCTACATCGTCTAAGCTTTTCATTGATATAAAAATCAGGTCAATTGGACATTTCTACACTGAGTTATGACCGTTTGAACAAACACTATTTATTTAGTTATTTTCCAGGAACAGCTTATGTGTTACCCGAATTGAGGCAATTTTTAGGTCAACTTAAGTGGGTTTTCTGGGCAAGGTTTGTTCACAAAAAATGTTGCATTATGTGTCTATTTTCACCTCTAATTGGCCTTGCACCAATTGAAGCTATACAAATCCAATTAGAGCTATCCAAACACCCTAGACTCCAATGGTGCAGATTCACAGCCACAAGGCAGCTCAATAATTTCACAATCCAATGCCACATTTAATCCCAAATTAAGGTCCAATCATGCCAATTGGTCATCAAGTGACCTTAAGAACCCTAATTTACCATCAATTTGGAAAACCCTAATTCTTCCTCAAACCCTAATTCCCAAATTCTTAAATCTTACTTCAAACATAACAATTGACGTTATATGTCTCATATTCACATTCAAAGCTACCCATGAACAATTTTAATTCATTCAAAACTCATCAAACACTTCAATCATCAAAGCTACCAAAAATTGAAGTTGGTCCATACATAGGTATATTCTTTCAATTCCTTAAATTTCCAACTCAATTCATGCTCCTACCATGAAACCTAAAGACAAAGTAAAGAGAAATAGCACTAACCTTTTAATGAGCATTTCTCACTTCTCAATCCTTCACTTTCTTGGCTTTTCTTGGCAACCAAATACTTTCCCAAGAGGTGTAGACAAGTTTTAATGAAGGCAATTTAGGGTTTAGTGGTGTGAATCATGGGAATGGAAGAGAGAGATGAAACAACATTCATGGAGGTTGAGAGAGAAGTGTGGCTGGCTGGTTGAGAAGATGAAGCTAAAAATCTTTTTATTTTTGTCTCAATTTATATTGATAATTATACCTTTAAAAGGCTTGGCTAATTCTAATTAGTTAGAAATTTTAGTTTATTCATTTATGACATCATGCTTATGTCATAAATCAAATTAAATTTCATTTTCTTTTCTCATTTCTCTTATTCATTTTTAATTAATTTCTCATCAATATTAATTCATATTTTAGGTTATATAATTCACCTACTTAAATTGACAAGTTAGTCAAAAATCGTCTCTAAAGGCGAAATGACCAAAATGCCATTTGTTTAGCTTAACAGACTAAAATTGTCTGTATCAATTGATTTAATTTTTCTTGTATTTTCTTAGCAATTTATTATCATCGAAATCTCAATAATCCTTCCTTGGAGTCCCAAAAATTATTTCACAGGGTTTTCCATGGGTTTAGAGTTGCTAACGGCTTTTACTGTTACTTCCCATTAGGGTCACCTATCGCTAGGGACTACGGCTCATTTAACTCTGTTGTATTTTATTTTTAAATTTTTTTCTTAATTTTTCTTACTATTATTTGAGTTATTTATGACTCCTCACTCTTGTTTAAATATAGTTCCAGACATTCTAACTGTCCGGACAGACAATGGTCACCAGAACAGTAGAATGTACGGACTATGTAAAGTGAGGATGTCACAGTATTGATTGGTCTCACTTCAATGAAAATAAATAAATTGAAAAAATAATTTTAAAGTAATTAAAAAAACTAATAAATAAGCATGTGGTTGATAGAAAATAATATGAAGTTTTATTTTATTTTTTTAAAATTTTACTATTTTAATTTTATTCATTATTTAATTTATAATTATTTATAATAAAATTAAGTTTTTCACTAAATTTATTATTAAAATTATTTATTAATTTATATTTTCTATTAACTTTTTTATTATTTTATTTTTTTTAATTAAACTATAATGTCTACAAATTGAAAAGCAAATCTAAACTTCACATCAAATTGTTACTTTTGATTAAAAAATTAATGTTAAAATAAATTTAATTTATTTATTTTTGAAACAAAATAATAATTTTGAAATTAATTTTCTAATGAAAAATAACATCTTGTTCTAAAATTTAAATACATCGCTACTAAAATATTGTCTTTTAGAGACACCTTGAGACAAATAAGATATTTGTTCATAATAACTATTATTTGAAGCAAAATTTTATTACTCTCTAAATTTTATATCATTTATTTTTAATGACTTATTTTTTTAGATAAAAATTTATTAGTCTCTAAATGTTATATTATTTGTTTATAATAATAATAATTTTTTTGAGGCAAAAACTTATTAGTCTCTAAATGTATAGTTATTTATTTCTAATAATTAATTTTTTGAGGCATAACTTATTAGTTTCTAAATGTTAATTTTTAATTCGTTAAAATTAACTTTATTTGTATAAGAAGTTTTAAGTTTTTTTTTTTTTAATTTGTTACTAAAAAAAATTCCTTTTTCATTCTAAAAAGTTTATATATATATAATATATAGTGCATTAAGTATGTATAAATTATATATATTTAAATAAAAATGTGATTTTTAGAAATTAAACATGTAAATACATATACATATATACTTGTATTGTATTATGTTTCTATATATTAAAATAAAGAAATTATATTTTTGTTTTAATCTATGTAATTAAAGCTTTTAACCAACAAATTGTTATTAATCATTGAGATAACAAGTGTTATTAATTTCTTAAGAAAAAATTCAAAAATTTGATAAAAACACTTTCACCATTAAACTATAAATATTTGGATGATTTAAATTTATTAATTATGCATATATTAATATATTTATTTTTAATTAAATTTGTTCTTAAAAAATATATGAGTACCATAATAAATATAATAAAATTTGATTATATAATATAATATATTATTAATTCTTTGTTATAGTAAAACATTATATGATGAATTGAAAATTTAAATTCTAAATTCTAAATTAAAAAATTAATAATTTATAAAAAAAAAAAAGTGATGTTCCACATTATTTAAATTGCTTTTTTAAGGATTTGAGAGGGTGATGATTTTCTTGTAAAAAGCAATTCTCTTTTCTTAACATTTCAAGCAAAAAGTGGGTCCAAATACGGGCGTGCTAATTATAGTTTATTTTTAAAAAATATATATATATATATTTATTTTAAATAATATTTATTATTTTTAGTAATTTAAATAAATTTCATTTAAATCATAGTAGTAGATAAATATTATTTTATTAAAGATAAATAAATGCATTTATATTAATAATTATTTATATAAAGAAACTAATATATAATGACAAGATATTTTATTTTTAGAAAATATTATTTGAGATAAATTTATTTGGTTCTAAAAGTAAATTTACAAATTTTAGTATAGATGATTAAAGTAAATTTAATTTGTTTTTAAAAATAGATTTAGGAACAATAATATAGTTTGTTAAAATGGAAAGGGAGATAATTTTTTTTTTTTAATCTCTATAGGTTATTAATATAGCAAATGTATTTGTAGAGACAATAATAAATAGGACAAATAATTATTTATCTCTAAAAATATATAAAAATAAATAAATAATTTTTTGAGTCAAAATTTTTACTCCAAATATAATGATTTTGGTGTGGTATATTTATAAATTATATAAAATTTAATAAAATTTTAATTAATCATAAAAAATAATGATTTATAGAAAATGTATAAATTAATAAACAATTTTAAATTTTATTAATAAATAATTATTATTTAATTTGCTCATAAAAAATTAAAAAGGAAAAAAGAGATACAACAAGATAAGGAAGAGAAGTAAAATGGTAATTTTATTTTTAGAAAAGGGATAAAAAAATAAATTTTTTGTATTTATAAATTATGAGGATTTTTTAAAATGAATTTAACAATTTTTTAAGTTTTAAAATAAAATTGACTTATGAAAATAAAATAACCTTTGAAATTGAGCTCCTCTCTCCGACAAGAAGCACACTCAAGAAACCACAACTTTCACATCAAACACGTGTGATGCATAGCTTTATACACCCATATTTTTCATATACATTTATTAAAAAAAAAAACAGATGACATAACGATGAGGTTTCTTGAAAAATCCCAGAATTCAAGCCTAGCCCAGAACATATTCCCGCTGCCCTAGCCACGAAAGCTCAATACAAGAAGCTTCATGATGAGAATTGCATTTGCATACAACAGTAGCAAGCACAAATTTAAGTCAAGAAATTGTGATATCTCACATCTGTGACATATCAAGATTTTATAAATTTTAAATATGCTTAATATTTTTTTATAGGCAAAAAATTTATTTATAATGATAATGAAAAGGAAGAGGAGAAATAGCTCTATCTTACACCAAAAACAGAAGACAAACTCACAGAAAATCCAGCCTAATCAACAGCTACCGACTCATCAAACGAGAAAGAACAAAACAGAGCAAAATTACAAGCAACCGACAATACTGTTCTATCTGTTCCTCTAAGATCTCACTTGACAAATGCCAACTTTGTTCCGAAGAGATCCCACCAAGCTACCAACGAAGGCCTAACATTTTTCTGAGAAAATTCTTTCGAGGAACCAAGAAAAACTTCATCAGGCTGCCTCACACACCTGCTTAGCCGATTGTAGAGGTGGTATATAGTTAATTTCTTCACTAATTTTGAACCATTATGCAGCCATCACAAGGCTCTCACCCATTAGATAAACACCACCATCCCTTTGTGCATGATCAGCGATGCCACCTCCCTTTGAATAGTTACATATGAACATAATGGCCACCACAATGAACGCAAAGGACACAAGGAATGTACCCTCCATCAACAAATTTGTAAGTGTATGCTCTCAATATCGGTAAGGATTTATGGCCTTCCTTATGAGAAATTAAATAATATAACAGTGATTCTACATGGAATGACAAGTCAATAAAAATTAAATATGTATAAGTGAGTCCCATAATATTTAATTTTTATGTTTCTATTAAGTGTCATTTTCTAATTAATTTGTCATTTCATATATTTATCCATAGCAGGTAGTATATAGAAAATCCAGGTAAATGCAATAAAAGCAAACCAAACAATAAGAAGTGGAGCAAAAGTGTACCTAACTTTATCTATTCCAAACCTCTGAATTTGAAATAAGGAAATCAAAATTCCCACTGAAATCCACATGATGGCATTATCAGTAAGACTAGGATCATCCTCCTTAATACATTCAACTGTGAATAACAGTGATATGCAGGGTGTGAGAATGCCATAACTGAGAACCATGGACACTCTAATCATGCTCATGAACAATAGAGAGAACTTTATTAGTACGCTATTCTCGAGAATTAAATTTACAGCTGAGGCCATCTTCATTCGGCGGTTTGGCGTCTCCAACTTATAATTGGACAATTCTCTATTGTTAGCCTGATGGTTTGGCATCGTATTAATCTTGGCATGGCGATATACCAGCGCTTTTGGTGTCTCCAACTTATAATTGGACACCTTTTGGTTGGATTGACGGACAGGAGAAGATGGTTCATTCTTTGAATATCACAGTCCGTTGCATAAAAGAGCAATTTTGACTTGCTTTTCACTTGCTTACTTTTCCCACCGAGAAGATGGAGATCCCCGAAATCAACAACAGATCTGGATTTACTTCGCCGCTTTAGAATTCTATTTACTATGAAATTAGAGGTATGTCACCGTCTAAACTTGGGCTACCATCAGAAGAAACCGAGTCAATTTGGGCTTTGGGCTCAGGTGAAACCCATTCAGACTTTGAGGATTCTTCCTCGTTACAGCTGGATGCATTGTTTAACGACAACGACCGCTGCTCCACGTCAATAGTTGTTAGGAGTCGTGGGTTGAGGAGTTAGTGGATCCTTGCAAACCATTTCAAGCTCAAAATATGTCACGTTCTGAATTGGTAAGGAGTGGATGACCTTTGGCGTCTGCAACCTTTGAATTGTCAGCTAGAGGGAAAATGTCTAACGGCATCTCATTCCAGAAGTGACAGCTATGTTGTCAGCAATGACAAAGCTATGTTGGGACAAAGGCGGCCATGGCCCTCCCAAGTCCCAACAACTCCATTATTCTTCTTTAAATTTTTAAATTTTTATTTTAAAAATAAAATTTTATTTATAAATAATTGTAACTAAAATTATAATAAATTATTTTAATATTTATTTATTTATTTATTAAATCACATATATTTTCTAATGTATTGAGTTAAGTCTAATTCTACTCGTGCGGAGGCCTAATAGGAATAAAAAGTTCCCGATGAAAATTTTCTTCATTTATAAAAATTAAATAATCGACCTTATTTAAAAAATATAAAATTTTTTACCACTAATATCAACCCTATAGTTGATAATATCTTTTTATTTTAATTTACATTAATTTTGTAATTGTTCTTCATCTCCATTAGTTTTGTTAATTTTATCAACAAAGTAACTACTCAAATGAATTATATTTATAAGAAAATTGAAATGGACTTTCATTCATTATTTTTTATATGATTTACATATGTTTAATTAATTAATAATTATTTTTTTAGTTTTAATTAACTAATTTAATATAAATTATATGTTATATAATTAAAGCTTATTGGACAAAAAAAGTCAAACCTTCTATATCATATTGCAATTTTAATTTTAAATAAGATATCCTAATATTTCAAATTAGATGTAAATATACCCAAAATTTAAAATCAATTCTTGAAATTTGAAAATTCTTGAATGCAGCCTTATAGGTAGAATATAAAGCATTTCAAAACAATGACTTGCAATTTTATCTTTTATACAATTTCTGAAAGAAAAATGCACCAAAATTGGAATAATTCACTTATAGGTGCAAAGTTAGCCATTTAAAAATTTTCATAACCCTAAGTTTTATGCAACGCATACAAGCATTTCATGTTATTGCAAAACAATTAGACGAGGCCCCAATCAATTACTAACATGCCTAATTAGCCAATAGGAAACAAATCCCTAAAATTTACAAAGTTAAGGTTTTGAAGAAAAACTCACCCTTAAGGCACAGAATCAAATTTTAACCACTTAATCCGAGTAATGAAGATACCAAGTGTTAGCTCTCTAACTTGTCCACATAAGCCCCTTGATCAAAGCTTTTTGATCCAAGCAAAAACTCTTGATTCTACTTCCAAATGGGGCAGCCAACATAAGGAAGAGAGAGTTTTCTTGGTTCCAAGTAATAGGAAGTAGTGAGAAACAATTTCTCTAAGCTTAATTCAAGATCAACAACACTTGTAGCTTTTGAATTTCAAGCAAGCAAGAAGAAGCTTTCTTTTGGTTATGGAAGAGAAAATGGGACAACGCAACGAGGAAGAAGATAGAAAAATCATCTTTCCCTTCTCTTTTATATTTATGTTAATTATCTTAATTAAATAATAAGCTTCCAAGTGTCACTTTCTCATTTAACCATTAAATGACTTTTCAATCTCTTATTGGAATACTTGTCATGCTTAAATACTAATCAAGGAAATTAAACATAATTATTTAATATTCTAAATACTAATTAAACTGATTAATTAACCATTAATTAATTAGATTTTTCCTCCCATTTTTGACCAAGTCAAAATGGTAAAATTGTCAAAATTTGACAAGTCAAACTTGTGTAAAATTTTGACCGAGTCCATAATCTTTTTCTTCATTTAAGCTTAATTCTTAAAGTTTATATTTAAACACTTTAAATATTAACTTGAATACTTCCAAGAGTAAATTTAGTTTCAAGTCATACTAGGGACTTTGTAATCTAATTGCATACTAAATTTGTTAATTCAATTAATTGATTAATCAAATTAATTCTTGCTTTGATCAAGTTGCTCTTATGTGTGTGACTTACTAGGTTTATTACTAATTGGCAATGAGAATAATATTATCTCCTTAATATTATTGAAATCATTCCAAACTTAAAATGAAATTTTCTTTTTATTTAAGTTTTCATAAATCATAATTGACATCTAGCATAATGCACCATGACTACCCAATTAGTTCTGAATTAATTCTCCAATTCATGAACCTTGATCGTATGTACTATGCACTAGAATCTCTCCACTAAAAAATCCCAACTCTTATTAATCTAGAGTCATGGTTCATGTCAAACTCTTTTGCTAGGAATCATATGTCCTCTTTTAATTCCAATTCTTGATTAATAAGACTTTCCTATTAGAAACTCTTTTCTAGCCAAGTCTATCTGTCCTGGCCAGAAACTTGAATTCATCAAGAATCATTAAATGGACATAGGATTTTGTCTCTATTTACTTAGGTTAACGGATCCCATCTTGACTAACACCTATCTCCATATATAACTGGTCAGAGCTAACACATTTGTAACACCCCCATATTAAATAGTTTATACATTCTACTGTTCCGGTGACTAGTGCCTGTCCGGATAGTTAGAATATTTAGAACCATGTTTAAATCATCTAGAAAAGTCATAAATAAAAATTAATAGAAATCATATAAGAGTGAAATAGAAATAAGAAAAGAAAGAATAATCAGTTAAATGAGCTGAGGTTCCAGCGATGGGTGACTGCACCGGGAAGTGACTGCGAGCTCAATTGTTGCCGTAATTATGTGTGGGACCCAGTGACACCCCAGGCCTAGGGATAATTGCAAAGTTTAATGGTATGGTGAAAACCACAAAAAGGAATAGAGTATAAGCTCAAACAATTGAATCAGAGTTCTGGAAGTAACTCAGTGTTACTAGAGAATTTGATCAGACCGATAAAGGGCAAAATGGTCAATTCACCCTTAGAGGTGACTCTTGGCCTAAATGTCCATTAAAATGTAGGAAATTAAAATTATGAAAAATAAATTAAAAGAGGAGAGGTGTATGAAAGAAAAGAGAAAAACAAGAGAAAAGAAATTAGAAATTAAGGTAATTATGACATAATTAATAATATAATCAAAAAAATTAAAATTAAAATTAATTAAATTATAAAATTACAAATATACAAGAGACAAAAATGGATTAAAAGACAAAACAATTATCTTCTTCAACCTTCTAAAAGTGGTCGGTCCTTCTCTCTCTAGCTCTCTCTCAATTTTCCTCCATTTCCACTCAAGCTCAAGCTTGAATCTCTATCTTCCCTTTATAAACTTCCCACCAAATTAGTAGAAAATCACAACTTGAACCTTGATTTGAAGATTTGAAGAGAGAAATTCAAAAACTAAGTAAGGGAAGTTAAGGATTGAAGAGCTCCATTCAAGGTAAGTCATTCCTCTTGCTAGATTAAGTATATATGTAACACCCTCATAGTAGACAACACGTATAGTCTACTGGTCCGGCGATCGATATCTATCCGGACAGTCAGGATGTTTAGAAGCATATTTAAGTCACCTAGAAAAGCTATAAATAAAAATTAATAGCAATTATAAAAAGGTTGAATGAAAATAAGAAAAATAAAGCATAAAAGGTTAAATGAGCTATGGTCACAGTGATGGGTCACCGTACTGGGAAGTGACTGCGAAGTCAGTTATAACTCTATTTTCGTACGGGGCATTGTGACACCGCAGGCTTAAGAATTATTGCGAAGCTAGAGAAAATGTGAAAATCACAGAAAAATGTAGAGAACCAGATCAAATAATTAGATCAGGATTCCAGAAGAAATACAGAATTATTGATAAATCGAATCAGACCGGCGAGAGGCAATTTGATCAATTCACCCTTAAAGGTGACTATTGGCCTAAATATCCAATAAAATGTAGGAAATTAAAATATTGAAAATTAAAATCAAAGTGAAGAAGTCATGGAAAGAAAAGAGAACAAAATGAAAATAAAACATTATGACATCATCAAGGTGACATAAGCATGATGCCATAAATATTAATATTTAAAAATATGAAATTGTGGGGATAAATTCCACTAATTAAAAGATAAAATTAAAAAAAAAAGGGGCCTTCATCTTCCTTTGAGCCATCCCTCACTTCTCTCTCATCTCTCTCTCTCTTTTTTTTTTTCTCTTCCACCATGAAAGCTCCCTTCAAGCTTTCATAAACTCTCATTCTAGCCATAAATCCCATAGTCCCCTTAATTAAACATTGTCTTTGAGTCTTGAAAAGAAGATTGGAGCAAGAAAGAAAAGGAAAAATTAAAGAAATAAAGACTTGGAAAATCCAACAAAAAGGTTAGTGATGAATTTTCCAATTTCCTCTTTATATTCATGCTTAGGCAATTGAACTAAGTAAGAAATTGTTGAAAAATGAAACAAAATGACATGTTAAAGGACTACATGAATTTCGGCCAGCCTAGGGTTGATGGGAATTGAAGTGTTTGATGAAGTTATAATATGATTTAGAGCTTGTGTAATGTTGAATATATGATGTGAACATTGAATTGTATGAATTGGAGTTATTGATAAATTAGGGTTCTTGAACCATGAGAATTTGGGGGAAAAATTAGAGATTTTGGGATTTGATGCAATTGGACCTAAATGAGGTTTGAAATGGTCAATTGGAGTCATTTGGAATGTGTTTGAATGGTTGGAATGGGATTGAAATGGTGAATGTGATGCTACCCCAATTGGGCAGTTTGACCTTGGTCAACTCAAATGGCCATAACTGAAAATTGATTACTCCAATTGGTGTGAAGCCAATTGGAGATGGAAATTAAGACATAATGCAACAATTTTGGTGAAGAAACCTTTCCCTAAAACTGAACACAAATTGGTGTAAAATTAGGTAAAATCTGGATTAGGCACACTGCCCCTGTACAAAATTGACCATTACAAAATTGACCATAAGAATAGTACTTGTTCTAATGGTCATAACTTAGTCTAGGAAGGTCCAAATAACCTGAATTTTATACCATTGGAAAGCTATAACATTAGTACTACAACTTTCATGGAGAACACAATCCCAAATTCTGCCCATAACTAAGTCAAATTGTCAACCAAATTTGGTTACTCAAAACTGCCAGAACCAAAATGGTACCCAGAATTCTGGGTTTGGACCAATCCGGCCAGTCTTAGAAAAATAGGCATAACTTGAGCTACAAAACTCCAAATGTAGTGATTCAAAAAGAGAATTAAATTTAAGACATTAAGGAACAACTTTGATGAAGGAAGTGTGGCCAAATTTCCACTGTAGATATGGTCAATAGAACAGTAAACTTGGGTACCCAAAATTGAAATTTTGAAATTTCACTTAAGAAACTTTGAAATTCAATTGGCAACCAGTGCCAACAAAATTAAAACCCAAAATGTGGTATTATAGGGTATTTGGAAATGGCATATCTAGTAAGTATAGAAAAGTCAACATTTTGACCAATTGGTCAAATGAATAGTAACTATAACATACCACATACAAGAATTCAATTCTTAGGGGAAAACTTACAAAGTAAATTTAGTATGCAAAAATGAATTAGTGGAATTTAATTATTATAAATGGTTTGGAATGGATACTGAAACACTTTAAACCTTTGCGTTTCAGTTGAAAAGGGATCTTCGAAGGAAGAAAGGAAATTTGATTAAAACAAGTCAACGAAAGAGGTTTGTGCACAACTTACTCTTTTTGTTATTTTTCACTTCCAAATTAATTTGAATAAGTTTATTGTATGATTTTATGATTTTTGTTGTGTTGAGAACTTTAACTTGTTGAATGAAATTATATAAATTAAATATAAATTTTTTTATGCATTTAAGGATTTATTGCATGGTTTTGAGAATTGTAAATTTTGAGTTTGATGTATTTCCAACCTTGAGCATAAATTTATAATGATTAAATATGTTAATGGTTTGTAAATACTTTTGTGAATAGAAATTGTTTTGAATATAATTTGAAACCACAGTTGACATGGTAATATGCTTTGTGTTCTAATTAGCTTGTCTAGTGAGATATCTCCTCCATTAGATGGGGTAAGTTCCTTCTTCTCTGGCTTGTCAGTTGGGGAAGAGTTTGGATGAGTACTCATAAATACTAGCTAGTCTTTGCTCCTCCCTTTTAGCCTCGGTTATTGGGAGAGTTTACCTTGTCGTGGTGTACAATACCGCATCGATCATGAAATTTTGTGTCATGGGTTCAACTGTGTGAATTGTTGGCAGCGCCCTTTAAATTATGCATAATTTGAAAAATTCTAGTCGAAATAAATAATTTTTCAGTGATTCAAAAATGTTGTATCATTTCATGATTTAAAAGAAATGTAGATAAATAGTTACTATTTGATCAAAATGTTATTCAAATGAATAATTTGCATGATTGAAAATATTGATTTTTGTATCTCATGAATCTTGAAGAATTTAAAAATTTTAAATTTTTATCTGTCATGAGTTGTCAAAGCATAACTTGTATTAAATTTAAATTATTAGTTTGTGCACTACTGAGTTCACCACTCAGCGATAGCTTTGCATGCTGTCGCAGGTGAAAGAAAATATAGAGCAGCTGAGTGAGATTACTTGAAGACAGTGGGACTATCTTCGGGTATATCATAGGTATACCCTTATACATTAGATTTTGATATAATTATGTAATTATATGTATGTAATTTCATTTGAGCAGTTGCATCAGCTCTTTTGTAGTATTATTTTTGAAATGTAATCAAATACAAATTATTGTAATGTTATCTTGAGATTTTATGTACTTATAAAGTTTTGTACTACTAAATTTCTAACACTCCCATGAATATAAATATTAATTTTGTTACCTTAATGAGATGTTTCAATGTTTGATTTAATTCAAACTGTGTATTGGGTTGTATGTGCTGATTTGTGAAATGAAATTGAATAATGGAGTTGTGGTTGAGAAAATATATTGGGAGTATTTTTCTTTTCAGGTTTTAAAGAACTGTTTTCTCAAAATACAGATGGCACTCTGTCGAAATTTTTATAAAAATTACAGAAATTTTAAATATCTAAAAATTTGATTTATGATTGGACTTCAAATAAAAGTTTTTAATATCTGAAAAAAAAAATTTACCCACCAATTTAAAAATGAACAGAAATTATTTTAAAATCCCTTGTAGTATATTTAATAGGTTACCGGTAAGCGAAGTTCGGTAATTCATTAGATGTACTACGGGATCATGTTATGCCTTATGGAAGGGTAAGGTGTGACAATATAGGCATGAAATTAAGGATGATTAAGTAGAGATAATATGAAAAAATTAAGAAAATCATGCATGAAAACTTGGGAAAGAATTTTGGCCAACTGAAAGATATTAGGGTTTGATGGAGAGTGATAGAATTAAATGTGTATATAGGCTTAATTGAGTAAGTAGATATGATTTGTACACTTTAATTTCATGAATTTTAGCAATTGAAAAATTAGGGTTCTTGGTGATTATTGGGGATTTTTGAGAATTGATGACCAATTGGTATTGGTGATGTTCAATTTGGTCAATTAAGGTGCGTATAAGTGCAAAGTGATGAATGGAATTGAAATGAGATGTGAATATGGTAAGGTTAAATTCTGGCAGCTTGACCTTTGTCCATTTAGGAGACTATAAGTTGAATCCTGTGGCTCCAATTGGTGTGAGGCCAATTGGAGATGAAAATAGGGTCATAATGCAACATTTTTCGTGTAGAAACCTTGCCAAAAAACTGACCCCAAGTGGACCTAAAATCTACTTGAATCCAGATTTGGTACCCTGTTACTGGGCAGAATTGGCCAAATGAATAGTACATGTTCAAATGGTCATAACTTGGTGTAGAGAGGTCCAAATGACCTGATTTTTAAACCATTGGAAAGCTTAGACATAGTAGAACAACTTTTATGGGGGACACAAACTCAAATTCTGATCATAACCTAGTCAAATTGCCAACCAAATTTAAATCATCAAAACTATCAGAACCAAAAAGTTGCCTAGAATTCTGGAATTTGACCAATCCGGCCAGTTATGGTAAAAGTGCCATAACTTGAGCTACAAAACTCCAAATGGAGTGATTCAAAATGGAAATTAAAGCTATGACATTAAGGAACAACTTTGATGAAGAAAGTTTAGCTAAATTTTTACTGTAGAAAGATCCAATGGAACAGTAAATCCAAGTGACCAAAACTGAATTTTTGGAATTTTTTCCAATGAGCTTTGAATTTTAATTGGCAACCAATGCCAACACAATAGTGACCCAAAATGTGGTATGTGGGTGTAATTAGAACTAGCATACCTATTATTTATGAAAAAGTCAATATTTTCCATAACTAGTTAAATGAATAGTAATCACCATAGCAAAAAATACAAAGAACTCAATTTATGGGACTTTATAAGTAAATTTAAAGTGCAAAATTCAATTGTTGGACTTATTACTAGAAATGATTTGGATAGGTATCGAAACACTTTAATTTTGTGTTTCAGTGGAAAAAGAACCTTTCAAGAAAGGAAGTAGAGGGGATTGAAGTAAAGCAAGCGAAAGAGGTTTGTACACAACTAAGCTTCTCAATTGAATTTAATTTTGTAAATGAGTTGAATAAATTGTGATTATAAACTATTTGGATGCAATTATGATTTTTCTTTGAATTTTATAAATTATGTGTTGCCAACCCTATAAGGGAAATTTCATTGAATGAAATGTGTTATGTGAATTGAAATGCAATTATTTGAATAGAAATTTTATGAAATTATTTTTAAACCACAGTTAGCATGACAGTCCCATTCAGAACTCTCCAGTAGTAACAGCTATTTGGGATTTGATAATTAAAATTGCTTATTTGGGATTTGATAATTAAAATTGCTTATTTGGGATTTGATAATTAAAATTGCTTATGTCTCCCATTAATAACGGTTAGTGGGGTAAAACTATATGAGTACTCATTAGCTAGCTAGCCATTCCCTCATTAATAATGGTTAATGAGGTGATTTGCTTTGTCATGGTGTACAACACGGCATTGATCGTGAAATTTTGTGTCATGGTTTAGACTGTGTGTTCTTGGCAACACCTATTCTTTGTGAATTGTGAAATATGATTTGAGACAAATGGTTCTTATTGAATTGAAAATTTTAAAATCTTGATTTGTTATGATTTGATGTATTGTTTTTTATAATGAGTTTTAATTATTTTTAGGTATGTACCATTTAGTCAAATTTATTCAGCGATGCTTGGTTTTGCTATTGCAGATAGGGAGAAGGATAAAGCAGCGGAGTGAGCTGCTATAGCTGTAGGGAAAAATTTATTTTTGGATCTTGTACTGGTATAACACTTTATACCCTTGTAAATTTCTTTTTTATGTAAATTTTTGTGCATATATATCTATTGAATTGGTCGAGCAGTTGTACAATCAAAATTGTAATAATATTAATATTTTGTTTTCTTTTCTGGAATTGTAAATTTTATATATGAGTTAAACTTAATGAAATACTATTGAGTTGCTTGAAATGGTGTTGGAAGAACTTGGTTTTTATTGAGATTAATTAGAGTTATGGAATTATTAAATATTGGGAGTGTTTTCAACAGGCATTGAAGAACTATTTTCTCAAATTATAGACGGCATTCTACCGAAATTTTTATAAAATTTTCGAAAATCCCAAATAAATCAAAATTTTCTCTTATGACTTAAACCTTAATTAAAGGCTTTTTATTACTCGATCCTCATTACCTCCATACTTTAAAGTAAATAAAAATTTGTTTAAAATCCCTTGTAGTATATTTAATGGGTTACCGGTAGACGAAGTTCAATAATTCATTAGATATAGTACGGGATCATGTTATGCCTTACGGAGGGATAAGGTGTGACATGTTTTAGTGGTATCAGAGCCATGTTTTGAATGAGTTTTGAATTATGAATTTGAATTATTTTCTTTATTAGTACAACTACTCAAGTGTCTTTAATTGATACATATGATGCATTTACATCATGAATGTGCACTAATGGGGATAATTCTCCTTGTGTTGGTTGCCAGGGAGTAGAAATTTTGTAAACTGATATGAAAGAAGGGGATAGCTCAGTTGAGCAGTCTATTAAGGCTGAGGCACAGGGGGAAGCCTCAGCTCTCCAAAATGTTAGTGGGTTAGCTACACCAGCTCCACTCATGCCGCAGTTTCCTGTTCAGTTCGCTTAGCAAATGGCTACCTTATTCAAATAAATGGCTAGAAATATGCCAACCCAAGCCCCAACCCAAGCACCAGCAGTGCAGCCATAGCCTCCAGCTAGGCAATATGATAAGCTGATGAAATTTGGGGCTACTAAATTTAAGGGTACAGTGGACCCTTTGGAAGCAGAGCAGTGATTGGAAAGAATGAAAAGAGTATTTAAAAAACTACATTGCACAGAAGAACTCAAGTTTGAATACTTGGTTTCTCTGTTACAAGGGGATGCTTATGAGTGATGGAAGATTATCCCACATAGTCTAGTAGAGCCACCTGTTTTGACTTGGTCAGACTTTCTGAGGGAATTCAAACAGAAATGGGTCCCTGACACATATGTTGACATGAAACTACAAGAATTTCTAAATTTAAAGCAAGGGAATAGAACTGTAGCAGAGTATGAGAGGGACTTCTCTAGACTGAGTCACTATGCGGGAAGTTTGCTTACCACAATTCGAGACAGATATAAACACTTTGAGGCCGGGTTAAGGCCTAGTTTGAGGATGCAAATAGTGGAGTTCAGACATGAAAACTTCTCTAAACTGATATCTCAAGCCCTGGAGCTGGAAAGAATTGAATTGGAAGGGGCACCTAAAAAGGGTACAGAAGAGAAAGAGAAAAGTGGAAAGACTACTGGTCAAGCTCCTGATAGTGGATCAGGAAAGAGGAAACATTTTGGGAGATTCAGTTCTCGCAAGTCTAGTAGAGGTAGATCCTTAGGACAGAGACCACCCCGACCTAGCCAGCAGACATCCAGAGAAACAACCCTAGTCCGTACTTGTGAAACATGTGGAAAAGTACATGGAGGGGTCTGTTACAAAGCTATTGGAGCCTGTTACAATTGTGGTGGAACTGGCCATTTTGCCAAAGATTGTGTAGACAGTTACAGTGCTCATAGAGCTACACCACCTACAACAGCTGAAGGCTCAGTTCAGAGTTTTACCTCCAGAGGTTCGTAGACAGTTAGTAGAGGTAGAGGAAGAGGCAAGGGTAGTACTTTTGGCAGTCAGGCTACAGTCAGCCAGCCTGAACAGAGTAGTGCACCGGCTAGGATATACACCATGCGGCAGTTAGAAGAGGCTGAAACTTCTAACATAGTTGCTGGTACTTTCTCTGTCTTTAAACAAGATGTGTATGTGCTGTTTGATCTAGGTTCTACACACTCTTATGTTAGTGCCAGCATCATTGGTTTTATTGTTGTCCCTTGTGTGAAAATGGATTTTAAAGTGTTAGTAACTAGTCCGTTAGGACAAGAGGTTAGGGTTAACAGAATGTATAAGGATTGTCCTTTAGTGATCCAAGGACATACTTTTCTATCCGACTTGATTGAAATGCCCTTCAGAGATTATGACATTATTTTGGACATGGATTGTTTAACCAGGCATCATGCTATAATTGACTGTAGACTGAAGACAGTCACTTTTGGCCTCCCTCAGTATGGTGATATGGTAATACGTGGGGAGAGACAATTATTGCCATCAAATCTCATTTCAGTTGCACTAGCTAGAAAAATGATCCGAAGAGGGTGTGAAGCATATTTGGCCCATGTGAGAGACACCCGAGTAGGGAGTCCAGTAGTGAGGGATATTCCTACTGTATGTAACTTTTCGGATGTGTTTCCTGAGGAATTACTAGGGTTACCTCCGGAAAGGGAAGTGCAGTTTGAAATAGAGGTTATGCCTGGTGTGGACCCAATCTCTATTACTCCGTACAGAATGGCACCGGCCGAGTTGAAGGAGTTAAAGGTGCAGTTGCAAGAATTGAATAACACGGGCTTCATTTGTCCTAGTGTGTCACCTTAGGGAGCACTAGTGTTATTTGTTAAGAAGAAAGATGGTACTCTCCGTCTGTGTATCGACTACAGGCAGTTGAATAGGGTAAAAATAAAGAACAGATATCTGTTGCCCCGTATAGATGATTTGTTTGATCAGTTGAAGGGTGCAGCTGTGTTCTCCAAAATTGACTTAAGATCAAGGTATTATCAATTGATGGTGCAAGAGCAGAGCATTCCAAAAACTACTTTTAGAACTCGATATGGCCACCATGAGTTTCTGGTTATGCCATTCGGGTTAACCAATGCTCCAATTGCTTTTATGGACCTAATGAATACTATCTTTAGGCCATACCTAGATCAGTTTGTTGTAGTGTTTATTAATGACATCTTGGTGTATTCCAAGAATGCAGAGGAGCATGACAGGCACCTGCAGATTGTGCTACAGACTCTAAGGGAGAAACATCTATATGCCAAGCTATCAAAGTATGAATTTTGGCTGAAAGAAATTTCTTTTCTTGGGGCACATTGTATCTGCTCATAATGGGCTAGGCTGTGTACTAATGTAAGACCAAAATGTTATTGCTTATGCATCACGTCAGCTGAAACCACATGAAAGGAACTACCCTACACATGACTTGGAGCTAGCAGCTATTGTATTTACTCTAAAGATCTGGAGACACTATTTGTATAGGGAGAAATGCTACATCTACACAGATCACAAGAGCTTGAAGTATTTGGGTACACAAAAAGAATTAAATTTGAGACAGAGGAGATGGTTAGAATTGATCAAAGACTATGACTGTTTAATAGACTACCAGCCAGGAAAGGCAAATGTGGTAGTAGATGCCTTAAGTCGCAAGACTATGGCTAGTTTAAGGGTTTCTCCTTTGTCTATGGTGCATGAGTTGACGACATTGCATGGTAATTTGGAAATTGATGGTGAGGGACAGATGGTAGATACTTGGCAAGTGCAACTGATGTTAATTGATCAGATTAAAATGGCTGCACAAAATGATAAAAAGTATTAGAAATTGATGGAAGATGCTCGGGATGGCAGGAAACCTAGATTTTCAGTGAATAATGATGGCTTATTGACACACCAGGGCAGAGTGTGCGTCCCAAATGATGTGGAATTGAGGCAAATCATTATGAAGGAAGCACATGACTCTCCTTTTGCTATGCACCCTGGTGGGACTAAAATGTATAGAACGGTCAGAGAGCATTATTGGTGGATGGGTGTGAAGAAAGACATAGCTAAATATGTATCCAAATGCCTAACTTGTCAGCAAGTGAAGGCTGAACACTAAGTACCAGCTGGTTTGCTACAGCCATTGCCAGTTCTAGAGTGGAAATGGGAAAGAATTACTATGGACTTTGTGATGGCACTTCCTAGAATACAGAAGAATCATGATGCAGTATGGGTCATTGTGGATAGATTGACTAAATCTGCACACTTTCTGCCAGTGAGGATGGATTATAGCCTGGACAGATTAGCTAAACTCTATATTGATGAGATTGGGAGACTTCATGGAGTGCCAGTATCGATTGTGTCAGATAGAGATCCAAGGTTTACTTTTAGATTCTGGAATAGTCTGTAAAAAGCCCTAGAAACTATATTGAACTTCAGAACTGCATTCCATCCACAGACAGACGGCCAGTCTGAGAGGGTAATTCAGATCATGAAAAATATGCTATGGGCTTATGTGATTGAGTTTGAAGGTAGTTGGGACACACACTTGCTTTTGATTGAGTTTAAGGGTAATAGTTATCAATCAAGCATTGGGATGCCTTTTTATGAAGCTTTGTATGGCAGAAAGTGTAGAACTCCTTTATGTTGGGATGAGGTAGGTGAAAGAAAACTGATCGGCCCAGAAATTGTACAGTAGACTAAGGAGAAGATTAGGCTTATAAGAGACAGACTTAAGACTGCATCAAATCGTCAGAAGTCCTATATTGATATAAAGAGAAGGGATATTAAGTATGCAGTGGGCAACAAGGTATTTCTCAAGGTTTCTCCTTGGAAGAAAATTATGAGGTTTAGTAGAAAGGGGAAACTGAGTCCTCACTTTATCGGGCTGTATGAGGTTCTGGAAAGAGTGGGTCCTTTGGTGTATAGATTGGCATTGCCTCCAGAGTTAGAGAGGATACATAATGTCTTACATGTGTTTATGTTGAGGAGGTACATATCAGACCCCTCTCACATTCTACTTGTTGAAGAGATTGAAGTGAATTCAGACCTCACTTATGAGGAAAAACCTATAAAGATTTTAGCATATGAGGTAAAACAGCTGAGGAACAAGCAGATAGCACTGGTCAAGGTGCTGTGGAATCATCATTCAGGCCAGGAGGCTACTTGGGAGTGCGAGGAGGACATGAGGAGGTAGCATCCACAACTATTCAGAGATTAAAACCAGGTGAAATTTCAGGACTAAATTTATTTTAAGGGGGGGGGGGGGGGGGAGAGAATCGTAACACCCCCATATTAAGTATTCTATACATTCTACTATTCCGGTAACTAGTGCCTGTCTAGACAATCAGGATATTTAGAACCATGTTTAAATCATCTAGAAAAGTCATAAATAAAAATTAATAGAAATCATATAAGAGTGAAATGGAAATAAGAAAACAAAGCATAATTAGTTAAATGAGCTGAGGTCCCAACGATGGGTGACCGTACTGGAAAGTGATTGCGAGCTCAGTTGCTACCCTAATTTCGTGTGGGACCCAGTGACACCCTAGGCCTAGGGATAATTGCGAAGTTAATGGTATGGTGAAAACCACAGAAAAGAATAGAGTATAAGCTCAAACAATTGAATCAGAGTTCTGGAAGTAATTTAGTGTTACTAGAGAATTTGATCAGATCGATAAAGGGCAAAATGGTCAATTCACCCTTAGAGGTAACTCTTGGCCTAAACGTCCATTAAAATGTAGGAAATTAAAATAATGAAAAATAAATTAAAAGAGGAGAGGTGTATGGAAGAAAAGAGAAAAACAAAAGAAAAGAAATTAGAAATTAAGGTAATTATGACATCATTAATAATATAATCAAAAAAATTATAATTTAAATTAATTAAATTATAAAATTACAAATATACAAGAGACAAAAATGGATTAAAAGACAAAAAAATTATCTTCTTCAACCTTCTAAAAGTGGCCGGCCCTTCTCTCTCTAGCTCTCTCTCAATTTTCCTCCTTTTCCACTCAAGCTCAAGCTTGAATCTCCATCTTCCCTTTACAAACTTCCCACCAAATTAGTAGAAAATCACAACTTGAACCTTGATTTGAAGATTTGAAGAGAGAAATTCAAGAACTAAGTAAGAGATGTTAAGGATTGAAGAGCTCCATTCAAGGTAAGTCATTCCTCTTGCTAGATTAAGTATATAGGCATGAAATTAAGGATGATTAAGTAGAGATAATATGAAAAAATTGAGAAAATCATGCATGAAAACTTAGAAAAGAATTTCGGCCAACTTGAAGATATTAGGGTTTGATGGAGAGTGATGGAATTAAATGTGTATATAGGCTCAATTGAGTAAGCAGATATGATTTGTACACTTTAATTTCATGAATTGTAGCAATTGAAAATTTAGGGTTCTTGGTGATTAGGGTTTTGGAGGAAATTGCAGATTTTTGAGAATTGATGACCAATTGGTATTGGTGATGTTCAATTTGATCAATTAGGTGCTTATAAGTGCAAAGTGATGAATGGAATTGAAATGAGATGTGAATGTGGTAAGGTTGAATTCTTGCAGCTTGACCTTTGTCCATTTAGGAGACTATAAGTTGAATCCTGTGGCTCCAATTGGTGTGAGGCCAATTGGAGATGAAATTAGGGTCATAATGTAACATTTTTCATGCAGAAACCTTGCCCAAAAACTAACCCCAAGTGGACCTAAAATCTGCTTGAATCCGGATTTGATACCCTTTTACTGGGCAGAATTGACTAAATGAACAGTACATGTTCAAATGGTCATAACTTAGTATAGAGAGGTCCAAATGACCTGATTTTTGAACCATTGGAAAGCTTAGACATTGTAGAATAACTTTCATGGATGACAACTCAAATTCTAATCATAACCTAGTCAAATTGCCAACAAAAATTACGTCATCAAAATTGCCAGAACCAAAAAGTTGCCCAAAATTCTGGAATTTGACCAATCCGGCCAGTTATGGTAAAAGTGCCATAACTTGAGCTAAGAAACTCCAAATAGAGTGATTCAAAAGGGGAATTAAAGCTAGGACATTAAGGAACAACTTTGATGAAGAAAGTTAAGCCAAATTTCCACTGTAGAAAGGTCTAATGGAACAGTAAATCCAAGTGACCAAAATTGAATTTTTGGAATTTCTTCCAATGAGCTTTGAATTGCAATTGGCAACCAATGCCAACACAATAGTGACCCAAAATGTGGTATGTGGGTGTAATTAGAACTAGCATACCTATTATTTATGGAAAAGTCAACATTTTCCATAACTAGTCAAATAAATAGTAACCACTATAGCAAAAAATACAAAGAACTCAATTTATGGGACTTTATAAGTAAATTTAAAGTGCAAAATTCTATTGTTGGACTTATTACTAGAAATAATTTGGATAGGTATTAAAACACTTTAATTTTGTGTTTCAGTAGAAAAAGAGCCTTCCAATAAAGGAAGTAGAGGGGATTGAAGTAAAGCAAGCGAAAGAGGTTTGTACACAACTAAGCTTCTCAATTGAATTTAATTTTGTAAATGAGTTGAATAAATTGTGATTATAAACTATTTGGATGCAATTATGATTTTTCTTTGAATTTTATAAATTAAGTGTTGCCAACCCTAAAAGGGAAATTTCATTGAATGAAATGTGTTATGTGAATTGAAATGCAATTATTTGAATAGAAATTTTATAAAATTATTTTTAAACCACAATTAGCATGACAGTCCCATTCAGAACTCCCCAGTAGTAACGGCTATTTGGGGTTTGATAATTAAAATTGCTTATGTCTCCCATTAATAACGGTTAGTGGGGTAAGACTATATGAGTACTCATTAGCTAACTAGCCCTTCCCTCATTAATAATGGTTAGTGAGGTGATTTGCTTTGTCATGGTGTACAACACGGTATTGATCGTGAAATTTTATGTCATGGTTTAGACTGTGTGTTCTTGGCAACACCTATTCTTTGTGAATTGTGAAATATGATTTGAGACAAATGGTTCTTATTGACTTGAAAATTTGAAAATCTTGATTTGTTATGATTTGATGTATTGTATTTTATAATGAGTTTTAATTATTTTTAGTTGTGTACTATTGAGTTAAATTTACTCAGCGATGGCTTTGTTTTGCTGTTGCTGATAGGGAGAAGGATAAAGCAGCGAAGTAAGCTGTTATAGTTGCAGGGAAAATTTTATTTTTGGATCTTGTACGGGTATAACACTTTATACCCTTGTAAATTTCTTTTTGATGTAAATTTTTGTGCATATGTATCTATTGAATTGATCAAGCAATTGTACAATCAAAATTGAAATAATATTAATAATTTGTTTTCTTTTCTGGAATTATAAATTTTATATATGAGTTAAACTTAATGAAATACTATTGAGTTGCTTGAAATGGTGTTGGATGAACTTGGTTTTTATTGAGATTAATTGGAGTTATGGAATTATTAAATATTGGGAGTGTTTTTAACAGGTGTTGAAGAACTGTTTTCTCAAATTATAGACGGCACTTTGCTGAAATTTTTATAAAATTTTCGAAAATCCCAAATAAATCAAAAAATTTTCTTATGACTTAAACCTTAATTAAAGGCTTTTTATTACTTGATCCTCATCACCCCACACTTTAAAATAAATAGAAATTGATTTAAAATCCCTTGTAGTATATTTAATGGGTCATCGGTAGGCGAAGTTCGATAATTCATTAGATATACTATGGGATTATGTTATGCCTTATAGAGGGGTAAGTGTGACAACATTCCTATATACCCATACATAATACAAGTATTAAAGCAATATCAAACTCAAATCACCTATATACAAGGTAATTTTGTTATCTCAGATCAAGGGATTATATGCACTATTATGATCTAGATGACTTTGTATTGACAAGAGTAAACTCCATGTACAAGTCATCTCGTGTTACTGGTTCAGCCTATTTATCTTATAAGTGCTCACCATATTTGTCTTATGGCATGAGACTCACCATTTCATCCCATTAATATCACATACTAATCCATGGACACAAATATAAGTGACAATCTTTTCGGATAAGTCATGCCCAATGATGTATCCTAGACTGTGAACTAAATTTATAATACTTATGCTAGAATATTCTGTTACTCATATTCTTAACAATTTAAGAATAGAACATCTAACAAGTCATTAAAGGACATTTCTCTATAATATTCAAACCATTCAAATATAAGAGAAATAAATCATTTGCCATTAAATGGGAATGAATGTTTACAATACACAACACAAAGGCATTACTCTAGGGCATATTGCTAACACTCTCTCACTTGCACTAAAGTCAATGACTACAACATACAGTACTCATATTCTAAAGATAACTGTATGACTATTGTCAATCTATGGCTTAAGTGAAGGGATCAGCTGAATTACTAGCTGACGTTATCCTCTACATTATTTTCCAACTGGTTTTCTGATTAAATGATTTTTCTAATTCCTGGTGTTCAGATTTCAGGTGAGACCTAGTCCCTCTGTGCAAACTAAGGCACTGTTGTTGTCTCAGATGAAAGAAATTGGTGACACAATCAAAGGAACCTTATGAGTTCTGTTAAGAACTTCTGAATATAAATAACATTTTGCAATAACACATCTAACAAAATACTTAGCTTCGATAGTAGAATCTACAGTTGTTACCTTTATGAAACCTTTTCATTCAACTGTTCAACTACCATAGGTAGACACAAAACCATAAATAGAGATATGTAACCTTTACATAGCTTAATGTGACTATCACATTAGCTTATTCAACTCACACTATTTTGTGTAACTTTTACACACTTTGTATGATTATTATATTTCTCTATTTGAAATAGACTTTTTATCTTTACCATTTGACTGTAAGTCTTAATTTGTAAACTCTATTAGTTATAAATTATTTTCTCTTTTCAACAAGATTTATATTCCAAATACTTTCAAAGTATTTAGGAATAAGCTCATCATATATTCAACATTCAAAACTTGAGTTTGATTGGCATTTGCTAATCACTAATAGCATATGCAACATCCTGCTTTGTATACAACTTAGTATACTTAGCTTCTCTTTTTAGGAGTCTTAAAAAATCTCTTTGAAGATAGTTGGATGTTTTACTCCACAAGTAACAATCTTTTCTTTGGAGTCTAACATGTTGAACCCTTTCAACATCCTTTTTAAAATTAGACTTATGAAGAATCCTATTATTCTTATTTACTCTATCTCCATATATGCAAAAATAAGAACATAGGATTCATTCCCTAAGTCATAAATGGAGAAAAATATATGTAACTAAGCTTTATAGTCACTGGTATGCCAATTGCCATTTCCTATTAATAAATGTCACCCATATATAGATTTAGGTAAGCAGTTGCTCCCACTTATCTTTTAACACATATGGAACTCCTTGAAGTTTTGCTTAAAACCACAAATAGATCTTTTAAGCTTATGCACTTTGGAACCTTTCTAAGATTATGTCTTCCTTTATGTTTCCATTAAGGAAGATAATTTTGAAAACTTGTTACCGAAACACACAATCATAGTGTATTATGTTGCCATCTTTATCTCAATGAATTCAAGCATAGCATTAGGTAATGAGGTTTCTTCATAGTCAACCCCTCTATTTCATGTTAAACTCTTTTCATAATCGGCTTTGCTTTATAGGTCTCTACCTATTCATTTAAAAGTTATTGAGTTCTTAAGAAACCTCTATAGCTCCCACTAGGTACTATACCCATAGGAGAGTTTACAAGAACATAAATACAGTTCTTAATGATTAAATCCATTTTGAATCCTATGGCTTTTACCATTAATGAAATAACTTATATCAATTATAATTTTTTCATTAATTGCTTGATCATCTCTATGACCAATCTCTACATAAACGGACAACTTTTGTACATTAATATTTAGAACTCTATATCTCATCAACTATGGGACGTAGAAATTAACTTCGAGGTTTTATAATGGTGGCATCAGTAATAGGTATAAGCTCATTACTGGAAGGATATATATACATTTAATTTGTTGTTAGATGACTCTTCATCCAATTTCATCTTCCATCTATTGTCAATTTCTTACAGAAACTCTTTTCTTAAGAAAATTACCTCGCTCCTAATAACTGTAACACCCCCGTTGTATAGCCTGGTATATTTCACTGTTCCGGTGACCGGTGTCGGTCCGGACAATTAATGGGATTAGGGCCACACTTAAGACAATTTGAGAAGCCATAAACACAAATAATTAGTAATGTTTAATTAGTTAACTATAAATAAGAAAAACAGAACATAAGAGGTTAAACGAGCCGAGAGTCACAGCGATGAGTGACCTCCTCGGGAATGACTGCGAAGTCATTCTAAACTCAAATTTCGAACCGTAAAAAGTGACGCTGCGGTCCTTAGGACCCTTATGAACACAGTGGAAAAGAGAAAACCACGAAAAAGAACTGTTAAGCCAGTCAAATAATTAGGTCAGGGAGCCGGAAGAAATATTAGATTATTTGCAAACCGGGATGAACCGGCGAGGGGCAATTTGGTCAATTGACCCCGAGAGCTGACTCCTGACCTAATCACAAATAAAATCAGAGAAAAAAAAATTTCAGAATCGAGAATAAAATTAAAGAACTAATAGAGAAATAAATAGAAAAAAAAAAAAAGGAAAGAGGTTGGAAAAGTCAAAGTTGATGACATCATTAATGATGTCATAAACAAATTTATTAAATATTTATTAAATTTGATATTTATGGTCTTCCATAGCAAAATAAATAAAAGAAACAAAAGAAAAAAAAAATTAAATTCATCATCTTCAAAAGGAAAAACGTGACTCACTCTTCCCTCTCACTTATTTCATCTTCCACCATGGATAAGTCTAACCAAGCTTTTGAAACCCTAAATTAAACATGCTTTCCCTAAAATTCTCCACATGAATTTCATTATTGCATCTTGAAGAGTATAGAAGAAGCATAAGAAAGCAAGAAGAAGAAGGAAGAAGAAGAACAAAAAAGTGAAGATTTAAGGTTCACCTAAGGTTAGTATGCTAAACTCTTCATTTATCCATTCAAATGCACATGTGATGGTTGAAAGTGAGCTTAGAACTTGATTTAAATGAAACAAATATGGGGGAAGAATTAAACTGAAATTTTGGGCAGCTTGAGAGGAATATGATTTGCATGGATATGATACATTTGAATGAGTTTAGAAACCTTTCTTGGTTGAATGATTAGTATTAAAACCATTAAGTGTGATTAATTGCAACAAAGTAGTGAAATTGATGAGTTAGGGTTTTAAATGCTAGGGTTGTGAACCAAATTTTGGGAAAAATGCATAAATGGCATGTTGGACTTATTGTGAAGTGAAATAATGGTCAATTATGACCAAATAAGTTGTGTGGGAATTGTTGGAATAAAAATCAAATTCGTAGGTCAATGGTCATGCTGCTGGCAGCATGACCAAACCCACTTTGAAGGACCAAAACTCAAATTTTACAAGTCCAATTGATATGCCACCAATTGGAGATGAAAATAGACATAAAAGAGCACAATTTTCATTAAGGAACCATGGCAAAAAACTGACCAAAACTTGGTGAAACAATTGACCAAAGTGAGTTGATAGCAGGCTGCCACTGCACTAAACTGACCAAATGAACAGTAACTGTTCATTTGGTCATAACTCGAGCTAGGTAGGTCAAATTGACCTGAAATTTTACCAGCAATTAGATATGATATAAACCTAAAACTTTCATGAAGAACACCAACTCAAATTAGGCCATTAACCCTTTCAAAATCATTGAGCAAAATTAAATTACTGTACTGAGATTCTGCAGAATTTTCATTGAGCAGCAATGTTTGGATGGCTATAACTCTCTCTAGAAAACTCGGATTTAGGCGATTCTTGAACCGATGGAAACCTAAGACATAGTACAACATTTCATATGAAGAAAGTGAGACCAAATTATGAACTTAACTTGATCAAATTATTAACCAAAGTTGGACCAAAAATCTGCCAGCACCAAAATCTCAGTATGAACAGTACACGTGAACAGTAAACTTATTTTGGCCATAACTTGAGCTACAAAACTCCAATTGAGGTGATCCAAAAATTAGAATACACTTAAGACAATAAGGAACATTTTCTATGAAGGAAGTTTTGTCAAATTCCAACAGTAGACCGACCAATGAAACAGTGCAACTTCAGAGAACAAAAACCGAAAATTGGCAATTTTGCCAAAATGACCTAAGCTTTAAACAAATGACCAAAACCAACAAGTTTGGTGACCAAAATGTGGTATGTGGGTGAAGTTGGAGTTCCCATACCCATTAAGCCTTAGAAAGTCAATAATTTGACTTGAATAGTGTAGTGAATAGTAACCCAAAACACAAAATTTCGAAAACGTCGAATTTAACACGTTAGAGCTAGGTAAATGTGAAGTTAAGTTTATTTTGGATTTATTTTAAGTTTTAGTACTGAAACATTGGAAAATTTCGTGTTTCAGTGGAAAGAATCCGGAATGAGAGGAGTCGAGTCAAGGCCAACAGGCGACTCGTTTGAGGTTTGTGCACAACATATACTTTTATAATCATCTTTTGCATAATGTTTTGAATAATGTGAAATATTGGATTATAGCATTTTTATGATGTTTGATTTAAATTGTGAAAGTTATTGTGTATATTTGAAATGACAATGTTTAGCAAATTGTTAAGATAAGTTTTGAAACCACAGTGTCATGACCATATATTTGAACACCTCACTAGCACGACTAGTGGGGGTAATTAGTTTCGAATTTTGATTCCTTCTCTGGAGAAGTGTTGAGGTGTGCCAGTAGAAGAGGATGTGAATGGATATCCATATATTTGAGCTAGCTAGCCTTGTGATATGATTTCTCTTTAGCCTCTGGCTATTGAGATTCATGTGATTTCTCTTTAGCCTCTGGCTATTGAGATTCTATTTGTTTCGAATGGCGTGATCTAACTGTGGGTTTTATGAAATGTGTTTTGATACTTTGAAATGAACTTGGTTTACATGTAAAATCTCACAATGCATGATTGTATTTAATTTTCATGTTTAGCCAAATTTTTGAATGAATGTGCTTTAAGTTTTGCATAAAGATTATTTTAGTATATTGTGCACCACTGAGTCCTAGTACTCTGATAGCTTTATTCTTTGTCGTGATACAGAGACTAGAGGAGCAGCAGACTGAGCTGCTGAGGTGTGTGAAGTCATCAGCTTGAAGCCTTCGGGTATAATTTATACCCTAAATGTAAATACTTCTTTTGATGTATATATTGCACATAAATGTATGGACATGTAAAAATGGGTCTTGAGCAGCTTGTACACAAATTTGTATGAAGTTTGTAATAAAGTTTAGTTTGTGTTTCTTTTGATATAAATTTGTAAGGTTGTGTACAAATTGTTTTGTTTTTAATGAAATATGAATGATATTGATTGACAGTATTTTGAGAATTATTGAACTTGTGAATCTTGAGAAATTGATTGAGTTTGATTGTAAAACTGAAGTAGTGGTTGAGAAAAACTTTTAGAAGTGCTTTTTACAGGTATTCGAAGAACGGTTTTCTCAAAATACAGAAGAAACTCTGTCAAAATTTTTATAAAATTTGCGGAAAACTAAAATGGCCAAAAATATTAATTAGTTTTAATTTCAACTAAATGTTTTAAACACTTATTAGAAATGCTCACCACTTATCAAAAATAGGAAAATAGTTTTAAAATCCCTTGTAGGGTACTTAATGAGTTATCGGTAGGTGAAGTGCGGTAGTTCATTAGGTATTCTACGGGATCATGTGATGCCTTACAGAGGGGTAAGGTGTGACAATAACTCTTTGTTTAGCAGGAAGATAAAGTTATATCCTAAACTTTCTTTAGGATATCTAACAGATTTATCCTTTTATCAAATTTCACTTCTAAACAACTTTAATCTTAACAACCTTAAGATTTAGTATTTAACCACAACATATCCTATGTGATGTGGTGGAAACTGATATAGATCATAATCTACATTGAAGATTTAAAGCTGTTAATAATGTTAATCCCTACAATAAGGTAAGCAATTTTTTTACAGTTCATTATATTTTGTACTGTGTCAAATATTAGTACAACTTTTCTTTTAGATATTTCATATAACTATGAAATTCTAAGAGGATTAAATTGAGATATAATATTTTGTTCTTTTAGAAACCCATCGAATTTAGTACTTGAGTATACTTGGCTTTTTATCAGATCAAGGACCTTAATACCCTTTCCATATATTTCTCTACTTTAGGTCTTAATTCTTTAAATTATTCAAAGATTTCAAGTTTGCATTTCTTAAATGTAAACATCTTAAAGTATTGAGAAAAACCTTTTCTAACCATTTCCATATGGACCACATATATTCTATGTATTGGTTCTAAAATTCCTTCAGCTCTTTTGATTTTATCACCTTGCCTTGAGAACAAAACTCACTAGTTAGATTAATGAACACCTAGTCCCCATTTCACTAATTCAGTGATCCTATCCTTTGCAATTCGACTTAGTCGCAAAAGCCAAATTTATTTTAGATTGAATTTGGTTTCAATGATATGAATCTCATTTTAATTGCTTGGAATTATTTTGTTAATATTATCAATATAATAAAGACAATTGCTTAAGTAACCCATGCTAACATTTCATTTCAAAAATAAAATGTAAACATTACCCTTGAATCTATATTCATGTCTATTACAAGTCATACTTGATACAAAAATGATGTCTAAAATATTAGATACATATAAACATTATCCAAAACAAGTATACAAAGATAAAACACTATGGACTTGTCAGCAACCTTTGCTCCATCGCCAAAATGCTATGTATCTTCATATCCTTACTAAGCTTTATCATTTGATGGTTCCTGTATGTCATAACATTTATGAGAGTTGGTTCCAGTAATATAATGAACAATAAGTACTTTAGAATATTTAGAAACAAGATAAAGATATACCTTCACAAGGATTATCATTCTTATTCCTCCTATACTTCAAGTACTTGGGCAATTCTTTTTCTAGTGTTCAACCATTTTATAGTGGAAACAATTTCCTCTGCGTACAGCTTTAACCTTCGTTTCCTTGAATTGACTTTTAGACACTTTTGTTAAAAGTTTAGGGATTAAAACATTACTTTTATCATTGTTCTTCCTCTTAGTCATACTAGAAGTAGAAGTAACTGAGACTGCTTCTTTTGCCTTATTGCTAAACGTGTCCTTTTGAGCCATAACTAGCAATTTTAATAACTCTATAAGTGTACACTCCGGTTTGTTCATGTGAAAGTCTACAATAGTTTTATAAAAAGAGTTAGGTAGAGATTGTTGGATCAAATCCAATTGTGAGATGAAATCCTTCAGGAAATCATGACTTAACGCAATCAGATTGCGTAAATCATTTCCCACATTTAATTTTTCTAACATCTTTAACATGAACAACTGCTCTGACATTTCATCTCGTGCAATCCTATTTTATCCACCATACAACTTTGTAGGTTAAATAGGATTTATGAAGCTGTAAGTGTGTTCTCTTGCTCCCTTTGTAACTCTTTACACATAGTAGCAAGCATGTAACACTTACCTTGCAAGTTGTCATCATGCCACTTTTTTAAAGTGTCATATTCCTCCTTTGATGCAACTTTAGACAAGGGATTAGGAGGTTTCGTGTCCAAAACATAACCTATATGTTTAGAATTTAAAACTATTTTTAAATCCCTTAGCCAATCCTGGAAATTAGGTCCAGTGAGCTTATTAGCATCTAGCATGCTAGTGAGAACAATGGTAGGTAATTGTGCCATTATAATTTTATTAGAATATACTAGAGAAGATAATAAGATTCTAGTTAGTTTGTTATGTTTTGTAACTTACCAAATGATCATAGTCTTTTGATCAAATTGGTCCTCTCACTAACTTAACGAATCCTACACTTTCAAAGTAGGAAATGGAAATCCCAGTTGGATAGGATTTCTAGTGGATGATTGAATTCTTATAAATTGTTAATCATCCTCAAGTACATCTATTCTTAGAATTATAACAATTCATAAGTGAGTAACTCTTTACTCATCACATCTCTTGTGAGGTTCAATCAATTATTTGGCCCCTAATGCTCAAAACCTCAGGTACATCCATTCTTGGTCTATCTTGCATTAGTTAAGTTAAGCCCACTAAGTCAATAAGTATGCAAATTTTAACCTTAATGACCTTAAGTACATCCATTCTTAGCCATCAAAGTATTTACATACTCACCACATCTTATGTTTAACAATTATTTCAAGAAAATCTCTTAAACTAAATACATCATTCCTATGTAACCATAGCCAACAATGTAAGTATTTAAAATTTCTTAAATAATTGCCTTACTGGAAAGCCATGTTGCAATTTTCAAAATTACACCATTACCAACTTAATCATTTTATTGGAAGATTTCTTGGTCGACTTAATTAATATTTGGTCTTACTTTGCACATTAACCATTTTCATGCATATCTAATACACATCATGAACATATATATCATACATACATACATACATACAATGTTAATGTAAAAGGATTGATCATGGACTATTCTATGGGAATCCAATCCTAGCCACAAGGATTGAATTCAGGGCATCCTAGGTTAACATTCATCTATTTGCTCATAATTCTTCAACGCTTAAAGGTTGTGCTCCCATTGATCTCCATTAATGTGTTAAGCTCCATTTCTTATTGTAAATCCACCAAGCCAATTACAACATTTATCCTTGGCATACCAAGGTGAAAATTATAATGGAAATTGAGCATACAAGTTCAAATAAATAAATTACAAAGGCTATCACAACAAACTTATGATACAACCCTTATAAAAATTAAAATTAATTATTACAATCCCATAGAAATAAATAAGAGCATAATCACATTGGTCTCCTAAAGTCCAAGATCACCCTTCATGCCAATTTCCACATTCATCACATGAACATGCCTTTTAATTTCAAATATCTAATATTCAAAATTAAACCAACCAATCATGAATCACATTCAAAATCATGTCATATTTATTTTGGGACTTAGAGTAATCATTTTAATCACCAAGAAGTGCCATTAAACTTAATGAAGCATAATGTTCACAACAGTGGCCGAATGGACATTCCACCTTGGCCATTTCATGCTTCAACAAAGATTCTTGATTTTTCTTAGTATCTAATGGTTTCAAACTGCATCTCATATATGTTTAACACCATAAAACAAGTCAACTCATCAAAATAAAATTGTTTGCTAAAATCTTAATTTTGGCTGAATGATTCTCCACGGTAATCTCACCATGGCCGAATCACTTTTAGCAAATTTCCGTTGAGTTTTCCTGATTTCCACTTGCATCTCATGCAACATATGGCTATTCCAAACATCATACAACATGATTAATTGATCCTAATGGCAAATTAAGGTGGCTCTGACACTAATTAAAAGAAAAATGCACCAAGATTAGAATAATTCACTTATAGGCACAAGTTAGCAATTTGAAAATTTTCATAACCCTAAGTTTCATGCAACACGTATAAACATTTTATACTATTGCAAAACACTTAGATTAGGTCCCAATCAATTGCTAACATGCCTAATTAGCCATTAGAAAATAAATCCCCAAAATTCACAAAGTTAAGGCTTTGGAGAAAAACTCACCCTTAAGGTGTAGAATCAAATTCTAGCCACCTAATCTGGCTAGTAAAGCCACTAAGTGTTGACTCTATAGCTTGTCCGCACAAGCCCCTTAATCAAAGCCTTTTGATCTAAGCAAAACCTCTTGATTCTTCTTCTAAATGGGGCAGCCAAGATAAGGAAGAAAGGAAGAGAGAGTTTTCTTTATTCCAAGTAATAGGAAGTAGTGAGAAATAATTTCTCTAAGCTTAATTCAAGATCAATATCACTTATAGCTCTTGAATTTCAAGCAAGCAAGAAGAAGCTTTCCTTTGGTTATGGAAAAGAAAATGGGATGGCACAATGAGGAAGAAGATAGAAAAATCTTCTTTCCTTTTTCTTTTATATTTATGTTAATTATCTTAATTAAATAATAAGCTTCCAAGTGTCACTTTCTCATTTAGCCATTAAATGACACTTTTAAATCTCTTATTGCAACACTTGTCATGCTTAAATATTAATCAAGAAAATTAAACATAATTAATTGGTATTCTAAAAACTAATTAAAATCATTAATTAACGATTAATTAATTAGATTTTTTTCCATTTTTGACCAAGTCAAAATGGTCAAATTGTCAAAATTTGACAAGTCAAACTTGTGTAAAATTTTGACCAAGTCCATAATCTTTTTTTTTTTTTTTTTCCCTTTAAGCTTAACCCTTCAAGTTTATATTTAAACACTTTAAATATTAACTTGAATACTTCCAAGGGTAAATTTAGTTTCAAGTCATGCTAGGGACTTTGCAATCTAATTACAAACTAAATTTATTAGTTCAATTAATTAATTAAACCATTTAATTAATTAATCAAATTAATTCTTACTTTGATCAAGTTGCTCTTATGTGTATGACTTACTATGTTTATTACTAATTGGCAATGAGGATAATATTAACTTCTTAATATTATTGGAACCATTCCAAACTTAAAATGAAATTCCCTTTTCATTTAAGTTCTCATAAATCATGGTTGACATCTAGCATAATGTACCATGAGTACCCAATTAGTTCTGAATTAATTTTCTAATTTATGAACCTTGATCATACGTACCATGCACTAGAATCTCTCTGTTAAAAAATCTTAATTCCATCTAGAGTCATGGTCATGTCAAAGTTTTTTACTAGGAATCATATGTTCTCTTTTAATTCCAATTCTTGATTAATAAGACTCTTCTGTCCAAAATTCTTTCCTAATCAAGTCTATCTATCCTACCCAAGAACTTGAATTCATAAAGAATAATTAAATGGACATAGGATTTTATCCCTATTTACTTAGGGTAACGGATCCCATCTTGACTAACACCTATCTCCATATATAACTAGTCGGAGTCAACACATGCCCATATACCCATACATAGTACAAGTGTAAAAGCAGTATCAAACTCAAATCACCTATATATAAGATAATTGTGTTATCTCAGGTCAAGAGATTATATGCACTATTATGATCTAGATGATTTTTATTGACAAGAGTAAACTCTATGTACAAGTCATTAACATTGATTGTCATTTGGTTAGAGAGGAGTTTCTAATGTTTGACCTCAGTTGTAATTGGTCAATGCTTTCAATAAGCCTTTTAATCCTAATCTTCATCAAAGGTTTCTATCCAAGTTGAATTTGGTGTAGCTGTCCCTTGATCCAATATAGGGGGGGGGGGGTGTTGGATGTAGAAAGAATTGGATTTATTCTATTGTTGTTGTGCTACTGGTGTGCTCTATTAATAGTGCTCTTTGTTAATGTTGATCGCTGCAATTTATAATTGTTCAGTTTGTTTTTAGTTGGTTAGCTTATAACTATAGTTTGTTGACTTTTGGTACATGTGTAATATAGTTTAGTAGAGTAGCATAAAAGCTTGTACATAAGACATTCACTGATATGAAAACTCAAAAGCAGCTTCTGGTTTTCTCCTTAATTTTTTTCTCTTAGCTCAAAAATCTTCACATAATCTTCTTTGTGTCAAAAATAAGAAACATAATATCTCCTCTCATGGGATGATTTTAACTGAAAAAAATGCTTTCATAATAAAATAATTTTTTAAATGTAAGGCGAAGTGAATATTTATATTGATGCTGATGCATGGTATCTAGAGACGGAGGGAATATAGGGCCAAGGGGGGCACTAAGTCCCCCTAAAATTTTAAAAAACTTTGAGGGTATACAAAGGAAATCAAAACTTCAACCTAGGAGTGATGGACCTTTTAAAGTGCTATAGAGGATTAATGACAATGCACACAAGATCAATCTTCCAAGTGAGTATGGTGTAGGTGCTACATTTAATGTGATTGATCTTGCTCCTTTCTATGCAGATAATGAAAATTCGAGGACAAATTCTTTTGAAGAGGTAGAGGATGATGAGGAGCCGGTTATAGCCATACCATACCAAGGACCTATCACTTGGTCAATGGCAAAGTTCAAGGATTAGTGTCCAAGCACGTGTCTATGCTCAATTGGATGGATACTTTCAGCCTTGAAGACAATTGGAGCAAAGAAGCTATTTTGGTGCAAGTGGCCGAATCACACTTAGGGAATGGGGCTGGTTTGGTTCAAGGGAGTTAAATCACACTCTTAGCATATGTTCTACCTACCTAGGATGTGCATGGTTTAGTCTATTGAGCAAAGGAATGCTAGTTTAATCTTTTGTCCAACCTAGAGACCAAATAAGGAAAAAAGCTGGAATTCTATTTTTGGTAAAACTGAAAAGAAGTCTGATCTAACCCAGCTATATTTTTTGAACTGAAAATTGACATTTCCTCATTTGATTGAATTAATATTACTTATTTAGGTGTGTGTAAGTTTATTATCCATAGCTAGGACATATCCCTTGGTCATTATTTTGCATTGGCTGAACTTATAGCCTTTTAAAAATACTTGTATTTTTTGTTTCAAAAGCAAAAACGAATTTCAGTTTTCATTCCACCATTGTGTTAGAATGAAGAGCTTCTAAGCATTCTTCCATAGTTCTTCTTAGAACTAGTTACCAAACTCCTTGCAAAATTAACCAATTTGCTAGGTTTTATCTTATATTCAAGATTGTCTCTCTAAGTTGGGGGAAGGTCTTGAATCTTTGGTTACTAGCCTTGTTATCTTTAATTGTTCATCCAAGTTGGTGAAAGGTTGAGGGTGCAGGTTGGTGATTCTTGGTTTTGGGGATGGTCCTTAAGCTTAAGCTTCCTTGGTGGTTCAACTAAAGAGAGGAAGACTCATATCACTTCGTTACCTCTTGATGCAAGGATTGGCTTTTTTAGGGAATGATGAGTATGAAAATTCATTAAATTAAGGAAATTTTCTTAAATTATTAAAAGTTCTGGCTTCATGTAATGAAGAAGTTTTGGCTTTATGTGATGCTACTAACAATCTTAGACTCACACCTCCTAATATTCAAAAAGATATAATTAATGCAGCTACAACTGAGACAATAAAGGCTATCATTAAAAATATGGGAGATAGATTTGTTCTCCATTTCAGTTGATGAATGTCGAGATGTATTAGTTAAAGAGCAAATAGGGGTTGTCATACAATATGTCAATAGATTTGGATAAGTCATTGAAAGATTTATTGGTTTATGCATGTCCATAATGCAAGTGTAGCATCTCTTAAAAAAGGTATTGAGTCTTTATTCTCTACTTATGGCTTGAGTATATCTAGTTTGAGAGGTCAAGGCTATGATGGAGCAAGTAATATGTGAGGTGAATTTAATGGCCTTAAAAGTTTGATTTTGAAGGAGACTTCTAGTGCTTATTATATCCATTGTTTTGCTCATCAACTCCAACTCATACTTGGTGTTGTTGCTAAAAAGCATTTAAGTATAGGTACTTTTTTGATACTATTACTTATTTGTGCAATGTTATTAGAGGTTATTGTAAACGCAGGGATATGCTTCAAGAAAAGCAAATAGATAAAGTTTTTGAAGGGATTGCGAAAGGTGAAATAAAAATCATATAAGGTCTAAATCAAGAAATAGCATTGAAGAGACCGGGAGATACTCGTTGGAGTTCTCATTATGGTACACTCATTAATTTGATGCATTTATTTCCTTCTATTATTGATGTTCTTGACCATATTAGAGAAAATGATAGTGATGATCCACAAAAGGCTGAAGCAATTAATTTGTTAAATGTTATGAATCTATTTGAATTTGTTTTTGTGTTGCATCTTATGAGAAAGATTTTGGGAATCACATATGAGTTATCACAAGTTTTATAGAGGAGGGATCAGGATACTGTAAATGCTAGCTATAAATCTGCTTAAAGTCTCAAAATGTCATTTGCAAGTGATAAGAGATAATGGTTGGGAATATTTGTTATTTGAGCTATTAGAATTTTATGGTAAATATAATATAGCTATGTTAGATATGGAGGATGTCTATGTAGCTAAAGGGAGATTAAGACGTAGAAGCGAAGAAATGACAAGTCTTCATCATTATCGTATTGAGTTATTTTATTCTGTGATTGATATGTAGTTTCAAGAACTTAATAAAAGATTTGATGAAATTAATACAATTTTGCTTTTATGTATGGCATGTCAATCCTAAGGACCCATTTTCTGCATTCGATACGGGCAAATTGATTCAACTTGCAAAATTTTATCCACGTGAATTTTCTCCAGTTGCTCTAATTGAACTTAAATCTCAACTTGAGAACTTTGTCTTTGATACGAGTACGGATAAGAAATTTTTTTAAGTTAGTGGAATCGAAGGTCTTGCAAAAAAGATGATTGCTACAAGAATGCATATTGTTTTACCTTTAGTATATTTGTTAGTCAAATTGTCATTAGTCTAGCCAGTTGCTACAGCTATTATAGAAAAAGCTTTTTCTGTGATAAATATCATTAAAAGTTCACTTCGTAATAAAATGGGAGATGAGCTACTAATTGATTGTTTAGTTGTTTAGTGACTTACATTGAATGAGATGTATTTGCAAGTATTGATAATAAAGTTATTATGAATAAATTTCAGTTAATGAGAAATAGACGATGATTATTGTAATTTAATTATAACAGTTTATTAATATTTTGTAAGCAATTCTCTTGTCAACTTATATTTATTTCATGTATATTATTTTTACAAATCACATATTTTAATTAGACCTTCCTCAGTTGAATTCCTGCCTCCATCGCTGATGGTATCGCCCATCCCAATACAACATTTGCATATTCTTGTCTTGGCATATTAGGGAAAATATCAAAACTAAATGAACTACCTTCATTTGGTTTCTTCTGATTTCCATATGGTTTTTTACTGCAAGACCTATTACTTCTTCGCTTGAAACCCTATTTTGGAGGATTATTACTGTCTATCATGTTCAACAACATTTAAATCTTGCTTCCAGAAATTCGACCTCCTCATCGTTACAATTGAGTGTGACATCGTCTCTGATTCTTCCAGCTAATGGATAATATACAGATAAAGCTGTAGATAAGGAATGTTTTAACAAAGTAGATTTCTGGGAGTTGTTATCATTGGACTGTTTGCGGTAGAAGAAAATAAGTGGGACATAGATGCGAGGATAGATTTAATCAAAGAAGAAAGGTTGTGAGTGTTGGGTGATCTGTAGGTGTTGTAGAGAAATGTTTAATGATCACAGTGGACACTATCTCAGGCTTCATTATTGGAATCTTTTTCAGTACTGTTTTAGAGCTTAGTGTTGAAGCGGATTAAATATGCTTAATTCAATTATTGAAAATAATTTAGATTAATCATTTTGAACCAAATATCTTTGGAAAATTATTCCAGCCAGTTGAATCTAGGGTTTTGCATCCAAAATGAGAATGGTAAATTGGCTCACAAGCATTATACAATTGCATTTGCATATATGTAAGTCAAAAGTTTCATGCTAATTTCCATTGGAGAATCGAAAATTGAGAGTAAAAACGATGTATCTTTTGTTTGATCCTTTAGAATTTAGAAAAACCTGCTATGTCCAACTTAGCTCATAAATATTTAGTTTTTTAAATATAAATATTTTATTTTATTTCATTAATTTAACTTTAGTTAAACTTTAAATTCGAACGCTCATCATTAATATCTGATGTAGAATTATAATACCTAAATTTTATATATATATATATATATATATATATATATATATATATATTCTGTTTATAATTAGACTTTAAATTCGTAATAAAAAATAAAAATAAAAATTATTGTCAAATTTACAATGGAAGTGATTTCTCTTTTTAAATTAAAAATGGATATATTGCTCATTTCAAATACAGTTTCTAATACATTTTTAATTTGACAAATTGGATAAAAATTTTATACACTTTCGGTAATTAACAATCATATTGAAACGTTCTAATTTTGGATTACATATTCCAATTTTTATGATTGAGAGTAATTATATTTAAATCTCAAGATCTTAGAGTTCATTTTGTTATCACAACAAAATATATTGACTATATATTATTTTTTAACTTCTTTTTGTTATCAATCACTATTTCAGTGGACAATTTTCAAAATTTCTTAAATTTATTTTGAAATTTTGATTATGATTGCTTCAATATTAAAAAAAAAAAGATATATTACCCAAAATTAAAATATTAAAATATAATAGTAAATTAGTGAAAATGTAAATTTTAGCATTATCTGCTTGTGTGCAATTTAGAAAGGGAAAGGTTTTCATTTCTAATTTTCGTTTTTAAATATTTTTAATTTTTAAATTTGAATAATAATATTCGATTTTTATTCCGTTCCAAATTTATTTTGCAGCTCTGTTTCTAATGCTTGTACTTTTCGGTTGTACTTTTCAGTCCAAAGTTATGTGAACCATATGGCTTTGTTGAATTGAAAATCAATTTTTATAATTCAATCATTCATTCACATTTATCAGAATAGCATCTTCATTTTTTATTCTCTCCCTCTCACATGGCTTCATCAACAAATATTCTAGAGTTCAGCCAAGTTTCACCTGCCTATGACTCACCTGAGTCGGCCACCGAGTTCTCTCTCCCTCTCACCTTTTTTGACATATTTTGGTTAAAATTTCCACCAGTTCAACGTTTATTTTTCTACAAACTCACCGATCCATCAGCTACGCCAGCTTTCTTCAACACGGTAATCTTACCTAATCTCAAGAACTCCCTTGCTCTCACTCTCTTCCACTTTCTTCCCCTCGCCGGCCGCCTCACCTGGCCACCAAACTCTCCTAAACCCATCATCCTCTACACTCCAAACGATGGTGTACCGCTCACCATCGCCGAGTCCGACTCCGACTTGGATCGTCTCTCGAGTAATGAAATCCTTGATGCTATTGAGTTGCATCCTTATGTACCCGAGTTACCAATATCTGAAACTACAGCTTCTATACTTGCTTTGCAAATCACTTTCTTTCCAAACAAAGGGTTTTGCATCGGCTACTCTATCAACCATGCAGTTCTTGATGGTACAAGCATAACCTTGTTTATGAAATCCTGGGCTTATATATCTAAACATGGTGAAAAAGGGAAACAAAACCCTTCTTTATTGCCTGAAGAACTTGTTCCATTCTATGATCGAAGTGGTTTCAAAGACCCACTAGAGCTTGGAAATCTGTTCTTGAGCCAGTGGGAGTCAATAACCGAGTCTGAGACCATGGGTAATCCTCGAAGCCTGAAGCTCATAGCTCAATTAGGAGGAACGGTCGACAAGGTCCGATCCACATTCCAGTTAACTCGTGAAGAGATAAACAAACTCAAGAACAATGTATTGTCTCAACTGGAAAATCCAATTCATGTGTCCACTTTTGTGGTCACTTGTGCGTATGTATTGGTTTGCATGGTAAAAGCCAGAGGAGGAGATGGAAATAGAATGGTCTGGTTCCTATTTACCGCGGATTCCCGGAGACGTTTAGATCCTCCACTTCCAGCCAATTACTTTGGCAATTGTATTGCTTCTCCTGACGTTGTTACAGAAGCAAGATATTTCATGGCAGAAAATGGGTTCTTCAATATTGCAAAGAGGATAAGTGGAGCAATAGAGGGATTGAAGAAGGGATTGTTTCAAGGAGAAGATGATAAGCTATTAAGTTTGAAAAGTAATGTTAGAAGTGAAGTGCAAGTGATTGGGCTCGCTGGATCGACCAAGTTTGATGTTTACGGGTGTGATTTCGGGTGGGGCAGACCAAAGAAGGTGGAGATAATCTCCATAGACAGGACCGGAGCAATTTCTTTGACAGAGAGTAAAGATGGAAATGGAGGAGTTCAGATTGGTTTGGCCTTGAGTGGGGATGAAATGGAAGCTTTTGCTTCTTTATTTGTTGACGGCCTCAAACATCTTTAATGGTTGCTTACCGATCGAGAGAGCAGAAATAGCAGCCTTTAGGGGAGGACTCCGGTGAACCCAATTCAGATGATCAGAAGGCTAATTTTCTTCAAGGAAAATCTTTTGAGAATGGACTTGTATTTGTAATTTAGTCTGAATTTGCTGGAAGAAATAAAAAGTTGTAATGTAATAAAAATGTAATTGGGCGTGGATTGACGCAAATGTAATAAAAAGTTTGCAATAATATTGTTTTTTTATTTTCACAGGCTTCAGATCAAGATGCCATAGCTTTAAACCCAATTCTAATAGTTTTAAATTAAATTAAAATTACTATTTAATTTTTATATTTTAATCAAAATAATTAATTGTTTAATCTTTATATTTTAAAAAATATACTATTTAGTTTTTATATTTACTCTTTTTTAATTATTTAGTCTTTTTGTTAAATTTTTATTAATAAATACAAATTAGACTATTATTTAGTTTCTCAATTGTTCCATGTATTTTGAAAAATATTAGTATCTAGTTCTTCTATTTTAGTGAAAATAATTAATTGTTCCCTATATTTTTTCTCTGTAATTTAAAAAATATAATATTTTGAAAAACATATTCTTGGATAAAAATGAAAATTTTACTATGTGAAGACTAAATTTATATTTATATTTTTTTTAATTATTCAAGTATTTTCATTAAATTTTTTGCATATCATTTTTATATTTTCTCTATTGAAAAATAATTTTCATTGATTAGTCAGAGGTTTAGGGAAATTGATTAACATGTTTGTGTAGACAACTCGCACAATTTTTTTTCTATCAAAAGATGAAATATAAAGATAGAATGAGAGAGAGAGAATGGTGTTAGTGCAGTGGAGAAAAAACATGTGGGGAGAGATATAATGGAGGGTAGGAAAGAAATTAGAGTAGTTTAAGTATAAAAAATAATTATGAGACTAAATTATTAATTAAACCAATTTACAGAGACTAATTAATGTATTTTTTAAAATGTAAGGACTAAATAATTAGTTTTACTAAAATAAAATATTAAATAGTAGTTTAATTGCATTGACTAATGAGAAAATTAATGGAGGGGCTAAACGATTTAATAGAAGCAAAATAAATAAACTAAATAATATAATTTTAAAAATATAGAGACTAAATAATTAGTTTTATTAATATGTAGAGAATAAATAGTAATTTTTTTCTAAATTAAAATTTATTAGTAATAAACAGGAATGAACATTTTATTTGATAATTTTGATTTTACATAAGAATAAATAGATAAATTATTATCTAGTGTTTAAATTTTAACAAAATTAATAATTGAATTTTTTTATATTTTTAAACATGAATTAGGTAATTCATAACATTTATTTGCATTAATAATTTAGTATGTCTGTTCACTTTTTCTACTTTTATCTATTAATCAAAGCAGTTAATTGTTTAAAAAATGTGGAATTTGATTTATTAAATAAAATATTTTAAAAAAATAATCCTTTTTTCAAAAATTATTTAAAAAATGTTTTTCTGAAATAATTTTTTTTTCGAAAGAAACATTTGCAAGAAAATTTTATTCCACAAAAAATTAATTTTCAAGTAATTTTTTTAAGAACAAATTTTAAATAAAAAAATATGTTAGTTCTCTTTTAATTTTGTATGCTCTATGGTGAAATTTTGAAATATATATATTTTTTTAATTTCTTTATAAAATGATTTTTTTTGGAAAAAAGAACTTCAAAATAAATTTTCTCTAAAAATATTTTTTTTGAAATTTTAAAAATTAATTTTTATTAAAAAAATTAAAAAGAATATAAAAATCATCAGTTTTTATCAAAATTTAAAAACTAAATAGTAATTTATTTAATACGTACATTTTTAGGTGAATGGACTTACAAATTAATTAACTCATTCAAATTTAAGTTCTAATTCATTCAAGTTTCAAAATACTGTGATTCATTAATATATTTTAATAACAAAGATAAAATTATAATATGGCCAAAATAAAGTATAATGAGATAAAAAAAAATTATGTAGAAAATATTTTCCATGAAAATTATTTTCTATACAAATTTTTCATAAAAATATTTTTTATTGTTTGACATATGTCTAATATTTTATCTCATTATTCAAAAAATCTACCAAGTTAACTATTGTAAAAGCTGGAAAAGTAAGGTTAAAAAAATGACTTCCAATTTAAAAGATGGGAAGTCATTTTTCGTTGATCAATAACTTATTTTCCTTTAATTAAATTTCTTAAATGCTCCAAACATTAAAAAATAAGGAAATGTTTTCAAGGAAAACATTTTTCTTTAAACAAACGGAGCCTAGGTTTGATAAAAATCATAAGTTAGTCTTTCTAAATCTAATTCAATTTTATGTTAATTATAATTTAAATGACCAAAATAACCTTTGCTCTATTTTCAATTTGAAACAATTATGTCTTTCAATTTTATTTTGTTAATAAAATGGTCTCACTATCCATATTTTATATTTAAATAATTACATATCTATATTCAAAATATAATATATACATATATTATGTTTCATATAATAATTATATTTTTTTTTATTAACATGTTCCTTATGTGTCGTGTCCAAAAATAATTATGTTAAAATATTTGTATTATACTGTAAATGTATTTCATGTCTTTGTTTGTAATTTATAAGCATATTAAATATGTGTTAGCGTGATTTTATAATTTTTTTTATTATTTATAACAAAATAATATAATAGGTAAATATTATAGTGACTAAATTAATAAATCTATAAGGAAACTCCACTGATGATCATACAACGAAATAATTAGACGCGCGAGTCCCACGGGTGCTTAGTAAACTTGAATGATCGTCATGAAAAAGAATATCATTTCATATCTATTGGACTTGCCAATCAAATCCACTAAGTCGAATTTTGCATTGATAATTCCTAAATCCATTTTCTAGAGTGGGCATGATAGTGTTAAATTGTAATCGATATTTTAAATACTGTATATGGAATGTGTAATTGCACGATTATTGATTATAAACGAACTATAAATAGATTGTGAGTTGATGTTACATTTGCTTAGAGTTATTTTAGACCTTAGATGCAATTAGGTGCCTATGCTTTGGATAAATGGACAAGTGATATTTAAGTAATTTTGCAAGCCCTAAATGGGTGTCATGATTATGTGTTGATAGCTTGAGTCCTTATATGTTATTTATGTATTTTATTTTTCTTTTTGACAGAGGAAGAAGTGCCATAATTTAGGAAAACTTTTGTTGAATTTTAGACAAGATCTTAGGGTTTTATTTGTTTCTTTAGCATTTATTTCTTTTCTAGTTTTGATATATTTGTTGTGTGATCAAAATAGGCATTTTTCTTATATCCGTTAACGAGTCATCAAGTTTGTAAGTAGATATTGAATATTACAACATGACTATATACATAAGTGTGTGTGTTGTTGTGTAATTATTAATATTCACACATTGTCTGTGTTAGTACGAGTGGTGAAACAATTTAAATTTGGACTATTACCAGCACTAGAACATTTGAAGATATCAGGCTATCACAACCCGTAACAAGCTTTACTATCATCAAAATCTCATTTAAAACTCATATAATCTATATAAATAGTTATTTATTATAAATAGTAATTGCAATTCTTTTATATTTCAAAATAATGAGTGACAAAAAAAATAGCAAAATAGTAAATTTATACGTCATTATAAGATAGAGCTCTACAAAATGTACCTTTACCTTTAAACAAAATTAAGGCAGTAGTTTCTGAAACTCGGCTAACCTAAATTACTGATTGTATCTCTATACTTGTCCCTAAAGGGGAAGACAAAAAAAGGTAGGTGAGCTAAGGGTTTAGTGAGTATAAGTATAATTTGGGGAAATAAAAAAGTTATATCCAAGCAAATGAAATGTAGCAATCACCTAGTATTTACATAGCTCAAAAAGCCACATAAGGTTAATACACGTCACCAGTGGCTCCCTAGCCATCTCATAATCATCATAGTTCTAATGTGCTCGGCCCATGAAAAGAGCTTCTTAGGACTTTTTGTTAACATACACATAATGGATACTAAAAATATAGAATCATGACTTACTTGAGATAAATTATGTAATCCTTGGTATTCGAATGTTAGAAACACAAAATTGCTTTACCCAACATCCCTTTGCTTTGCTTTCATAAGTGAGCTCATTTGCATGCATACCTCTCCTTTATTTTCATTTACCTTTCCCACTAGAAACCAGTTACTCATCCATAAACTACTGTCACAACACAATAAATAATGCAATGCCTTCATGGTATGCAATTACTAATATGACATAATGTATCATGCAATTTATAATTAACAAATGTGTAACACCCCTATATTAAGTAGTCTATGCATTATACTGTTCCGATGACCGGTGTCTGTCCGGACAGCTGGGATGTCTGGAACTACATTTAAATGATATTGAGAAGACATAAAATGATGAAATATAAGGTAACAAAATACAAGAAAAATTAAGAGAAAATAAAATAGATGAAGTGCAATTAGGTTAAACGAGCCAGAAATCGTAGCGATGGGTGACCGTACCGGGAAGTTACGGTGGGGATCATTGACTAGCCTTGGACCACGAGGAACCCTAGGAAATATTTTTAGGACATAATTAAAGGTCTATAGAGGTGTGATTGACATTAGAAATGTCAAAGAAAAATTAATAAATTAGTACAAAGAAAAAAAAAATGAAAAATCAAGAAACCGACAAAAATCGGTGTTACTGAAAAATCGGAAATACAACCCGAAGAGGGGCATTTTGGTCATTTGATACCTAGAGTTGACTTTTGACCTAAATGTCCATTAAAAATAAGTGATATTAAACATTGAAAATGTCATGAAAATAAGAAATGTGGTACATAATATAAATAGTGAAAGATTGGTGGCAAAATTACAAATTAAGGGATTTTGGGATTAATTAATTCATTAATCAAACTTAGTGCTCCACTAACTATAATTTAAGGGACCTATAAAAGGCAAAGTGGGCAGAATTTCAGTCCATCTTCAACCTCTCATCACCTAGCCGAATTCATCCTCCATTGTTCCTCCATGGCCAAAGCTTAACCAAGCTCCATGCACTCCACTTTAAGCCAATTTCCACACTAATTCCTTCACTAAAGTTGGACTACACATCTTGGGCAGCATATTGGGAGTAAAAAGGGAAGGATTTGAAGAAGTTTTAGCAAGCTCTAAAAGAGGTAAGTGCCTATTTCCTCTCAATTTCTTCATAAATCTTAGTCCTAGTGTTGAGATAAGTTAATTTATTAAAGAAATTGAAGAATTTATTGAGTAATTGGTGAACTCCATTTTCGGCAACCATGGAAGTGTAAGGTGGTTGATTTATTTTTATGTGAATTTGATGAGAATTAAGGTTAATTGAAGTAAATTGATGTATTAGTGAGTTAATTTCATGTTTTTGATGTGTTTGGGTATTGAATTAGGGAATTGAAGGAAGTGATAAAAATTTGAGCAATTAGTGAATTTTTGGTAGCCTTGATGAACCAAGAAAAGTGTTGGATTTCATAAAATTCCTTGATGAATTCTGGTACTAAGGGATTAATGGAAGTTTATGTAAATTATTCTTTGGAAACTATGTGTAATTGTTAGGTATTTGGGTATATTGTATTGATGTAATTAAGGTTGCATTTGGTGTATTAAGAAATTGTATAAACTGTCCAAAATGACCATGTTGAGATGTGATAAATGATGTTAGTGCCTTATAAATCCAGAAATTTGGTAAGGAAAGTTAAGGTGAAGCAAGTAGGATGTGTAATGGTTGTGTATTTGATGAAGTGTATAAGGGCAGTATACAATTGAGCTTATAATATGATTTGTGTGAACCCAATTGATATGAGGCCTATTGGAGGTAAAACTAGACTCAATATGGACCAACTTTCATGCAGAAAGCTTGCTAAAATTCTGTCCAGAAAAGGACCTCACACTTAACCTAATCCGGAATTGGTAACTTGGCAAGCCCAGAATTTGACCATACGAATAGTAGCCATTCAATTGGCCATAACTCACTCAAAACAGGTCCAAATGACCTAAAATTTATATGTTTGGAAAGCTTAAACATAGGGCTACAACTTTCGTAAAGACTACAGAACCCAAAAATGCCATTAACTAAGTCAAATTACTTGCATAAGTTGAGGTACCAAAACTGTCTAGAATCATTGCAACCCAGAATTTGCCAAATAAAGGCCACTTGACCAGTTTTGGTAAAGAGACCATATCTTGGCCTATAGAACTCCAAATGACATGAAATTAGTGCTAAAATTTTAATAAGACATAGACCTACAAAATTGGTAATTGGACCAAAACCCAGAAACCAAGGAAACTAGGTCAATTAATTAGGTTAAGCCAGCATACCAATTCTAGAAAATGCATAAGTGACCAATGAATCCAGAATAGTCTTTTAAGCATATCTTCCACTAGAGAACTTCAATTGAAAGGTGCCACACCATTTTGGAAAGCTAAGAAATAGAACTAAAATATTACTTTAGACACTCTCCTCAAATTATGAATGCAAGAAGTTTGAATTATAGGTCAAAGTTTCTGACCTAATTGAGGACCATGCCAATATAAGACCTTTGAGTCCAGCCCAATAAGTTGACCATAAGTAATTCTAAAAGACTTGAAAAATTGCAACTAAAATTTCTAAATGACCTTAAGACATAGGACAACAAATCCTATGAAGAATGCTAAGCCTAAATGTTACTACAAGCTATCCAAATAAATTGGTTAAATTCTATACCAAAATTGCCTAGTAAGGAAACTAAAATTCAGATTTGACCTAGTTATGGTTAATTGACCAGAACTTGAGTTATACAACTCCAAATGGAGTGATTCAAAAATGGAACTAAAGAAGACACAATAAGAAACAGTTTGATGAAGAGAATTTTATTAAATTCTCACTGTAACATTGGTCCAATAGATAGTAAACATTGGCCATGAATATGAAAATTTAAAATAACATACACTAAGCTTTGAAATATGATTTGCAATTAAGGCCAACATGAGTTAAACTCATATTGAGGGATCATAATGCAACTAGAATTAATATATCTGCTAAGTGTGGAAAGTCAATATTTATGTTTGACTAGTAACTCCATAACCCTAAATACAAGAATTCAACCTATAAGATCTAATAGGTAAATTTAGTATGCAAAAATGAAATCATTAGAATTAATTATTAGAAATAGTTCGAATGGATACTGAAACACTTTAAAATTATGTGTTTCAGTTGGAAAGGGATCTTCGAAGAAAGAAAGAAAATTGGATTAAATCAAGTCGACAAAAGAGGTTTGTGCACAACTAACTTTTTTTGTTATTTTTTACTTCCAAATTGATTTGAATAAATTTATTGTATGATTTATGATTTTGTTGTGTTGAGAACTTTAACTTGTTGAATGAAATTTTATAAATTAAATATAAATTTTCATATGCATTTAAGGATTTATTGCATGGTTTTAAGAATTGTAAATTTTGAGTTTGATGTGTTGCCAACCTTGAACATGAATTTATAATGATAAAATATGTTAATAGTTTGTAAACACTTTTGTAAATAGAAATTGTTTTGAATATGATCGTCGCAGGGTATTTTGCGGTTGCCTGGACGAAGCTCTTCACCGAAGTGGGAAAAGTGAGGAGTCGCTACTTTAATTTTGAGGGAAATTAAAGAAAACCATTTTGTGAAAATAAATTAAAATGAAACCACTTCAAAAGAGAACAGAGATTCTAGGTTCGGGGTCCGTAAACGGGTGAGGAAGGTGTTAGGCACCCCACCTCGTCCCTCAGTGAGGGTAAACAGATTTAATGTTATGCTCTTCATAGGTTAAAAAGATAATTAGAGGGTTGGGATAGTGATGATGTTAATCCTTTGTGCGACATAAAGGAATATTTGATATTTCAATTATTTTGGATTGCCCCAAGAACACATGTTCATGAGATGACCCTTTAGTGATTAGGTGTCGAGTAAAGTTATCTAGTGTATTGGAGTTATTTTATTTTAATTTGGATTTTGTTAAGAGAGCTCGGATAAGAAGTTTCTACCGATCTCTAGGTATGTTTTTAGAGTTTTAAGCGGGAGATTTCGGATAAAAACTCTCATCCGATCTCCACATACTTTATTAAGGTTTTGGCTGAGAATCGGGCAAGAACTCTCCCCCGATCTCTTAAAATATTTGGTTTAAAAATATAAACAAAGGATCTCGGATAAAAACTCTCCTCCGATCTCCATGTTTTTTATTTAAATGAGAATCAGGTAAGAACTCTCCCCTTATCTCTTGGAATATTTGATTTAAAATTTTAAGCGAAGGATCTCGGATAAGAACTCTCCTCTGATGTCCATGTTTTATTTTAAATGAGAATCAGGTAAGAACTCTCCCCCGATCTCTTAGAATATTTGATTTAAAATTTTAAGTTAAGGATCTCGGATAAGAACTCTCCTCCGATCTTCATGTTTTAGGTTTAAAATTTTAAGTGAAGGACCTCGGATAAGAACTCTCCTCCGATCTCCTATGCGATCGCCTTGTCAGAACTCTTTGGTTGGCGATATTCGATCTCTTTTGGTTACTAGTCTGGTATCCGATCTTATCTTAATTCTCGCTCTATTATGCTATCTCCTGGGCTCGTTTAGTAGCCTGACCTCATAACTTTTTCCTCTAATCTACTATTCAACCTTTTGTTATTTTTGTTTATTCGAAAACTTTCACGTTAAGATACTTCTATCAATATTTTTTAGTTACCTACAATTTTCCCACAACCAGAACACCTACTTTCAAAGGAAATGAAAACTAAGAAGAAATGAATAAAGTTTACGAATGAATAGAAGAAGTAAGCTCAAGGAATATCTATCGGCCTGAATAATCTACGTTGGGATTTTTAGTGCAACTGAACTTAATGGAAATTTCGATAATAAAAGCAGAGAAAATAAAACATGAGCATTCGGTAAAGTGACAGTCAAGACACTTACCTGTGGCTTGAGCCTATTGAACAAACTCTGAGACCACAAATATTGTAGAGTTGAAAGCTGATGGTCCAGGGACTAATGCTTGCTTTGAAATAACAAGAACCAGGTCAGAATGCAGTTGAACCGAAGTGACGGTAACTGGGTCGGAATAAGATCAAGCTTGGAGAATAATATGCTGCTGTTAGGGTGATGAAGACGAAACTGAATAAAAAAATGGTATCACAGAATAATGAACAGACTGAAAATGAAGAATTTCAGGGTCCAAAACTCTTTCAATGGAGATACTTAAGAAAACTAGTTTCTCAATTTTATGCAAGCTTAGAACGGCGAAGTAGCAAGACTGAATTAAATTTCAGAGTCTTTCCACTATAATCACCACCACCTTTTTGTCTGTCCCCTCTACAGTATTGCATGCAGGTATTTATAGGGAACATGTGCTTCTAATAAAGGGTCAGGATCTCTCCTGGGAAGACAGAAGGTTTGGATTCAAAGGACACAATCCGATGTCCAAGAATTAAAGAGAATCAAAATGGACGGTTGAGATCCTATTTAGAATATCTGTCCTTTCTCTTCTTAATCTAACGGCTCAGGATCTTGCCTTACAAGATGGATCCGAGGGCTGGGAATGAAAAGCGCTGAACCTGTCGTATGCTTTTGATCCAAGGGCTCCGGGTTTGTCCTTATAAGTATGATCAAAGGTGGAGATTGAGATGTACAGAACTGCCATAACTATTTTGGCGTCTGTCAACAATGTGGGCAATTCTGCGAATGAGGCGTGCGGTGAAGATTTGATCACGCCTGCAACGCTTTAACTAACTCGGCTCTGATTATGAAGAGAGTTATTGGAAGTCATTTTATCCTCTTCGTGCTTTCCGATCTCTATTCCTTCCGATCTCTCTATTATGACCCTTTTTCGATCTTTCTCATATTGGGTCTCTCATCGCTTCTCGATCTCTCCCATTCTAGAATTTTCCTCTTCATCCGACCTGCCTTGGTTAATGCAATTAATTCTTCGGTTACCGATGCTTCCGCTTCGGTTTCTGTATGCAATAAATGCTCAGGCCCTATATATATATGCACCCGCGAGAAGACCCCTTCACACTTCATTTCTCCTCCTTCCATTTCTCCATTCCTCCCATTCTAGCTCCTTCGATAACAATTCTGACCATGGTGACTGCTTTTGATCTTTTCCTGACTGTGTTCTTTGCCCCTTGCCTGAAAATTTATGATCTCGATGATCGAAGAATCATGAGAACAATATCTGATGACAGTGAGGGAACCAGACTAATTTACCAATCAAGATCGAAGATGACAATCATGCCGATCTCGAATCGGTCCACTAGTATGATTGGTGGGCCGATCTCAGGCAAGAGTACTACTAATTTCAATCTTAATGTCGGTGACTGCCTCTTGAAGTTCATTTGGCTCCTCACCACATCGGGCGTCCCGACTGCAACTCAGTTCTGGTCGATGACATTGACGATGACTCCACTCACCATCATAAGAGTCATAGTCACCCTATCTGAGCTGCACATCTATCCGATACCTATGGCTGGCTTTCTAATCAAACACATCTTTTGATTCAGCTACAGGACTAGGCTTTGACATAGGTCCTCACTAGGTAAGATGTAGTGCTGATCTTTAGAGATCGCCCAAATGATGTAATCTAATCTTTAAAGGTTCTCTTAATGATGTAATCCGATCTCTTGAGATCGCCTAAATGATGTAATCTGACCTTTTGGAAATGAAATTAAATTTTATCTGAAGGTTATTATTTAATTATTGCATCAATTATTTTTCTGATCTTTGATGTGCATATCCGATCTGATCTCTAACTAAATCATCATTAGCCGATCTGTGGCTCTGAAAATTTGCCCAATCTGATAACCCTAGCTAATCGATCTCATCTTATTCGATTTTATTATTGTGTTTCTAGAACCTTCCCGAGACGTGTCAGGAAAGCGGGCCGATTCCACTAACCGATGCGCCGCTTGGGACTTCGTGAGCATTAAATGCTCAAACGGGTATAAATAGGGGGAGGGTCAATCATTTACTCTCTTGTGTCACTTTCAGCACCTTGCTAGCAATTTCAACATTCTCTCATTTCTTCAAGCATTTTCGGCACCGATCACATTCCGGTAAGGACTTTGATTCCTTTTTTAGTTAAACTTCTTTTGTTTTCTTGAAAATGAGCGGCGCTGAGGGTCAGAGAGCTGCAAGCCCGCCTTCTGTCCATGTTTCGTGGACCTCAGAAGAGGGCGACGTATTTAGATCAGGTGGTCAAGCTAGCACGACCCTCATTCCAGTAACTTGTCCGGCTGCCAGACCGAGGCGAGGGGCATCTTTCAGAAGAGCAAACTTGCCAGTCGACGAATTGCCTTTGGTCCTAAGGGAAACTGATCTTCAATCCATAAGTCAGGAGTATAATCTACGGATCGACTCCTTTGAAATGATCAAATTATTAGTAGTATGCCCTAGAGCATATTATTTAGTATGTATATTGTACATGTTTTTATTAATAAAAGGCATTTCCACTTTTCTCTTTACATAATATATTTATGTGTAATAGAAAAGGTCCATTGATATTTTGTTAGAAATTCTATTCTTAAGTTGTTAAGAATATGAGTGATAGTATTTCTAGTACAAAGTATCATAAATAGGTTCACAATTGAGGATACTTCATAATAAGGACATGACTTATCCAGAAAGATTGTATTCATGTTTGTTCCCAAGTTATTTATATGAGATATAAATAAGATGGAATGGTGAGTCTCATGTCATATAACAAACATGATAGGCAGTTATACATGATAAGTAGGCTGAACCAGTGACACTTATGACAAGCACATAGAGTTTACTCTTGTCAATGTATTGTCATAAATAATATTAGTGCATATAATCTTTAGACCTGAGATAGCACAGTTATCTTGTATATAGGTGGTTTAAGTTTGATACTGCTTTCATACTTGTACTGTGTATGGGTATATGGGCATGTGTTGGCTCCTACTAGTTATATATGGAGGTAGGTGTTGATCAAGATAGAATATGTTCCTCTAAGTAAATAGAGATAAATCATATGTTCATTTAATTGTTCATGATGTTTCAAGTTCCTGGCCAGGACAAATAGATTTAATAAGAAAAGAGTTTCTGATGAGAAAATCTTTTTAATCAAGAACTGGAATTAAAAGAGAACATAATTTTCATAGCAAATGGAGTTTGACATAAACCATGACTCCAGCTTGAGTTGGGATTTTGTAATAGAGAGATTCTAGTGCATGGTAACATATGATTATAGGTTCATTTAAGGTAAACCTTATTACTAATTGGGTGGCCATGGCATACTATGCTAGGTGTTAACCATGGTCTATGAGGTGCATAAAATAGTTTAGAGAAATCATTTATGATAAGAAAGAGTTCTAATGATATTAAGAGTTGATATCATATCTCATTGCCAATTAGTGATGAGCCTAGTAAGTCATACACATACACAAGTTATCACCTAATTAAATATGATTTAATTAATTAATTAATTAATTAATTAAAGAGTTTAATTGATTAATTAAATAGGTTTGGTTTGCTATTAGATTGCAAAGTCCCTAACATGACTTGAAACCAAATCTAGATTATTAGATGTATATGAGTAAGTTAAATTTATATTCAAAGTGTTTAAATATGAATTTAATTAATGAGAAATTAATTAATAAAGATTAATTAATTGATTTATATTTGATATAAATTGATTAGAAGAAGAAAAATAATTATTTTGGATTGAGAACTCAAAATTAAGACACAGGGGCATTTTGGTTTTTTCACAGGGTGACATGTGGCACCATGAGATGGTGACACATGGCACTACACATAAGCTTGTCAAATATTTTTTAATCATGTAATATGATTAAAATTAAGATTAAATATAGGTATGACACTTGGCATAATGTGATTGGGTCAATTAAACCTAGAACCAATCAGAGGGTGACATGTGGTAAGGGTTTTATGTGTTGACCTACCTATATAAGTGTTGTTATAAAAAGAAAAATACAACTAGCAGCTATTTTCTTTGGTGCTGCCACCCAAGAGGCTCTCCCTTCTCTTCATCTTCTTCTCTCATCTATTCCAAGAGATTAGCAAACAATCTCTTGAATTTAAAATACTAGAAATTGTTTCTAGTGTCCTGTTTACATCTTTAATCTCTTAAAAGGCAAAACTTGATTTTCTAATTAATAGAAAAAGCCTTAGAAGCTGTTCAAGGGTTGCCATAGGTGAACTTGGTGTGGACAAGCTAGAGGGACAACATCTGGTGTCCTGAAGACGCATCCGAAAGGCACAAATACACTGCAGTACATCAAGAGGTTAGTGTATTTGTTCTTGATCTAATCTAGGGTTCTAAAATTAATCTGATTAATTTTAAAATCTTAAATGGAAAATACAGATCCAAAAACATATTAAGTTTTTTAATATGTTGTTTATCATTGAAATCAAATAGATAAAAATAAATCTTGCATGATGCATGTGACCCTAGGTGAAAATTTTTGAATTCAACGGTATAAACTTGTGTTTTTCATGCTTCCGCTCCTTCAATTGGTATTAGAGCCACTATATTTGCCATTTAGATTGTTGATTATATTATTTAATTGTGTTTTTTGATCATGAGATTATTTATCCATTGCTGGTTGCAATGGATGTATGGCGGCATGCTTGATGAACTCCAACATGGTGCGCATGGTTTGGGCTTCATAGGTGATGCAAGTTTTGGCTTTTTAATTCTGCAATTGTTGTATGATCTCAGGCCTATCCTATGACTAATTAAAGTGTTTAATTAGTAGTTTTAATCACACAATTAAATTTTGATTCAAATCAGAATTTTAAAAATTATTTGAATGTGATTTAAATCTGAATTTTAAAAGTTGTAAGAATGTGATTCAAATCTGAATTTTTATAGTTGTTTGAATCATATTTAAATCTGATTTTTTTAAAGTTGTTTGAATAATATTCAAATATGAATTTTTAAAAATTGTTTGAATGTGATTCAAATCTGATTTTTAAAAATTGTTTGAATGTGATTCAAATCTGAATTTTTGAGGTTGTTTGAATGTGATTCAAATCTGAATTTTTAAATTTGTTTGAATCATATTCAAATCTAGATTTTTAAGTTGAATATGAGATATTCAATTTAATTTAAGTATGTACATTTTATTCAATTGTTAAATAGTGATATGCATGATGGATGATCGTGGACTATAAAAGACCAATGTGATTGGATTTATTTCTTTTATGTTTCTTTGGGATTGTAAATTAATTAATTTATTTTGGGCATGTATTATTAAGGTTGTAATAATTTTGGGTTGTAATTTCATTTATTTAAGTTCTTGTAAATTCGTGTTGGTATGCCAAGGATTACTATGTAATATTGGATTGCAAGAAGTTCAAGGAGGTCAAGAGCATTGGTGGGACTAGTGGGAGGAATTCAAGATCAAGTGTTGATTATGTACTCCTTCAGCAACTCTTGTAAAATGAATGAATGAAATGCACCTAGAAATGCCCTGACTCAATTTTTGGTGGCTCAGAATTGAATCCCTTAGAAAGTCCATGATCATACCATATTTACTACTTATCCATGAATGTATGAGATGCATGGGAATGTATGCAATTATATGATATATGCATGCTAAATGGATAATGTGCAAAGTGAGACCTTAATAGTAATTAGGATGACCATAAAATCTTCCAAACAAATGATTACGTTGGAAATGCTATAATTAAAGTAATTGTAACATGGGCCCTCTATTGGGGCAATTATTTTAAGAAATTTTAAATAGTTGTATAAGATGCAATTAATTTAAGAGATTTTCTTAAGAATAATTGTTAAGCATGAGATGTTGTAAATATGTAAATGGTTTGGTGGCCAATATCGGATGTACCTGAGGACATTAAAATTATTTGCATAATTACTGGCTCAATGGGATCAACTTAACTAATGCAAGATAAGTCAATAATGGATGTACCTGAGATTTTGAGCATTAGGGGCTAGGTAAAGGATTGAACCTCACATGAGATGTGATGGGCAAGGAGTTGCTCACTTATAGTTTATTGTAATTCCAATAATGGATGTACCTGAGGATGATCAATAGAATTATAAGAATTCAATCACCCACTAGAAATCCATCCAACTAGGATTTCCGTTTTCTACTTTGGAAGTGTAGGATTCGCTAAGTTAGTGAGAGGACCAATTTGATTAAAAGACCATAATCATTTTGGTTAATTACATGATACAATTACTAATTAATCTGGTTATTTTCTGCAATTAATTTTCTGATAATAATGAGCACAGAACAACCACCACCATCCAATATCCTTGTAAGCATACTTGATCGCAATAGGTTAACAGGACCTAATCTGTCTGATTGGCTAAGAAATTTGAAACTTGTCCTGAACTTTGAACATATAGGATATGTTCTAGATTCAAATGTTCTTGGTCCCTTACCTCCAGAGGCCACTCAAGAGGAACATGAAACTTTGGACAAGTGGAAGGAGCTTTATATGAGAACTAAGTATTACACGCTTGCTTCCATGAGTAATGAGTTATAGAAGCAGCATGAGAACATGCAGAGTGTGAGTGAGATCCTCCTTCACCTACAAGAGTTGTATGGTGAGCACAACAGGAATGCTAGGTATGAGATATCTAGGCAGCTGTTCCGCATGAGGATGTCTGACGGACAGAATGTTGGGGATCATGTCCATAAGATGATTCGGCTAATTGAGGAGCTGGAACATCTTGACTTCAACATGGATTTTCAACTACAGACGGATTTGATCCTTCAGTCCCTTCCTGAGTCTTTTGGGAATTTTGTGACAAATTTCCATATGACTAAACAAGAATGCACCTTAGCTGGTTTACTCAACATGCTGGTTATTGCCTAAAAGAATATGCCAGGCAATAAAGGAAAAGAGGTAGCTTTGATTGCATCTTCTTCTACTGGAAAGTCCAACAAGAAGAAGGGCAATAAGAAAAAGAAATCTCAGATTCCTGGTCCTTCCAAGAAAATAGCTAAATAGAAAGGGAAGACTAAAGCTGATGGAGGCAAAGGAAAGTGTTTCCACTGCCAGAAGGATGGGCACTGGAAAAGAAACTGCCTAGAGTATCTTGCTTCTCTAAAGGACAAGAAGGATACACCTTCGGAAGGTATGTCCATATCTTGTTATTTAGATTCTAATGATACTCATAGTTCATCTACAGCTTGGGTTTTAGATACTAGTGCCAGTTCTCATATTTCTAATGATATGCAGGAACTAGCAAATGGTAGCAGCTTGTATTCTCGAGATGTTAGACTCCGGATTGGCAATGGCTCAACAGTTGAAGCTTTAGCCATAGGATCTAAATCTTTTTACATGTCTGGACATGTTTTGTATTTGGATAATATTTTATATGTACCTGATGCTTTTAAGAACATCATTTCTATATCTAGTTTGACTAGAAATGACTATGAATTTCAGTTCACAGATGATGTTTGCAATATTTATTTTGGAAATAAATATGTTGGTTCGAGTTATATGAATGATGGTCTTTATTATTTGGATAATAATGACAAACACAAATGAATGCAAGTGATCTAAATGAATGCAATGCCATGGCGAAAACCAACTCAAGTTCAAAATATATTTGGCACTTAAGGTTATGTCATGCTGCAGAAGATAGGATTACAAAACTGGAGAAAATGGGGATTCTATCCTCATTGGGCTCTGAGCCTACTCCAACTTGTGAATCTTGCCTTCAGGGAAAAATGACTAGATCACCCTTTGTTGGACAAGGGCTAAGGGCTAAAAATATTTTGGAGCTAATACATAGTGATGTATGTGGTCCATTTAAGGAAATGGCTAGAGGCGGTTTTCATTACTTTATTACTTTTACTGATGATAAATCAAGATTTGGGTATTTGTATTTGATGAAATACAAAGATGAATCCTTTGAAAAATTTAAAGAATTTAAATCTGAAGTAGAAAATCAAACAGGAAAGAGTATTAAAGCTCTTCGATCAGATCGTGGAGGTGAATATTTGAATACTGAATTTGATGGATACTTGAGAGAACACGACATTGTTTCCCAGCTAACTCCTCCAGGAACACCACAGCTGAATGGTGAATCTGAAAGGAGAAATCGTACCCTATTGGATATGGTACGTAGTATGATGAGCTATACTGATATGCCAATCTCCTTTTGGGGATTTGAATTAGAATCAGCTTTGTATATTCTAAATAGGATTCCATCAAAATCAGTTTCTTCCACACCTTATGAGATATGGCATAGAAGAAAACCAAGTCTTAAGCATGTTAAGATTTGGGGTTATCCAGCTTATATCAAAAAGCTGAACACTGATAAATTGGAAATCAGATCAGAAAAAGGTCGATTTGTTGGATATCCAAAAGATAGTTTTGGATATTATTTTTATTTGCCTACTTCACAAAAGGTTGTGATAAGTAGAGATGCTACATTTCTTGAACAACAGTTTGTTCAAGAAGGAGGCAAAGGAAGGCAAATAGAGTTAGAATTGGAGAATTCTGACCAACCAACAGATCAGATGGATATAGATCCATCTAGTCAACCTACTCCCATTGATGAAACATCTACAGCTATTCCTCGTAGAACAACCAGGGTATCTCACCCACCAGTGAGATATGGTTTCCTTCATGAAGAAGAACAAGAGTTGTTTACTCATAAAGAAGTAGATCATGGAGATGATCCACTTACCTATGAAGAAGCTATATCAGGTATAGACTCTTCAAAATGGATTGATGCTATGAAATTCGAAATTGATTCCATGTATAAGAATCAAGTTTGGGATCTTATTGACCCACCTGAAGGTATTGTACCTATAGGGAACAAATGGGTTTTCAAGAAGAAAATTGGTTCTGATGGAAAGATAGAGACCTATAAGGCAAGGCTAGTAGCGAAAGGGTTTCACCAAAGGCAAGGAATCAACTATGAGGAGACTTTCTCGCCCATTGCCATGCTTAAATCAATTAGGATTTTATTAGCAATAGCTACATATTATGATTATGAGATTTGGCAGATGGATGTCAAAACAGCTTTTTCTCAATGGATACATTGAAGAAAACATTTTCATGGAACAACCTCAGGGTTTTGAATCCCAAGATGGTTCCAAGGTATGCAAGCTAAACCAATCCATTTATGGGTTGAAGCAAGCTTCGAGGAGTCGGAACATCCGTTTTAATGAAGCCATTAAATCATTTGGTTTTATAAAAAAATGAGGATGAGCCATGTGTATATAAGAAGGTTAGTGACAGTGCTATCACTTTCCTTGTCTTATATGTGGATGATATACTGTTGATGGGTAATGACATAGGTATGTTGACAACTATAAAGGTATGGTTGTTTATAGTTGTCAAATACATTCTCCATGAAAGATTTAGGGGAGGCAACCTATATTCTTGGGATTCACATCTATAGAGATAAAGCGAAAAGAATAATTAGTTTATCCCAAAGTCTATACTTGGAAAAGGTGTTAAAGAGGTTTAACATGTTTGATTTCAAGAGAGGATTGTTACCAGTGAGACATGGTATCCACCTTTCTAAAGAGATGTCTCCAAAGATACCTGAAGAAAGAGATAAGATGGCCAGGATTCCATACGCTTCGGCTATTGGAAGTTTAATGTATGCAATGTTGTGTACTAGGCCGGATATCACATATGCTCTTAGTTTGACTAGCAGGTATCAAACCAATCCAAGTTTGGAACACTGGATAACTATCAAGAATATCCTTAAGTACTTGAGAATAACTAAGGATTTATTCTTAATCTATAGAGGTGGAGACTTGCAATTAGATGGTTATACTGATTCTGATTTCCAATCAGATATTGATGATAGAAAGTCTACCTCAGGATATGCGTTCATTTGTAATGGAGGTGCAGTCAGTTGGAAGAGTTCCAAATAGAGCACGACTGTAGATTCCACTACCGAGGCTGAGTATATTGCTGCATCAGATGCTGCAAAGGAAGCTGTTTGGATAAAGAAGTTCATGACAGAACTTACAGTAGTTCCTTCCATTGAGTTAGCAGTTCCACTGCACTGTGACAACAATGGAGCAGTCATACAGGCTAAGGAACCAAGGTCTCACCAGAAATCCAAACACATAGAAAGGTGCTACCACATTATCAAAGCAATAGTTGGGCGAGGCGATGTAGCCATGAAGAAAATAGCATCAGCTGAAAATCCAGCTGATCCATTCACTAAGCCTATGTCACAGACTCAGCTAGACCGACATCTTGAGAAGATGGGTCTAAGATATTGTAATGAATGGCTCTAGTGCTAGTGGGAGATTGTTAGTAGTATGCCCTATAGCATATCATTTAGTATGTATCTTGTACATGTTTTTATTAATAAAAGGCATTTCCACTTTTCCGTTTACATAATATATTTATGTGTAATAGAAAAGGTCCATTGATATTTTGTTAGAAATTCTATTCTTAAGTTGTTAAGAATATGAGTGACAGTATTTCTAGTACAAAGTATCATAAATAGGTTCACAATCTATGATACTTCATAATAAGGACATGAATTATCTAGAAAGATTGTATTCATGTTTGTTCCCAAGTTATTTATATCAGATATAAATAAGATGGAATGGTGAGTCTCATGCCATATAACAAACATGATAGGCACTTATACATGATATGTAAGCCGAACCAGTGACACTTATGACAAGCACATGGAGTTTACTCTTGTCAATGTATTGTCATAAATCATATCAGTGCATATAATCTTTAGACCTGAGATAACACAATTATCTTGTATGTAGGTGGTTTGAGTTTGATACTGCTTTCATACTTGTACTGTGTATGGGTATATGGGCATGTGTTGGCTCCTACTAGTTATATATGGAGGTAGGTGTTGATCAAGATGGAATCTGTTCCTCTAAGTAAATAGAGATAAAATCCTACGTTTATTTAATTATTCTTGATGTTTTAAGTTCCTAGCCAAGACAGATAGATTTAATAAGAAAAGAGTTTCTGATGAGAAAATCTTTTTAATCAAGAACTGGAATTAAAAGAGAACATAATTTTCATAGCAAATAAAGTTTGACATAAACCATGACTCCAGCTTGAGTTGGAATTTTGTAATAGAGAGATTCTAGTGCATGGTAACATATGATTATAGGTTCATTTAAGGTAAACCTTATTACTAATTGGGTGGCCATGGCATGCTATGCTAGGTGTTAACCATGGTCTATGAGGTGCATAAAATGGTTTAGAGAAATCATTTATGGTAAGAAAGAGTTCTGATGATATTAAGAGCTGATATCATATCTCATTGCCAATTAGTGATGAGCCTAGTAAGTCACACACATACACAAGTTATCACCTAATTAAATATGATTTAATTAATTAATTAATTAAAGAGTTTAATTGATTAATTAAATAGGTTTGGTTTGCAATTAGATTGCAAAGTCCCTAGCATGACTTGAAACCAAATCTAGATTATTAGATGTATATGGGTAAGTTAAATTTATATTTAAAGTGTTTAAATATGAATTTAATTAATAAGAAATTAATTAATAAAGATTAATTAATTGATTTATATTTGATATAAATTGATTAGAAGAAGAGAAATAATTATTTTGGGTTGAGAACTCAAAATTAAGACATATAGGCATTTTGGTCATTTCATAGGGTGATATGTGGCTCCATGAGATGGTGACATATGGCACTACACATAAGCTTGCTAAATATTTTTTAATCATGTAAGATGATTAAAATTAAGATTAAATATAGGTATGACACTTGGCACAATGTGATTGGGTCAATTAAACCTAGAACCAATCAAAGAGTAACATGTGGCAAGGGTTTTATGTGTTGACCTACCTATATAAGTGTTGTTATGAAAAGAAAAAATACAACTAGCAGCTATTTTCTTTGGTGCCGCCACCCAAGAGGCTCTCCTTTCTTTTCATCTTCTTCTCTCATCTATTCCAAGAGATTAACAAACAATCTCTTGAATTAAAAATACTAGAAATTGTTTCTAGTGTCCTGTTTATATCTTTATTCTCTTAAAAGGCAAAACTTGATTTTCTAATTAATAGAAAAAGCTTTAGAAGCTGTTCAAGGGCTGCCATAGGTGAACTTTGTGTGGACAAGCTAGAGGGACAACATCTGGTGTCCTGAAGACACATCCGAAAGGCACAAATACACTGCAATGCATCAAGAGGATAGTGTATTTGTTCTTAATATAATCTAGGGTTCTCAAATTAACCTGATTAATTTTAAAATCTTAAATGGCAAATACAGATCCAAAAACATATTAAAAGTGTTTTAATATGTTGTTTATCATTGAAATCAAATAGATAAAAATAAATCTTGCATGATGCATGTGACCCTAGGTGAAAATTTTTGAATTCAATGGTATAAACTTGTGTTTTTCATGCTTCCGCTCCTTCACAAATGCCATGGCGATCATCGGGCCGATCACTTCTTCGATGAGAGCGATCTCGTCATGGTGTATGAAGAACAAATGAAGGCCGGGCTCTGTTTTCCTTTGGACGAATTTTACAAGGCCGTCCTAAAATTCCACCACGTCTCGGTAGCTCAAGTGCATCCGAACTCATGGTGGACTTTAATAGCTTTTTGCCGAGCTAAGGGACTGTAACCCACGGCTAAAGTCTTTGCCGAACTACATAGGCTCGCCCGAAGGAAGGATGATGAGTTCTGGTTCTTTCAGGCTAAGCCTAACTGTTCTCTCTTTACCGACCTCCCTTCTTCATTGAAGAATTGGAAGAACCGGTTCTTCATTTTGAGGTGTAAGATTCGGAATGGCTTTGAGGGTATCCCACAGAGTTGGCAACACCTGGTCGCTCTAATCCCAAAAAAGATTGCCTTAAATAAGGACGAAGACGCCGTGGTGAAAGAGTTAAAGTCTCAGGCGTCCACCCAGAAATTCTCTTGCTTAGACGCGGTGATGGCCGAACTGAAGTATAGGATGATGCGGCTAATCACTGACGAAGAATACGAGCTTCAGCTCTCTGACCTCGGCCCTGGTACTACCCATATCTCTAGTCTCTAAATCTTAGCAAACTCACTGATTTCTTCTTGGTGCAGGTATGGCAAGCACGATGCTTCCAAGGAGAGTCGCAAACGAAAGAGGGAGGTCTCCAGAAAAGTGAGGGCAATGAAGGGGGCTACCATTGCTGATGCTCAGACCCCTCGTCATGAATCAGTAGGGGTGCCGAGCTCTCCTCCTCGATCTCAGGAGCAACCAATCCCTGAGGTAGAGGTCATTGCTCCTGCTCCTCAGCAAATCGAGCTTCCACCTCCCCCTCCTCCTCCGATCTCTTCCAATGTAGAAAGGGAGTCTTCCGGTCCTACAGTCAGGACACTTTCCCAGGATGCTCAACTTCTGATCCAATCATTGGAAAGGAACCGCTCTACTAGAGGGAATCCTGGCCTGGCCAAAGTCATGGGTGCTTCCATTTGTTTCCAAGAAGATCGGAACAGGTTAGCAGAGGAGAGCCTTGATGATATCTTAGCTCAAACAATGAGCTTAGGCTTAGAGGCCATTGCAAACCAGCACATACTCAGAGAGAAAGCCCATGCCTTAAAGAAAGAGATCCTTAAGGCGGTCCAAGATGCCTCTGCTGCACAAGCTCAGCTTTCCTCTGCTAATGATTACATCACCAGAATGGAAGATCAGATGAAACGTTATGAGGAGAGGATAGCGGAGGTGGAATGAGAACTTGAAGACTCTCGAGCTGGTTGGTCTGCCAATCTCACTCGTTATGCTGAAGACCTTCGGGCGAAGGAGGAAGAGCTCCGAGCCAAGGATGAGGAGCTCCAAGCTAAGGAAGAGGAGAGCACCACAAAGGAGGCCGAGGCTTATGTGAATGCCCATAATGACCTTCTGGCCGAGCTGAGGAAACGGTATCCTGAAGAAGACTTCTCCTAGATGAATGAGCTCGCCCCAGAGGCCGAAGATGAGAGCAATGAGGAGCCTAAGAGAGAGAGAGGAAATGAGAGAAATGATGATGTACTTAGAGAACAGGCTGGGGGAGACCCTCCAGCCGAATGACTTGTAAATTTTTATTTTGAAATTAAATGAAGTTCTCTCTTTTGTTCAATTTCTTGATGAGATCGGAAAGCGTCCCAATTGTATGAGTACTTAATTGTTTGAACGTATTAGAACATCAAACTTGAAAGCAACTATTAACCTAAGTATAAGAGATCGGAAAAACATTGTAAGCATGAGATCGGACTAAGCCATGACCAAACACCAGGTAGAACATTAGAATTAGAAAGACTTGATTCGAATTCTTAAGATCGGAATCATCATTAAATCGGATAGACACCTTAACTTTATTTTAAAGAATATCTGGAACATACAAGTGAGGAACTCGATTCTATCATTAGCTAAATGACTTTCCACAATATTTGTAAAGAGAGATCGGGAGACAAGACTAGATGGTACGGAGACTTGAAATTGGTTCGAACCTCTCTGATAAGAGATCGAAAAACAATAAACTAAGTGTGGGATCGGTTTATTTCATTATCGAGCAATCGATGTGTTTGGAAAAGTCAGTTGTAATCGAAGGACGTTGGCTGGGAGTCGATCTTAAAGTCCCTTAACCTCGATGATCAGCCAAAATATGGTGTCGACAATGATTTGAAACCACAGTTGACATGGCAATATATTTTGTATTCTCATTAGCTTGTCTAGTGAGATATCTCCTCCACTTGATAGGGTGAATTCCTTCCTCTCTGGCTTGCCAGTTGGGGAAGAGTTTGGATGAGTACTCATATATACTAGCTAGTCTTTGTTCCTCCCTTTTAGCCTCGATTATTGGGAGAGTTTGAAGTGTCGTGGTGTACAACATGGTATCTATTATGAAATTTTGTGTCATGGGTCCAACAGTGTGAATTGTTGGCAATGCCCTTTAAATTATGCATAATTTGATAAATTGTGGTCGAAATAAATAATTTGTCAGTGATTAAAAAATATTGTATTGTTTCATAATTTAAAAGAAATGTAGATAAATAGTTACTATTTGATCAGAATGTTATTCAAATGAATAATTTGCATGATTGAAAATATTGATTTTTGGATGTCATAAATTTTGAAGAATTTAGAATTTAGAATTTTTATTTGTTATGAGTTGTCAAAGCATAACTTGTATTAAGTTTTAAATTATTAGTTTGTGCACCACTGAGTTCACCACTCAGCGATAGCTTTGTATGCTATCGCAGGTGAAAGAAAATATAGAGCAGCTGAGTGAGATTAATTGAAGACACAGTGAGACTATCTTCAGGTATATCATAGACATACCCTTGTACATTAGATTTTGATGTAATTATGTAATTATATGTATGTAATTTCATTCGAGCAATTGTATCAATTCTTTTGTAATATATTTTTGGAATGTAATCAAATACAAATTATGGTAATATTATCTTGAGATTTTATGTACTTATAAAGTTTTGTACTACTAAATTTTTAATACTCCCATGAATATAAATATTAATTTTATTACCTTAATGAGATGTTTCAATGTTGATTTAATTTAAACTGTGTTTTGGGTTGCTTGTGCTGATTTGTAAAATGAAATTGAATAATGGAGTTGTGGTGGAGAAAATATATTAGGAGGGTTTTTCTTTTCAGGTTTTGAAGAACTGTTTTCTCAAAATACAGACGGCACTCTGTCGAAATTTTTGAAAAAAATTATGAAGATTTTAAATATCCGAAAATTTGATTTATGACTTAGTGTCCAATAAAGTTTTTTTTAATATTTATGAAAAAATTTACTCACCACTTTCAAAATGAACGAAAAGTATTTTAAAATCCCTTGTAGTATATTTAATGAGTTATCGATAGGCGAAATATAGTAATTCATTAGGTGTACTACGAGATCATGTTATGCCTTACGGAGGGGTAGGGTGTGACAATATGTAACATATCTACTATGATGCATGAACATACATGGAATGTAATTAAACAGCAAAATAAATCAATTAAAAACAATTAAGTTCTACTCATAGTACGGGTTAACCCTTTACTGCTATGGAGCTTGCTAGGACTCTAACACTATTGGCTAGATTGACCTATACAAATATGCTAACAATTTATTAGACAGTGGTCATTTATTAGCTGTATTTATATAATTAACTTAACTTAATTATATTAATTATCCTGTTAAAAATCTGACAGAGTCTTCCTTGTAATTATATCTATCCTCCCTACAAATAGACCAATATAGGGCTTTAGGCCCACAATAATATCACAATGCCTATTTGGGGCATACAAGCAATCTTAATTTATGTTTAGTTGCTTAATTCTCCAACTAGGGTTCCTAACTCTTTTACAGTCCATTTAATTGGATTACTTGTCCTGAATTTTATAAAAATATTCATGGAGGTCCTTTACTATATCCTCATGTTATTACAAGTCATTTTACATAATTATTACATGCCAAAAATATTTTACAAATTAATACAATTAACTTAGCTATATATAAAATTAGTTAATCTAAAAATTTTTAGGCATGGCAAGTTTAGCTACCAACTTGCCATGTACTATTTACGTGACTATTTACACAAAGTTCGGCTACCTAACACGTGTAAGTTTGGCTACTAAACCTAAGATTTCTATAACTCATCTTATAGCTCCCATATTAGGGTTTAAATCTCTCAACTCAAAACCAAGCTTTCTTAAGCCCTTTCTAACCATATTTAACTACTTTAAACACTGAACAACTAAGATAAACATTAAATAACTTAAATCCATGAATTTAATCCAAGATTTAATGATTTAACTAAAACCTAGAAATTCTTATTTTCATTTTAATTCAATTATCTAATTTAGATTCTAGCTTTGATGACTATAATTCATCAATAGGAAGAGGAGAAGAGAAAGAACTCACTTGAACCTTTGATTCCATCCATTAATCATCCCTCCAAATCTTCAATACCTCCTCTAAGCAAAGAAAGAGGGAGGAGAGGTCAACATGGCTTTGTGGAGAAGATCTTATTAGAACTCTTAGGATTTGGGGATTTGGGTTAATGAGGAAGGAAGAAAATAAGAGAAAAGAGAGGGGAGAATGGACGGATCTAGAGAACCTAAAAGAAAGTGGTTATGGGAGATGATTTACAAAAAGCACATCATAACTGTGAATCACAAAAGGTTTGACAAAATATAAAGTGCATTCCACAAGTCACAATGTTAATTATAAGATAATTAGCAAGTCTTGTGAATCATGAAGGTCATACAAGATAGATAGCATGTGTCATTTACTGTGATGCCTAAAATGCAAATCCATTGGAATATTTATTAGTCAATGAAATGTCTACACCGATTTAATTAACTGAAAGTAGTAAAACTAGTAAGTAGTGAAAACTTGCTTTGTGAAGGAAGTTGAATGCTCTTGAATTGAGTTTTGGAGTCTTGTATAGATGAGGCAATTTTAAGATGTAGTTGGTTTTGAAGTAAGTTGGAAAAGAAAGAGGGAGAGAAAACTAAGTATACTACCTTTGTTGACTGAAGGTACTTTTAGCAACGAGGAAAAATGATGGGAGAGACTTTTGGCAGCTGAAAATTTAAGTTTCGATTGCCGAAAGTCATTGACTAGTTCAACCATCAAGACGCAAAGTGCGGGGCTAGGGGGTCTGGTTTATTAAAAAATATATATATAGTTAAAAAAATTTTAATATAATTTTACAGGTTTATAATTAAGAGGATATTTGGTTTGGCTTATAAGTTGGTCAAACATGCTTATAAATATAAGTAGAAAGTCATAACTAAATTAGTGTTTGGTTTAGTTTATAAGTTAGAAAAAAAAAATAATTAAAATAGGTCAGAAGTTATAAATAAGGCAATCTTACTTATGCCTTATCTACTTATTTTAAAACTATTTTTTGATCAAATAAATTATTATATTATCCTAATAATTTTAAAATATATCAATACTAAAAATCCTTATTTTAACAAACACAAGACTCAATTATATATCCTTTTTTGTCATTTAAACAAATTAAGTTACTTTTAAGCACATTTAATCAAATATTTAAACTATTCAAAGTTAATTTTAAGTGGTTTATTCAAACAATTAATTATTTATTTTTGAATTGACTTAAAAGTTTAAAAATACATGTTAAGTTAAAAATATATAATCAAGTCAAACACCCTCTAAATTGACCCTTAAATTTATGAAAATAAAATTAATATAGTCCTATATATTTAAAATTAAATTAAAAAAAATTTAACATTTTATTAGGCTATTTATTTATTTGAATTTGTAGTTTCTTGTTTCAAAATATTAATTTTATATTGATTATAAATTAAAAGTTGAGTGGGCCAAATAAAAAGTTCTATTTAAAATATAGCTCATAATGTTTTAAAAATAATTCATTAAAAAATATTTCTTTATATATATATATATATATATATATATATATAAAGTAAAACTTTTAAAATTAAAGAAGTAAAAAATCTCTTTTCTCTTATATTAAATATCAACTTTGATCTAAATGCTTTTCTGTTTCAGCTACTAAAATCATATCCCGTATAAAATAATTAATAATAATTATATAAAATACTTTTTTATCTTTTAAGAATTATAAAATCTTTAAGTTTATGATTCCATGTATTATAAAACTCTACTTATTATATTATATATCTTCAAAATTTATTTTTTTAATTTTCTATTAAATTAAAGAAAGGGTGAATTATTTTTTTAAAAATTATATTAATATATATTTAAATAATTATTCAATAAAAAATTATTTACAAGATTTAAACATTATTTTTCAAAACATGTATTATATTTAAAATATAATAATTTTAATAATGATACTTAACAAGTAACCACATGGAATATGTTTTTTTTTTTTTTGCCTATTTTGTTTATCCATTAGTATATGTTAAATAATTTTAGAAAATAATAAAAATAAACTTTTAATCAACTTATTTATTTATTAACATTTGAAATAAAATTATAATTAATTATAAATTTTATTATTAATAAAATTTTATAATATAATTATAAAAATATAAAATATAAAAATTACATATTAAATTATATTATTAAAATAAAACAATAAATAATTTGCGTATACATGGCTAAATGAAGTGTTACCATCCAGCCAATCCACGCATGCTCGTATTTGTTTCGCATATTCCACAAAAAAAGTTCACAGCAACATCATCTATTTAACTACATAAAAAAAAATTTATAATTAATATTTGTTAAATTTTTTATTTTATAAATTAAAATAATTTTCTTTTAGTTTTTGAAAGATGGTGTGGGCGAATTAGCATTTGATGGTATAACTCGTATTATTTTCCCTCTGCCTTTTGGCAAATAATAATAATAATAATAATAATAATAATAATAATAATAATAATAAGTCCAAAAAAATTTATAATTAATATTTGTTAAATTTTTTATTTTATAAATTAAAATATTTTTCTTTTAGTTTTTGAAAGATGGTGTGGGCGAATTAGCATTTGATGGTGTAACTCGTATTATTTTCCCTCTGCCTTTTGGCAAATAATAATAATAATAATAATAATAATAATAATAATAATAATAATAATAATAATAATAATAATAAGTCATGATCCAAAACTTACTCTATATATACTAATGTAGCTGTTACATTGATGTAATACTTTCGTACGTCTTACAAATTAGTACAATGCTGTTATAATTAATTAATCGGACATTTGTTACACTTCTTGCCTAATATACTATTAAATAACACATAAAATTTTACTTTCTTTTTTTAGTTTTTCATTGTATAACTATAATGATACGTATAATTTATTTTATACAATATGAAACTTAATAGAGTTGAGAAAACAATAGAAGAAGCAGGTTTTTGTTTTATAAGCAAATTATTCAATTAATATATCTAAGGAAGAAAATTAGCATGTGAAGCCCAGCTAAAACTCATTCGTCTAACTTTCCCAATACACCATATCTAAGGAAAAATTAGACAATGAAATCGATGTCTATGTTAAGGAGATCTTCTGTCATATCCCTTTAATTAACATCTTTCCCTTTTGCATGTATTTCCTATTAAGCAGATCTTCCTAATTAGAATTGTTTACTGTCATATCCCTGTAATTAGCATCTTTCCTTTCTGTATGTATTTCCATATTATTTAGGTTTGCCTTATATAGGATTCTTCTCCTGTATAAATTTTAATTATTCTTTTCAATGAAAGTATGAATAATCATCTTTCTTCAAGGATTGTTATGGTATCAGAGCAACGGGCAGAGCCCGCGTCGACCTTTTTTCTAATAAATGCATCCCTTCCAGAAGTCAAGGTTTGTTGCATGTATTAGCTCTACAATTACTACGGTTATCTGAGTAGCAGATACCATCAAATAAACTATAACTGCTTTAATGAGCCATTCACAGTTTCACAGTCTGAATTAGTTTATACTTACACATGCATGGCTTAATCTTTGAGACAGGCATATGACTACTGGTAGGATCAACCAGGTACTATGATGTTATCCCATACTAATGTATCTAGAGCGTAAGCTAGCTTTGAGCACTCTAATTTCTTTAAAATAACAGCGCCGGAGGCATGACCCGGCCAGTTAAGGCCAGGAGCGCATCGCCGGCAGAAGGGACGAGCCGACAGGTGCACATTGCGAGGCCGACCGGTCGACTCAACCCAAGGTCCAACTACGAGCTTTTTAACTTCAACTTAAATATATACTATTGGAGTAGGAATTCCTGCGGCTGCTGGCCAACATCACCCCTTCTCAACCTCAATCTTCCAATCCAAACACCTCCACCATTTCTACCACCTTCACTGAGACAATCACTGTAGTCACAACTTCTGTTTCACCATCCATTATCCCTCCAACCTCTTTATCACATCATCTCTTCCCACAACTTTATATACCCAATTCAAACATAAGCTTTGCTCCTTCATCTATACCACACATACCACTATCATCAATGACTTCTATCTCCCAACAGATCTGGTAACTCCACAATAGTCCCATTCCCAACCTCAAATCAAACCACACCTGAATCAGCCCTTATATCCATTAATTCCAATACTCAAGCCCCTCTTAAACTTACCTCCACCAATCATCACTCTTGGTACACACAATGGAGATCTCTTTTAATTAGCTATGGCTTCACCTCCTATGTTACTTCACCACCAACAGCACACCAATTGGTGTCTGATTATTAGAATCGTTAAGATCAACTGCTTCGCAGTGCTATTATAGCTTCATTATCATATGATATTATTCAATAGGTGTTAGCATCAGACGCCACATATGCAATGTGGCAAACACTGTATAATTTATATGCAAGGCCATCCAGTGCTCGTTTACTTGGCTTAAAGGAATCTCTTGCCAATACACAAAAAGGAACTCAATCCATGACTTCCTACTTGCAGAACATTAAATATTTGGTCACCACCTTAAACTCTGCAAGGTCTACCTTAACCATGGATGATATCACTCTTCATGTGCTCCATGGCTTGCCTTCCGAATACAATGGTATTGCAGATGCTCTTCGTACACTAGATACTTCAGTGTCATTTGACGAACTATATGAAAAGCTAGTGGATTATGATGCATACTTACAACGTAAATCCATCTCAGTTTCCAATCTAGTCACTATCAATGCAGTGACTCATGCCAATAATTCCTCTGCTACTCGCACCAACAAAAATCCACGACCTTCCAATGGTCAAGGTCAATCTACTGGTTCTAATCATGCACCTCAGTCTAGAAATCAATGTTCCAACAATAGACAGAATACAAATCGGGTTGTTTGTCAACTCTGTGACAAGCCTGGTCATGTTGTAAAGCAATGTCATAAACTTTAGGCAATCTTTCCTTGACTTGGGAATCAACCATTTTCCTCATATACCAATGTTCCTCGGGCAAATTTTGCTTCTACCAATAGTACAACTGACTAGTTAATTGACTCTGGTGCATCCCATCATGTGACCAATGATCTACAAAATTTATCCCTTCGCTCAGAATATGATGGAGCCGAAGATATAATGCTTGGTGATGGTAAAAGTTTAAGAGTGACTCACTCTGGCTCCACATCCTTACCCTCTTCTCATAGACCTTTACATTTATCACATGTTTTATGTGTTCCTAACATGCAAAAGAACCTTATTTCTGTTTATCAATTATGCTCTACCAATAATGTTTCAGTTGAATTCTCACCATGTTCTTTTGTTGTGAAGGATTTCAGCGCGAGAGCACCTCTAGTAATGGGAAAGCCTAAGGTTGGAGTTTATGAGTGGCCTCTTCAGCATTGTTCTTTCTCCTCAAATAAAGGTTCTCTTGCACTCTCTACAAAGTTGTCTAATTTCTCTCTTTAGCACTGTCGGCTTGGTTATCCATCGTCCCCTATTGTCCGTCAAGTTTTGAAATTCTTAGAAATGTTTGTTCCTTCTAGATCATCCAATTTTGCCTACAGTTCTTGTAAATGCAATAAAATGCACAAACTATCTTTTGGTCAGTCTTCAATAAAATCAAAATCCCCTTTAGAATTTATTTATTCCAATGTGTGGGGACCTGCTCCTCTTTCTGATGTCATTGGTTACAAATGCTACCTAATTTTTGTTGATCATTTCACTAAATATATGTGGTTATATCCATTAAAGGTCAAGTATGATGTTTCTTCTATTTTTCCAAAATTTAAAGCAACTGTTGAAAATTCTTCAATCGTCAAATTTTTTCTCTATATTCTGATAATGGGGATGAATTCATTCATCTACGTGATTTTCTTTCTTCACATGGCATTTCCCATTTCCTTAATCCACCACACACTCCTGAACATAATGGTATGGCTGAACGCCATCACCGACATATCGTAGAAACAGGACTTACCTTGTTGCATAATGCAAAATTGCCTCTCTCTTACTAGTCCTATGCATTTCAGACTGTCGTTTATCTTATAAATCATATGCCCATACATATTTTAAATAATGACTCACCATATTTGCGCATCTTTGGGTCTTTACCCAATTATCAAAAATTATGTGTGTTCGATTGTCTATGTTTCCCTTGGCTCCAGCCATACTCCAAACACAAATTAGAGCCGCGCTCAAGGCCATGTGTCTTCTTGGGTTACTCTCAAAATTAGAGTGCCTACTTGTGTCTGGATCCCTCTTCCTCTAAAATTTGTGTCTCTCGTCATGTGGACTTTGTTGAGGATCAGTTTCCATTTGCTCAGTTGACATGTTTTCAACCTCGGGTCCATAAGAATGTTGTGTAAGATTGGGTTCCTCACTATGTGCTGCCTCTTCTCATTCGATACCACCTGTTCTGGCCAGCTCCTCCACTCCTTCACCGTCTACTGTGGTGCCCAGTGGCATTAATAATTCTTCTGATACAACTGAGCATTAATCAAGTATGAGCACTAATTTGCTTTCTTCCCCATATGTTGTTTCCACTTTTGTAGATTCACCACCCACTTCTTTTCCTACTCCTACACAGTCTCAATCCCTACCCATCACTGAAGCTGCAATTCCTTTGTCAAGTGACTCCATTCCCACAAATGACCATCCCATGCTTACAGGAGCCAAAAACAATATTAGAAAACCAATTCAGAAGATGTGCTTAACCACTCAAATAACCACCACTTCCCTTTTTCACAAAACCAAAAGAGAGCCCAGAACAGTCACTCAAGCTCTTAATGATCCGGACTGGAGGTCTGCTATGCAGAATGAATATGATGCTTTAATGCGTCAAGGAACATGGTCTCTTATTCCACCAGATTCCTCTCAGCATTTAATTAGTTCTAAGTGGATTTTTCAAATTAAAGAAAATTCAGATGGGACTCTTAACAAGTATAAAGCTAGGCTTGTTGCTCAGGGGTTCACTCAGAGGCCTATAATTGATTACATTGAAACATTTTCTCTGGTTTCCAAGCATACTACTGTTCGCATACTCTTGTCCATTACAGTGGCTGCTAATTGGCCTTTACAGCAGCTTAACGTTAACAATGCGTTCCTTCACGGGCAGCTCATAGAGGATGTCTTCATGGCTCAACCTAAAGGCTTTGTTGATGTCTCTCGACCCAATTATGTGTGTAAGCTTCACAAGACCATCTATGGTCTTAAGCAGGCACCTCAGGATTGGTACTCAGAATTACGAGATTATTTATTCTCTTTGGGTTTTAAAATGTCCAATTTAGATCATTGCTTATTTATTTGCTCCACTACTGGTGTTACTCTCTATTTGGTTGTCTATGTTGATGATCTCATTATGACAGGTAATGATATTAAGTTTGTTAATCAGTTTATCAACAAACTTGGGCATTGATTTTCTATCAAAGATCTTGGCTCTTTGAATTACTTTCTGAGTGTGAAGGTTGTTAGAACTGATCATGGTTTGTTTCTTTCTCAACAAAAGTATATTGAGGACATAGTTTATCGGACTTTAATGACTGGTGCAAAACCAGTTCCTACTTCGCTTGCTATCGATAACTCTTTGTCTCTCAATGACAGTGCCTTATTGGATAATCCCTCTGAATATCGTATAATTGTTGGCTCTCTACAGCATCTTGGGCTCACTCGGCCAGATATTGCTTTTGCTATAAACAAGCTAGTTCAATTTTTTGCTAGTCCTACTGTTAATCATTAGGCCGCAGTTAAAAGAGTAATTCGCTATCTTATTGGCACAATTGACAAAGGTCTATAATTTCATCGTCATTCTTCTCTGGTTCTTCATGCCTTCTCGGATTCTGACTGTGACACCCCTTACCCGTGTACAGTATATCCGAGTAAGTTATGTCACACGGTGTACCGGCACACTCTATTTTTCCTTAATTAATTTTTATCAAAGTTTTGAATATAACTTGTGAAATATTATTTATTTAAGCCATTTATCGAAATTATAATTTATTTGAGGTTCCGAAAATTTTATAGAAAATCCGTGATCAGGCTAAAAATGGAGAAAACAGTTCTTCGAAACCTGTGAAAAACACTTCCAATATTCATATCTCATCACTCTCAAACTCCAATATCAAAATCTCAATATTTTTCAACCATTCATTTCTCAATCATTCATCTCATTTGATAGTCATGTACCAGTCACAGATCAATATTCACTTTTCCATTCACAAATACAATTTTTCATTATTTACATGAAAATCAAAATACATTACATAAGTTTCATTTACACAAAGAAAAATAAAAATCAATTACAAAATACCAAAATGAAGCCTAGTGTCCTACCAATGCACTGTAGAAGGTGAGGTGACACGGACACTATGCAGAACTGCATGATAGACTCACCCAGTCTGCGGTCTACTGGGCTCACGATCTGTATCTCCAGAACCTACGCGTGGCAAAAGCAACGCGCTAAGCAATAATGCTTAGTGGTGCAATAATAAAATAACAGGAAATAGCAGAAAATAAATATGTGTTGAATGTATATGTCTTATTTGTTTTGTATTTGTATATCCATTTATTTGGTTAACTTTGTCCATTTTCATTCATTTGGTTGCCCAAGTAACCTATACTGGACGACTGGACTGGATAAACGGGTATACTGGCACTGGGCATCTAGTACCTCGGGTCGTCACACCATCGGTCACGTATGCATCTCCCGGTGTGCAACAAAACAGCTAATAAGCTGTAGTGACAATAGGCACAAGGCCAAATATCAACACAAGGTCAGAATGGGTAAAAGCCCTGAAATCACAGAATGGCATAATGCCATGTGCAGTACTGCTAACTGAACCCTATTGACATGCCAAACTATCCAAACCAATCTTGTTAGGTATACTGGGGCATTTGATACTTTTAAATTCTTCAATTTTTGAATTTCAAGTTTTGGTGTCACTATTCACCTCATTGGTCAACAAAAATGTTGACTTTTGGATAGAAAATAGGTATATTGGTTTTGACACTCCCAACATACCACATTTTGCATTGAAAACTTGTTGGCATTAAGCATTAATACCATTTCTAAGCTTAAACCAAGGGAAGCAGAATTTTCAGTTTTTGTAACCCAACTTTACTGTTCCATTATGCACTGTTGCAGTGGGAATTCGAGGAAATGGTAAACATGAAAGTTGTTCCTTATTTTGTCTAGTTGAATTTCCTTTTTTGAATCACTCCATTTGGAGTTTTGTAGCTCCAGATATGGTCCAAAAACCACAGCTGGCCGGATTTTCAATCTGCAGAATTTACCAAATCTATAGTACCATAAACAGTGAATGTGACTGCCATTTTGGTTAGGTTCTGGTCATAATTTGGGGTAGGTTTCTTCATTAAAGTTGTTTTTCTATGTCTTAACTTGTTGCTGTAAAAATTTCAGGTCAATTGACCCATTCTACAGTGAGTTATGGCCAAATGAACAGTTACTGTTCATTTAGTCATTCTGCAGAATTTGCTTGCAGGGTATCCGGATTGGGACCAATTTTTGGTCCACTTGCTTTGGTCTTTTGGACATGGTTTCTTCAGCAACATTGTGCCATTATAAGTCTAGTTTCATGTCCAATTGGCCAAACACCAATGGAACCTACACAGCCAAAGTTATGGCTGTCCAAGTGGGCTGAAATCACAGCCTCATTGCTGCTGTCATTAGGCAGCCTACACATTTCACTTTGCCATGCTATATTTCAGTCCAAATTATAGTCAACTTACCTCAAATGGTCACTAATTGACTATTAGAGTGTTCTTTAACAATTTCATAAGCCAAGTCAAATTTTCACCCCCAAACCCTAGCCCAAATTCAAGGTTCACTCATATTACCTTAGTTTAACTCACTAATTCATTATCCACATGTATATATTCTTTAATCATGATCTTTAGTCCACTTTAAGTCCATCAAAACAATCACTCTTATCCCTTCCTTAGGGCTGCCGAAATTCAGGGCATGCATACACATAAATTTCATTCATTTGGCTTTCAAATTCTTACTCCTTTTTAAGTCTTTAACATGAAAATAAAGAGTTCTAAGTATATATGTGCACTAACCTCTTGTAGGGCAGAATTTTCCAAGTTTAAACTTCACTTTCCTTCCTTTTTTAGGCTGCCAAACACTTCCCAAGAGGTATAGACAAGTTTTTAGTGAAAGTTGTCTAGGGTTTAAGGTGAAATAAAGAGGGAAATTGAGCTTTGATTGAAAAATCAATGGAGGTTGGTCTAGGGCATGTTTCGGCTGGTATGGGAGGAAGAAGATGCCTGCTGCTTTTTTTAATTCTTTGGTCTTTATTTATCTCTTTTATTAGTTAGTTAAATGGTTGTTTGAATACAATTGGTGGGGACTTGTAAATGACATCATAAAGATGTCATAATTTGCATTATTTGATTTTTCTTTTCTTTTCATCTCTACTCATTTTCAATTTAATTTTTAGTAATGTTTATTCACATTTTATGTCATAATAATTATTTACTCAACTGGACAAGTCGGCCAAAAATCGTCTCTGAAGGCGAAATGACCAAAATGCCCTCTGTTTGGCTTAACAGGTCAAAATTGTCTGTACTGATTGAAAAATTTTTCTAAATATTTTCTTGGCATTCTAATGCCATAGGAACCTCAATGACCCTTCTCTGGAGTCCCAAAAATTATTTTATGAATTTTTCCCCGGGTCTAGGGCTCCTAGTTGCGAGAACCGCAACTTCCCTTTGGGTTACCCATCACTTGGGCATCGGCTCATTTGACTTAGTTGTATTTTATTTCTAAAATTTTTACTAAATTTTTCTTATTAATATTTGAGTTAATCATGGTTCCTGACTTTAGTTTAAATATTTTTCCGGACGTTCTAGCTGTCCGGACCGACACCGGTCACCGGAACAGTAGAATGTACGGAGTTGCTACCGGGAGGGTGTTACAACTCTTCCCCTCTAATTTAAATTTCGTCCTCGAAATTTGCCTGATGCAAACAGTTGAGGGAACTGTTGCCTCATCATCTCTTCACTTTTCCAAGTTGCCTCCTCGGTGTTGTGGTGCCTCCAAAGCACTTTCACCAATGGAATCTGCTAATTTCTCAACTCTTTTACTTCCCGAGCCAGGATCCGTAGAGGTTCTTCTTCATATGTCAAATCCGGTTGTATTTCAATTTCTTCCCTGGAGATGACATGTGAAGGATCTGAACAGTATCTTCTTAGCATAGACACATGGAATACATTGTGGATCTTGTCCAGCTCTGGTGGTAAAGCTAGCCTGTAGGCTACTGGTCCCACACGTTCAATGACTTCATATGGGCCAATGAACCTAGGGTTTAACTTACCTTTTCTTCCAAACCTCAATACCTTTTTCCATGGTGACACCTTGAGGAACACTTTGTTGCCAACCGCATATTCTATTTCTTTTCTCTTCAGGTCGGCATAAGAGTTACATGCATGCGAGGCAACCTTGATTGGTTTTGATTAGTTTCACTTTCTCCTCGATCTGTTTCACAGTGCAGCCCTACGGTTGTCTTCACCCAATTCAGTCCAGCACACTGGAGTTCTACATTTTATCCCATACAGTGCTTTATACGGGGCCATTTGGATGCTAGCTTGGTAGCTATTATTGTATGCAAATTCTGCCAGTGAGAGGTATCTATCCCAACTTCCCTCAAACTCAATGACACAACTCCTCAGCATATCCTCAAGGACCTGACATATATTTCATGTTATTATTATCATTTTAATTCAATATTTGTATCAATTTCATTGGTTTCAATTGTTTACCTGGATTACTCTTTCTGATTGCCCATCCGTCTGAGGATGGAAAGCTGTGCTGAAGTGGAGTTATGTACCCAAGGATTCATGCAACTTCTTCCAAAATCTCGATGTAAATCTTGGGTCTCGATCAGATATGATGGAAAGTGGGATTCCATGCAGTCTAACTATCTCACTGATATACAATTCTGCTAACTTCTCCAGTGAGTAATCGGTCTAATCGGCGAGAAAGTGTCTTGACTTCGTCAATCTATCCATTATCACCCATCTTGCATCATGTTTCTTACGGGTGAGAGGTAGACCACTTACAAAATCCATGGTGACCGATCCCATTTCCATTCGGTATGCGTATGGTCAGTAGCAATCTCGATGGAACTTGATGTTCTGCCTTGACTTGCGACATGTCAAGCATTTAGTCACATAGTCGGCTATGTCCTTCTTCATACCAGGCCACCAATCTGAAGCTTGGATCATGATACATTTTTGTACTTCACAGGTGCATAGCATATACACTTGTGTGTGCCTCTTTGAATCTGGCCTTCAATTCCCCATCATCCGTACACAGTCTCCCTTTATGTCTGAGACACCCATCTGCTTTCACCTCATAGTCGGTTGCTTTTCCCTCGAGATTTTGCTCATAATAGCCATTAGCTTCTCATCTACCTTACGCCCATCTAAAATCTGTCATATGAGTTTGGCCTCACTTGCAACTCGGCCAAAATAGCTCCATCTCGAACCAAAGATGAGCGGGCATTCAATGATCTCAAAGTGTGATGGATTTTACGCTCAAAGCATCGGCAACTACATTTGCTTTCCCGGGATGGTAATCAATTACACAATTATAGTCCTTCAGAACTCAATCCACCGTCTCTGTCTAAGGTTGAGCTCCTACAGGTTGGCAAATATTTGTGCTCTTGTGGTGCGTGTAAATGTAGCACTTTTCACCATACAAGTAGTGCCTCCATATCTTGATCTGAAGATAATTGCTGCAAGCTCTAGATCATGGGTAGGGTAATTGCATTCATGTGGCCTTAGCGCCTAGAAGCATAGCGACCACCTTCCCTCTTGCATCAATACACCCCAACCTATTATGAGAGGCATCACTGTAGACCACAAAGTCCTTTCACGACCTTTGGTGTGTTATCTGGTGCCTCTGTCAACATAGCCTTCAACTTCTCAAAGCTGGTGCGACACTTGTCATTCGGTCAAATCGACATTCTTGTGTAACAACTTGGTCATTGGAGCGGCTATTAAGGAAAATCCCTTCACAAATCTTACGTAATACCCACTAGCCCCAAGAAACTTGACCTCGGTTGTATTCTGGGAGGCTTCCATTCCATCATCGCTTCTATTTTCTTGGGATCCACCTAATCCCATCGGTGACACTATGTGTCCAAGGAATGCAACCTCATTCAACCAAAAGTCACACTTGGACAACTTAGCATCTGACTTCTTTTCTCTCAGGGTTTGCAGAACAATCCTCAAATGCTCATCATGTTCTTCCCTGGTCTTGGAATACACCAAAATATCATCAATAAAGACCACTACGAACCGATCTAAGTGTGGATGAAAGATACGGTTCATAAGGTCCATGAATGCTGCTGGTGCATTTGTTAGGCCAAAGGGCGTCACTAGGAACTCATAATGCCCATATCGGGTCTTGAATGTAGTCTTTGGCACATCTGCATCCTTCACCCTCAACTGATGATACCCTGATCTGAGATCAATCTTAGAAAATACTCCTGCTCCCTTCAACTGATCAAACAGATCATCAATTCTAGGCAACGGATATTTGTTCTTAACAGTCACTTTATTCAACTGCCGGTAATCAATGCAAAGCCTTAAAGTCCCATCCTTCTTTTTCACAAACAGCACTGGAGCTCCCCATGGTGACACACTGGGGCGTATAAACCCCTTATCAAGCAACTCTTGCAACTGAGTTTTCAACTCCCTCAATTCAGTGGGTGCCATCCTATAAGGAGCAATGGAAATGGGTCTTGTGCAGCGGTGTCTCAATAGCAAATTCAACTTCCCTTTCTGGTGGCAAACCAGGCAACTCTTCAGGAAATACCTCTGGGAAGTCTCTCACTGTGGGTATGTCACTCAAGTTTGGCTTAGCCTGCCTAATATCCACCATATGTGCTAGGTAGGCTTCACAGCCTTTTCTCATCATTCTTCTTGCAACTGTGGCTGAGATGACATTGGACAAGAAATATGTCCTTTCCCCCACAACTGTGATCTCATTACCCTCAGAAGTTTTCAAAGAAATTCTCTTCAATTTGCAATCAACTATTGCCTGATGACGTGACAACCAGTCCATTCCCAAAATCACGTCAAACTCATGGAAAGGCAACTCAATTAGGTCTGCCAAAAATTCATACCCCTGAATCTTTAACGGGCAACCCTTGTACACTTTGTTCACCACTACACTGTGGCCCATTGGATTAGTGACCAGAATGTCTTGGTCACTCTCCCCTACTAATATCCCCCTTTCTACGGGTAGGTTGATGCAGATGTATGAATGAGTGGATCCTGGATCCACCAATGCATGCACAGGTGTATTGTAGAGGGAGAACGTACCCCTGATGACTTCTGGGGCATCTTGCTCCTCCTGAGCTCTCATGGCATAAGCTCTGGCAGGTGGTGCATTATCGGCCTCTCTGCTGGCTCGGAGATCAGCCTCTGTGATGGTCCCACTACCTCAGTTTGCTAGATTTCCTACCCCTTTGTGGTGCAGGCAGTGCATGCGCTTGTGTTGGAGCAGCTGTAGTAGTTCTGCGTGGACAGTTCCTCAACTGATGCTCTGTCGATCCACACCTTAAGCAGGCACCAGTCACTCTCCAACACTCCCCCTTATGCCATTTCAAACAATGTGGACATGCAGAAGATGTTGGGGCTGGTCCCCTGAACCCCATCCTCGGAGGCGCCTTGATGGTGTGGGTGACCTTTCCTAGGGGTAAAGCGTGGCACAGGCCTGAGGTGACCACGACCTTGTGGCTGACCTGAACTCTGTGCAGGTGGACCCTTGAACTTCTTTCCAAATGTAGGAGATGAACTAGACTGACCCAGGCCCCTCTTATGCTGTCTCTCTCTTCTGGTTTGCTCACTGATTCTTACTTTTTCAACCTTTATTGCAGCTTCCACTAACTTAGTGAAGTCGGTAATTCCCAAGGCAGTGATCATAATCTTTATGTTGTCATTTAGTCCCTCTTCGAATCTCTTACACCTTTCAGCTTCATTAGGGACTATCTCCCTTCCATAGCGGCTCATTCTTACGAATTCCTTCTCATATTCGGCCACTGACAGCTGTCTCTGCCTCAGATTAATAAACTCTCTTCTTCTCTCTTCCAGGTATACACTACCCACATATTTCTTCTTAAATTCGGAGAGAAAGAAGTCCCATGTCACTATTTATGGCTGTACTTCACTGGACACAGTATCCCACCATTCATATGCATCGTCTTGCAGCAGAGATACAGCAGATTCCAAGTTTTGCTCTGGAGTGCAATGGAGTTGTTTTAAAACTATGCCTGTTCTGTTCAACCAATTTTCGGCTGCAACAGAATCATCTTCTCTCTTGCCATAGAAGTCCACTACTCCATATTTTCTCAATTTTTCCAGATGTGATTTCTGCTGTGGAGGTGGTGGTGGTGGTGGCATTACCCCAGCCATTTGTTTGAAGAATTCGGCCATTTACTGGAACATGGCCTGTGGAGGTGGCGAGGCTGCTTGGTGTGAGCAGAGGTTCTCCCATACCCCCAGTCTCAGCTGCTGCAGGTGGAGCATGAATCTCCACTTCCTCCTCAACTGCTCTCTGTGATGTAGGGTCCATATCCTATTCAAAATAAGAAAGACAAACAGATCTGCATTAGTGTCACCTCGACTCTTACAAATGCAATGCATGGTATGGACTCAATCTAGGCCCAGAAACGCCTAAACCGTGCTCTGATACCACTAAATGTGACACCCCTTACCCGTGTACAGTATATCCGAGTAAGTTATGTCACACGGTGTACCGGCACACTCTATTTTTCCTTAATTAATTTTTATCAAAGTTTTGAATATAACTTGTGAAATATTATTTATTTAAGCCATTTATCTAAATTATAATTTATTTGAGGTTCCGAAAATTTTATAGAAAATCCGGCAGAGTACCGGCTAAAAATGGAGAAAACAGTTCTTCAGAACCTGTGAAAAACACTTCCAATATTCATATCTCATCACTCTCAAACTCCAATATCAAAATCTTAATATTTTTCAACCATTCATTTCTCAATCATTCATCTCATTTGATAGTCATGTACCAGTCACAGATCAATATTCACTTTTCCATTCACAAATACAATTTTTCATTATTTACATGAAAATCAAAATACATTACATAAGTTTCATTTACACAAAGGAAAATAAAAATCAATTACAAAATACCAAAATGAAGCCTAGTGTCCTACCAATGCACTGTAGAAGGTGAGGTGACACGGACACTATGCAGAGCTGCAGGACGGACTCACCCAGTCTACGGTCTACTGGGCTCACGATCTGTATCTCCAGAACCTACGCGTAGCAAAAGCAACGCGCTAAGCAATAATGCTTAGTGGTGCAATAACAAAATAACAGGAAATAGCAGAAAATAAATATGTGTTGAATGTATATGTCTTATTTGTTTTGTATTTGTATATCCATTTATTTCGTTAACTTTGTCCATTTTCATTCATTTGGTTGCCCAAGTAACCTATACTGGACGACTGGACTGGATAAACGGGTATACTGGCACTGGGCATCTAGTACCTCGGGCCGTCACACCATCGGTCACGTATGCATCTCCCGGTGTGCAACAGAACAGCTAATAAGCTGTAGTGACAATAGGCACAAGGCCAAATATCAACACAAGGTCAGAATGGCTAAAAGCCCTAAAATCACAGAATGGCATAATGCCATGTGCAGTACTACTAACTGAACCCTATTGGTATGCCAAACTATCCAAACCAATCTTGTTAGGTATACTGGGGCATTTGATACTTTTAAATTCTTCAATTTTTGAATTTCAAGTTTTGGTGTCACTATTCACCTCATTGGTCAACAAAAATGTTGACTTTTGGATAGAAAATAGGTATATTGGTTTTGACACTCCCAACATACCACATTTTGCATTGAAAACTTGTTGGCATTAAGCATTAATACCATTTCTAAGCTTAAACCAAGGGAAGCAGAATTTTCAGTTTTTGTAACCTAACTTTACTGTTCCATTATGCACTGTTTCAGTGGGAATTCGAGGAAATGGTAAACATGAAAGTTGTTCCTTATTTTGTCTAGTTGAATTTCCTTTTTTGAATCACTCCATTTGGAGTTTTGTAGCTCCAGATATGGTCCAAAAATCACAGCTGGCCGGATTTCCAATCTGTAGAATTTACCAAATCTACAGTACCATAAACAGTGAATGTGACTGCCATTTTGGTTAGGTTCTGGTCATAATTTGGGGTAGGTTTCTTCATGAAAGTTGTTTTTCTATGTCTTAACTTGTTGCTGTAAAAATTTCAGATCAATTGACCCATTCTATAGTGAGTTATGGGCAAATGAACAGTTACTGTTCATTTGGTCATTCTGCAGAATTTGCTTGCAGGGTATCCGGATTGGGACCAATTTTTGGTCCACTTGCTTTGGTCTTTTGGACATGGTTTCTTCAGCAAAATTGTGCCATTATAAGTCTAGTTTCATGTCCAATTGGCCAAACACCAATTGAACCTACACAGCCAAAGTTATGGCTGTCCAAGTGGGCTGGAATCACAGCCTCATTGCTGCTGTCATTAGGCAGCCTACACATTTCACTTTGCCATGCTATATTTCAGTCCAAATTATAGTCAACTTACCTCAAATGGTCACTAATTGACCATTAGAGTGTTCTTTAACAATTTCATAAGCCAAGTCAAATTTTCACCCCCAAACCCTAGCCCAAATTCAAGGTTCACTCATATTACCTTAGTTTAACTCACTAATTCATTATCCACATGTATATATTCTTTAATCATGATCTTTAGTCCACTTTAAGCCCATCAAAACAATCACTCTTATCCCTTCCTTAGGGCTGCCGAAATTCAGGGCATGCATACACATAAATTTCATTCATTTGGCTTTCAAATTCTTACTCCTTTTTAACTCTTTAACATGAAAATAAAGAGTTCTAAGTATATATGTGCACTAACCTCTTGTAGGGCAGAATTTTCCAAGTTTAAACTTCACTTTCCTTCCTTTTTTAGGCTGCCAAACACTTCCCAAGAGGTATAGACAAGTTTTTAGTGAAAGGTGTCTAGGGTTTAAGGTGAAATAAAGAGGGAAATTGAGCTTTGATTGAAAAATCAATGGAGGTTGGTCTAGGGCATGTTTCGGCTGGTATGGGAGGAAGAAGATGGCTGCTGCTTTTTTTTAATTCTTTGGTCTTTATTTATCTCTTTTATTAGTTAGTTAAATGGTTGTTTGAATACAATTGGTGGGGACTTGTAAATGACATCATAAAGATGTCATAATTTGCATTATTTGATTTTTCTTTTCTTTTTATCTCTACTCATTTTCAATTTAATTTTTAGTAATGTTTATTTACATTTTATGTCATAATAATTATTTACTCAACTGGACAAGTCGGCCAAAAATCGTCTCTGAAGGCGAAATGACCAAAATGCCCTCCATTTGGCTTAACGGGTCAAAATTGTCTGTACCGATTGAAAACTTTTTCTAAATATTTTCTTGGCATTCTAATGCCATAGGAACCTCAATGACCCTTCTCTGGAGTCCCAAAAATTATTTTATGAATTTTTCCCTGGGTCTAGGGCTCCTAGTTGTGAGAACCACAACTTCCCTCTGGGTTACCCATCACTTGGGCACCGGCTCATTTGACTTAGTTATATTTTATTTCTAAAATTTTTACTAAATTTTTCTTATTAATATTTGATTTAATCATGGTTCCTGACTTTAGTTTAAATATTTTTCCGGACGTTCTAGCTGTCCGGACCAACACCGGTCACCGGAACAGTAGAATGTACGGAGTTGCTACCGGGAGGGTGTTACACTGACTGGGGTGGCGATAAAGATGACCAGTCTTCTACTTCAGCTTATGTTGTCTTCTTGGGCAAAAATCCTATTTCATGGAGCTCTAAGAAGCAACGTGTGGTTGCCAAATTATCGACAAAAGTGGAATATTGCTCCATTTCTGCCACTGCATCTGAACTTTGTTGGATTCGCAATCTTCTGTTGGAGCTAGCTGTTCCATTGTCTAAGCCACTAGTCATTTATTGTGATAATCTTGGAGCAACTTATGTAACTACCAAACCCATTTTTCACTCTCGTATGAAACATTTAGAGATTGATTACCACTTTGTTTGTTAACTAGTTCAATTGGGTAAACTTCATGTCTCTCATATTTTTAATCAAGATCAATTGGTGGATGTGCTTACTAAAGCTCTTCCATGCTCTGACTTTGGGCATTTTTATTCCAAGATTGGTGTTTTAGATCAACCACCATCTTGAGGGGGTGTATTAAGGAGATCTTCTATCATATCCCTGTAATTAGCATCTTTCCCTTTTGCATGTATTTCCTATTAAGAAGATCTTCCTAATCAGAATTGTTTGTTGTCATATTCCTATAATTAGCATCTTTCCTTTCTGTATGTATTTCCATATTATTTAGGTTTGCCTTATATAGGACTCTTCTCTTGTATAAATTGTAATTATTCTTTTCAATGAAAGTATGAATAATCATCTTTCTTCAAGGATTGTTAGTCTATACAACAGTTTTATTATAATTATTAATTGTGGTGAGTTCTATGTGGGTCCCACTATGATCAATAGTTATAATTAAATCGTTATATGTACAACGATTGTACCATATAAAAATTCCTACCTAAGACAACATATGCTAAGTTACAAACCTAGAGCAAGACAAAATATAAGCCTAGAAATTGAACTAATCAACCTAAGCAACCAACACTAGTAAAATAAGCATAACATAACAAATGCCTAAAACAACTTAAAATCCAACCATCCAAATCAAATAGGAAGAATGATCTTATACAAATAAATCTCAACAAATAGAGTACAAAACTTAGAAGAAGCAATGAAGTCCTCTTTATGCTAAACACCTTGCTTTGCTAGCACATCAGCTACTGAGTTTGATTCCCTTGGAGAAAAGCTTAAGAGACTGCTGGAAGGAGTTCCAAGTAGAACAAAATGGAGTTGATGATGGAAGAGAACCTTCACGGAGAAGAATCATGATTAAGAGAGTAAGAGATTGCATTTTTTGAATCCCATTCAACAAGGATACTATTAGTTGAGCTGAAAATGGTCCAATTAGAATAGGACAATTCTAATAATTTTTTTATTGCTCGAAAGTTCAGCTGTGTTTTAGTCATTCAGGCCTGCTGAGCATGAAAAAAAAAAATTTTTTTTCCATAGTGATTCTCGAGGACTCCATCAAGTCCTCATTTTTCTGGCCTTCCCAATAAGGAATGAAGCAAAGATGATGGCAATTGTTCCCTCAATCTCGATGTAATTCGCCCCGAACCTGATCAGTTTTTTTCGATCTCAATATTGTGTTAAGTGGAGATGAGCAGAAGGTCTTTTTATCTTGATCCCCATAACTTGCTCTGATTAACTTATTATTTATCAAAAAATAATTTATTTTTATATATTTATATATTTAAATATTATAATTTCAAAAAAATATATGTATATTATTAAGATTATGTTTAGAACTTATATTTTTAACCTATAATTTATTTTTAATAAATAAATATTATATAATGATAAATTAAAATACAAAAATAAAAGAATAAAAAGAAAAATCTCTGTGAGAAAATTCGTCCCGTCCCACTCACTGGCAATGTGGCCCAATCTCCAGTAGGGCTGGAACAGGGGAGCAATCCCTGCCTCCCACCCTCCTTGTTGCTATTCCTAGAGTAAATCCCGTTTTGTTTAATATTTGGTATTGTTTGCTTAGGGTTTATTTGGTTTAACTATTAAATACAACTGATAACTGTTAATTGATAGCTGTTCTTAATAATTGGTAGCTGATAATTGATAGCTAATCATAGTTCATATATCTTAAACATTTAGTAAAAGTATGTCTATTTATCTATTTGTTACTGTTATATGTAAAATGACTAATAAAAATATATACTATATTACTATTTTACTATTCAAATAGACATAATTATTAATTTATTATACAACATATTAAAAATATAATTATTTTTAAGTATATGTATAACTATAATATTTCATATTAAGTTATTATTTGTTATATTATTAAATAATCTACTGATATAAAAAATTATTTTAAAGACAAATTTTATAATTAATATATTTTTAAAGGATAATTTATCTAAATAAAAAATAAAATAAAATCACTTACCAATTAATGAAAACAATCCTAAAAATTGATTTGATAAAAACGACAGCTAATAGATATCTCATTAGCCACCTACTAGCTATCAGTTCTACTTTTACAGTTTTATCAAAGAACTTAGTTCAATTGTTTGAGAGCTATCAACTATCAGTTAGATTAAAAAATGAACCAAACACCTATTTAGTCAAAAGCATGAGATTCCTCAACTTCCAGAATTTGATCTTTACTCTGACCAACCAAAAACCAAAACAAACCAAACCCTAAATTCGTCAACCAAGCAAATTGATGCCAACAATTAATTAATGACATGTTTTAATTTAATAATCAAGCCCTCAGACTATGGCATGAAGTAATAATATATATATAGTATATATCAACCCCTTTGCAATGATATTTCCAAAACTAATACATTATTCACTAGATGTTTCTTCATTTTTAAGCAATGTTTTTAAAATCAGAATAATGAATAAATCGGTCTATTATCGGTTCAATTAGTTTGATTTGTTAAAAAAATAGTTAGAAATAATTTTAAAATTTTAAATTTAATCTTTCTGTAATGTTTAATATGAAAAAAAATAATTTGGATGAATCGATTATTAATTCAATTTCTAGCATAGTTGGTTCGATCATTAACCACTTTGGTTGGATAAAACAAATAACTAATTCTTTTTATAAGAAAAACAAGTAATACAAATCAGCATTTTAGTTTACTAGATTTTTTTATTATTAAATTATGTTAATCATAATTGTGATTGATCTAAGAAAATAATTAATATATTTGCAAAGTAAATTATAAATAAAAAAATCAAATAATATTTATCCTAAAAAATAATTGAATAATATAATTATATTAGGAGCATGCATGTCAAAATCTATGGATGGCAATCTTTGTCTAATGTTTTTGGATTTCATGAGTCAATAGCTATCCTAATTGCATTTTGTGATATAAAAATCTCTTTGATAATCATCATAAATTTTAATTCAGCTTTATTAATTAGCCCAAACTTAGTAATAAAAAAAAAAATCAGATTTTATAATAATTAGCAATGTATAAATCATGTTTTTTTAATTGGTGGAGGTTAGATTATATAATAGAGATAATTATTTCATTATTTTTATTATAAAATTAATAAATTTCATAATAGATATAGAGAATTTAATTTAATATCTTCTTAGGAGGTGTTTAGTATAAGGTTAATAAAAGGTAATTGTTATCTTTTTTACTTTTAATTTTTATTAATATTATTTAAATACTTAAAAAGATTAGCCTTTAAAGTACATGCGTTGCACGTACATCAAATAATTTATAATTATAAATATAATTATTTTATTTATAATTTATTACAAATATTAAATTTAATTATTTAAAGTATAACATTGATTTTAATGTTAGTTAGTTAATTCAATAAATAAAATATTTATTAATTTAAAAATTATTATAATTTTATAAAAAGTTATATGTAAATCTAATTATAACATAAAATATTAAATTAATTATTAATTTAAATATTATAAAATAAAAATATAATATAATATTAATGCTTTCAAAAATATGAATATGTAAAAATATTATTTAAAAAATTAAAATGATAAATAATATTGCATGCAAATTTTTTACCGTATTAAATTAGTTTAAACACTTTTTTTTTTAGTTTTGTTTACTTATATTTTAATCTTTTTAATAATTTAAAATTGATATGATTTTTGTGTGTGGGAACTATATATGTATCCACTGATTTAAAATTTTCATTTATATAATTATAATTTTTATTTGATTAATATACTTACACTTTCATCAACCTACATCTATAATAATATTTTTTTAATTCTAAAAAAATATATATATACTCTTATAATAATTTTTAGGATTAATTTAAAAATGTATAATATAATTAGTACATTATCATTTAAAGGATAAAATTTTAATTTTTATTAAATTAATACCATGAGATTTTTTTTATGTCACAGTCTTTATCAGAATGCTAACATGTTAATTTTTATTTTTATTTTTATTAATATTAATGTCACATTAACATTCTGTTAGAAATTATTATATAAATATATTTTTATATGATTTATTAAAATTTATTTTTATATTAATTAAATTAACTAAAACTTGAGAATAAGTCTCATAGCATTCAAATCGGAATTGGGTACATATTTCAGTAATGATATTTTTATATTTATATTTTAGTATTTATCTTATTTAGATTTGAATAATATACTTATTTTTTTATATAAATAATAAGGTTTTTGTTTAATGGACAATAATAAAACATTAAAAGCAACGAAAATTGTTTTAAAATTTTTTTAGTTAGTAAATTTTTTACTAATTAAAATTTAATAATTTATAATTATTTATATTTTGTAAATATAAATTAAAATTATGTTCATTTTAATTAGTTTATAAGTTCACTATAGATTATAAAATTAGAAAGATTATAAATTATATGTGAAATATAAATTAAGAGATTTTAATAATTAATTAGAAAATTTTGGCCATAGAATAAAGACGCCATATCTCATTTATATTTTATATATTATAAATAGATTATAAAATTAGAGAGATTATAAATTATATGTGAAATATAAATTAAGACATTTTAGTAATTAATTAGAAAATTTTGCCTTAAAATAAAAATCCACATAATTAAAGTTAGAAAATTGAATAGGAATCCAAATTGAAATTGGTTTCCTTTTTAAAACATAATGAACGAATTTCTTTAAAGAAACGTAAATTTATGATTTTATTTTTTTATCAGATTTTATTTTAAATTACAATAGGAAGTACATGTAAATTAGGAATTTTAAATTTATTAAAATTCTTAAGTTTATTTAATAATAAAAGATAATATAATTATAAATAATATAAAATACTTCACTAATAGAAAACTATATACATGATTTTTGTAAGAGACTCATCATGAATTTAATTAAAATGGTTATTGATGATTGGACAGATATATATATTTAAGTGTAAAGAAGAATTACTATATATATTAGACTATAATAAATTTTTATCTCATTAATATTTATTTTATTTTTTTTAAATTAAATGTTAATTTTAAAATTTAAGTTAATAATTATTTTTTAAGTATTAAAATTTATAAAATAATATTTAACTCTTAATTTTTTAATTTCTTATTAAATACATTCTTAATATTATGGGATTCAATATTTTTTATTGGAATTCATTTGAAATTATATACCCACTAAAATGTAATGATTGAGGATAAAATTAATTAAAAATTCGATTCAAGATTGATGATAAAATTATAAAATTCCATGAAATTCAAAGAGACTTCTACCCCTAATAAATTTATTTTATTTTAAGTTCCGTATATGACAATACGACTTGAAATATAATAATTATTATCCTTGTCTTGGTTAATGAAAAATAGAGAAAAATTAGTCTATTCTTCCTAACAACTAACGTGTAAGATGCTCTAGGAAATTGCATTGAAGATACTGTGTAGATTTCATCACCTAAAGAATTAAATATAATTTAAGAACAGAAAATGCCATACGGTTTCCTGCTGGAATTTAAATAAATGCGACCGCGGTTTGATTATTGTTTATATCTCCAGGTTTTGAAAATTCTCAATGTCTTTCGTATGACAATATATTTACATACTTGAGATAATTATATTTTAATGTCTTGTAATTTGTGTATTTTATTAATAGATGTCTTTTTTTTTTTAATTTAAAGGTCTATATTATTATGCTGTTAACATTTAATGATAAAATTATTAAATGATGTCAATATATATTAATGTGACAAGTCTCATTGTACTCTTGAATTGGTGTGGCAAGTGGACTCCACCTATTTAGCTATATAATCATATTATCTATCTAGTATCAAGCCAAGAAGCATGTAAAAAAAAAGAAAATTATATCTATATTTATTTCCTATTATGAGAAAATCAACAGAGAGATTAGTATATAAAACCAAATAGCGGATCCACTTGCTACATCAACTTAATAGGACAGAGAGATTTGGCACGTTAATATATATTGATGCTATTTAATAATTTTAAATGCTAATAATATAATAATACCGATTCTTATATATATATATATATAAACTCAGCTTCATATTAATACAAAGCACAAACCATTAAGTGTAATTATCCCTTTATATGTTTATATATATGTTTATCATATGATATTAGAGAATTTGCTAAAAAGAATCTTATTGGGCCAAGTGAGGAGGAAACCCAATTGCAAAAGCTAATTTTTAGCATTAAATCATCATGGAAACCATTGACTAAGTCATTCAAAATGAAATTCTAAATACTCTCCTAAATGCTTATATAGCACCTTGCATATACAGATATATATCAAAAGGGTCCTTGACTAATCCCTACCCAGTTTCACCGGCAAAATGTATCCACTAAATGACCAACCAGAACAAATCCATGTTTCTGGAATTCCGAACCCATATCCTCCAGAGTCTTATACTCCACAGCCTTATGCTCCATATGTCCCCACTACCATGCCTATGCGCCCTCCACGGGCGGCGGGGAAGTGGTCTACCGGTCTATGCCATTGCTGTGATGATCCTGCAAATTGTAAGCATATATATATATATATATATATATATATATATATACACGCTATATCTCTTGAGCTTGTGGTTTTTTCTTTATAATTAACTCTGACATTTTTTTTAGGCGTGATCACTTGCTTTTGCCCTTGCATCACATTTGGACAGATAGCTGAAATAGTGAACAAAGGATCATCATGTAAGCCTTAATCATTTGCTAATTTCTTTTCTTAAAGATTTCTTTTATGTTCATGGTTTATAGGAGGCCAAATGAGTTAATTGGTTATGCAAAGAGAGTTATTTTTCCCTTTCATAACCTTCAATATAGGGAAATTTTTATTTAGACTTGATTTACTATGAACTCAAGACATAATATATATAATAAGATTCACATGTAAAATAAGTAAAACTCATATGTCTATGTCTTGAGTACTTGATGAATTTTTTTTGAAGGTAATGGTGTCAACTCTTCATATATTGGTGAATGGAAGAACTTAAAACTTGAGATCATTAACTTTTTACACCTTGAAAGATATGAATAGAACAACCAAGCTCCCTGGGCATATGATTGAGGATTTTCTTCTATCTTTTTAATTTCAATAGTCTTGTATGGATTGAACTTCTTTTGATATGTATTAACTGGGTTTGTGTTGCAGCATGTGCTGGAAGTGGGGCTAAGTATGGACTATTATTGGGTTTGACTGGTTTTGCGTGCTTGTACTCTTGCTTCTACCGCTCAAAATTGAGGGGCCAATATGACTTGGAGGAGGCACCTTGTGTGGATTGCCTAGTGCACTTCTGCTGTGAGACTTGTGCACTTTGTCAAGAGTATAGGGAGCTCAAGGAGCGTGGATTTGATATGGGGATTGGTACGTCATACCTCTTACACAACTCTATCTAATAAGCACTCTAAGTTTGCCAACTTCTATTACATTAAAACTTTTGAAAAGATTAACATTGTTTTTTTTTTTTTAATAAGTTAATATATATTAATGGATGAAAAGTAATACATTCAAAGCCACTAGATTCATAAGACAATAACAAACTACAAATGATTACTTTTATCATATTACACTAAATTAATGAATACTAATTATATATATTTTAAATATTTTAATTATTATGCAAGACAACTATTATTTCTGCTAAATATTATAAATTTTTTAAATGAAATCTATTTCAAATCATCATTCTTTACTTCAATGGGGTAAATGGTTGTTAAATAACATAAGACACCAATTATTTCTTTTCAACACTTATTAAATATACACCCATAAAATTAACTTCAAAGTTGAATATGATTGTTAGAGGAAAATTAAATAATTACAAGTGAAGGGTGCATCAACTAGGGCTTTTGATACAAGTATATTACACAGATATTATGTCACCATTGCTATGCACTTAAAGACAACCAAACTACCATTGCCTAGTTGTCTTATAATATGTATAGAAAGTAAAAGATTCCAATTTTAATAATTTTCATCTTTAAAATATTTTGAGTATTAAATAAGAAAAAACAACTTGTAACTCATTAATTTATTCTACTCTTTCTGAATATGCATATTTTTATTTTTTCCTTAATATATATATATATATATATATATATATATATATATATATATATATATATATATATATTATAATTGAGGTCTACCTGTTAGGTGGGATGGTGAAATATATATAATTTTAAAAAAATATTGTCTTTTCCCTAATTTTTACTGATTTTTTTTTTCGTTCTTGTTGAAAACTGACTGGTTAGTTGCATCCGATTAATTGATTTTTTTTTTAACTCCTTTTTATGAAATGACTTCTTGGTTGTTTTTTTTAATTGAATCTCCAAATATATTGGGCGGATGATGATACGTATGTTATGGGAAATAAAGGTTGGGAGGCCAACATGGAGAGGCAAAAACGTGGTGTTATGATGGCTCCAGTAATTACGCCCAGCATGACAAGATGATAAGATCTTTCTTGTTTAAATTTGGTGTATCATGAATTTGAGGTATAAAATATATAATAAGATTTATTTATTAAAAATATAAATTTAATATATTTATGTATTAAATTATGATAGATCAAATCTAGATAAGAACACTTATTCATTTTTACTATATAAATTAATGTTTGTGATTATACTGTGAGTGTATATTTTCACAAAGTTTTAATCTAAAATGAGTTGAAATTGATTGTATAATTTTTTTTATTATTTTACTTTGTTAAACATTAAATCTATATCAATATTCATTTAAATGAAAAATTTAAGTTGAAGCTTCTCTCTTATTTTTTATTGAAAAAACAAATCAGTTATGTGTATATACATTAAGCATTCCATTTGTTTACATTGAGCTGATTATAAAAATATGCATATAAGGGACATAACAAATTATTAAAGCATCATAAACTCTGTTATATATTATTTAATTAATTTTTATTTTTTATGCATTTATTTAATTTTAATTATTTATAATGATAATATTCAATATTCTTATTTCAATTTTTTTTGGGTGTTATTGACTTCTTTTTTTTATAATTTATATCATAATTTTAAATTTATTGGAATTATGTTTAATTTACTTACACATTTTTATTTGATCACTTCCTTCTGGCTCGACATTACCTAAAACTAGTGAAGAAGATTGACCAGATTAAGATCTTAATGATTAGATTAGTGGAGCATGAATTTGTTTTGAAGTAAAATGCATGAAGAATATATTTGTGTTTCCTATAAAATAAATTAACGAGCTAAAAGTGCAACATATATAAGTATGAATGAAGGGCACATTTGTAAATTAATAAAAATATCTCTATAAACATTAATTAATATTAATAATATTGTGGGAGGCAGGTCTCTCACTAGTTTAACTCGATCTTCTCATAACACTATTATGAAGTTTAGATATTAACGCCTCAAAAGGCCAAAAATTGATTGGAATTGCCACCCAGATAATAATTGGGACAAAATTTTTAGAACGGATGTGGGTAACGACTTTACCCCTTATAGAGGTCTATTACTCTTCTCTTACCATGAATCCAATACACCATACAAGATGCCTTGAAGTCATCTTCATCTTTGGTCCAACTTTTGGTTCTCCTAGGATTTCCTTGTTGGTGTTAGGTCCACTTACTTTTCTTTAAGTGATGGTTACTTTATATGGGGAGATCTCACCTTTCTTGTTTTAGTACCTACCATTTTTGCACTTACCATGAAAAAGGTTTCCTTATTTACTTACTTACCATGTATGAAAACTTACCTTAATTTATCATGTATGAAAACTTACCTTAATTTCATACTTACCATATATAAAACTTACCAAAATGTAATTAGAGAAACAACAAACAAAATAAGAAAAGAATGAAAACTTTCCAACATCTAATCTCCAAATTCGGCTTAGGGTTGGAATTCAGCCCTAGCCAACACCTCTAAGATCCTAGGTCCCAAAAATGCCAACACATGAAGTTAGTAATTGATTAAATAATAAGAAAAACAAAGTTAATAAACTAAAGCACATGAATTTTACCTTTTTGGTTTCAGAGGCAATAATAAAAAAAATTACATAAAAATATGAAACATGCTCCTAATTGAATGACATTTTATAGAAAGGTTCTTTAGGCATCATAATATATGAACTTAGAAAAAGAAGCAATTAAAATGAAGAATAGAAAAAATAAAATTGAAATTTAAAAGTATTGTTTATTAAAAGAAGCAATTAAAATGAAGAATAGAAAAAATAAAATTGAAATTTAAAAGTATTGTTTATTACTTATATCCAGATTTTGTACACCAATTTTATAAAGCATTTACATACCAAACTTGGTAGAATTAAGAAAACCTCAAAGTACAAAAGATTTAGGGGACATCCTAAACTCAAATTTAGGCATAAGAATCACCTTAAAAGGTGAAAGTTTTAATGAGTTACGCCCTAGCAAAATTCAAGTATGTTTAGAATCATGTACAATCAGGTTTGAAACTTTGAAAAATCATATATCATAAGCCACAAATCAGATTGTGGGGGTCATTTGGTGTGAGGGAAAAGATCATATATTGAGATCACATAAAGTGCATCAGGTAATGCCTAAGAAAAATAGTGAAGTCATATCAGTCTCACTTAAGTATCACTTCCATGGATAGCATTTCCTAAACATGCAATTTATACAATCTTAATATAATCGAGTCCACTAATAAGTACCATTGTCACACCTTACCCCTCTGTAAGGCATAACATGATCCTGTAGAATACCTAATGAACTATTGAACTTTACCTACCGATAATTCATAAAGTACACTACAAGGGATTTTAAAACCATTTTCTTATATTTTGGAAGTGGTAAGCATTTTGGTAGGAATTAAAACATTTAATTGAAGTTTCAAAATTAGTAAAAAATTTTGTCCATTTTTATTTTCCGCAAATTTTATTAAAATTTTGGCAGAGTGCCGTCTATATTTTGAGGAAATAGTTCTTCAAATACCTTAAAAAAAAACACTTCCAATAAATTTTTCAAAACTCCCAACCTCCAAATAATCTCAATTCAACATAACTCAAATCAATTCAATCCAAGTTTGTCATCTCAAAACATTTCATCATTTCATTCAATAAAGCTAATTTACATTCACGAGTTTAATTTACAGATATAAAATACAAAAATAATATTATTATAATTTATTATACAACTGCTCAACTTTACATTGGTACATACAACATTAAAATATTTACATCAAATAATTACAAGGATATAAATAAATACCCGTACAAAAGTGATCAAGACGTTCTTAATATCAGTAGCAGCTCACTCTGCTGCGTTCTCCTTGCTCTTATCTGCGACAACAAAACAAGCTATCGCTGAGTATAAAAATACTCAGTGGTACACAATAAAAATTTAAAATACAATATATAAATCATTCATTGATAAAACACAATTTAAATGTTGCACAATTATATTTCACCAATTATCAAAACTCATTATAGCAAAATTTTTGGGTCAAATAATTTAATAAACACAGTGTAGCCAATTCATACACAACTTAAGTCATGACATAAAATTTTTTATCAATGCCGTGTTGTACACCACGACAAAGCAATCTACAACCCCACTAATCGAAATCAATGAGGGAGGTGGCTAGCTAGCTAATGAGTACTCATCCGATCTACAACCTCAACTGGTAACCCAGAGAGGGAGGAAAACAATCGATCTCAACCCCATAATTGGGGGAGGAATAATAAGGCACTGTCATGCTAAGTGTGAATCAAAAATCCATTTCAAACATTTTATTCAAATATTGCATACAAAAATCAAATCAATTTCCAAAGTTACAATTTCATCATAAAGTGGCAACACAAAAGTTCTTAAACTCATAATGCGTACTAAATCAATTTTTCAAGGATAAAATGCTTAAATAGGGTTTATTATGCACAAACCTGACGTGAGTCACCTCTAGGCCTTGACTCAGTCTCTTAGACTTTCTGAACCTTTTTCAGCTGAAACACACAGTTTCACAGTGTTTTAGTGCCATAACTTAGCATAAATCCAAAAATAAATTCAAATTCACTTTTATCTAGCTTATATATACTAAACTTGACGTTCTTTAAAATTTGTATTTCGGGGTTACTATTCACTACACTATTCAAGTCAATTTGTTAACTTCTAAGGCTTAATAGGTATGGGAACTCCAACTTCACCCACATACCATATTTTGGTTACCAAACTTGTTAGTTTTGGTCATTTTCTCAAAACTTAGGTCTTTTAGGCAAAATTGTAAATTTTCAGTTTTGGTGTCTTAGGCTGCACTGTTCCATTGGTCATTTTGCTGTTAGAATTCGGTAAAATTTTCTTCATAGAAAATGTTCTCTGTTGTCTTAACTTTATTCTCGTTTTTGAATCACTCCAATTGAAGTTTTGTAGCTCAAGTTATAGCCATTTGAATCATGGCTGCCGGATTGGACTTAACCCAGATTTCTGGGCAAATTCTGATTCTGGCAGTTTTAGGTCACCAACTTTGGGTAGCTAAATGACTTGGTTAAGGCATAATTTGGGTTTGTGTTCTTCATGAAAGTTTTAGGTCTATATCTCAGTTGTCCACTGGTAAAATTTCAGGTCATTTAGACCTGCCTAGCCCAAGTTATGGCCAAATAAACAAACACTGTTCATTTAGTCATTTTTGTACAGGTCAGACTGCAAAAATCTGGATTTGGTCAATTTGTTCACTAGGCTATGGTCACTTTTTGGGCATGATTCCTAAATGAAAAATGTTCCATTTTGTGACTATTTTCATTCCCAATTGGTCTCATACCAATTGGACTTGTAAATTTTCAGTTTTGGTCCCTCAAAGGGACCTTGGTCCTGCTGCCTGCAGCATGGCCATTTTCAATCCGAATTCACTCTCACTTCCAACACTTTCAACACATCTCAATTGGTCACAAATGACTATTTCTCACCTCAAACAAGGTCAAACGCACCATTTGACCATTTTTTCAATTTTTTGCTTCCAAAACCCTAGGTCCAAACCCTAATTCACATTTTTGTTACATTTACTTGATTCAAAGCATACCAACATCATTCATCAACTCAATTAAGCTTCCTAACATATTTAATTCAATCAAAACACATGCATTTTCATCACAAACCCTAGCTGCCAGAATTTCCATCTAGTCCTCCAATACTTGTTTTCATTTCATTTTAATCATATTTCTAAGTTAATGCAACTATAAGCACAATAATTAAACAAAAAAAAATTGAAGTTTGAATTAGTACCCTTATGCAGAATTTTCTCTCCCTTCAAATCTCTTCCTTTCTTTTTTCTTTCTTCTTCAAGCTTCTTTTCTAGTTGAGATAGCAAGTTTTCTTAAGGTTTAGGGTTAAACTTATGGGGCAAAACTAAGTTTTTCAAGCTTTAAAAGCATGTTAATGGTGGAACAATGGAAAAAGAGAGAGGTAGGGAGAGATGGACGTTTTTCAACTTTGAAGAAGAAGAATGAATTTTATTTTTTTTCTTTCCTTTTATGTGTATTAGGAAGACCATAAATTAAATTAAATAAATTTTTAATTATAATATTTATGGCATCATGCATGATGTCATGCATGATGTCATCTCTTTTCACTTTTTCATTTTTTTTATTTATTTTTCCATTAATTCTTTAATTTAATTCCCAATTCCTAATTTTTCTTTTCTCCGATTTTATTTGACAGTTAGGTCAGGAGTCAGTTCTCAGGGTCAATTGACCAAATTGTCCCTCGCCGGTTCGACCCAGTTTGCAAATAATTCAATATTTTTTCCGGCTCCCTGACCTAATTATTTGACTGACTTAACAATTCATTTTCGTGATTTTCTCTTTTCCACTGTGTTCGTAATAGTCCTAAGGACCATAGCGTCACATTTTATAGTTCAAAATTTGAGTTTAAATTGACTTCGCAACCCTTCCCGAGAAGGTCATCCATCGCTGTGACTCTCGGTTCGTTTAACTTCTTATGTTCTGTTTTTCTTATTTATACTTAACTAATTGACAATTACTAATTATTTGTGTTTATGGCTTATCTAGTTGTCTTATGTGTGGTTCTAATCCCCATACTTGTCCGGACTGACACCGATCACCAGAATAGTGAAATTTACCAGGTTATGTAAATAGGGGTGTTACAATTCTCCCCCCTTTAAAATAAATTTCATCTCGAAATTTTACCTGGTGTCAATCTTTGAACAGCTGTGGGTGCTGTCTCCTCATATCCTCCTCTCATTCCCAAGTAGCTTCTTGGCCCGAATGATGGTTCCACAGCACTTTCACCAATGGTATTTGCTTGTTCTGTAGCTGCTTCACCTCATAAGCCAGAATCTCTATGGGTTCTTCCTTATATGTGAGGTCTGGATTCACTTCAATTTCTTCTACCGGTAGTACATGAGATGGGTCTAATCTGTACCTCCTCAACATGGAAGACATTATGTATCTTCTCCAACTCTGGAGGTAGTGCCAACCGATATGCCAAAGGACCCACTCTTTCCAGAACCTCATAAGGCCCAATGAAACGAGGACTCAGTTTTCCCTTTCTGTCGAATTTCATAATTTTTTTCTAAGAAGAAACCTTGAGGAATACTTTGTCACCCACTGCATATTCAATATCCCTTCTCTTCATATCAACATAGGACTTCTGACGGTATGATGCAGTCTTAAGTCTATCTTTGATCACCCTGATTTTCTCCTCAGTTTGCTAAATAATTTCGGGTCCAATCATCTTTTTTTCACCCACATCATCCCAACACAATGGGGTTCTACATTTTTGCCATACAAAGCTTCATATGGAGGCATCCCAATGCTTGATTGGTAGCTATTGTTGTAAGTAAACTCAATCAAAGGCAAGTGTGTCCCAACTGCCCTCAAACTCAATCACACAAGCTCGTAGCATGTCCTCCAATATCTAAATTACCCTCTCAGATTGGCCATCTCTCTGTAGGTGGAATGCTATACTGAAGTTCAATCTAGTTCCTAGGGCTCTCTGAAGACTACCCCAGAATCTAGAAGTGAACCTAGGATCTCTGTTTGATACGATGGATACTGGCACTCCATGAAGTCTCACAATCTCATCTATATACAACTTGGCCAATCTTTCTAAACTGTAGTCCATCCGAACTAGCAGAAAATGAGCAGACTTGGTCAATCTGTCAATAATGACCTAAATTGCATCATGACTCTTCTGTGTCCTCGGAAGTCCCATCACAAAATCCATAGTTATTCTCTCCCATTTCCATTCTTTCACTGGTAGTGGATGTAATAACCCAGTTGATACTTGATGCTCTGCCTTCACTTGCTGAAAAGTTAGGCATTTGGAAATAAATTCTGCCACATCTCTTTTCATACCCATCCACTAGTAATGCTCCTTTAGCCCTCTATACAATTTTATAGCGCTAGGGTGCATGGCAAAAGGAGACTCATGTGCTTCTTTCAAAATGATCTGCCTCAAATCAACATCATTAGGAACACACATTCTGCCCTGGTGTAGCAATAGACTATCATCTCTTATTGAGAATTTTGGTTTCTTACCCTGCTGGACTTCTTCCAATAGCCTCTGATACTTCTGATCATTTTGAGCAGCCATTCTGATCTGATCAATCAATGCTGGCTGTACATGCCATGCAACTACTGTCTGCCCCTCATCATTAATCTCTAAGCTAGCATGTAATGATCTCAACTCATGTAACATAGACAAAGAAGTAACCCATAGACTTGCCATAGTCTTGCGACTTAAGGCATCAGCCACCACATTAGCTTTCCCTGGCTGATAGTCTATCAGACAATCATAGTCTTTTATCAACTCTAACCATCTCCTCTGTATCAAATTCAACTCTTTCTGGGTGCCCAAATACTTCAAACTCTTATGATCTATGTAGATGTAGCACTTCTCTCCATACAAATAATGTCTCCAGATCTTAAGAGCAAATACAATAGCTGCAAGCTCCAAATCATGTGTCAGATAATTCCTCTCATGCAGTTTTAGTTGGCGTGATGCATAAGCAATGATATTTCGATCTTGCATCAATACACAGCCTAACCCATTGTGAGAAGCATTGTTGTAAATTGTATATTCTTTACCCGGTGTAGGTAAAGTCAGAACTGGAGCCTCAGTCAAACACCTCTTCAATTCATCAAAACTCTGCTGGCATTTATCTGTCCACTTAAATTTCACATCTTTCCTAAGCAGCTTGGTCAATGGTTATGCCAACATGGAGAATCCTTTCACAAAACGACGGTAGTATCCAGCTAAACCCAGAAAGCTGTGAATCTCTGTGATATTTCTGGGTGGTTTTCAATTAAGGACAGCTTTTATCTTGCTAGGATCTACCTTAATACCCTCTGCTGATACTATGTGCCCCAAAAAAGATATTTCTTTTAGCCAAAATTCGCACTTCGACAATTTGGCGTATAGTTGTTTCTCCCTCAAAGTTTGCAGTACAATGCGCAGATGTAAATCATGCTCTTTTGCATTCCTCGAATAGACCAATATATCATCTATGAATACCACAACAAACTAGTCGAGGTATGGTCTGAAGATAGTATTCATCAGATCCATAAAAGTAGTCGGAGCATTAGTTAACCCAAATGGCATAACTAAAAACTCATAATGGCCGTAACGGGTTCTAAAGCCAGTTTTAGAAATACTCTGTTCTTGTACTTTCAACTAATAATAACCTGATATCAAGTCAATTTTTGAGAACACAACTGCACCCCTCAACTGATCAAACAAGTCATCAATGCAGGGCAATGGGTATCTGTTCTTTATTGTCACCTTATTCAACTGCCGATAGTCAATGCATAACCAAAGAGTGCCATCTTTTTTCTTTACAAGCAACACTGGCGCTCCCCAAGGTGACACACTAGGGCGGATAAAGCCCTTGTCAAGCAGCTCTTGCAATTGCACTTTCAATTCTTTTAGTTCTGCTGGTGCCATTCTGTATGGTATTATGGAGATTGGGTCAACACCAGGCATAACATCAATCTCAAACTACACTTCTCTTTCTGGAGGTAATCCTGGCAATTCATTAGGAAATACATCCGGAAAGTCACATACCATAGGGATGTCCCTCAATGCTAGACTACCCACTTGGGTGTCTATCACATGTACCAAGTACGCCTCACACCCCTTCCTAATCATTTTTCTGGCCAGTGCAGCTGAAATGATGTTTGAAGGCAATAACTGCCTCTCCCCATGTATTACTACATCACCATACTGAGGAAGACCAAAAGTGACTGTCTTCAGTCTACAGTTAATCGTTGCATGATGCCTGGCTAACCAATCCATGCCCAAGATAATGTTATAATCTCTGAAGGGCATTTCAATCAAATTAGATAGAAAAGTGTGTCCTTGGATCACCAAAGGACAGTCCCTATATAGTCTATTTACCCTAACCTCCTAGCTTAATGGACTAGTTACTAGCACATCATAGTCCATTAGTACACACTGAATAGCAGTAGAACACATCACATTAGCACTAACATACGAATGTGTGGAGCCAGGATCAAATAACACATATACATCTTAGTCAAGGATGGAGAAAATACTAGCTACTACGTCTGATGTTTCAGCCTCCTCCCTCTGAAGCATGGTATACACTCTGACTGGTGCACCACTGGGTACTGGCTGGTTAACAGTGCTTTGACTTCCAGGAGTGTTACCAGGACCCCTACCTCTGCCTCTACCTCTAGCAGCTGACTGTGACCCTCTAGGTGCAGAGACTTGGGCTGATCCCTCAGATGTAGTAGAAGGTCCAGACCGACGCGGACTAGTACAATCCTTAGCGAAATGTCCGCTCCCTCCACAGTTATAGCATGCACCTATGGCCTTGAAACACACTCCACCGTGTGTTTTACCACAGGTTTCACACTGCCGGACTGATAAAGATCCTTGAGAAGCTTGTTGAGTTGGCTGACCAGACAGGGGTGGTCTTTGGCCAGAGAATCTGCCTCTGCTAGATCTACGAGAGCAAGATCCCCCAGACTGTTTCCTCTTCCCTGAACCACTTTCAGGTGTGTGACCAATAGTCTTTTCAGTCTTCTCTTTCTCTTGTGTACCCTTCTTCACTGCCCCTTCTGATTCTATCATTTTCAGTTCTAGGGCCTATGAGATCAACTCAGAGAAATTCTGATGTCAGAAACCCACAACTTGCATTCTCAGATTCGGCCTTAACCCGGCCTCAAACCTCTTACATCTATCTCTGAGGGTGGAGACTAAGCTTCCAGCGTAGTGACTCAGTCGAGAGAAGTCTCTCTCATATTCTGCTATGGTTCTGTCCCCTTGTTTCAAACTCAAGAATTCTTGTAACTTCATATCCACATATGCATCGGGGACCCACTTCTGTCGAAACTCCCTCAAAAAGTCTGACCAAGTAAGGACTTGAGGTTCTATCAGGCTGTGGGGGATGGTCTTCCACCATTCATACGCATCCCCTTACAACAAAGAAACAGAATACTCGGACTTCAGCTCTTCTGCACACTGCAGCTTTCTAAAAACCCATTCCATTCGTTCTAACCACTGTTCTGCCTCCAGTGGATCCATAGTGCCCTTAAACTCGGTGGCCCCAAATTTCATCAATTTTTCATATTACCGAGCTGAGGCCTATGGTTGTGCTATAGGTGCTTGCAGTGGCTGACCCACTCACGTTCTGGAGTGCTGGGGCTTCCCCTTGAACTTCAGCCTCAACAGATTGTTCCACGGAATGATCTCCTTCTTCCATTCCATTTTCCCAAAATTTCTACTTCCTGAGATCAAACACAAGAAGGTTGACCTCCGTTAGAGCATATTCATGATGTAAATATGTCATATGTATCAATTAAAGACACTTGAGCAGTTGTACTTATCAAAGAAATATTCACATATATAGTCAAAATTTATTAGAAAACCATGCTCTGATACCACTAAAACATGTCACACCTTATCCCTTTGTAAGGCATAACATGATCCCGTAGAATACCTAATGAACTACCGATCTTTACCTACTGATAATTCATTAAGTACACTACAAGGGATTTTAAAACCATTTTCTTATATTTTGGAAGTGGTGAGCATTTTGGTATGAATTAAAACATTTAATTGAAGTTTCAAAATTAGTAAAAATTTTTGTCCATTTTTATTTTTTCACAAATTTATAAAAATTTCGACAGAGTGCCGTCTATATTTTGAGGAAATAGTTCTTCAAATACCTGAAAAAAGAACACTTCCAATAAAATTTTCACAACTCCCAACCTCCAAATAATCTCAATTCAACATAACTCAAATCAATTCAATCCAAGTTTGTCATCTCAAAACATTTCATCATTTCATTCAATAAAGTTAATTTACATTCACAAGTTTAATTTACAGATATAAAATACAAAAATAATATTATTACAATTTATTATACAACTGCTTAACTTTACATTGATACATACAACATTAAAATATTTACATCAAATAATTACAAGGGTATAAATAAATACCCATACAAAAGTGATCAATAAGTTCTTAATATTAGTAGCAGCTCACTCTGCTGCTTTCTCCTTGCTCTTATCTGCGACAGCAAAATAAGCTATCACTGAGTATAAAAATACTCAATGGTGCACAATAAATTCATTGACAAAACCCAATTTAAATGTTGCACAATTACATTTCACCAATTATCAAAACTCATTATAGCAAAATTTTTGAGTCAAATAATTTAATAAACACAGTGTTGCTAATTCATACACAACTTAAGCCATGACACAAAATTTTCGATCAATGCCGTATTGTACACCACGAAAAAGCAATCTACAACCCCACTAATCGAAATCAATGAGGGAGGTGGCTAGCTAGCTAATGAGCACTCATCCGATCTACAATCTCAACTGGTAACCCAGAGAGGGAGGAAAATAATCGATCTCAACCCTATAATTTGGGGAGGAATAATAAGGCACTGTCATGCTAAGTGTGAATAAAAAATCCATTTCAAACATTTTATTCAAATATTGCATACAAAAATCAAATCAATTTCCAAAGTTACAATTTCATCACAAAGTGGTAACATAAAAGTTCTTAAACTCATAATGCGTACTAAATCAATTTTTCAAGGATAAAATGCTTAAATAGGGTTTATTGTGCACAAACCTAACGTGAGTCGCCTCTAGGCTTTGACTCAGTCACTTAGACTTTCCGAACCTTTTTCAGCTGAAACACACAGTTTCACAGTGTTTCAGTAACATAACTTAGCATAAATCCAAAAATAAATTCAAATTCACTTTTATCTAGCTTATATATGCTAAACTTGACGTTATTTAAAATTTGTGTTTTGAGGTTACTATTCACTACACTATTCAAGTCAATTTGTTGACTTTCTAAGGCTTAATAGGTATGGGAACTCCAACTTCACCCACATACCACATTTTGGTTACCAAACTTGTTAGTTTTGGTCATTTTCTCAAAATTTAGGTCTTTTAGGAAAAATTGCAAATTTTCAGTTTTGGTGTCTTAGGTTGCACTATTCCATTGGTCATTTTGCTGTTAGAATTTGGAAAAATTTTCTTCATAGAAAATGTTCCCTGTTGTCTTAACCTTATTCTCCTTTTTGAATCACTCCAATTGAAGTTTTGTAGCTCAAGTTATAACCATTTGAATCATGGCTGCCGGATTGGACTTAACCCAGATTTCTGGGCAAATTCTGGTTCTGGCGGTTTTAGGTCACCAACTTTGGGTGGCCAAAATGACTTGGTTAAGGGCATAATTTGGATTTGTGTTCTTCATAAAAGTTTTAGGTCTATATCTCAGCTATCCACTGGTAAAATTTCAGGTCATTTAGACCTGCCTAGCCCATGTTATGGCCAAATGAACAAACACTGTTCATTTAATCATTTTTATACAGGTCAGACTGCAAAAATCCGGATTTGGTCAATTTGTTCACTATGCTATGGTCACTTTTTGGGCATGATTCCTAAATGAAAAATGTTCTATTTTGTGTCTATTTTCATTCCCAATTGGTCTCATACCAATTGGACTTGTAAAGTTTCAGTTTTGGTCCCTCAAAGGGACCTTGGTCCTGCTACCTACAGTATGTCCATTTTCAATCCGAATTCACTCTCACTTCCAACACATCTCAATTGGTCACAAATGACCATTTCTCACCTCAAACAAGGTCAAACACACCATTTGACCATTTTTTCAATTTTTGGCTTCCAAAACCCTAGGTCCAAACCCTTATTCATATTTTTGTTACATTTACTTGATTCAAAGCATACCAATATCATTCATCAACTCAATTAAGCTTCCTAACATATTTAATTCAATCAAAACACATGCATTTCCATCACAAACCCTAGCTGCCAGAATTTCCATCTAGTCCTCCAATACTTGTTTTCATTTCATTTTAATCATATTTCTAAGTTAATGCAACTATAAGCACAATAATTAAACAAAAAAAAAATTGAAGTTTGAATTACTAACTTTATGCAGAATTTTCTCTCCCTTCAAATCTCTTCCTTTCTTTTTTCTTTCTTCTTCAATCTTCTTTTCTAGTTGAGATAGCAAGTTTTCTTAAGGTTTAGGGTTAAACTTATGGGGCAAAACTAAGTTTTTCAAGCTTTAAAAGCATGTTAATGGTGGAACAATGGACAAAGAGAGAGGTAGGGAGAGATGGACGTTTTTTAACTTTGAAGAAGAAGAATGAATTTTTTTTTTTCTTTTCTTTTATGTGTATTAGGAAGACCACAAATTAAATTAAATAAATTTTTAATTATAATATTTATGGCATCATTATGATGTCATGCATGTGTCATCTCTTTTTACTTTTTTATTTTCTTATTTATTTATTTATTTATTTATTTTGTCATTAATTCTTTAATTTAATTCCCAATTCCTAATTTTTCTTTTCTCTGATTTTATTTGACAGTTAGGTCAGGAGTCAGCTCTCGGGGTCAATTGACCAAATTGTCCCTCACCAGTTTGACCCGGTTTGCAAATAATTCAATATTTCTTTCGGCTCCCTGACCTAATTATTTGACTGACTTAACAATTCTTTTTCGTGATTTTCTCTTTTCCACTGTTTTCATAATGGTCCTAAGGACCATAGCGTCACATTTTACAGTTCGAAATTTGAGTTTAAACTGACTTCGCAACCCTTCCCGAGAAGGTCACCCATCGCTGTGACTCTCGGCTCGTTTAACTTCTTATGTTCTGTTTTTCTTATTTATACTTAACTAATTGACAATTACTAATTATTTATATTTATGGCTTATTTAGTTGTCTTAAGTGTGGTTCTAATCCCCATACTTGTCCGGGCCGACATCGATTACCAGAATAGTGAAATTTACCAGGCTATGTGAATAGGGGTGTTACAACCATCTTTCCATAACACTATCATAGTACTAAGAATTTATGTCACAAAGGCATAGACAGACAAGAGTCGCCACCTGAATAATAACCATGACATACTTATTGTTTCTTTCGAGAGACATCTGATTGAGGTATCAATTTCTGAAGGGAATTGGTTAATACACTCAATTTTCTAATTGGGTCATGGATGGCAACTTACTCTTTACAGAGATTTCACAATTGTTGTCACCCAATGTTAGGAAAATGGGTATGTAAGGGAAAGGTGTTGGGCACCCCTTATGCCTGGTCTAACCTCATTAATTCAAGTGTCAGTGTAACAACCCCCAATCCAGCAACATAATGATTGAACCAGGAGTGTTACCTGTAATTTCACAAAGGACTATATCTTAATTTCATATGAACTTTCCACACTTATCACATAAAAATTGTAGTTTAATGTGATTTAAGCAAAATACAAACTTTATACAACATGTCATTTACTTAAATACATCCTTATCATCAATTATTTATTTATACAACTTATATTACTTATACAACTTATACAAAATAATCATTTACAAGTAAAGAAAGCCAACCCTAATTAAACTCTTTAAAAAATAATACTCCTCTGATGCAAACTTTAATGATCTACTCTCTGTGAACCCTTGGCTTTAGTACTTGCACGAGATAAAAACCCATTGTCCTAAGCAAATAGCTTAGTGGTACATGTCTAGCTTTAGACGACTAATTAATAATCATCTATAACTACATACACTGTAAACATTTAATCAAGCAGTTAAGATAATTTCAAGCATGCAACAATTCACAACAATTTTTACAAAGATAAATAAAACATTTCATTGTTAACTCTTTAATTGAATTTCACTAATCTTGCTTATGTGCATATGGGAACAAGTTATCTATTAACAAAAGTAAAATCCAATTTATAAATAAAAGAGCAACTCATTTGACTTGAAAGCTTGTCATTTCATTATTTCTGTTTAATGGTCCAATTCTTCCCTGGTGTAACTTTTATTTTTCCAGATACTGGGATTTTAATGTGATACCTTCTTTTAGATATCGCCTTACATTTTCTCTTTTCCACTGCAACATCTTCTTTTGGATATTGTTTTATGTGTCCTTTTTCACCACAGTAACACCTTCTCCCAGGTGTCGTCTTACGTGCCCTTTTTAGAATCAGTGTGTATATTGTGACACTGTCTTTCAGATGCCATCTTTAAATCATCAAAGATATAAGTTCAATTCATTTTGCAAATATGATAACTTACTTCCCTATTTGGCATGTCAAATTATCCGGTTGCAACTTTTAAGCTAGGTAGAATTTTAAGCCTTAATAGTCTTATAACATGGTCTTAGATAATTCAACCATTCTTACATCTATAAAGAATTGTCATTTATCATTTTAATTTGTCATCATCACGTAATCACTTGCATATTCCAAACAAGAACATAATTATATAACTTATCATTTCATTTAGTAAAGTAGTAACACTCCATTACATAGCATTTAGGATCAATCCAATAACTTACTAATAAGGTAGATTTCCCAAACTCATATTGCACCCACAATTAGACCTAAAGAAAGATATTTTCAAGATCAATTCCTTTCATAAAACATGTTAATTTATGTCTTAACTTTCATTAGAAATCAATTTGATCAGCATTTAGACATTTAGAAATTCATTTATAACTTTTTATTTACAAATTGTTCAAAAACGTAAGTTACCACTTCAAGAGGAACACCTATTTGGTACCCTATTTTCAATCAATTCTTTAGGCATCCTAAAGACAGAATTAGCTTTTATGGTCTTTATACAATTTGTAGCCTAGTGTCTTATCTTTCATTTAAATCAAGAATCACCCCATTCCAAGGTCTAGATCTCAAGTTATGCTTATATATCTACATGCTGTCCAATTTTTACCTAACCAATTCTGGCTACAGATAGGATTCATGGTTACTGTTTATAGGCCAATTTGACCATTCTAAAGACAGATTCAATCAAAGTAGTCTTTATAAAATATCTTTCATATGTTTTAAGTTTCTGAAGGTTTAAGAATCACCTAATTTGGAGACCTATATTATGAGTAATAGCTAAATGACCAACTACTGTTCACGGATGCATTATCCTAGAAATTCTAAGTTTCTAGATTTCCAATTCAAGTTTACACTCAACATTCAAGCACTTTACACCCAGAATTTGTACAGGATCTCTAAAGAAAAACTTTAGGCTTAGGTCTTAATTTTCCAAAGAATCATACAGCACCTCAATTGGAGATGTACGGACGGAGATATGCCCTGTTTACTACACGTGGGTCAAACGACTAGATTGCTAGAATTTCTGAAATTCTAATTTTATAATACCAATTTACACTAAAATTTCAACCACTTTACCCTTAAAATTAAGTCCAAGTCAAAACATAGAAATTGTAGGTCTATGTCTTAAGAAAAATTTGGTTTAAATTGCATCTCAATTGGAGCTCTATAACTCAACTTATAGTCAAATTAGTGTAGACTGCTCACTGGATATATTAATCTTAGCAGTCACCATTCAATGATACCAAAAGTAACAATTTTGCTAACAAGTTTAGATGAGCACTTACCTCAACTTAGTTCTAGCAAATTACTCTCAATTGCAACCACTTTTCATCAAAAATCCTAAGCCAATTTAGTGCATGACCTATCCACACCAACAATTCTGCCCCCTTGAATAAGCTCACCAATTCTTGATTCTTCCCTCTCTTTCACTTTGATTTCATGTATTGATTATCAATTCCTTCAATTCTATCACAAAATAGCATCTTTGATTCATGAATTAGGGGTTGCATTGGAGCTTGGATGAAAGAAAAATGGAGAAAAGTGAGAGAGATGGGTCAATTGAAGATAGGAAGAAGAAGATGAAAAATTTTTTTTTATGTGCTCTTAGATATTTTTCCTTCTTAACATGTGTCACTTTCCCAATTGTCCTATTTAATTAGTGATTAATTAACTTAACTAATCATACTTAATGATCTTAATTAAACTCGATTATATGCTAAGTTGAAAATTTTCAATTTTGCCCCCCAAACTTTACTAACTTTACAATAAAGTCCATAGGTGTCTTCACCACTTTTAATTTAACTCCTCATTTAATCTAATTTACATATCATGTTCAATATTCGAATTTCTTACTAAAATATACTGAATACGGTTTGTAAATTCGGGGTATTACAATCAGTCCTATATTAATGTTTCTAAAAGTTTTATTTTTTATTCTTTCATCAAGCCTCTTACTTAGATATGCAATTTCTAATGCTACACACATAAATGATTCAAATAGGAGTCATTGTTTACAAACTATTTTCATGAACAAGTTTTCCCTATGGGGTTGCTAAATTTAATTAAGTGACATTTACCAAGTTATTAAAATTAATTAATTATTAATAATTTAATTTATAAACCAATTTAATTTACAAGCAACCCTTAGTTTTTATTTAACTAATTAATTTATTAATTTACCAAATTACCCTAAAGATAATTAAACTAATCAAATTATATGCATTTGTATTTTACTCTAATAAACACATAAAGCCCAAGTAATTACAACATAAAATAATTTATGTGAAGCGTAGACATATGGAGGCTCCAGTTAGACAAGTAGAGCACATTAGGTTAGAGGATAGAAAGAAAAAAAATGGTAGACCTAAATTGACTTAGAGGTGAGTAATACAACATGACCTAGAAGCATTACGCATTTCTGAGAATTTAACCCAAAATCGTTCAGAGTGGAAAAAGAAAATCTATATAGCCGACTCCAAATTTTTGAGATAAAGGCTTAGTTGGGTTGAGTTGAGTTGAGTATGCTAATTTATTTTATAATTTATAAAATATTTAATTTATTTTATTTACATGCCAAAATTGGTTTTATACAAATAAAATTAATTTCAATTTACCAAATTTTTATTTAATTCAATTTTCATACAAAAGTGGATTAAAAATGCAAACAAAATTAATTTTTATTATTTATTCAATAAAATCATATTATTACTACATATTTCATACAAATTTATTATTTTGAAAATTTAGGAATACTTACCTTAAAATAATTACAGTTGCCATTGGGGCAAGCTATCTATAAAAAAGTAATCTTTTAGTATGGCATTTTTATATCTATCTTGCTTCCATTAAGCTCCACGTAAACTCCACACAATTATTGTCTTAAAGCTATTTACCAATTTTATTTATAATTTGAAATAAAGTATAACAATTATATCCTAATTAATTAGACTTCTATTTGACTAAAACTACCTAATGACCAAGGGTCTTCTAATCCAATTCTAATACTTCATCATACTATATCTTATGCATTATTAAAATTCGATCAAAATACAATTTAAAACTTGAAAACAAAAAATTATAAACCAATATAAAATTTCTAGATCTGGGTAGGCTTACAGTATTTTGAGATTTAAATTTTTAATGTCATCAATACATGTATGAAAGCTACACAAAAATTCCAAAAGCATGCCAATACATTAATAACTGATCAATAAACCTCAGTTAATAATTTACAAAAATTAGAGTTCATGACTATTTCATATTAGAGATAGATCGGCATTACTTTTTTAAAATTGGCGTATCTTACTAATCACAAAAGGTATTGATATGAAACTAACAAGAAAATTTAGCTAAGATCCTAAGCTTATTTTTAGAATTAAGAAACACAAAAAAGAATTAAAAAATGGGGAAGATATAGGCCCTGAAATAAGGCTATTTTGCATATCAGATTTTGCAAACACTCTAACTTTGAATGGCCATAACTAACTCAAATTAGAAGTTTTTTTTTTTCTCATGATTCTTGAGCTAAAATTATTAGAATTTCATGGAGCACACAAATGTAATTTTTGTACAATTTTTGTGAAAATAGAAAAGTATAAAAAGTAATAAAAATATGAACCCAAAACAAATAAGTGTGCAGAGTTATTATTTTCTCTCAAATTCACCACATAAACATGTATGTTGTGAATATATGGGGTGAATTACAAGTATATAATCATTAAAATACAACATATGGCACATTTCTTGAACATTTATCACTTAGTAACACTCACCTTAATCAAATGTTGAATACTTTCTTAAAGCAAGTAAGAATATAGAAAAGGAAAAATAGGAAGAAAGAAGGGGAGATGAGAGAGAGTCACTTCTTCCTTTTTTTTTTTTTTTGGTGGCCAGGTGAGTCCATTCTCTTTTCTCCTTTTTTTTTCTCCTCCTTTTGTGAGTTATTTATAGGATTTAGGTAAAAAAATTATATAGGAAGTTTATGTAATCCCAAAACAAGAAGATTTAAGAAGTCTTAAAGAGGATTTTTTTTTTTCATTTCCAAGGAGAGAGAAAAACTTCCAATTTAACTTTTATTCTCCTTTTCTTTAATTGTCAAAATAAAATAAAAAGAATAGTGAGCTTTTGTTTATTTAATCAAAATTCCTCACTAGACCTCATTGGACCCACAGAACCCAATTAAGCTTAGTTAATTTTTTTTAAATAAATTCCTAGAATTAAATTTAAATAAAAATAAATTTTATTTAAATTAAATTAATAATTTTTTTCTCTTCAAAATTATTTTCTCCAACAAACATGCCATATATATGATTATCCATTTTTAATGCCTCTAAATATACCTCACAGTCATATAATTATTTTATCATGGAGTTCCTCACAGCCTCAATGCACAAGCCCATAATGTCACGCAAATAGGGGTCTACAGTTTGCCTCCCACTTTAACAATATTTGAAATCAATGCAAAGGCATTGCTTAAATTTCCTCAAAGTAACAACACAATTCCTTGAAAATTGTTTGAAAGTAACTGAGATATCAGCTATGAAAATTGAGTATATCTTGCTATGTCTATATACCTCTGCCTAAGTTAAGTTCAGGACTTTAAGCTATGAGACTAGCTATGATCTCAAAATAGTGAAAATCGAGTGTATCTTGCTTTGTCCATACCCTATATGTCATAGAGCTAGGTACATTCTCACAGCAATGACAACTGTGTAATTTGAAATTTCGAGTGTATCTTGCTCTGTTGATACCTCTGTATCATTAGACTAGCTACAGACCCATAACAATGATAACTATGTAATTTGAAATTTCGAGTGTATCTTGATATGTCGATACCCTCTGTGTTATGGAACTAGCTACAAACCCACAACAATGATAATTGTGTGATTTGAAAATTTATGCATTCGTATTTAGGACCACAGTCCTAAACTACCTATGTATCCCTTTTGAAAATGAATCAGACCCACACATAGTTCGACACTTGAAAACTATGGTGATGCATGATCTTCTATGCTTTATACAATTATGTCGTGCACCCTAAATAAAGTCTAAGGACTTAAAAATAAATAAATAAATAAAAATGATCCATGATTTAAAAACTGAGATGACTGGACCTCAAAACTGCCTGTGATTTATGTGCTTTCTATCCTTCATGTATGCATTCTTATTTCCACTAAGGAATATCTTTAAGAACTTCAATGGGAATGAATATCACTGGGGACTTTTCTAAAAATTTCAAGGCTTTAATTACAGTATTAGGGAAAACTCACTAAGGAGTTAAAAATCTTTCAAAAGTTACCAAAAAAAAAATGTACACCAAGAGACTACCTCTAGGTTAAATTACAATTACTCTAATTTTTTTATGAAGTCCTTTTTCTTTCTTACTATGGCTTGTCATTCTAAGACCATGTTTAAACTTATCTGCTTGTGTATTTCCTTATTTATGCCTTAATTTTTGCTTGAAATGCCCTTTTAGGTTTTCATTTTAATGGGCTTACTCTAACTTTTGCCTAAGCTGCTCTTTTGGATTTTCAACTTAGTGAGCTTTATTTTTACCTAAACTGCCTTTTTAGGTTTTCAATTTAGCTCTTTCTTTTTTCAAACTGCTATCAAGGAATTCACCATTGATTATTCTATCATGATAAGAAAACTCACATTGAACTAAAACATGTTGTCCTACTACTTAGCTATTTGATGTATCCTTCTAGACACAAGCATTTGCAATCATAACTAAATAAAATCCATTTCTTATCTTGCAATAAAAACCTTCTTTATTAATTCGAGTATACCATCACCCCTTTTACATTTAGTTTTGCCAAATTTCTAATCTTTCAAAGTCAGAAATAAACTTTACAATTTGCTGAATGGCCTTTTTAGGTTTTCCATCCAGATCTTCACTCACTCTATTTTTGCCTAGACTGCCTTTTGAATTTTCACCCTAATGTTTATTATTTTCTGCCTTTTGATTTTTCACCCTAATGTTTATTATTTTTCTATTTTTCACTCCTTTTTATTTTTTTTTTCTTTTTCTTATTTTTTCTTACCCTAACTTTTGCCTAAACTCATTTCCATCTAGGTTTGATATTCTCATGGCACCTCCTAGCAAAATTTTCTTGAAAATATATGGGCCATCCCAATTTGGCTTGGATTTTCCTTTTAGCTTAAAAGGAATGTGTCAGGCCTATTTCAAAAACATATCACCTTCTTTACTCTTTCTTTGCCTGACCTTTTTGGTTTAAGGCCTAGGCTATCTTTCTCTAATAAGCCTACATGTGATATAAGGCCACCATTGTCTTTTCATCAATCAAGGCCAATTCCTCATATCTTTTCTAAGCTTACACATTTTCTGGAACTTTGTCTTCAATCATCACTCTTAAGGATTCAACTTCTAACTCAATGGGTAGCACTACTTCAGTTCCATACGCTAAAGAGAATGGGGTTGCCCCTATGGATATTCTTGTAGTATTGCAATAACTCCAAAGAGCATAAAGGAGTTTCTCAAGCTAGTCATTATATATTTTGACAATTTTTCTCAAAATTGTTTTCATATTCTTATTGTCTGCTTCAACTGCTCCATTAGTTTGAGGCCTATATGGTGAAGACTTATGATGTTTATTTTGAACTCTTCAATTAATTCCAGAAAATCACCCTTAAACTGAGTGTCATTATCTGATAATATCTCATGAGGTACTCCAAATTGACATATTATATTTTTTGGCACAAACTTACTCATTTGCTTAGCACCACTACTCTGTAGGATTCAACCTCAACCAATTTAGTGAAGCAATTGATCACCACAATTATAAATATATGGCCGTTAGAAGCTATGGGAGAAATCTTTCCAATGATATCTTTGGCTCAAACCAAAAAAGGCCACGGTGAAGTCATACTATGCAGCTCACTTGGCGATAGATGGTACAAGTTTCCATGGATCTGACATTCATGACATTTTTTGACAAACTTAACACGATCAGTCTCAATAGTAGACTAGCAATAACCCACCCTTAAAATTTTCCTAGCCAAAACCCTTCCATCCCTACAATTATATTAGTTTGAGATTCTCATTTAGGAAAACTACCTCAACTTCTTCCTGAAAGAGTGGAAGCATGGATTAAAGGGCATTAGGAGCTTGAATTTCAAAAATTAATCTAGGGTTAAATGCCACATGCTTGATGAGTTATGTGTCTAATCAATTTCCAATGCCCAATTGCATACCAAAACATATTTTAGAATGCTTTAAACTTTCATTTGCCATCATAGATTGTGAATTAACATTTAATTCTATTAAACCCTAACTAAAAGAGGGGTTTTTGGGTACTAACCTCCAATGTGCACAATAGATGAATCCCTCTTGCTTTTGATGCCTCTAGGACCCCAATTGTAGTCCCTCTAGCTTGTCGACCACAAGCACACCAAGAAGTAACTATGGCAGCCCCAAATTGACTTCCCAAACTAATTCAACCACTTGAAAATGGGGTTTAGTGATTTAGTGACGGTTAATGGGTGTTTAGGGCACTAGAAACTTTTTCTAGCAAATTTAATTCAAAGAAGATCAAAGATTTCTTCTTGAATTAAAATGAACAAATGAAGAGAAAGGGGAGAGCCAAGCTTGCCATCCACTTTGATGAGGAAGAAGAGAATTGTTTTCTCTTTCTTCCTTTTCCCCTTTTATAGTAAAGTCAAACCTTACTAACTCTTGCCACATGTCACCACAAGATCCCATCTTGCTTTTGGTTGACTTAATCCTATGGAGCCAAGTGTCAAGCTCCATTTAAATCATGAAAAGTGGTCTTCCATCATAGGAAGACAAGTGGCAAGATCATATGGTGCTATGTGTCAACATCTCATGGTGTCACATGACATCATATTATTTAATCTTACTTTTATATACTTTTAATTTGAGTTCTCAACTCAAAATAATAATAATTTCTTTTCTTCAAATTAATTTTTATCAAATATAAATTAATTGATTAATTAATCCCCATTAATTAATTTCTTATAATTAAATTCATATTTAAATAATTAAATATAAATTTAATTTATGCTATACATCCAATAACCTAGATTTGGTTTCAAGTCATGCTAGGGACCTTGCAATCATATTGCAAACCAAACCTATTTAATTAATTAATTAAACTCTTTGATTAATCAATTAAATCACATTTTACTTGGTAATTAAACCCCAACACGCTGCCCTAAAACTACTCTCACTGCATAATTACTCGCATCACACATAATTTCAAATGGTATTGTCCAATCGGGAGCTTGGATAATAGGGGGTGATGTCAACGCAGATTTCAATTTGTCAAAAGCCTCCTTGCACTATTCACTAAACTCAAAAGAAACATCTTTTTGCAAGAGTCTAGATAAAGGCAATGCTATCTTAGAGAAATCCTTAATGAACCTGCAATAGAAACCTGCATGACTAAGAAAAGAGCGCACTTCCCTCACAGTTGTGGGGTAGGGTAAATTCACAATTAAATCAATTTTATACTTATCCACCTCAGTAACCCTATTAGAGATAACATGACCCAAAACAATCCCCTATTCCACCATAAAATGACACTTTTTATAATTCAAAACAAGATTTTTCTTAATGCATCGGTTAAGAACAGAAGTCAAATGATGTAAACATGCATCAAATGAATCACCATACACAGTAAAGTCATCCATGAACACCTCAATGCAACTATCAATGTAATCTAAAAATATGCTCATCATGCATCTCTGAAATGTGGCAGGTGCATTACAAAGCCCGAAGGGCATCCTTCTAAAAGCAAAAGTTCTAAAAGGACAAGTGAAGGTAGCCTTCTCTTGATCCTCTGGTGCAATCACAATTTGATTATATCCAGAAAAGCCATTGAGAAAGCAGAAATAAGACTTACTTGCTAACGGCTTAAGCATCTAATCAATGAATGGCAGTGGGAAGTGGTCCTTCCTTGTTGTTGAATTCAGCTTACGGTAGTCTATGCACATTCGCCATCCACTCTTGAATCCCTGTTGGAACAAGTTCATTATCTTGATTTGCTACCACAGTGACTCCTAATTTTTTTGGCACTACTTGGACTGGACTTACCCATTTGCTGTTTGAAATTGGGTAAATAACTCCTGCATCCAGTAGCTTTAAAATCTCCTTTTTCACAACCTCCATCATCTATGGGTTCAACCTCCTTTAAGCTTCTTTTCTTGGTTTAGCCTCATCCTCCAGTAAAATCCTGTGCATACACACTGATGGACTTATACCTTTGATGTCAGCTATTGTGTTACACCTTACCCCTCTGTAAGGCATAATATGATCCCGTAGAATACCTAATGAATTACCGAACTCCACCTACCGATAACTCATTAAGTACTCTACAAGGGATTTTAAAATCATTTTCTTACTTTTTAGAAGTGGTGAGTATTTTATTACGTTTAATATAATTTTAAAAACTAGTTCAAAATTTTGTCCATTTTATTTTTACACAAGTTTTTGGAAAAATTTAGGTAGAGTGCCGTCTGTATTTTAAGAAAACAATACTTCTAAAACCTGTAAAAACACTTCCAATAATTCTTTTTCATCAAACTCATTACTACTTCAACACAACTCAACATCATTTCTCAAAATCCAAAATTCAAATCAATAATTTACAACTCAATTGTCATCAAAATAGTACTCAATATTTCCATTCATTTTTCATTAAAGTAAAAACAAATTACATTTATCAACCATTTTACATTAGCAAATCCAAAATAATATTATTACAAACTTTATACAATTGCTCATGACCAGTTTATACATGTACATACATTTACATACATCAAAATAAATATTACAATCATGGTATAAAATATACTCGACAGAACTTCAAGGGTGTAGCTTTAATATCCTCAGCAGCTCACTCTGCTGCTCCTCTAGTCTCTATATCTGCGATAACAATAACAGCCATCGCTGAGTACTATGACTCAGTGGTGTATAACATTCTAAAATAACATTTATGCATAATTCAAATCATACTTATTCAAACAAATTGCTGAAAATGAAAGACATATACAAAACATGATTTATAAACTTTTAGTCTAACAATTTCATTTAAGAATTCTCAAATCAATTTCATAAAAATACACAGTTATATCATGCCATTCAAAACATATTCATCTCAATAGCCGGAGGCTTATGAGAAATCACAAGGCTAGCTAGCTCAAATATATGGGTACCCATTCAAATTTCTTCTTCTACTGGCACACACCTCAACACTTCAGCCAGAGAAGGAATCAAAATTTGAAACAAATTTCTCCCACTAGTCATGCTAGTGAGACATTCAAATATATGGTCATGACACTGTGGTTTCAAAACTATCTTATCAATTTGCCAAACATTTATTGACAATTAAATCACATATCATCAAATTTCCCACAATTTAGATCAAAAGTATAGTATACATTTCAATCATTATTTTGCAATATAAATAAACCACAAATCATTTCATGCACTTTGCAAAGAAATTTTAAAGAATGTTTATGTTGTACACAAACCTTATATGAGTCGCCTCTTGGCCTTGACTCGATGCTTCGAGTTCTTTCTCGGTATACTTTTCCACTGAAACAGACAATTTTACAGTGTTTCAGTACCATAAATTATCATAAGTCCAAAAATAATTTTAAATCTAACTTTATTATGCTTAATTTGACGTTCTTTGAAATTTGTATTTCGGGGTTACTATTCATAACACTATTCAAGTCAATTTGTTGACTTTCTAATGCTTAATAGGTATGGGAATTTTAATTTCACCCATATACCACTTTTTGGATGCCTAACTTATTGGTTTTGGCTGTTTTTCTCAAATCATAAGTCTCTTAGATGAAATTCCAAAATTTTAGATTTGGTGCCCTGTATTGCACTATTCCAGTGGTCATGTTTCTGTGGTAATTTGGCTAAGTTGTCTTCATAGAAGTCGTTCCTTATTGTCTTAACTTTATTTCCCTTTTTGAATCACTCCATTTGGAGTTTTGTAGCCCTAGTTATGGCCATTTGAACATGGCTAGCCGGGTTTGGTGATACCCAGAATTCTGGGCAAACTCTGGATTTTAGCAATTTTTGTGGGTTAACTGTAGGTGATTTTTCAAATAGGTTATGATCAAAATTTAAGTTTGTTTTCTTCATGAAAGTTGTAGGGGGTATGTCTCAGTTTTCTATCGATATAAAATTCAGGTCATTTGGACCTTCCTAGACCAAGTTATGGTCATTTACGTAACTACTGTTCATTTGGTCATTTTGTACAGGTCAGTGTGCCCAATTCCGGATTTGGTCTAATTGTTCACTAAGTTATGGTCACTTTCTAGGCATGATTCCTGAATGAAAAATGGTCCATTTTGTGTCTAGTTTCATTCCCAATTGACCTCACATCAATTGGGTGGGTAAATTTTCAGTTTTGGTCCCTGAAAGGGACCTAGGTCAAGCTGCCTGCATATTGACCCTAACCAATCTGAATTGAAACTTATTCCTAACAAATCACACACACCACAAATGGTCACAATTGACCATTTCTCAACTCAAATAAGGTCATTTACATTCATTGACCAATTTCTACAATTTTTCTTTTCCAAACCCTAAGTCAAGAACCCCAATTTTCTAACTAACACAATTCACTCACTTTCAACTACCTAAATCATGCATATACTTCATACAATACTAGAATTCATATTTGATTAAACCAAACCACTCAATTCATCATCCACCCAATAGCCGAATTCCATACTGTTCCAATCATATAATTTCCTCTATTTCTTATGGCATTTCATCACCATTAAACTTAAATTCATGAACTTAATAAGAATTTAAGCTTGAAGTTGGACTTACCTCACTTGATCAATTTTCTCAACCTTCCAAACTTCAAGATTTCTTCTTTCTTTTAATTCCAATCACTCTAACAAGGCCAAATGGTAAGTTTTTATTCTAGGGGCTATGGAAAATATGGAAAATTTTAAGGTGTCTTTAAGCTCAAAATGAGCTTTCATAGAGGAAGTGGAAGAGAAAAGAGAGAGATGAGAGAGAGAAAGGCTCACGGCAAGAAGAAAGAAATGAAAAAAAAATGTCCTTTTAATTTATTTAAATTGTCTCTTTAAATGATTATCCTCAAATTTTCAAATTATAAAGTTTAAAATTTATTTCATCATGCTTAGGTAATGTATGATGTCATAATATTCTTTTCTTTTTGAATTTTTCATCTTATTTTTTTCTTTAGTTCTTTAATTTAATTCTCGATCCCAAAAATTTTGTTTCTCCGATATTGGACAGTTAGGTCAGGAGTCAACTCTAGGGGTGCATTGACCAAATTGCCCCTTGTCGATTCGATCCGGTTTGTAAGTTATTCGATATTTCTTTCGGATCCCTGACCTAATTATTTGACCTGCTTAACAGTTCTTTTCTGTGATTTTCTCTTTTCCATTATGTTCGCAATAGTCCTAAGGACCGCAACGTCACATTTTTCAATTTGAAATTTGAGTTTAGACTGACCTCGTAGTCATTCCCGAGAAGGTCACCCATCGCTGTAACTCTCAGCTCATTTAACTTTTTGTGTTCTGTTTTTCTTCTTTATACTTAACTATTTGGCAATCACTAGTTATTTGTTTTAAGGACTTTACTAGGTGTCTTAGATGTGGTTCTAATTCCCTTAATTGTCCGGACCGACACCGGTTACTGGGACAGTAAAATATACCAGGCTATGCAAATAGGGGTGTTACATATTATCCATCCAATTGCTTCCTTGTGTACCCTCAGAACCCTAGTCAATCTTTCTTCTTGAATTTTTGTCAAATTGCTTGAGATGATAACTGGAAGTGTCTCATTGTCTCCCAAGTAAACATACTTCAAATGCTCAGGTAAAGGCTTGAGTTCAAGAACTGGTGCCTGCACCACAGAAGGTAATAATTTTGTGTGAGATACAGGTAAGTCAATCTTTGATACTCCATACTTTTTTGGAACAAGAGGTAATGACTGCAATGCCATTACTGCATCTTGAACCTCTACACTTAATGGCTGATTGATACTGATTTCTAAAATTACTTGACCAATCACCACTTCTAACTCATCCTCCTTGCTTAACTCAAAAACATCCTGCACAAATGTATCAACAACATCAATAGAAAAAACAGAATGGTCATCAGCTGGATACTTCATGGCATCAAAGATATTAAATTTGACAGTCTCTCCATCAAACTCTATAGTTAAGGTACCATTATCCACATCAATTTTTGTCTTGGTAGTTTTTAGGAAAGGTCTTCCAAACAAAATCAAAGTTGACTTTGATGTGGGAACACTATCCTCCATATCCAGAATGTAAAAATCTGCAGGAAAAATCAATTCTCTAACCTGCACTAACACATCCTCAACTACTCCCAATGGGTAAGCATTAGAACGATAAGCTAATTGAATAATGACACTGGTTTCTTTCAAAGGACCCAAATTTAAGGTTTGAAAAATTGAATTTGATATAACTTTAATAGATGCTCCTAAATCTACCATTACACGTTTAAATTTAGAATCACCTATTCTGCAAGGAATAGAAAACGAACCTGGATCCTTACACTTAGGGGGTAATTTTTGCTGAATTAATGCCGATACATTTTCCCCCATACTGATCTTCTCATTATTCCTCAACTTGCGCTTCATAGTGCATAGTTCCTTAAGGAATTTAGCATACTTGGGAACTTGTTTGATCACATCAAGTAAAGGTATATTCACTTCCACTTTTCTAAAAGTCTCCAAAATTTCTTTCTCTTGTTCTTCTTTCTTAGTCTTAGCCAACCTGCAAGGGAATGGAGTAAGAATGGAATTATTAACCTTATTCAATTTAGGTTCAGTATTTACCTCAACTTCAAGAACTTCGGACTCTTTTGCTCCTTGCTTTTTCTTTTTCATTAGCTCTTGTGGAGTCTGGTTATCAACTTCTTTCCCACTCTGTAACACTATAGCAATCGCATTTTCTCTGGGGTTCATGACTGTTTGTGATGGAAGCTTTCCAGAACCTTGAGCTTCCAGCTTACTCACAGATGAGGCTTACTCACAGATGAGGCTAACTGACCAATTTGTCTCTCTATGTTTTGAATGCTATTTCTGGTCTCCTGTTGAAACTGTTGTGTATTGTTAGCCAAAGCCTTAACAATTTCATCAAGTGACATACTTTGATTTGAGGGAGGAGGAGGTGGAGGTGGAGGTGGTTGATTCACTTGTGGTCTTTACTACTGGTATCAATTTTGCACTGGTTGATTCCCATAACTCAAATTGGGATGATCTCGCTATCCTGGATTATAAGTACTAGAAAAGGGATCATACCTGCGTTATGGCTGTCCATAATGTCCTACTGCATTAGCATGTTGCATTGATTCATCCTCTTGTAATGCAGGACACATGTCAGTAGCATGACCCGAACCTGAACAAATTCCACATACCTTAACAGTTTGCATGTTCCCTACAGCCAACTGCCTCACCAAAGAAGTTAAATTAGAAATCTGTTTCTCAAGGTTAGATGTACTTACCTCATTAACCTTCTTAGGTGTGTGATCCATTCTCATTCCAAACTGCTGAGAGTTTGCTGCCATGTTAGCAATCAGCCTCCTTGCTTCATCTGGTGTCTTGTTAACCAAAGCTCCTCCACTAGCAGCATCTATCATACTACGGTCCATTAGTAGAAGTCCCTCATAGAAATACTGAATCAGAAGCTGCTCACTTATTTGATGATGGGAATAGCTTGCACACAGTTTCTTAAATCGTTCCCAATACTCATACAAACTCTCTCCATTGTACTGCCGAATGCCACAAATTTCTTTTCTTATGTTGGCAGCACGGGAAGTAGGAAAATACTTCTCCACAAATATCTGCTTCATCCCATTCCATGAGTTGACGGATCCAGAAGGAAAGTAATACAACCAATCCTTAGCTGTGCCCTCCAGTGAGAAAGGGAAAGCCCGAAGCTTGATCTAATCCTTTGAAACTCCTTGAGGTTTCATGCTGAAACACACAACATGAAATTCTTTTAAATGCTTATGTGGATCCTTACCTGCAAGTCTACGAAACTTAGGCAACAAATGGATTAGTCCAAATTTTAACTCAAAAGCAACATTTAAAACAGGGTATTGAATACACAAAGACTGTTGGTTTAGATCAGGACCAACCAACTCTTTCAAAGTCCTAACAGCCATTGTTTTGTTTTTGGAATTTGAATCCAAATTCGAATCCAAACTTAACTTCCTTAGAGATTGGACTCCTTCAAATGTACTCGGAATCTGCTTAGCCAATTTTCTCAACTATTTAGCTATTTTTTCTACTTCTAGATCAAAGATCAACTCACCAGATTGAGAAGTTCTTATCATAAACAAAAAGAAATCAAAGTAAAAATAAAAAAATGCCTTAAAACCCTAGAAAATGATATAACTTGGCCTCAAGAGGGTGGGGCCAATAGAATGTCGTTTCCTTCAAAATAAGTATGGGCCGCCCTCCTAATTCAACCAAAAATCTATTGATGAATAGTAACATCATACTTTTTTACCGAAAACCTAAAAATAGCAACACTTCACAAACAAAATTAATAACAGAATATCCTAACACTAAAAACACGAAATCCAATAAATTTCAGTCCCCGGCAACAGCGCCAAAATTCTTGATAGCTGTCAAATCCATCAGAAATTAAATTAACTGAAATTACCAGCTATGAAATATTTTTTGTAGTAAGTGGTAAATCCAGGTTAAACCCTATATACTGAATTATTAAATTTCGTGCACTTGTGTAATGGAAAAAGAAACAAAGGTTGGGGGGGGGGGGGGAGGGGCAATTCGCAATCCAAAGAAGAAATCAAAAATAAAAAATTAAGATCTAAAATTAAATAAGAAACTCTCAAATTAAACAAACTTCAGTCTAAGGTAATTCACATTCCAACGTATTGATTCGATCATAGACAAAAGAAATATAATTATTTCTTATTGAATACTTAACGTAGATTTATCAAACAGCGAGGTAAAATCCCTAACTTCCCTATACTAATCAATTCGAGCCCAGCACTCTTATTGACTCTAATTATTAACTGAATTGGTATTAAGCAATCCTCATCAAATTAATAACTGCTTTAAGAATAGGAAGTAGTTAAGCTGAACAACTATTTATGAAGCATAAATCATTTAATTCACCCTATTATTTCCTTAGGTTATTATTGAAAACTGGGATCATAATCAATAAACCTAATTGCTACTCATGTTCAATCTTACACAACAATTACGGATTATGAAGATGAACTAATAATTGATCACATCAAACAATTAACTAATAGGCCTTTTTAGCAAATCATTCAATAGATCAAAGACAATGAAATTAGAAAATAATAGATATTCAAAAGACATAAATTAAATTAAGAACTTGGTCTCAAAAATCATGCAAAAGATCTTGAATCCCTTAAACTGAATTAAAAACTTAGCCACTCATGTTCATGGCTTACAGAAAATTAAAGAAGAAAATTGAAAAAATCTAGAATGTGAATGGAGAACGAAGGTCTGATCACCCCTGTCTTGGTTGCTGCCTCTTCTATTTATAATAAATGGCCTAGGGTTAGGTTTTTAGAAACCCTGAGGTGTTAATAGTCTTTCTCTCTGTCAAAAACTACAACTGGAGCAAAATTAGGAAACTGATTGTCGACGGATACGCGGCCTGTGTTTCACCACACGGCCCAAGGCCGTGTAACTTACTGGAGCTGAATGGGTACGTTTTGCATTGGCACAAAAGGTTACACGGGTCTCCAGGATTTACACGGGTCAAATTACACGGCCTGTGTACTTTGTTTCTCCTCGGCTCTCTAGATTTCTTCTAGCAAAATATTACACTGGTCTGTGGTTGTGCTTACACGACCCGTGTACTTTATATCAACAATGCTTCTTAATCCTTTAACCTTTTCAAGCTTCCTTCCACACTTCTATGCTCTGGAACTTGCCAAAACCCTAAAAAATATAGCAAGAGTCAAATTAATGCCAATGCTAAAAATTTCTCCATTTAACACAATTATTCCAATAACTCTCTAAACATATGCCTAATAGATAATTATACTTTAATCAGTTGAATTAAGCATAAAGATACCCTAGAAACACTAAATATGATGGGAGTAAAATTAATAAATTATGCACTTATCAGTATTTTACTGTCCATGATCATCCATCATGCATATTTAAAATTTAACAATTAAATAAAAATATACATGCTTAAAAATTAAATTGAATATCATATATTCAACTAAAATTCAAATTTGAATCTTATTCAAATAAATTTAAATTTAGAAACTTTTTTTAAATTTAATTCCATGAAAATAATTTTCGTAAATTAATTGTGTGATTAAAATTCCTAATTAAGCCATTTAATTAGGTTTGGGCTCAATTATGGGCCTTAAATTACACAATTATTGCATAATGGGCCCCAAAATCAAGCCCAACATGCCCTTAATACTTAGAACATGGCCTGTGTAACATTTACACGGCCTGGGGCATGCCAAAACACGAGCTGGGTTGTGTTAACGCTGAACGACATGGGGCGGGGCACGGAATAACACAGCCCATGTCGTGTGACTCTGTCAGGCAGAGAGAAACACGGGCCAAAGCGCGAAAAAGCATGGCCCGTGTATGTTGAAGCACGCCCTGGGCCGTGTAAAAACCCAGAACACACCCAGGCCATGTTTCTTGCAGCAGTTTGACAAATTTAGGGTTTTTTTTATTCGAAGCAACTTCAAATCAACCCAAATTTAACCCAATCACACAATTAAGCCTCATAATCAATCTAAATGGCAAATATAGTGGCTCTGATACCAATTGAAGGAGTGGAAGCATGGATTAATGGGCATTAGGAGCTTGAATTTCAAAAATCAATCTAGGGTTACATGCCATATGCTTGATAAGTTATGTGCTTAATCAATTTTTAATACCCAATTACATACCAAAACACATTTTACCATGCTTTAAACTTTCATTTGCCATCATAGATTGTGAATTAACATTTAATTCTATTAAACCCTAACTAAAAGAGGGGTTTTTGGGTACTAACCTCCAATGTGCACAATTAATGAATCCCTCTTGCTTTTGATACCTCTAGGACCCCAATTGTAGTCCCTCTAGCTTGTCCACCACAAGCACACTAAGAAGCAACTATGGTAGCCCCAAATTGACTTCCCAAGCCAATTCAACCACTTGAAAATGGGATTTAGTGATTTAGTGAAAGTTAATGGGTTTTTAGGGCACTAGAAACTTTTTCTAGCAAATTTAATTAAAAAAAGATCAAAGATTTCTTCTTGAATTAAAATAAACAAATGAAGAGAGAGGGGAGAGCTAAGCTTGCCATCCACTTTGATGAGGAAGAAGAGAATTGTTTTCTCTTTCTTCCTTTTCCCCTTTTATAGTAAAGTCAAACCTTACTAACTCTTGCCACATGTCATCACAAGATCCCATCTTGCTTTGGTTGACTTAATCCTATGGAGCCAAGTGTCAAGCTCCATTTAAATCATGAAAAGTGGTCTTCCATCATAGGAAGACAAGTGGTAAGATCATATAGTGCCATGTGTCAACATCTCATGGTGCCACATGTCATCATATGATTTAATCTTACTTTATATATTTTTAATTTGAGTTCTCAACTCAAAATAATAATAGTTTCTCTTCTTCAAATTAATTTATATTACATATAAATTAATTGATTAATTAATCCCCATTAATTAATTTCTTACAATTAAATTCATATTTAAATAATTAAATATAAATTTAATTTATACTATACATCCAATAACCTAGATTTGGTTTCAAGTCATGCTAGGGACCTTGCAATCTTATTGCAAAGCAAACCTATTTAATTAATTAATTAAACTCTTTGATTAATCAATTAAATCACATTTTACTTGGTGATTAACTTGTGTAGTTGTGGCTCATTACTTATTAGCAATGATCAATGATATTATCCCATAATATCATTAGAACTCTTTCTTACCTTAAATAATTTCTCTAAATCATTTCAGGCACATCATAGACCATGGTTGACACCTAGCATAGCATGCCATGGCCACCCAATCAGTAATAAGGAATACCTTAAATGAACCTTTAATCATATGTTACCATACACTAGAATCTCTCTGTTATAAAATCTCAATTCCGACTGGAGTCATGGTTAATGTCAAACTCTATTTGCTATGAACATTATGTTCTCTTTTAATTCCAATTCTTGATTATTTAGATTTTCTTGTCAGAAACTCTTTCCTAACTAAATTTATCTGTCCTGGCCAGGAACTTAAATCATCAAGAATAATTAAATGAACATAGGATCTCATCCCTATTTACTTAGGGTAATAGATTCCATCTTGATCAACATCTATCTCCATATATAACTAGTAGGAGCCAACACATGCCCATATACCCATACACAATACGAGTATGAAAGTACTATCAAACTCAAACTACACATATATAAGATAACTGTGTTATCTTAGGTCTAAAGATTATATGCACTGATATGATATATGATAATATGTTGACAAGAGTAAACTCCATGTGCTTGTCATAAGCGTCACTGGTTCAGCCTCCTTATCATGTATAAGTGCCTATCATATTTGTTATGCAGCATGAGACTCACCACTCCGTCTTATTTATATCTCATATAAATACCTTGAGAACAAACATGATTACAATCTTTCAGGATTAGTCATGTCCTTTGTGAAGTATCCTCGATTATGAACCAATTTATGATACTTTGTGTCACAAGGGTTTTGTGATTGCCGAACGAATTCTCACCGAAGTGGGAAAAGTAAGGAGTCACCACTTTAATTTTGATGAAAATTAAAGAAAACCATTTTTTTTATTTAAAATCCACTTTGAAAATAGAGATTCTAGGTTCGGGGTCCGTATACAGGTGGGGAAGGTGTTAGGCACCCCACCTCGTCCCTCAATGAGGGTAAGCATATTTAATGTTATGCTCTTTATAAATTAAAATTGATAATTAGGGGGTTGGAATGATGATGTTAATCCTTTGGATGGATAAAAGGAATATTTGATATTTCACTATTTAGGATTGCCCGAGAACACGAGTGCGCGAGATGACCCTTCAGTGAATAGGTGTTGTGTAATAGATTTTTCTGTTGGGGTTTAATTCGCATATTGAAGTTGTGATATTTTAATTTGAATTTAAGTTAAGAGAATTCGAGTAAAAACTCTCTCCCAATCTCTTAATATATTCTGTTAAAAGTTTAAGTGGGAGATTTCGGATAAGAACTCTCATTCGATCTCTACATATTTTATTAAGATTTTGTCTGAGAATTTAGGTATGAACTCTCCCCCGATCTCTTTAGTGTATTTAAGAATTTTAATTAAGAACTTGAGTAAGAACTCTCCCCTGATCTCTTACTGTTTTTTGTTAAAAGTTTAAGCAGGAGATTTCGGATAAGAACTCTTCTCCGATCTCTACATATTTTATTAAGATTTTATCTGAGAATTTGGGTAAGAACTCTCCCCCAATCTCTTAGCGTTAAGAATTTTAATTGAGAACTCGGGTAAGAACTATCCCCCGATCTCTTAGTGTTAAGAATTTATTTGAGAATTCGAGTAAGAACTCTCCCCTGATTTCTTAATGAGTTGCATCAAAAATTAAACTAAGCTCAGGTAGGGACTCTCCCCCGATCCCTTAGTGTTAAGGATTTTAATTGAGAACTCGAGTAAGAACTATCCCCCGATCTCTTAGTGTTAAGAATTTATTTGAGAATTCGAGTAAGAACTCTCCCCTGATTTCTTAATGAGTTGCATTAAAAATTAAACTGAGCTCAGGTAGGGACTCTCCCCCGATCCCTTAGTGTTAAGGATTTTAATTGAGAACTCGGGTAAGAACTCTCCACTGATCTCTTAATGAGTTACATTAAAATTAAACTGAGGTCGGGTTCCTTTAAGGTCTTGGGTTGGTTTGAGGAGCAGGTGGTCTCAATTGATTAGGTTGGGTAAGCAGTCTGGGGTGGTAAGCAGCTTGCGGTTGATATTGTGGGCGATGGTGAGGATAATTAGGAAAAAGGGGTAGAATGTTTGCTATTGTCAGGCCTTGAGTAGGAGGGTACGGTCGAAAGTTATTTTCAGGTGACGGAGTGTACATCACCTTACTTTTTCTTTCCAAAACTGGCAGTTTTCTTTGTAGAGTTCTCAGTTAACTCCTGTAACCTTCCTAACCTGAGGTTAGCTTCAATTCTTTCACCAGCTTGGATGATGTCTGAAAAACTATTAGAGGTGTTTCTGATCATTAGATTTAAGTACGGAGCCTTTAAGGTTTCAATGAAGAGAGAGCAAAGCTCATTGTCAGTAACTGGAGGATATACCTTAGCTGCCTTCTCTCTCCATCTCTGGGCATACTCCTTAAAGCTTTCCCTCTCTTTCTGCACCAGATTTTGGATGTCTCTCCTTGTGGGGGCAACATTACAGTTGAACTTGTATTGCTTAAGGAAAGCATCAGCCAAATCCTTCCAGGAGCATAGTTTGCTCCTATACAGTTGTATGCACCACCACAAAGCTACCTCAGAGAGGCTTTCATGAAAGAAGTGGACCAGAAGTCTGTCATCTTCTATGAGGGTGGACATCTTAGCTATGTAAGTGGCTAAATGGATGCGGGGTCTGAATTCCCAATATACTTGTCGAAGTCCGAAACTTTGAACTTGGGTGGTACCACCACATCCGGTACTAATCTCAGTGACGATACATCGACTGAGCCATACATATTCAGACCCTCTATTGCTCTTAATCTATCTTCTAGAGCAGATAACTTCTCACTTTCTTTTTCTCTATTTTCACCCCCTACTGCACAAGTCATGCTTCTGGTTGGAAAATAAGTTGCAGGGTGAACTGGAGGGATTGGTATGGAAGGGTGCAATTCGGTGTTTGAGACAGCTGGATAATAAGAAAAGGGTAAGTCATTATTTGGGAGTGTTGGGTTAACAGTGATTGTTAGATCAGGAATAAAAGGCTAGAAGGTGAAAGAGGTTGAAGCTTGATGGGAATCAACCGTGGTTGGGAGTGGGGGAGGTAGTGGCCAATTTGATTCTGGTGTAGGTCGGATGGTTTCTCTATTTTAGGACATCTCCTTCATCAGTTTCATCAACTTTGAGACTTCGTCTCTTATTTTTGAAACTTGTCCCTGTAGCTTCTGTACTTGTTCCTGGTCTTCCAATATCTTCTTTGCTCAGGACCTTGTCAAGTACACTCTCTTTGGTTGAATTGCTTGCTTGGTCAGGTTTCCTTTGTTCGGAGCAATGTTGATTTCCTGTGGGAAGTTTTTAAATTAGTTTGAAATTCTATTAGAGGCAAAGATCCTAACTAGTCAAAGGATACAGTTGCAGATAACTACCAAGATGGAGTCTGCAGAAGGCAAATTGTGTTAACTTTATCATAGGATCGCTCGATAGTCCAACAGTGAATGATGGGATCGTATGCGTGTCTATGATACTTATCCATATGACGCATTCTTCTTTTCGTATAACCCTAACGAGGATAGTTCCCACGGGAGTTACACTATTCATTCATATTTTGTTATACATGGTTCAAAACAATTCATTAATTAATCTGTTCATACATAACATTCTTTGCTATTGCCTGGGTTCAGGAAGACTCTTTAAAATACAATGACATCTTTTGAAGTACTCATAGAGTCTTTCTTCTTGCCTAGCAGGATTGAATGTCTTCAAGGCGTACTCAGATTCTGGCAGGAGCTCTTGTTTCCCTTGTGCTATCATTTTTTCCAGCTGGTCAACATTTTCTCTCAGCTCTTAATGAAGAGTTGGTTGCCTTTCTTTTTCTTTCCTTTCTTTAGCACATTCTTTCAAAATGTCATTGATAAGCTGTGCCTGCTCCTTCAATTCAAGCTTCTTTTTTTTGCTTTCCTGTTTATACTCTTCCATAAGTATTTCCTGATATTCCAGCTTCTCCCGTAATTTGCCAGTCTAGACTCCTGCCTCCCTTACCGCAACTTGAAGCGAGGTCTTTTCTCTTTCCCACCATGTTTCTCATTCCTCAAATTTCGCTTTTTCTCCCATCATTTCTTCCATGAGCTTCTTTACCTCCTTTTTCGTAATTTGCTGTCGGTCTTCCTACTGCCTTATAGGTTCTTGCAATTGTTGGTTCTCGACATTTGAACTTTGTAGAGAGCTGAACAACTTGGTATTAACTTCCTCTGAAAGAGCTTTCTGGTGAGGCGTGCTTCCCTTAGGCTCTGCTAGTTCTGAAACTTGATACCCTTGGCCTCTACTCGCTCTCCATCTAAGGTAATCTTCCATGGTGCTTGGCCCTTTAGGCGACTGCTCAATCATGGTAACCCTCTCCCAGGATTTGCGAAATGCTTTCAGCTCTTCCTCTCTGCCAAGTTCATGGTAGAAATGAGTTTGATGAAGTCCTTAAACATTGGGCGCGAACTGGGTTGAACTGAATTACCTCATTACCAAAGTTGGGATGTAACTTGTGTATCCTGTCAATCCAATCAAAGGTACCAATTGATTATCCCCTGTACTGAACGAAATAGGCTGGCCCATAGTCCATAACTTCCTCCAGCAATAGTTATGACTGTTGAAGCTTAGAATCTACTCTTGCCATTGTAGTTCATTCTTTGGGCTAATTGCCAATCTAGCCATCTTTTCGATGAGAGGCTGGTTGGGATACCAGGTTAATCCCTTAGTTTCCAAAGGACAGATGTGGCTGAGGATCCAAAGGTGTAGCAATTGGGAACAGCACTTGATGGTCCCCTTACCCTGTCGTCAGAAATAGGTTAGAGTTAAAAAGGTCTCTGCAAGGATTATAGGTATTAGGTTGACATTTTGCTTCTCTACCGCCCAAAATATTTCTGTGAAGCTATAAGTTATAACTTCCAAAGGCCCGAGAAACAAGATCAGGCCGTAAATTCCCAAAGCTAATACCAACGAAGCCTGTTCCCATTGCTTGCTTTGAATATGTAGATCCAAAAGCTTTTGATGTAAGTCCAATACCACCCATGTGTGCTTCCCTTGACTGTTTCTTTTGCCTTTGCTTCCTCTGCAGAAATTCTAAGTATATGCGTGAACCATTTCCAGGTCTGCCTATGCTTGAGGTGTAGGTAGATCCGATTTTGCGCCACATAAGGGATTTCTAGCAGTGCCTGATATTCTTCTATAGTGGGAGTTGTATCAATATCATTGAAGGAGAACACCCCATACTTGGGATTCCAAGTTGACAGCATGGCCTTTAACGCAGGAACTTATACTCTGACCCGTATCAAAGTTGCAATCCTCCCACACTTTTCCTCAAACTTTACTTTGACATAATCGAAAGTGATTTCCAACTGCTGGATAAATCCTCAAGGCCAATCATTCTAACCTCAACTTTGCTTGGATCCAATAGAGGTAAAGGGACAATGTCTGCCCTTATGTCATCAATCTGTGAGGACTCTGAACTATGAAGCGGTTTAGACCATTGTCTAGTATTATGTTCCTGCCTTAGAACTCTTTCAGTTGACTGACTCGATGCCATATTAAAGTTTCCATTTATCCTTTACAGACTCCAATTTGTAATGCTTGCAGAGAAAATACATTAACATAATAAATTCGGATAATTTTGAATTATACTGCTGGCGTGGCAATATCTATGCACCTATCAAAGTAGGAAGGTGTATAGATCATCCTAATAGTATGATTCAAAACTACCCTCATGTTATTTTAAAATTTAAAAATACAAACAGAGTAAGGTGAAAGCAAGTATGTCCCTTTTGTCCTAAAATAGGGACAGTCCTAGTGCCGGGTGAGTACTATCTAATTGGATAGTTTTATCCTATGAGGTAGTTTGCTATGGTTTTCAGCTACTGTGATAGTTTAGCTCAAGGTCTAATTTTCTAAAGCCACAGGTTCCCAAATTGTCCCTACTGTAAATAGTAGAGCCCCATTCCTCCACCACGATACTATTGGGAGAATTCCACGAGTATCACAGTAGATGGAACAAGTTCCAATCTGAGCAGAAGCCTTCACGGATACTAATGGGGTAAAACCCATGGGTACTGCTACATGACTCCCTCCTATTTCCTAAAAGGGTAAGAAAGCCCGGGTATAGGGCTGAAGTGTGTGAGGACATTGTGTAAGTAATCAGTGTGTGAAGGGACATATTTACCTTTTCCCTGTACCGGGGGAGTTTTTAGATGAAAATTGCTATGGAAATAAGACAATCAAAATAAGCAAAATGGTTAGAAAGAATAATAACAATGAGTATATCAAGACTTTCAAATTTTGCAAGTTAAACCCCCTAATTCCGGTTTAACTTATAAGAGCACAAAATTAAATCTGCTTTTGGACCTCTAAACCAGGGTTAAGGTGAAAAAAAAATTCCCCAGCGGAGTCACCAAGCTGTCGCAAGGGTTTTGCAGTTGATGGACGAATTCTCACCAAAGTGGGAAAAGTGAGGAGTCGCCACTTTAATTTTGAGGGAAATTAAAAAAAACCATTTTTTTTAATTAAAATCCATTTTGAAAACAAAGATTCTAGGTTGGGGGTCCGTATATGGGTAGGGAAGGTGTTAGGCACCCCCACCTCGTCCCTGAACGAGGGTAAGTAGTTTTAATGTTATGCTCTTTATAAATTAAAATTGATAATTAGGGGGTTGGAATGATGATGTTAATCGTTTGGACGGATAAAAGGAATATTTGATATTTCACTATTTAGGGTTGCCCGAGAACATAAATGCGCGAGATGACCATTCAATGAATAGGTGTTGTGTAATGAATTTTTCTGTTGGGAGTTAATTCACATATTGAAGTTGTGATATTTTAATTTGAATTTAAGTTAAGAGAATTCAGGTAAAAACTCTCTCCTGATCTCTTAATGTATTCTGTTAAAAGTTTAAGCGAGAGATTTCGGATAAGAACTCTCCTATGATCTCTACATATTTTATTAAGATTTTCTCTGAGAATTCGGGTAAGAACTCTCCCCTAATCTCTTTAGTGTATTTAAGAATTTTAATTAAGAACTCGAGTAAGAACTCTCCCTCAATCTCTTAATGTATTATGTTAAAAGTTTAAGCGGGAGATTTCGGATAAGAACTCTCCTCCGATCTCCACATATTTTATTAAGATTTTGTCTGAGAATTCAGGCAAGAACTCTCCCCTGATCTCTTTAGTGTATTTAAGAATTTTAATTGAGAAATCAGGTAAGAACTCTTCTCCGATTAAGGATTTTAATTGAGAACATGGTAAGAAATCTCCTCCGATCTCTTAGTGTTAAGAATTTATTTGAGAATTCGGGTAAGAACTCTCCCCCGATTTCTTAATGAGTTGTGTTAAAAATTAAACTGAGCTCGGGTAAGGACTCTCCCCTGATCCCTTATTGTTAAGGATTTTAATTGAGAACTCAGGTAAGAACTCTCCCCCGATCTCTTAATGAGTTGCGTTAAAAATTAAACTGAGCTTGGGTAAGGACTCTCCCCCGATCCCTTCGTGTTAAGGATTTTAATTGAGAACTCAGGTAAGAACTCTCCCCCGATCTCTTAATGAGTTACATTAAAAATTAAACTGAGTTTGGGTGAGAACTCTCCCCCGAACTCTTAATATGTTTGTGTTTAAAAATTAGACTAAGTTCGGGTAAGAACTCTCTCCCAAACTCTTAATGTGTTTGCGTTAAAAATTAAACTGAGTTTGGGTAAGAACTCTCCCTCGAACTCTTAATATGTTTAGTAGAATGGCATTTTGTAAGAACTTGGAACTAAGGATTTTGGTAAAGGGTCCTTCTTGACCCCTTTTTGTGGGAATGAAGTACCAAGGACACAAGAGACCCATGTACAACTTTTCCTAGCCTATGAGACCTTATAACTAGATAGGGCATGAAAAACCAAACTCCTTACCGATCTTCTGCATGATCGCTTTATTAGAACTCTTTTATTAGCGATATCCGATCTCTTTTTAGTCGCTAGTCTGGGATCCGATCTTATCTTGATTCCTGATCTATTATATTATCACCTGGGCTCATTTCGTGGCCCGACCTCATAACTTATTTGTTTAACCTATTCTTGTTTCCAACCTATCCGACCTATGCTACACCTATCTTCCTTTGTCATTTTTATTTTTTAGACTGAAACTCTTATGTAGAAATACCCCTGCCTATATTCTTTTAAGTATTTACAAGTTGCCTGTGACTTAAACGTCTACTCTCAAAGGAATTGAAAACTAAATGATGATAAATGGAATTTGCGAATGATATAAAAGAAGACACAGGAAATAACTATTGGCCTAGATAATCTATTTTGAGATTTGGTGCGACTGGATATAAAAGAAATTTTAAAAGAATACTGGAGAAAACAAAACAAGGATATTCGACAAAATAACAGTTTAGACGCTTATCTGTGGGAAGTTGAGGAGACAGATGAGTTGACTCCGGAATCCACAAATCTTGTAGAGGTGAAAGCTGACAGCCGAAGGACTCAAACTTACTCAAAGTAATGGGAATAGGTCAGAACAAAGTTGAACTCGAAAGGTAATGCCAGATACTAGAGCGGTGGGAATGAGGTGATGTGAAGATGGTTGCACAGAAACTGAAAATGGAAGTTTCAGGACTTATAGCTTCTTTTGATGAAAATACTTAAGAAAACTAGTTTCTAAAGTTTCTCAACACTTTGAAAGCTCAGAATGGCAAGTATCAAGACTAAATCAAATTTCAGAGTCTTTCTACTATAATCACCACCTTCTCGTTTTTTTGTCCCCCTCTACAATATTGCATGCAGGTATTTATAGGGAACGGGTGCCCATAATAAAGGATCAGGATCTTGCCAGGGGGAGACGAAGGGCTTGGATTCAAAAGGACATAATCTAATGTTCGAGAATTAAAGAGAATCAAAATGGAGGGTCAGGATCCCGTTCAGAATATCCATTCTTTCTCCTCGTAATCCAAAGGCTCAGGGTCCTGCCTTACAAATTGGATCCAAAGGCTGGGAATAAAAGGCGCTGAATCTGTCATTTGCTTTTGATTCGAGAGCTCCGGATCCATCCTTACGATTATGTTCAACGGTGGAGATAGGGATGTACGGGGTTTCTTTAACTGTTTTGGCATCTGGCAACTAGGAGGGCATCCTTGCAAATCAAATGCATGGTGAGGATCTGATCATGCCTGTAAACGCTTTAACTAACTCAGATCTGATGATGAAGGGAGTTAATTGGAAGTTATTTAACCCTTTTGCATTCTCCATTTATATAGCTCATCTCCTGTTTCTTCCTACCTTCCTATTATGACCATCCCCTTTTTCTGATCTCTATCTCTTGCTTCGGGTCCCCTTTTATTTTCCGATCTCTCTCATTCCTGATCTTTCCTCTTTATCTAACTTGCATTGGTCAAAGCAATAAATTCTTCGGTTACCAATGCATCCGCTTTGGGTTCTGTAGGTAATGAATGCCAAGGCCCTATATATATGCAGCAATGGGAAATCATCTTCACACCTCACTTTTCCTTTTTTAGTTTATTTTCAATGTACCCCTTCCCCAATTCAAGCTTTTTCAGTAATAATTCTAATTATGATGGCCATTTTGATCTTTTTCTAACTGTTTCCTTTGCCCTTCACCTGACAATTTATGACCCCGGCGATTCAAAAGCTATGAGAACGTCATCTAATGACAATGAGGGAACTGTACTAATTTACAGATCAAGATCGAAAGTGACAGCTGCGCAGATCTCGAATCAGTCTATCAGTACAATCGGTAGACCGATCTCAGACAAGAGGACTGCTAATTTCAATCTTGATATCGGTGACGGCCTCTTAAAGTTCATTTGGCTCCCAACTATATCGGGCATCCCGACTGCAGCTCGGTTCTGGTCAATGACATCGGTGATGACTCCGCTCAATATCATGAGAGTCATAGTCACCCTATCTGAGCTACACATCCATCCAATATTTGTAGCTGGCTCTCTAATCAAACACATCTTTTGATTCAGTCACAAGACTAGACTTTGACATAGGCCGGCATTCTGGACCTCAGAGTAGTCTTAAGCTAGGTAAAATGTAGTGCTGATTTTGAGAGATCGCCCAAATGATGTAATCTGATCTTTTGAGATCGCCCAAATGATGTAATCCGATCTTTTGAGATCACCCAAATGATGTAATCTGATCTTTTGGAAATGAAATGAAATGAAATTTTTATTTGAATGTTTTTGTTTTGTTATTGCATTTGTTATTTTTCCAATCTCTGATAAGTGTATCCGATCTAATCCCTAGACGAATCCCCATTCGGCGATCAGTAAGTTTGGAAATTTATTCAATTTTGATGACCTTAGTTAATCGATCTCATTTATCTGATTTTTATTATGTTTCTGGAACCTTCTTATGATGTGTCAAGGAGGCAGCCCGGTTTTGCCAACCAATGCGTCGCTTGGGACTTCGTGAGCATTTAATGTTCAGACGGGTATAAATAGGGGAGAGGTGACTCATTTGCTTCCTTATGTCATTTCAAGCTTCCCCTAGCAATTTCAGCATTTCCTCTCATTTTCTAAAGTTTTCAGGCACCGATTACACTCCTGTAAGGATTTTGATCTTTCCTCGGTTAATTTTCCTTTTCATTTTCTGAAAATGAGTGGTACCGAGGGTCAGAGGGCTGCGAGCCCGCCTTCTGTCCATATTTCATGGACCTCGGAAGAAGGCAATGTGATCAGATCAGGAAGTCGATCCAGCATGGCCATCATTCCAGTTACTAGTCCGGCTACCATACCGAAATGAGGAACCTCTTCGAGAAGGGAAAACCTACCAGTTGATGAGCTATTGTCTGTCCTGAGAGAAACCGATCTCCAATCCATAAGTCAGGAGTACAATCTACGAATCGACTGCTTTGAATTGATAAAATGCCATGGCAACTTTCGGGCTGATCACTTCTTTGAAGAAGGCAATCTCATCATAGTATACGAAGAACAACTAAAGGTCGGCCTCCATTTTCCCTTGGATGAATTTTACAAGGCCGTCTTAAAGTTCCACAATGTCTCAGTAGCTCAATTGCATCCGAACTCCTGGCAAACTTTAGTAGCCTTCAGGGGCCTCTGCCAAACCAAGAGACTGGAGCCCATGGCTAAAGTCTTTACCAAGCTGCATAGGCTTGCCCGAAGGAAGGATGATGAATTCTGGTTCTTTCAGGAAAAGCCAAATTGCGTGTTTTTTACCGATCTCCCTTCTTCGCTGAAGAACTGGAAGGATCGATTTTTCATCCTTAAGACTAAGGATCGAAACAGCTTTGAAGGGATCCCACGTAATTGGAATTATTTGGTCCCCCAACTCCCTAAGAAGCTCACCTTAAATAAGGACAAAGACGCCATGGTGAAAGAGTTAAAGACTCAAGCGTCCACCCACAAATTCTCATGCTTAGATGCAGTTATGGCTGAACTGAAGTGGTGGATGATGCGGCTGATCACCAACGAAGACTACGAGCTTCAGCTCTCTGACCTTAGTCCTGGTACAATCCATATCTCTAGCCTCTAAATCTTAGCAAACTCACTGACTTCTTCTTTGTGCAGGTATGGCAGGTGGTGACGCTTCTAATGAGAGCCGTAAGCGAAAGAGGGAGGTCTCCCAAAAGGTACGGGCGATGAAGGAGGCTACTGCTACTACTGCTCAGACACCTCAGTGAAATTTGGTAGAAATACCGAGCTCTCCTCCTCGACCTCAAGAGCAACCGATCTCTGAAGTAGAGGTTGTCGTTTCTCCACTTCGGCAGATTGAATGTCTGCCTCCTCCGATCTCTTCCAATGTGGAAGGGGAGTCTTCTGGCCCTACTGTTAGGACGCTTTTCCGGGGAGCTCAACTCCTTATCCAATCACTAGAAAGGAACCATTCCACCTGAGGGAATCCTGGCCTAGCCAAAGTCATGGGCGCCTCCATCTGCTTCTAAGAAGATCGGAATAGATTGGCAGAGGAGAGTATCGATGATATTTTAACTCAAACAATGAGTTTGGGCTTGGAGGCTATTGCAAATTAACATGTGATCAAAGAAAAAACCCATGCCTTAAGGAAGGAGATTCTTAAGGTGGTCCAGGATACCTCAGCTGTAAAGGCTCAACTCTCCTCTACCAATGGTTACATAGCCAAATTAGAAGATTGGATGAAGTATTGTAAAGAGAGGATAGCTGAAGTGGTGCGGGAACTTGAAGTTTCTCGGCTTGGTCGATCTGTCGGTCTCGCTCATTTTTTTGAGGAACTTCGGGCGAAGGAGGAGGAGCTCCATGCAAAGGAAGAGGAGAGTACTACAAAAGAAGTTGGGGCATATGTGAATGCCCATAATGACCTCCTGGCCGAACTGAAGAAGCGTTATCCTAAGGAGGACTTCTCCTAGATGGATAAGCTCATCCCAGAGGTCAAAGAGGACAGCGATGAAGAGCCAGAGGGTGAGGGGAGAGAGGGGAATTTAACCGGGGAGCGAGGCGGAGAGGATCCCCCTTGCTAATTGCTTTGTATATTTTATTTTCTGGAATGAATTAAAGTCTTTTTATATTTAATTTCTTAATGAGATCGGAGTTATCCAAACTTTCTGAGTACTTACTTGATTGAATATAGTTGAACATTGGAGCGACTATTAATCAAAAGGTAAGAGATCGGAAAAATATTACACGTGAACATGAGATCGGACTAAGTCATGACAATATACCAGATGAAACTTTAAAATATTAGAATTGTAGAGATTTGATATTGACTTGAACTTTTAAGATCGGAACCATTATTAGACCGGATAGAAACATTAACTTCATTTTAAGGAATATCTGAGGCATTCAAGCGAGAAGCCCGACCACAACATTAGCTAAATGAAGTTCTGTAATATTTGTACAAAGAGATCGGAGAATATCAGTAGGCAAAATTGGATGGTCGGGAGACCCAATGTTAACTCGAACTCATCTGATAAAGACCAAGAGATCGGAAAATAATCTAACTAGAGCGTGGATCGATTTGTTCTGGGGACGAGTAATCGGTAAGTTAGGAAAAGCTACCATGTGATCGGGACATCGGTAGAGAATGGATAATAAAGCTTTGATTCTAAAAGACCCTTGACTTTGGAGGTCGACCAAAATATGATATCTAAAGCTGCCCCTCTTTTCATAATTTCTATTAAAGAGAATGAAATTCTCTTGTATAGGGATTATGTAAAGATTCAGAACCATATTTTGGGCGGCTGGGACATTGGAACCAACAATCAACAAGAAATTAAATGATTAAAGACAACTTGGGTATTGAACAGAAAATTAAAATCAACTTGGATTTAGGAACCAGAGGTCGATGACAGGAAATTAAAATGTTGAAAATTAAAAATCAAATTGGATCTAGGAACCAGAGGTTGATAACAGGAAATTAAAATACTAAAAATTAAAATCAACTTGGATCTAGGAACCAGAGGTTGATGACAGGAAATCAACTTGGATCTAGGAACCAAAGGTTGATGACAGGAAATTAAAATGCTGAAAATTAAAATCAACTTGGATCTAGGAACCAGAGGTTGATGACAGGAAATTAAAATACTAAAAATTAAAATCAACTTGGATCTAAGAGCCAGAGTTTGATGACACAAAATTAAAATGTTCAAAATTAAAAATCAACTTAGATCTATAAACCAGAGGTTGATGACAGGATATTAAAACACTGAAAATTAAAAATCAACTTGGATTTAGGAATCAGAGGTTGATGACAGGATATTAAAACGCTGAAAATTAAAATCAACTTGGATCTAGGAACCAGAGGTTGATGACAGAAAATTAAAATGCTGAAAATTAAAATCAACTTGGATCTAGGAACTAGGAACTAGAGGTTGATGACAGGAAATTAAAACGCTGAAAATTAAAATCAACTTGGATCTAGGAACCTTAAAATGCTGAAAATTAAAATCAACTTGGATCTAGGAACCAGAGGTTGATGACAGGAAATTAAAATGCTGAAAAATCAACTAAGAGGTCGAGGGTATGAAACGTTGGTTTGTACCTCTAATAATCACAAAGCAAACCTGACACAAGATGTTCCTCCAATTAACATGTACTTAACAAGGTCCCGAAGATAGATGATTAATAGAGAGGTTCAGAATGAATCCCAATGCTTGGCCTACAATTTCCTTATTTTACTCACTTTTTCAGAATGCCCCTCTAGGTTTTGGCTGCTTACTCATTTTACAGAAAGTGCCCTTGCTGGTTTTCACTCTCTTTTACACATTTCGCTAGAAGCGCCCTTTTGGGTTTTCACTCCTACATTTTTTTTTTTGTAATCGCCCGGCCATCGTTCGTCCCCTGCAAATCTCATAGTAAAGTACATGAGGTTATCAATATTCAAATCCTGATCTTATAATAAAGTTTTAACGAATTAATAGCATATAAATGAGAGTATTTAAGAAAAATAAATTAGAGTGAAGGAACAATTTTATTATGGCTTAAAAAAATAAACGTACAATTTCAAAGAAAATGGATACAAGAATAGATCTCACAAATTCCTTGTAGCTAACTTTGAATTCCCTTAACTGCCACTATTTCAAGTAATCTTTCGAGAAACATTCGTGCCGTGGTGACTTATTACCTTTTCTGGTCCTGGGCTCCCTTCCTTATTTCTCCGTTTTCTGGTCCTAGGAGCACCCTTCCTGGTTTTCACTCCTAGAGGATGATTTTTTTTTTACTCACTTTTTCAGGATGCCTTTTTGGGTTTTCACCCCTCACTCATTTTGCCGAAAGCGTCCTTGCGGGTTTTCTCCCTCTTTTCACACATTTTGCTGGAAGCACCCTTTCGGGTTTTCACTCCTATATATATATATATATATATATATATATATATATATATATATATATATATATATATATATATATATATATACATATATTAGGTATAATATCTTTTGATAGCATCTGCATTCATGGGCCTTGGGAATTCTTCGCCATCCATATGAGTTGAGATCAATGGACCGCCAGAAAATGCCTTTTTAACCACGTAGGGTCCCTCGTAAGTCGGTGACCATTTGCCCCGAGGATCTTTTTCAAAACCAGATCTCCTGATTGGAATTCGCGTGGGCAAACGTCCTTATTAAATGCTCTAGCCATTCTCTTTTGGTACAATTGCGCATGACATGCTACTACTACTATTTTCTCGTCTATTAGATTCAGCTGATCTAATCTCGATTGAATCCATTCTAACTCATTGATTCCCGACTCTTTCAGAATTTTCAGGGAGGGAATCTCCACTTCTATAGGTAAAACAACTTCCATCCTGTAGACCAATGAGTATGGAGTTGCCCCAGTTGATATTCACACGGAGGTTCAATAAGCATGAAGGGTGAAGGGAAGCATATCATGCCAATCTCTATAAGTGACGGTCATTTTCCTGATTATTCTTTTGAGATTTTTATTAGCGGCTTCCACCACTTCGTTCATTTGGGAACAGTATGGTGAAGAATTGAGATGCCGGATTTTGTACTAGTCACACAATTTCGGATCTTTGGGCCATTCAAATTCGTAGCATTGTCGGTGACAATTTCACTGGGGAGACCATGTCGGCAGACAATATTATTCTTGAAAATTTTAAGGAATGTATTTTACGTGATATGTGCATATGACGTTGCCTCAACCCATTTGGAAAAGTAGTCAATAGCCACCAAGATGAACCTGTGTCCATTGGATGCTTTGGGATTAATAGGACCGATTACGTCGATGCCCCACATTACAAAAGGCCAAGGTGAGACGAGATTAAAAAACTGATGAGGCGGGACATTTATCGAATCAGCATAGATTTGACATTTATGACACTTCTGAAAGTACTCAATGCAGTTTTTTCTCAAAGTAGTCCAGAAGTATCCTCATCTCATGATTTACTTGGCCATCATATGTCCATTTGTGTGAGTAGCGCAGTTCCCCTCATGAGTTTCAAAAAGGATCCTCCTTGCTTCTTTTGCATCCACGTACCTCAACAATTTGCCATTGGAGCCCCTTTTGTACAAAATTTTCCCACTGGGGAAGTATCCCAGTGCTAATCTCCTGATCATCCTTCTTTCATTTCTGCTTGCCCCGGAAGGGTATTCCCTAGTTTTGATGTAGACTTGGATGTCATGACACCAGGGTTTACCATCTATTTCTTCTTCGATCATGAAGTAGTACACCGGCTCACTCCTTGCTTTGATTTGCAACACCTGTGTTGTCTGTCCCTCTTCCATTTGAGCCACGATAGCTAGAGTGGCTAAGGCATCGGTGAATTGGTTCTTGTCACGGTTGAGGTGAGTGAAGGAAATCTCTTCGAATTTTTTTATCAATTCTAGGAGATACTTTTAATACGGGATTAGTTTTGGGTCTTTAGTTTGCCATCCCCCTTTGACTTGGTAAATGATCAAGGCTGAATCTCCGTGCACCTCTAACTTCTTGATTTTCATTTCGATGGCAGCCTGTAAACCCATCATATAGGCTTCATACTCTGCAACATTGTTGGTGTAATCGAACCTCAGCTTGATAGCTATTGGGAAGTGTTTTCCATCTGGGGATACCAAAACTGCTCCAATCCCATTACTAGACAAATTGACTGCTCCGTCGAAATACATTTCCCACACGTCAATTGTTTCTTTATCATTGTTGCTGACTTCATTAACATACTCATCGGGGAATTCAAAATCCAAAGCTTCATAATCCTGGATCGGGTTTTCTGCTAGGAGATCAGTAATCATGCTCCCTTTCACTGCCTTTCTGGTCATGCAGACAATGTCATATTGAGATAGTATGACTTGCCATTTTGCTATCCTCCCTAGCATGAACGGACTTTCAAATACATACTTGATCAGGTCCATTCTGGAGATGAGCCACGTTTTATGATTCAACATGTAGTGCTTGAGTCGATTCGCTATCCACGCCAATGCGTAACAAGTTTTCTCTAGGAATGAGTATCTCGACTCGCAATCATTGAATTTCTTACTTAAATAGTAAATGGCTCTTTCCTTCCTCCCCGTGTCATCATGCTGTCCCAGAACACAACCCATCGAGCTCTGCTAAACTGTCATATATAGAATCAATGGCCTTCCCGCCACTGGAGGAACCAGTATGGACGGATTTGATAGGTACTGTTTAATCTTTTTAAAAGCCTCTTGACAAACTTGATCCCACTGAGCGGTGTTATTCTTCTTGAGTAGTTTAAAAATGGGCTCAGCTTTAGCAGTGAGATTGGAGATGAACCTCAAGATATAGTTCAGTTTGCCCAGGAAACTGTGCATCTCCCTTTCTGTCTTTGAGGAAGGCATTTCTTGAATGGCTCGAACTTTATCTAGATCCACCTCTATTCCCTTCTCGCTTACTATGAATCCCAATAACTTACCAGACCTGGCCCCAAATACACACTTAGCTGGGTTCAACTTCAGTTGATACTTCTTTAGCCTTTCAAACACATTTCTCAACACCTGTACATGACTTTTTTGCCCCTCTGGATTTGATAATCATATCATCCACATACACTTCCACTTCCTTGTGCATCATATCGTGGAATAATGTGACCATGGCACGTTGATAGGTAGCTCCAGCATTCTTTAATCCAAAGGGCATGACTCGATAGCAAAATACCCCCCACTGGGTGATAAAAGCAGTTTTGTCTTTGTCCTCTTTATCCATGGGGATTTAGTTATACCCCGATGCCCCGTCGATATATGAACATCTTCCCAGTCCTGTAGTATTGTCTACCAGCACATCTATGTGTGGGAGAGGGAAATCTTCCTTCAAGCTTGCCTTATTGAGATCCCTGTAATCAACACATACCCTTACTCTTCCATCCTTCTTCATTACCGAGACAATATTAGCTATCCACTGAGGGTATTTGACCACTTCCAGGAATCTAGCATCATATTGCTTTTTGACTTCATCCCTAACTTTGAGTAGCATGTTGAGGTTCATTCTTCTCAACTTCTGTTTCACTGGAATCGTCCCAGGAATCAGAGGGATCTTGTGCGTTACTATCTGAGGATCCAGTCCAAGCATGTCATCATAGCTCCATGAGAATACATTAAGGAATTCCTTGAGCAAACTGATCATACTCTCTAATTCTCCATTATTCATGACCTTAAGTTCCCTCTTTGTTTTCTCAGTCCCTAGATTTATGGTGTGCATTTCATCCCCACAAGGCACTAGGGAAGGCTCATCTCTTTCACCCTCTTCTTTTACAGACTCTTCTTCGGAATCACTCGAACCAATGGCAGTTATAGGAGTTTCAAAGTTAACATATGGAATTTCAGAGTCAATTGAATTATTAGGTCTAGATTGGTCAATGGTCCTGGGGAAATGAAAGTAGAGTATATATTAAAAAATTGGATTTTAATGGTGAAAGGAAAAGAGAATTAGACACAAAATGTGCTATTAATTCATTAATACTTTTATCATAAAAAAAGGGTCCATTTACAGCATTACACTTGTCACCATGGACAGAATGATCAAATATTGATAACAAAATATACTTTACTCAAGATTAAGCACGGGGACATTTTCTGCTTCCCAATTATCAAGCTTTTACCTCTCAGTGATTGGTGAAATCAGTGCCTCAGACAGGGAGCCTAGTTATATGACATCAATGGATGGTTATTCAGGAGATTCTTCACTTTCTTCTAGATTCTTGATGATCGGTTTGGTGAAAACATCTGTGATTTTTTAGACAACTTTCATTTTCCTGACTTTTCGATCAAACCTTTGATCCCGGAGCATATTCCTCATCCAAAATCTCCCATCCACAAGAGCATCTTCCTCATATCCCAAGCCGAAGCGACCGATCTTCTGAATAGCCGATACAGGTTTGACAATCCCCTGTAACGAGGCTCCCAATCCCTTACACTTTTTATAGCAGCTTCTTAACATCACCTTCGCAACCACAACTGCAGCCCCTTCATCCCTCGGGGTAGTTCCTTGTAATTCCAGTCCTTAGAAAGAACTTTCTAAGGATCTTTCTGTTGTTTCCACATAAGGAACTGATTGAGGCTTGGTGACTAGCATGGCTTCCTCCCCTTTCACTGTGATGTTTTACCGCCCATTATGTACTTGATCCTCTGATGCAAAGTCGAAGGCACAGTGTTTGCTGAATGGATGCAGGGTCTCCCCAATAACATAGTGTATGCAGGCTCAATATCCATTACTTGGAAAGTGATGTTGAAAGTGCATGCCCCGATCTAAAGTGACAAATCGATGTCGCCAAGTACCTCCCTCTTTGTACCATCAAAGGCTCTTACCACCATGGGACTTTGGCATATGTTTGATGGGTCAATAGGTAGTCTTGCCAAGGTGGCATTAGGCAAGACATTGAGGGCAGATCCATTATCAATCAAGACTTTGGCAACTACGCACCCTTTACACTTGACTGTCATATGCAAAGCTTTGGTATGCTTCAAGCCAGCCAGGTCTATCTCATCTTCAGAGAAAGTGATCAAACTAGACACTTGAATTTGTCTAACTATTTTCTCAAATTGCCCCGGTGTGATATCGGGGTTCACAAAGGCCTGATCCAGAATTTTCTGCAAGGCATGGCGATGCACTTTTAAGCTCAAAATTAGTGACAGCAAGGAAATCCAAGCGGGGGTTTTTCTCAGTTGCTCAATGACATCATATTCACTCTGTTTCATTATTTGTAGCAGCAGTTCCTCCTCTTTTTTCTTTTCAACAGCTTCCCCTTTCTCAACCCTCACAGCCCTTTCCTCCGTAATTTCTTGTGGCTTTCCCATTTTTACTTTCCCATTCTTCTTTTCAGCCTCATCATTTCTGTAACATCTCCCACTTCGGGTTATAAATTCTACTTCCTAATCTTGTGGGAGGGAGTTACTGGTTGTGACAGGTTTTGGGTTTGGTTAGGGAGAAGTATTGTTGGAGGGTCCTGTGTAGGTCATTTTAAAATGCTCATGAGGAGCGAAGCATGGCTTAGAAAGGGTGATGGGTAGAGTGTGGGTATGGTTAAGGGAAGGAATTGGAGTGCTGCTGGATGCACCTTGAGTAAACACTTAGAGGTTGTAGTTCCAAGGCACTGCATGGGTGTTGGTGACTGGGAGTTAAGGCGGGGTTTGGATGATTGTTATTGGTGGTGTTGGTGGTGTTGGTGTGTTAGGAGCAGAAAAAACTAATCTTGGGTTGGGGGTAGAGGCATCTCGGCCAAACCTGGCTATGTTTTCTTCGCCCTCCATCCTCAACCTCCACTAACATTTCAAAGTTTTAAGCGACATCATTCTCCGAACTTCCTACAGAAATTCATCACAATTATGCAACTCATGGTCTGCCGCTCCTCCATGGTAAGGGCATCTTGTATCACTTTCCAATCCGGATGCCTGAGGGCATAGATATCCCTCTCTTACTGCCATTGCGAAAATCTCCTCGAAATGAGGAATCAGCTATTCTACCTCCACAATCGACTTTTCATCTGAAGGCTCTATCATATTCACGCCATTGCTTATACCATGATTAGGCAATGGGTTTGAAGTGACATTGGGAAAAGAGCCATTTCCCTCAATTTTTAACCACCCATTTCTGATCAGGGCCTGTACTCTTCCCCGAAGAGCTCCACAGTTATCAGTTGAATGCCCCAATGCCCCACCATGATGTTCACATCGGGCACTAGCATCATACCACTTAGGATATGGTGGCTGAATTGGGTCAAGGGGGATAGGAACTATTTGATTTATACCGAGTAGGTATCGATAGATTTCACTGAGTGGAAGGGGGAGAGGTGGATCAGGGTTCCTTTGAGGTCTTGGGTTGGTTTGGGGAGCAGGTGGTCTCAATTGATTAGGTTGGGTAAGCAGTCTGGGGTGGTAAGCAGCTTGCGGTGGATATTATGGGCGAGGGTGAGGATAATTGAGAAAAGGGGGCAGAATGTTTGCTATTATCGAGCCTTGAGTAGGAGGGTACAGCCAAAAGTTATTTTGAGGTGATGGAGTATACATCACCTTCCTTTTTCTTTCCAAAACTGGCAGCTTTCTTTGCAGAATTCTCAGTCAACTTATACAACCTTCCTAACCTGCGATTAGCTTCAATTCTTTTGCCAGCTTGGATGATGTCTGAAAAGCTATTGGAGGTGTTTTCGATCATTAGATTGAAGTACAGAGCCTTCAAGGTTTCAATGAAGAGAAAGCAAAGCTCATCGTCAGTAACTAGAGGATATACCTTAGATGCCTTCTCTCTCCATCTCTGGGCATACTCCTTAAACCTTTCCCTCTCTTTCTGCACCAGATTTTAGAGGTCTCTCCTTGTGGGGGCAACATCACAGTTGAACTTGTATTGCTTAAGGAAAGCATCAGCCAAATCCTTCCAGGAGCGTAGTTTGCTTCTATCCAGTTATATGCACCACCTCAAAGCTGCCCCAGAGAGGCTTTCATGAAAAAAGTGGACCAGAAGTCTATCATCTTCTGTGAGGGCGAACATCTTAGCTATGTAAGTGGCCAAATGGATGTGAGGGTCTGAATTGTCGGTATACTTGTTGAAGTCCGGAACTTTGAACTTGGGTGGCACCACCATATTCGGTGCTAATCTCAGTGACGATACATCTACTGAGCCATACATATTCAGACCCTCTATTGCTCTTAATCTTTCTTCTAAAGCAGACAACTTCTCACTTTCTTTTTTTCTATTTTTACCCCTTACTGCATAAGTCATGCTTCTGGTTGAGAAATAAGTTGCAGGGTGAACTGAAGGGATTGGTACGGAAGGGTGCAATTCGACGTTTGAGACAGCTGGATAATAAGAAAAAGGGTAAGTCATTATTTGGGAGTGTTGGTGTAACACCCCTAAGTTCGATAGTGCGTTCTGCTGCTCCAGTGACCAGTGTTGTCCGGACAGCTAGAATGCCTAGAACTACACTTCAATATGAGTGAGGAGACATAAAATAATGAAATACAATAAAAGAAAATACAAGAAAAACAAAGGAAAAATAATAGCAAAGAAATGTGATCAAGTTAAACGAGCCGGGAAACCTAACGATGGGTGACCGCACCGGGAAGTCACGGCATGGACCGTTGACTAGCCCTGGACTGCGGCTGGAAAACATTTTTTAGGACATAAATAGACCCTTATTGAAGTATAAATTTCATTAGAAAGATTAAAGAAAAATTAAATAATTAGTACAAAGAAAAGTGAGAAATCGAAAAACAGACAAAATACGGTGTTACCGAAAAATCGGGAATGCCACCCGAACAGGGGCATTATGGTCATTTGACATCCCGAATTGTCTTTTGACCTAAATTTCCATTAAAAATAAATAGTATTACACTTAGAAAATAAAATGAAAAATTAGTTTAGTGGTACCTAAAGTAAATAGCAAAAATAATGGATTAAATGTGGAATAAGTGGGAATTTAACATATTATATGATTTAAAATTGTGAGTGGGTCACTAAGGGAATAAAATAAAACAAAGAGGGGCAGCTGTACTTCCACTAAACCAACAGAAACTTCATCTTCCTCATTTGGATTCAAAGTTGCCGAATTGAAGAAAATGGAAACCACCATGGCCATTTTTCATGCAAGCTCATCTAACCACTCATTTCACTTCTAATCACTTAGGTTCCTTCATTAAAGTTTGTCTACTCATCACAAGGAAGAGTTTGATACCAATTTTGAGAAGTTTAAGCAAGGTTTAACAAGCTCCAAACATAAGGTAAGTTCATAATTTTGAAGATAGCTTTGTTAAGTTTTGTGTGCATGTTATGGGTGTTGGTTTTGTGTGCATGTTATGGGTGTTGGTTTTGAAGAGTTATTGTTGTTTTCATTTTGGACAGCCATGGAGTCACGTTTTTTATGAGATATTTGTGCATATAATTGATGAGAAATGGTGTTGATCATGATGATTTAATAACCTAGTGAATTACTTCATGTTTATATGGTGATTTTGGCACTTGGATGAGAATTGATGAATTGTAGGGCAATGTGGTGTTGAAGAAGGTTTTCGGCAGCTTGGGAACACTTGAATAATTGTATGTATTGATGGAAGTGTTGGCAGAATGTTGACATAGAAGAATTGATGAATGTATATGTAAATTAGTAGTGGAGATTATATGTAATGATTACGTGTATTTATGTACATATATTGCTAAATTTGGACTTTGTGGTTTAGGGTTGTATTTGATGTATTGAGAATGTTTGTATTCTGTCCAAATTGACCATAGTAAGAAGTGATAAATGAATATGGAATGGTATAAAATCAGAATTAGGTATGGGGATTTAAAGTAGAGCAAGTTAAATGTGTGTTTGAATTGGGGTTTGAAAGACATATAGAGGGCAGTGTGCAAATAGTCCTATAACTTTAAATGTGTAACCTCAATTGGTATGAGACCAATTGGAGGTGAAACTAGGCACAAAATGTGCCAACTTTCATTGAGAAAACATACCAAAATTCTGCTTGCAAGGTGACCTAAGAAAATGACCAATTCGGATTAGGTGCAATTAGGACCTGAAAAATGACTAATTGGGCAGCAGTGAGTGTTTAGGCCATAACTCACTCAAAACAGGTCCAATTGACCTGAAATTTTAACCAAGAATAGTTAAGACCCATACCTACAAGTCTTATGAAGACACCAAAGCCCAGAAATGACCATAAGCAAGTCAAAAAGCTTGCACAAGTTCGGGTCCAAAAACTGGCCGAACCAGAGTTGACCAAATTGACCTAAAATTGACCTAAATTGGTACCATTTGACCAGCAATAGTGTAATGACCATAACTTGGTCTACTTAACTCGGATTGACCTAAAATTTTGCACCGCGGTCCATAAGACCTAGATCTACAAGTTTGTAGTTTCGACCGAGACCCGAAAACCGAGGGAACTAGACCGTCCGGCTAGGTCAAACCAGTATCCCGGAATCCAGCAATTTGCATTAAAATGCACTAAACAAGGAAATGACTTTGGTAAAACGTACCAAACCTAAAACCCTATCGAATGTGACATATTAACAACATTAAAACCTAATTTACCTAAAACGCAACGAGGGTCGGTATATTAGGTGATTAAGTGAATAATTGAGTTCAGTGCATTATTTACCAAACACCATCAATAGAGACGATTTAATTTAGCTGAAACACTTCAAATTGTGTTTCTCGATTAACAAGGACTCAGCAAAGGAAGGAAACACCGAGTCGGACCAGGGACGATCATCAGAGGTTTGTGCACAACAACTGCTTCTTTTGAATTATTTTCAATTGAAATAAATATTGACTATTTGTATATTATTGTTTTAAATTGTGTAAATGAGTTTGATGGACACTTATTGATTGAAAAATATTGTGAATGGTTTGAAACTGTGAAAAATTGTTTGAATGACATTGATGGTTACTTATTGATTGAAAAGCATTGGAAATGGTTTGAAACCACAGCTATCATGTATATTGATCGTATTCCTCATTAGCTTGTCTAGTGGGACGAATTGAATTCCCTCTCTGGCTGAAGTGTTGAGGTGTGTGCCTGTTGAGGACGAATTGGATGAGTACTCATATTTTTGCTAGCTAGCTATGTTATTCCTCATTAGTCATCGACTTTTGGGACGAATTGAATACCTCATTAGCCATTGGCTTTTGGGACGAATTGAACTATGGATCATGATTAAGCTGTGTGTGATTTGTTGATGTGTATTTTGAGATTGTGAAATGGATTTAAACTCTTATTGACATATGCTGTCTTTTGAATTCAAACATGATCTGACTTATGGAAAATTATTGTGATATTGACAAATGGAGTTTAAATTCTTGTTGACATTTATTGTCTTGAATTTGACTATGGTTTTAAGTATCCACTATTTATATGATTTACGAATTGTGATTTAAATTTGTATTTGGTTAATGTTGTGCACTGCTTGAGACATTGTCTCGTGATAGCTTTATTCTTTGTCGCAGTAGAGAGACCGGCAGGCAGACTATTTGCATATACATCCAATGAGGATTACACCGTATAATGAGTATAACAATATTTTGCATTTTGTACTGTAATGTATGACACTGTATGTACATTTTGTTTTTGGTTTTGAGCAGTTGTAAATTCAAATTGTACCTTGAAGTTGTAAATTAATTATGAGTTATTTGACTTGTGAAAATTGTATTATATTTCCTTATCTCAGACTTTGAAAAATTTCTATGGAATTGAGTTGATAAATTGTTGTGTTGAGAAATGTATTGGAGTTGAGATTCAGAAAATTATTGAAGTGCTTTTTACAGGTTTTCTGAAGAACTGTTTTGTCCAAAATACAGATGGCACTCTGCCAAAATTTTTACAAAAATTCCAAATAAACCAAATGAGTTAGTTATTTCACTCAGTTCACCAAAGTCTTTAACACCTGTAAATAGTGCTCACCACTGTAAAAGAAGTAAGAAAAGTTTTTAAAATCCCTTGTAGTGTATTTAATGGGTTATCAGTAGACGAAGTTGGTAATTCATTAGGTATACTACGGGATCATGTTATGCCTTACAGAGGGGTAGGGTGTGACAGTTGGGCTAACAGTGATTGTTGGATCAGGAATAGGAGGCTGGAAGGTAAAAGAGGTTGAAGCTTAATGGGAATCAAACGTTGTTGGGAGTGGGGGAGGTAGTGGCAAATTTGATTCTGGTGTAGGTCGGATGGTTTCTCTATTTTGGGACATCTCCTTCATCAGTTTCATCAACTCTGAGACTTGGTCTCTTAATTCTAAAACTTGTCCCTGTAGGTTCTATACTTGTTCATGGTCTTCCATTATCTTCTTTGCTCAGGACCTTGTCAAGTACACTCTCTTTGGTTGAACTTCTTGCTTGGTCGGGTTTGCTTTGTTTGGAGCAACATTGATTTCATGTCGGAACTTTTTAAATTAGTTTAAAATTCTATTAGAGGTAAAGATCCTAACTAGTCAACACATACAGTGGCAGATAACTGCCAAGATGGAGTCTACAGAAGGCAAATTGTGTTAACTTTATCATGGCATCGCTCGATAGTCCAACAGTGAATGATGGGATCATATGTGTGTCTATGATACTTGTCCATATGATGCATTCGTCTTTTCGTATAGCCCTAACAAGGATAGTTCCCACAAGAGTTACACTATTCATTCATATTTTGCTATACATGGTTCAAAACAATTCATTAATTAATCTGTTCATACATAACATTCTTTGCTGTCGACACCATATTTTGGCCGATCCCCTGAAATTAATAAACTTTGAAGCCGATCCCTAACACAATCCCCTTTGCCAACCGACCACACTTCTGATCTCCCCTCAAAAGGAATTTAATTAATACCAAGTCTCTAGGTCATTTAAAGCCTCACCGATCCCTCAAACCAATTCTCGAGTCCCCTGGTCATTTAATTATATTTCCGATCTTTCTTATCAAATAAGATTGAACCAACATTAGGCCTTCGTACCACCAGTCTTATGGCCGGTCTCATTTAAAAATTTGAGAATGATAAAGGTTTTGACTCGGTTTAAAGATGATCCCGATCTTAAGTGTTCAAAGCCAAATTTCTAATTTTAATTAAGTCCCGTTTCGTAACTGATCTCATGCATATTGTGTTTTCCGATCTCCTATACTTAGATTAATAATCACTTCCAGTTGTCGTTCTAATATATTCAAACAATCAAGTGCTTATGCAATTTAGAAACTTTCTGATCACAATCAATCATTGAACAAAAAGGGAACTTTCATTTCATTTCAAAATTTATACAAGTCATTCGGCTGGGGTATCACCCCCAGCCTCATCTACATGTTGTTCATTTTCTCTCTCACCTTCAGCCTCCTCCTCGCTATCCTCACCTTCGTCCTTGGGAGCTAGGTTGGCCATCCAGGAGAAGTCCTCCTCGGGATAATGCTTCTTGAGCTCGGCCAGGAGATCTCTGTGAGCATTCACATAAGCACCGGCCACTCCAGTCACCGTTTCTTCTTCTTTCGCCTTGAGCTCCTCAGCAAGATAGGCGAGTTGAGCAGCTTCATCGGCCCGGAGTGCTTGCACTTCTTCAAGAACATGATCTCGCTCGGCCAGAACTTGAGCCTATTCGGCCAGCTTATCCTCATAGAACTTCATTCGCCCCTCAATTTGTGATATGTAGTTCTGAGCGAACGACAGTTGTCAAAATAAATTTTATTTCCGAAAAGATCTAATTACATCACTTGGGCGATCTCTGGAGATCGGACTACATTAAAGGTCTGATTACATCATAAGGGCGATCTTTAGAGACCGGTGGAACATCCTATCTAAAAGGCCTATGTCAAAGCCTAGTCTCGTGGCTGAGTCAAAAGATGTGTTTGACCAGGAGACCGGCTGGGGGGACTATGACTCTCATGAGAATGAGAGAGGTCGTCATCAAAGTTACCACTCGAAATCGAGCCGCTGTCGAAACACCCAGTGTGGAGAGGAGCCAGATGAACGCCAAAGAGCAGTCACCGGTGTTGAGGGGAATATTAGCAGTCTTCTCGTCCGAAACCAGTTCGCCGATAATATCGGGCGAACGATTCGAGATCGGCACGATCGAGGTCCTCGATCCAGATTAGTTAATTAGTCCAGTTCTCTCACTGTCATCAGATAAGGTCATCATGATTTTTCGATCACTGGGATCGTAAATTTTCAGGCAAGGAACAAAGAGGACAACCGGAAAAAGATTAAAAGCGGTCATTTTGTCCGGGATTGTTGCCGGAGCAGCTAGAACAAGGAAAATGAGGAGAATAGAGGAGAAAGTCAAATGAGGTAGGGCTTCCCGGTTGAAGGTATATATATAGGAAAATTTGAGCATTTATTGCAAGCAGAAAACGAAGTGGACGCCTCGAGAATTGAGGGAAATAAATGCTTTCACTGGACCGAACCCGATAAAAGGAAGACTAGTGTGGTAAAGATCGGTAGAAGGGAGACCGGCATGAAAGATCGGAAGAGAGCATTTCAGGAGAGATTGGAAGAGAGGAACCCGGTATGAGAGATCAAAAAAGGATCACGTTGAAAAGACCAGAAAGGAAGGGAGGTCGGAAGACAAAGAGAATAAGACAGCTCCTGCCGATTATCGTCATAATCAGAGCCGAGGTAGTTAAAACGTTGCAGATGAAATCCCAACTGCACGCCCCAGAATCGCGACATCGACATGTGCGAGTACGTCAGACGGTCAGTATATCCTAATCTCCACCGTTGATCTTACTTGTAAGGATGAGCTCGAAGCCCTCGGATCGAAGAAGAAAACAACAAGATCAGCGCCTTTCACTCCTAGCCCTCAGATCACTATTGACTAGAAATTTTGGGCCGTCAGATTAGAAGAAAGAAAAGGACAAATACTCCGGAAGGGATCCCAGTCGTCCGTTCTGATTCTCTTTAATTCCCGAGCCCTTAGATCATGTCCTTCAAAATCTTAACCCTCCATCTCCCCCAAAACAGATCCTGACCCTTCATGGGGAGCACCCGGTTCCTATAAATACCTGCTTGAAAAACTACTCAGGGAGGATGAGAGGAGGACAGTGACTATAGTGGAAGAACTCTGAAGCTTAATTCAGTTTGTTGCTTTGATATTTTTTTAGCGTTCATAAGAAAAACTTTTGAAACCAATTTTCTAAAGTGTTTTCTTGCAAAAGGGATTCTTGAATACTGAAACTCTCTATTTTCAGTTCCTTCATTATCCTGTGGTGCTCTCATTTTCAGCTCTTTGTTCTCTTTAGTTCCACTCCCATTGTCCAGGCTCAACCTCATTTAAAATCGGGTATTATTTCGACCCGATTACATTTTAGCAAAGAATCCTTCGTTTCAAGGCGAACCTTGATCTTCCGGTTACCAACCCACAGTTTTATTAAGCTTTGTGATTCCATACTTAGTTTAGTAGATTTGGCTCCCTACAGGTGAGTGCTCGTATTGCCATTTTATTAAGTGCTCATTTTCATTTTACGCATTTCCTTTGTTCTTTTACGTACGTAGTTTTTTTTATTTTCTAAGTTTATATTGTGCTAAAGAATACCCAAAGGTTACTCTCGGGTTTACTTCTTTGTTGATCAGTCCATTCTTTTTGTAAATCTTTGTTATTTCTGAATGCAAGTCTTCTAGTCTTGAGTAATGTATAAGGGGTCCGGTAAAATGTAGGTAACCGTATCTTAAGGGTCTCTTTAAAAATAATAAAAAGTCTAAACAGTAAGTCGGGAAAATAGTAAGGCCGAATCACTATAATAATGCAAAAGACAATTGAGTAAGACAACACAAGGCAGAGTAAAACCGAACTTTAAGATAGATAAATGGGATAGATCGGGTATCAAAAGGTACTAGTAAGGCGACCACATAGGAAGGTCGAAAAATTCAGTTTGGTATCTCCTGACTAGTTACAAAATACCAATGAGTTAAAAGAAGCCTTATTCCGCGCCCTTGCATCTTTAAATGCCAAAATCCCTAGTTCTAGGATTTCGTGACGGGTAGCTGTAATCAAATTTCTAGAGATCGGAAAAGTCCTTATCCGATCCCTATTAAAATAAAGGAGATCGGAGGAGAGTTCTTATCCGGTTTCCACTTAAAAATTTTAATAAATATTTAAAAGGGGATCGGAGGAGAGTTCTTATCCGATTCTCAAGCTTAAAATTTTAATAAATATTTAAAAAAGAGATCGGAGGAGAGTTCTTATCCGATTCTCAAACTTAAAAATTTCATCAAACATTTAAATAGAGATCGGAGGAGAGTTCTTATCCGATTCTCAAACTTAAAAATTTCAACAAACATTTAAATAGAGATCGGAGGAGAGTTCTTATCCGATTCTCAAGCTTAGAATTTTAATAAATATTTAAAAAAGAGATCGGAGGAGAGTTCTTATCCGATTCTCAAACTTAAAAATTTCATCAAACATTTAAATAGAGATCGGAGGAGAGTTCTTATCCGATTCTCAAGCTTAAAAATTTTTAGTAAATATTTAATAGAGATCGGAGGAGAGTTCTTATCCGATTCCCAAATTAAATTTTAATAAATACGTAAGATGATTCCCCCTGAAATAAAATTAATACGCAACAGCAATTCACTAAGGTCGTCTCATTTACTTATGTATCTGGGTAATCCGGATTAGTGAAAAATTAAACATTCCTTTCAGTCAAAAGGATTAACATTTCCATTCAAACCCTAATAACTATGAAGAACGTGAAGTTAAATCTGCTTACCCTCGTTGAGGGACGAGGTGGGGGTGCCTAACACCTTCCCCACTCGTTTACGGACCCCGAACCTAGAATCTCTGTTTTTGAAGTGGTTTTATTTTAACTTACTTTCACAAATGGTTTTCTTTAATTTCCCTCAAAATTAAAGTGGTGACTCCTCACTTTTCCCACTTCGGTGAGTGTTCGTCCAGGCGATCGCAAAACCCCTTGCGACATTTGCTATTATCTAGGTTCAAGAAGACTCTTTAAAATACAATGACATCTTTTGAGGTACTCATAGAGTCTTTCTTCTTGTCTGGCAGGATTGAATGTCTTCAAGGCGTACTCAGATCCTGGCAGGAGCTCTTGTTTCCCTTATGCTATCATTCTTTCTAGCTGGTCAACATTTTCTCTCAGCACTTGATGAAGGGTTGCTTGCCTTTCTTTTTCTTTCCTTTCTTTAGCACATTCTTTCAAAATGTCATTAATAAGTTGTGCCTGCTCCTTCAATTCAAGCTTCTTCTTTTTACTTTCCTATTTATACTCTTCCATAAGTATTTCTTGATATTCTAGCTTCTCCCATAATTTGCCAGTCTGGACTCCTGCCTCCCTTACTGCACCTTGAAGCGAGGTCTTTTCTTTTTCCCATTGTGTTTTCCGTTCCTCAAATTCCGCTTTTTCTGCCATTATTTCTTCCCTAAGCCTCTTTACCTCTTTTTTCATTATTTACTGTCGGTCTTCAAACTGCCTTATACATTCTTGCAATTGCTGGTTCTCAGTGTTTGAACTTTGTAGAGAGCTGACCAACTTGGCATTAACTTCCTCTGAAAGAACTTCCTGGTGAGGCTTGCTTCCCTTAGGCTTTGCTAGTTCAAAAACTTGACACCCTTGGCCTCTGCTCGCTCTCCATTTAAGGTAATCTTCCGTAGTGCTTGGCCCTTTAGGCAACCGCTCAATCATGGTGACCCTCTCCCAGGATTTGTGAAATACTTTCAGTTCTTCCTCTCTGCCAAGTTCATGGTAAAAATGAGCTTGATGAAGCCCTTAAACATTGGGCACGAACTGGGTTGAACCGAATTGCCTCATTACCAAACCTGGGATGTAACTTGTGTATCCGGTCTATCCGATCAAAGGTACCAAGTGATTATCCCCTGTACTAAACGAAATAGCCTGGCCCATAGTCCATAACTTCCTCCAACAATATGACTGTTGAAGCTTAGAATCTGCTCTAACCATTGTAGTTCATTCTTTGGGCTTATTGCCAATCTAGCCATCTTTTCGATGAGAGGCTGGTTGGGATACCAGGTTAATCCCTTAGTTTCCAAAGGACAGATGTGGCTGAGGATCCAAAGGTGTAGCAATTGGGAACAACACTTGATGGTCCCCTTACCCTGTCGTCGGCAATAGGTTAGAGTCAAAAAGGTCTCTGCGAGGATTGCAGGTATTGGGTTGACATTTTGCTTCTCTACCACCTAAAATATTTCTGTGACACTGTAAGTTATAACTCCCAAAGGCCCGAGAAATAAGATCAGGCCATAAATTCCCAAAGCTAGCACCAACGAAGCCTATTCCCATTGCTTGCTCTGAATATGAAGATCCAAATGCTTTTTGATGTAAATCCAATACCACCCATGTGTGTTTCCCTTGATTGTTTCTTTTGCCTTTGCTTCCTCTGTAGAAATTCTAAGTATATGTGCGAACCGTTTCCAGGTTTGCCTATGCTCGAGGTGTAGGTAGATCCAATTCTACACCACATAAGGGATTTTCTAGCAGCGCTTGATATTCTTCTATAGTGGAAGTTGTATCAATATTGTTAAAGGAGAACACCCCGTACTTGGGACTCCAAGTTGACAGTATGGCCTTTAATGCAGGAACTTGTACTGTGACCCATATCAAAGTTGCAATCCTCCTATACTTTTCCTTAAACTTTACTTTGACATGATCGGGAAGTGATTTCCAACTGCTGGATAAATCCTTAAGGCTGGTCATTCTAACCTCAACTTTGCTTGGATCCAATGGAGGTAAAGGGCCAATGTCTGCCCTTATGTCATCAATTTGTAAGGACTCTGAACTATGAAGCTGTTTAGACCATTGTCTAGCATTCTATTCCTGCCTTGGAACTCTTTCAGTTGACTGACTCGGGGATGCCATATTAAACTTTTCGTTTATCCTTTATAGACTCCAATTTGTAATGCCTGCAGAGAAAATACATCAGCAGAATAATTTTAGATAATTTTGAATTATACTACTGGTGTGGCAATATTTATACACCTATCAAAGTAGGAAGGTGTTTAGATCATCCTAACAGTATGATTCAAAACTACCCTCATGCTATTTTAAAATTTAAAAATACAAACAGAGTAAGGTGAAAGCAAGTATGTCCCTTTTGTCCTAAAATAGGGAGAGTTCTAGTACCGGGTGAGTACTATCTAATTGGATAGTTTTATCCTATGAGGTAGTTTGCTATGGTTTTCAGCTACTGTGATAGTTTAGCTCAAGGTCTAATTTTCTAAAGCCACAGGCTCCCAAATTGTCCCTACTGTAAACAGTAGAGCCCCATTCCACTTCCATGATACTAACGAGAGAATTCCACGGGTATCACAGTAGATGGAAAAAGTTCTAATCTGAGCAGAAACCTTCACGAATACTAATGGGGTAAAACCCACGGGTACTACTACATGACTCCCTCCTATTTCCTAAAAGGGTAAGAAAGCTTGGGTATAGGGCTGAAGTGTGTGAGGATGTTGTTTAACTAATCAGTGTGTGAAGGGACATATTTACCTTTTCCCTGTACCAGGGGAGTTTTTAAACAAAAATTGCTGTGGAAATAAGACAATCAAAATAAGCGAAATGGTTAGAAAGAATAATAACAATGAGTATATCAAGATTTTTGAATTTTCAAGTTAAACCCCCTAATTTCGGTTTTAACTTACAAGAGCACAAAATTAAATTTGCTTTTGGACCTCTAAACCAGGGTTAAGGTGAAAAAAAATTCCCCAGCGGAGTTGCCAAGCTGTCGCAAGGGTTTTATGGTTGCTGGACGAATTCTCACCGAAGTGGGAAAAGTGAGGAGTCGCCACTTTAATTTTAAGGGAAATTAAAGAAAACCATTTTTTTTTAATTAAAATCCACTTTAAAAACAGAGATTCTAAGTTTGGGATCCGTATACGAGTGGGGAAGGTGTTAGGCACCCCACCTCGTCCCTCAACGAGGATAAGCATATTTAATGTTATGCTCTTTATAAATTAAAATTGATAATTAGGGGGTTGGAATGATGATGTTAATCCTTTGGCCGGATAAAAGGAATTTTTGATATTTCACTATTTAAGATTGCCCGAGAACACGATGCGCGAGATGACCCTTCAGTGAATAGGTGTTGTGTAATGGATTTTTCTGTTGACGGTTAATTCACATATTAAAGTTATGATATTTTAATTTGAATTTAAGTTAAGAGAATTCAGGTAAAAACTCTCTCCCGATCTCTTAATGTATTATGTTAAAAGTTTAAGAGGGAGATTTTGGATAAGAACTCTCCTCCAATCTCCACATATTTTATTAAGATTTTGTCTGAGAATTTAGGTAAGAACTCTTCTCCGATCTCTTTATTGTATTTAAGATTTTTAATTGAGAACTCGGGTAAGAACTCTCCCCCGATCTCTTAATGTATTTTGTTAAAAGTTTAAGCGGGAGATTTCGGATAAGAACTCGAAGAATTTGTACAAAAAGGTAAGATCAATGAGTTCTGTTTCGACAAAAAAGGAATGTTAAGGTATGGCAAGAGGTTGTGCACTAAATGACGCCCAACTCAAGGGAGACATTATGAGGGAAGCTCCTAATGCTAAGTATAGTGTGCACCCTAACGCCACCAAAATGTATCAGGACTATGTATTGGTGGCCTTTCATAAAGAAAGAGATTGCCCAGTTTGTGACTGCTTGTAAGGTTTATCAAAGAGTGAAGCTAGAGCATCAGAAGCCAGCAGGAATGCTCAACCCACTACCCATTCCAAAGTGGAAATGGGAAAATGTGGCCATGCACTTTGTTGCGGGGTTACTAGTAGCCTCCAACAGACATGACTTGATATGGATTATAATGGACAAGGTTAACTAAGACTACTCACTTCATTCTTGTTAGAGCTAACTACTCTGTGGATAAGTTGGCTCAACTGTATGTGGTGGAGATAATAATGTTACATGGAGCTCCAGTGACAATAGTCTTTGATAGAGGACCACAATTCACACTAAGGTTTTGGTGTTGCCTTCAAAATGAATTATGCACTAGGTTAGACTTTAACACAGCTTTTTACCCTCAAACAGATGGATAGTCAATAAAGACCATACAGACTTTGGAGGATATGCTAAGAATGTGTATACTTCACTTTGTTGGATCATGGAAAAAGTACCTTACCCTAGTTGAGTTTGCATACAAGAATAGCTATCACTCTAGCATCAGAATGCCACCATATGAAGCTCTGTATGGGAGGAAGTGTAGGTCTCCTATGTGTTGGGAGGAAGTTGATGAAAGACCTTTAGTAGGAACGGAGTTGGTGGAAGTCACCAATCAAGCCATGCCCTTAATTAGGGCAAGGTTGAAGACAATAGCCAATAGATAAAAAATTAATGCACATCTCCATAGGAGAGAAGAGTTTTTTTAGGAGAGGGACATGGTGCTTCTAAAGGTATCTCTAATGAAGGGTGTCAGTCAGTTTGGAAAAAGAGGCAATCTAGCTCTAAAGTAAATTAGACCATATAAAGTGCTGTAAAGGTCAAAAATGTGTCTTATAAGTTAGCTTTGCCACTAAAAATAGAGATTAGCTTTGCCACTAAAAATAGAGAGGATACATCCAATGTTCTGTGTATCTATGTTGAGAAAGTTCATGTTAGATCCAAACAAGGTTATAAGTGAACTAAACATGGAAATTTCAGAAGATCTTTCTTATATTGAATAACCTATCCGGATTGTAGACACTTAAGTAAGTAAGATGAGGAATAAGGAGATACCTATGGTCAAGGTATCATGGAACCACCACAACATGGAAGAATGCACATGGGAAACCCACAATTCCATGATACAATAATATCCCCACTTTTTCTAGGTATGTTCTATATGCTATGTTTGCTTTTATGTGTTTGTTTTAACATTCGAGGACAAATGTTCTTAAAAGGGGGGAGAATGTAATACTCGCCATTTCCCGATACTGGAATATCTATCCGTGATGAAATATTCTGGTGAAAACTGAGGCTCCACTATCTTGGGAGGCAGTGATATGTGAAAGTAGGTGCATGTATGTGTGTTTAAAATATTCAAAATATATTTAAGAATGAAAAATATTTTAAGGGTTTTTCTCTTTAAAAGTTTTAAAGTGGTTGTTCTGGGTAGAAGAAACTTTAGCAGCCGAATGATAGGCTTTCAGCAATCAAAGTTCTTTTTGTGGTTCAAATGCTCATTTGAACAGAATTAACTCCAATAGCCAAAAGTTAGACTTTTGACAACCAAAAGTTAAACTGTAACACGCTCACTGTAGCAATTTCGTACATTCAACTGTTCCGGTGACCGGTGTTGGTCCGAACAGCTAGAACGTCTGGAAAAATAATTAGACTAGAGTGAGGAGTCGTAAATAACACAAATAAGTATAAGAAAAATTAAGGAAAAATTTTAGAAATAAAATACAACCAAGTTAAATGAGTCGGTGCCCTAGCGATGGGTAACCCAGTGGGAAGTTGCGGTTCTCGCAACTAGGAGCCCTAGACCCGGGAGAAAATTCATAAAATAATTTTTGAGGCTCCAGAGAAGAGTCATTGAGGTTTCTATGACATTAGAATGCAAAAAAAAGGTTTAGAAAAATTTTTCGATCGGTACAGACAATTTTGGTCTGTTAAGTCAAACGGAGGGCATTTTGGTCATTTCGCCTTCAGAGGTGATTTTTGGTCGACTTGTCTAGTTAAGTAAATAATTATTATGATCTAAAATATAAATAAATATTGCTAAAAATTAAATTTAAAATGAGTAGAGAAGAAAAGAAAAAGAAAATGAAAGAAATTGGGAATTATGACATCACATGATGTCATTAACAATGCCTCCACCCAATCACCATTTGACAAACTAATAAAAATGGATAAAATATGAATAAATATTGATAAAAGATTAATTAAAAATAAATAAAAAGAAAGTGGATGGAAAATGGGAAAATTAGTTACATATTTTAAATAAAAATTAATTAGCAAATTTGCCTAATAAGACAAATACATTATTTAATATTTAAATTTATATAAATATCTTATAATAATGAAAGAAAACAGATTTTTCTCTTCTTCTCTACTACTTTGCCGTCCCACATTCCCATTTCTCTCTCAAAACAAAATTTCCTCCATTGAAGCTTGCTTAAGCTTCCAAACCATGCAAATTTATTGACCAAAATTCTTAGAAATTTAAAGAAAAACCTTCATCAAGGCATGAACTCCAAGAATAAGCAAGAAAAACCAAGAAAAAGAAGGAAGAAAAAGAAGAAAGAAATTCAGTGGGCAGCCCAAGGAAGAAGATCAAAGTGTTTTGAATGAATTCAAGATTAATTGGAGTAGCTTAGAGTTGATTGAAGCTAGCACACAAAGGTTAGTGCTAGAAATTCTCTTGGAATTTAAAATTATTGCAAGTTGATTTAGGGTTTGCTCAAATATGGAATTTTGTGTTGTGACTTGAATTTGATGATGTTGAGGTTGATTATTGACTATTAGAAGTGTTATAAATGTGAATTGAAGTTTGGAAGTTGAGTGAAATTGAAAATTGGGAGTGCTTCTCTTATGCAGGAAATTTAGACCTATGAGTCCAGGGTATTGTTTGACCTATAACTGAAGTTGTGTGACTCCAATTGGTATGAGGCTAATTGAAGGTGAAACTAGACACATAATGGCACAACTTTTGTGGAGAAACCATGCCCAGAAAACCATAACAAGTGGACCAAAAGTTTGCCCTAATCCAGGTGACCTGCAATCTGCCTGGGCAAAATGACCAAATGAACAGTATTTGGTCATTTGGCCATAACTCAATGTAGAAAGGTCCAATTGACCTGAAATTTTACCAGAAACAAGTTGAGATATAGACCAACAACTTTCATGAAGAAACCTGACCCAAATTATGACCATAACCTAGTCAAATTTCCAACCAAACTCGAGTTACCAAATCTGCCAGAAACAATTTTACCCAGAATTTTGGGTTCTGCCCAATCCGGCCAGTCATGGTTTTTAGGCCATAACTTGAGCTACAAAACTCCAAATGGAGTGATTCAAAAAAATAAATTCAACTAGACAAAATAAGAAACAACTTTCATGTTGAACATTTTTCCAAATTCCCACTGCAAAAATGACTAATAGAACAGTAAAAATAAGGCATGAAAACTGAAAATTCTGCCCAATTAATATTAAGCTTGAAAATGGTATTGGCAACCAATACCAACAAATTTTAAATGCAAAATGTGGTATCTTGGAGAACTTAGGTTCAATAAAATTATTATGTATTAAAAAGTCAACATTTTGGTTGACTAGTAAGGTGAATAGTAATCAAAATGATTAACAAACTAAGATAAAGACTTAAAACCAATTCTAAGCTTAAATGCTTAGAATTGTATGACAAATGTGGACTATGCATCTTAGTCAAAATTGTAAAAAGAAAATTAAGACCATAAATTTGAAATCCATGAAATGTTCATTGATTACTTGAAACATGAAAAATAAGTCACCTAATTGATGTGAATAGATAGTTAGGGCTTATATGCCCATCTCAAATGGAATTCATAAAATATTAGTTACTCAACTTGAAATATAAAATTTGTAATTACATAAGTAGATTCTTGAATGTATAAATGAGAAAGGAAAAATGTTTTGAATACAATGGTACATGTGAACCATTGTTTAGAATTGTGATCAATATGAATAACATAATGAATGAATAAATGAACCATATTAATGTATGAATGAGACGTTAATTCTCATTATTATATAGAGAGGAGAAGTATTTTGAGTACAATGGTATAAAAGGATAATTGATGTGAATTGTGATCATATAAATGATCAAATGAATGTATGAATTATACTTGAAATTTATCATGAAATAATGAAGTCATAAAACACAATATATTAATATTTAATGATATTATGTGCCCTTGTATTGCCTAGACATGTATGTCAGATTGGATAGTTTGGCATGCCAATAGGGTATTGTTTTAGCGATCGCGAAAGGCTTTATGCCTATATTCATGGCTTTATGCCCGTATTCATGGCTTTTATGCCCGTATTCATGGCTTTTATGCCCGATTATGTGATATCATGGCTTTTTAGCCATACTGACTGCATACGTGGTTGACGTTCTGCGTCCCATGGTATGACGGCCCGAGGCACCGCGGTGTCCAGTGCCAACGATCCGTTATCCAGTTTAGTCAGCCTGTCGTAGGTTACT